>NC_090333.1:43233094-43894656 GCF_035084215.1 Heptranchias perlo
ACAAATTCTTATAACAGAGTTACCAACAGTAGTTTTCTTGTTGGGATGTTTTTACAACAAAGCTTCTACTGTATTATTGTTCTCTCTGTCTTGAGATTTTATCATGCTGGTTGCTAAGACAGTGTTTCCGTCAGCTATTGGTGTAAAAAAAGAACAAATCAGACTTATGCAACAGATACCAACGAGAGCATTAGACATCTGTTACCTGAGTCCCAAGATAACATTACATTTACTGCAGCAACCGCCTGAGCTTTTCTTCTTTAAAAGTCATCTAATCCCTTCAATTGTGTAAAGAGTCTTCACAGACATACCTAGGCAATTATTAGTCTAAATTCTAAAAAAAGATGAGCATAATTTGATTTTGATAATTTGATATTTTTCATGCATCACTTCTCACACTAAAAATAGTCTTAACGCTAAACATATTAAATGAATTAATACTAACAAACTATAGAACAATGGCACTCGAGTTGATACACTTCAATGTTGCGCAATATGCTTGTCTAATATTCTTAGTTCATCACCACTACTCCCACCAGCGACAGCCCTTCAGCCACCAGCACTTCAACCTAGTGTCAGACAGCTCGAAATGCTCCCTCCAGGCACAACCGATTCGGAAAGGATTGAATCTATAATCGTACCACTGGATCTTTTTCACAGTTCATATGGACGCTCATCTATAACACTAACATTTCTTGTGTCCCCCATTATATTTTAAATGAAATCCTAGCTAAGCAACTATAGTGGAAAATTATATTCCAGTTCTTTATTGCTCACGAGCTCTTGAAGGAATTTAAAAAAAGACTTATGGCATGTACATTTTAAAATTGCTTATTGGGCGACAAAGTTATATACATTGAAATGTACTTTCAACCACTGCCCCAATGTGTGAGTTCCCTGATGGGTTATATTTCTTGTTTCAATTGTAATTATTCTCCTTTACAACTCCAAATCTAACTGTGAGATTCTAATAAAATTACCAGACAGTTTCTTCACCCAACAAGTCAGATGCATAATATTTTAATGAGATTATTTGCAACCTATGGGTGTATAAACAATTGGAATTTAAAGTCCTGAATTCCAACTCCATCACCATCGTGCAGTACTCTGGTGGTAAAATTCATGAAAAGGCTTTCGTCGCCACCACTCATCTCCCTCCAAAATGATTATGGGGGAGGGTTTAAATTAAGGTGAACTTTGTGGGGTTTTTAAGATAGTAAAATGTTTTATCACATCTTGATTCAAGAAAGAGACCTGAAAGGGAAGCAAAGAGCTGCTGGGGGAATTTTGAAGTAATGTGGTCCTTTTATATTAGGTACAGGGAGGAAGAATAGAAAATGTTAAGTTCTCCTTTGGTGCAAGTCCTGATTCAGCCCTTTTTTACCCTTTTCCCTCTAGCAACTGTCTCTTAAATTGAGAGAGTTTACCTTATAGTGTTACTAATCTTTCATTTCTAACCTTTATGCGTATTGATTTTACCCATGTATGTGGAATATACTAGTATCTATATTTGTGTACACCTTGTCGGGTGTTACAATTTATTTTTAAAAAGGGAAAAGAAACCAAGTTGGGTCCATATCTAAAATATTTTTATAGAAGTTTCATGGCACTTTAAAACTCATTATTTATTTTTCACACTTCATTCACCGCAGCACAAATGTTTACTTTAAGCCTGCAGATGTAACGTTAGTGCCTTCACAGTGTCAGAATTAGCAAATTAAATAATATGTCTGAATTTTTACCATTGCAGATTCAAGCAGGTGGGCTTAGATTGCTAGCTTTTCTCCACGCTGAAATTCCTAGGTGAAAGGCAAAGACTCATAGTGCAGGGCACTATGATAGGTTAAGACAGAAACTGAGGTAAAAATGTAATTTGGCAACATCATGCTTGGGTTTTAAAACTCAGATTGATTGAAGAAGGGGAAACTGAGTAGCAGGGGGGAACATTTTGAGTTCAAGAGTGCTAAAAGCTACCGTAGTCATTTTATAGTCCAACCATGTTTGTTGCACCTGCAGTATTGATTATAATTCAATCTTTATTAGTCCTGTAGTGTTGATAAATGATTCTTTTAAAACTCCTGAATGAAAATATTTTAGATACTTTGCAGATTATTTTAACTTTACTCATTTTTCCAAGTAGTTTTTTTTTGCAAATGCTTAATAAAACACACACACAATGCCACTAATGGTTTAATATGAAGATCTCAATTCCAAGAAGTAAAGTGAAAATAGTTTGGCCTGGTTCAGGATTTACATAATTACTTATAGAATCATAGAATGGTTACAGCACAGAAGAAGGCCATTCGGCCCATCGAGTCCATGCCGGCTCTCTGCAAGAGCAATCCAGTTAGTCCCACTCCCCTGCCCTATCCCTGTAGCCTTGCAATTTTTTTCCCCTTCAAGTACTTATCCAATTCCCTTTTGAAAGCCACGGTTGAATCTGCCTCCACTTGCTGTGTAAAGACGTTTTTTCTCATGTCGCCTTTGGTTCTTTTGCCAATCACCTACCAAATCTATGTCCTCTGGTTCTTGACCCCTCTGCCAATGGGAACAGTTTCTCTCTGTCCAGACTCTTCATGACTAGGACTAGGGTTCTGTCAGATTTTTTGTGATGAACTGCTCTGTTTTTTTATTGAATAAATAGATCAATGCAATCATATAAATTGCTTATTTCTGATGAAATAACCATTATTATGCACAATCATTTATTTGCCATTTCACTGAATAAGTCAGTCTTTCCCTTCCTTCAAAACTTTATCATTTTCAACCAGCACTATCAATTGTTAGCTAACATACGGAGGAATAAAAGTATGTTGAAGTGATGGTTATACTTTGTAGAACATGTTTTGAATACACAGAGCACTCGACATATAAATAGAAAATGCAAGACTTAAAATTGTGTTTTCTGCATTATCCAACAGCTAACATTACTGTTCTGCACTTTAAAAAAAAAATGTATATACTAATCCATCAGCATTACAGAAATTAAACTACCCCTTAAAAAAAAGACAAGAATCTACAGACAATTTGTTAAATGCCTGCACAAGAAACTGCCCATGATGGGAGCACCATTCTGTCTGCATCATCAATATGCATTCACAAATCAATTGGATTGGTCACACTACCAGTTCTAAGTTTATTATGGCAAGATAGTGAGTGTATGTGGTATTAAGTTCCAGTCCTGAATATAGGATCCATGTTGGTATAGTGTGACTGAGTACACTATTTGATTAGTGTAATACGAAACATGTATGTACTATATTAGAAAACAGAAGAATAAGGCCAGATAACAATGCCATTAATCTATCAACCTAGTCACCAGTTCTCTTGACTAATGTTGTTGCTATTATACAGTACATTTTTAAATTATACAGAAAATAACAGCGGATAGGTTAGTGCAGGTCATTGGTACTTCTAAACATTCACTATTCCAGAGCGACAATCATGTTGCATTTCCTATCTCAGCTGCACAATCTAATACATTTTGTAGCAACCCATGAGAGTACAACATTTTCAGAGGTATGGATCCAGGTTGCCTGCTTTCAATCTCAACCAAGAAATGGTGCATCACACCGGGCAACAATAAGAATTATTTTTTAAATTCCCATTTAACATTATATAATACACATATATATAAAAATCAGCAGATGAATTGAATTTGGAAAAAGCTTGTATTTCTCCATTTAGAAGAAGTGGTATCAGTCATTAATACAGAGACATAACGAAATAGAGTTTTAAAGTAAGGTTGGTTGCCAATTGGAAACTCAGGGTAACTTATCGATATAATCAAATTTGTATTTTTAAATACAGTTTATACAGAGGGTAGGAGCATGGGATACTTTGCCAGAGGAACTAGTTGAGGCAGAGATCATTTCATTTTTAAAGGCATGTGGAATAAATATTTGAACCACAAGAAGATGCAGCACTATAGGGGTAGAAAGAGGCATTAGCATTAGTTTTGGATTGCTCTAGCAAAGAGATAGCACAAACACAATGGGCTGAATGGCCTTCTTATGTGCCGTCAACTTGTATGGTTCCATGGTTCATTGTCTAATAACAAACTCATTGCTTAATTTTTTGTGAGTTTATGTAGGGATCCGTATGGTGAAAGATGATTGCAAGATAAACTGCTGCAAAAACTAGAGTAAACTTTGAAATGAGTTAGGTTCCCTGATCATTAGTACTCAGCTTTTTGTGTTTAAACTAGGTTAAAATCAAGTATTTTATTGTACTCATCCACAAGCATTCTCCCATTGCTCCCCATTACGCCTGCCCCAGGCTCAAGCTTGGAAATGGAAAATAGGCGGCTATGGAAATTAGGTGGCAAGATCCTTACAGGGCCTTCACCTCATTTTCCATCTGCACCAGGCGCTCTGCATAATCTCAGGGGATCTCAACAAAACCTCTGGGCAGTGTAAAAGGGGAGAGATCTGACATCATGGGTCTCAGTCTCTTTCTCCTTTGCTTTGCTCCTAGGAATTGAGCATTACCCAAGTGTAAAGCTGAGGAAAATCTGCCTTACAGTCTTTTAAAGGTTGTCATTTTAATATGTAGTAGGAGATGGAAAGGGGGGGGGGGGGACTTTAATTTTTAATTAACCAAGGCATGAAAAAACATAACTGCTTGAAAACTTTTATGTTCAAATATTAGATAGATGCTCAAAATTTAGCATCAAATTAAATACTCACTCAAGTTTCTGTGGGTGGAGTACTAAGTGGGAGCCACAACAAAATAAAAACAGACGGCAATTCAGTCCGAGGCTGCTGTTCTGCATCTCCCCACAGCCTGAAGGGTCGGGAGCACATAGGCCACCTGGATGGTTTTCAATAAAGTACAAGACACTAATCCATTTGATGGGATCAAGTAATGTAATAAACCACAAAAGCAAAGCTCCTGAAGGTTATGTTCATTAGCTGAACCCCTTGACTGAATTACTGTCTCATGGCTCAATAAAGGCAACTCACTGTTCTTTATTTCTAGTAAATACCACTGACGACTGTTCCCTTGACATTAGGGCAAAAAAACAAATTACACAAAAATTTGCTGCCATCTGAATTATTATTAGCATGTATGACGAAGGGAATGCTTCCTTCCCTCCCAGAGTTGGTATCCCACAATTAAAATATTTTGAGCACAGACTTTCATACGACGAGTGAGGAAGTGCTATAAGATGGTCCAGATCTTTGACAAATCAATTAAATTACAAATCTAGTATCCAACTGTACCACCATCAAAGCATTTTTTGTGGCACAAGAATGCAAAATGAATAGTTTAACTCAGGTGTGATGTTACCCAAATTGAATTTGGGCAAGAAGTGCAAAACCTCCAAAAGCAAATAGCCTCACGCTGCCTCACTTTCCAAGTAAACTTTAAAAGCTTTTTAAAACTCTTATCAACTTTTTCCGTGTTAGCAAAGAACCTGCTGTCTCTCTGCTAGTAATAAAACATGACTCATTTGAACACTGATGCCAGAGTATAAGCAAGCACAAATCAAAGTGTTTTCGCTGAAAAGAACAGGGGAAGGGGCATACACACGTATAACCTAAAAGCCTTTAGATTTGCTGAATCCTGATATCCTGCTAGGCAATAAACTTGTTAAGCCCTCGTAAAATTGAAGTCAATGGGGATCGGGGGGGAAATCTCTCCAATGGCTGGAGTCATATCTAGCATAAAGGAAGATGGTAGTAGTTGTTGGAGGCCCCAGGACATCACGGCAGCAGTTCCTCAGGGCAGTATCCTAGGCCCAACCATCTTCAGCTGCTTCATCAATGGCCTTCCCTCCATCATAAGGTCAGAAGTGGGGATGTTCGCTGATGATTGCACAGTGTTCACTTCCATTCGCAACCCCTCAGATAATGAAACAGTCCGTGCCCGCATGCAGCAAGACCTGGACAACATCCAGGTAAGTGGCAAGTAACATTCATGCCACAAAAGTGCCAGGCAATGACCATCTCCAAAAAGAGAGGGTCTAACCACCTCCCCTTGCCATTCAACGGCAGTACCATCGCCGAATCCCCCACAATCAACATCCTGGGAGTGCCCACTGACCAGAAACTTAACTGGACCAGCCACATAAATACTTTGGCTACAAGAGCAGGTCAGAGACTGGGTATTCTGTGGAGAGTGATTAACCTCCTGATTCCCCAAAGCCTTTTCACCATCTACAAGACACAAGTCAGAAGTGTGATGTAATACTCTCCACTTGCCTGGATGAGTGCAGCTCCAACAACACTCAAGAAGCTCGACATCATCCAGGACAAAGCATCCCACTTGACTGGCACCCCATCCAGCACCCTAAACATTCACTCCCTTCACCACCAGCGCACCGTGGCTGCAGTGTGTACCATCCACAGGATGCACTGCAGCCACTCACCAGGGCTTCTTTAACAGCACCTCCCAAACCCGCGACCTCTACCACCTAGAAGGACAAGGGCAGCAGGCACATGGGAACAACACCACCTGCACGTTCCCCTCCAAGTCACACACCGTCCTGACTTGGAAATATATCGCCGTTTCTTCATCATCGCTGGGTCAAAATCCTGGAACTCCCTACGTAACAGCACTGTGGGAGAACCTTCACCACACGGACTGCAGCGGTTCAAGGAGGTGGCTCACCACCACCTTCTCAAGGGCAATTAGGAATGGGCAGTAAATGCCAGCCTCGCCAGCGACGCCCACACCCCATGAATGAATAAAAAAAAACTTTTTTTTTGTTTCCCAAGTGTTGATAAGCAGTGGTTGATTGTCGATTGGAATGATGATGATAACATAAGGGTAGAACATTAGGGTGGTATGTCACCCCACGAGTTCTTTTATGGGAATGGCATGTGCAACTACATATAGTACAAGTGAATTCAAAGTTTGTTGTTACAGTCTGCTTGCCAGTTTGTCTTTTTCTTTCCTTTCTACTGTGCAGCTTCAACACACTGGCATCCATCTTGATGAATGTTAAAAACAGTTATGTAACGGAATGCAATGCTGTTCCCTAGACTCCACATTGACCTCATCATTTTTAAATTCTTTTCCAATGTATCCTTACAACATTTGACCACTTTCAGCTGAAAGTAGAAAGCAATCTTAGGGCAAGCAGTCATCAGACATTCTCGGGACATGTTCAGGCTATCTTAGCCAAGCCTTGAGCTTCATCGCCTCAATGCCTGACATATCAGGACCTCAATGTTTACACGTTGGTGCAAAGGCAGAAGTTTCCATGCTCTTTGATGTGGCATCTGTAAACTATCTAAGTCACACACCCATAGAGATGAAAGAACCACTGCCTTATACACTTTGAGCTTGGTCTTAATTTTCTGTTTATCCCAAAACAAACAAAAGCTGACCAGAACTTCTTAAATTGAACACTTCTTTATCCAGGGAGGCATATGGTACTACCCAGATAGGTAAATTGCTGGATTGGTCTGAGCTGTGTTCACTTAATGAAGAGCAACAGTGATGTGTACTGTAAATGAGGTATCACTGGAACATTACTTCGCACTGAACAGGTCTTAGTTCTGGGCTGCGGAATCAAAAGAGTTGGCGATAGTCTGGAAGTCTTTGAATGTGTTGGCCAACAGAACTGTTACCTGCAAACAGGATCTCACAAACAATGCCTTCTTTAATTTTGTGTTTTGGATGTATTCTGCGTACGTTCAGATTTTCATTTATCAGGAGCTGGATGTACACTCCTTCCGGAGGTCTGGTATGGCTTCCTTCTACATGGCAGAGAAGAACAGGTCAAGCAAGTTGGGTGTCAGAACACATTCTTGTTTTGACTCTATTGTCAATGGGGAGAGTATCAGAAACCACCACGATAGTAATCTTCCCAATATCCTTTCGAGTAGCAGCTGTCAAATCATATGAATAACACTTATTAGGGCATTCAAACTTGGCCTGTAGCTTCCACTGTCACTGTCTTCTTACATTGTCAAAGGTGTTAGTCATTTTGATGAAGGCCATGAACAGGCCCCCATTTTGTTCTTTACATTTGTCATACAGTATAACAAGGATCATATTAACAGTGCTTTGCTTGGATTAAAATCCATACTAGGTTTCTGGAAGAATATTGCCTACAATGATTTTATTAGGTGATTCAGAGAATCCTAGCAAGGATATTCCCAGCAACAGACAGGTGCAAGATGCCGCAGTAATTTCTCCCATCATAACGGTCACTGTAATGTTTTATAATGTAACAACAGACACATCGTTTACCTCCATTAGGACTATCTCACCATCCCAGAACAATTGAATGATTCTGAAAGTGTTTTGTGGTGGCTGGGCCATTGTGCTCAAATATTTCAGCTGGAATGCGATCTGAGCCCAGTGTAATGCCGTTCTTATTTAGTTGTAAACAATTTCACAACACCAAGTTATAGTCCAACAAATTTATTTTAAATTCCACAAGCTTTCGGAGTAACCAAGGGCATTATTTAGTTAATGCCCTTGGTTCCTTCATCGAGAGTGACAGGTAGGGTTAGAGAGTTTTGAATTTGTTGCTGTGGAGCCTGGATATGGAGATATCGTCTACTACTGAGCTCAATTAAATGCTCAGTGCAACATTCCAATAGTTTGTACTTTTCAATGATAAGTGAATGACAATCTGTGCTCCTGGGGTGAACAGCAAGATGGTGATTGATCTATGTATAGCTTTCAATGCATTTTGTTGGCTTATGACTGGATCCCCTTCAGTCAAGGTAAAGCCTGCCCGATTAACATATTGTATGCTGTAGTTAACACTGATACTGCAAGCTGGGAAGATATGGCTAACCACAGGCCACACTTGGAGGTCTGCGCTGCATCAAGGAGCCAGAGGCTGAAGAGAAATGGCTGAGAGAGGAACAAATAGAGAGCACAGAGGAAAGCACATCAGACTTCAAGAGTTAATACTGCACAGGCTTTATCATCTGGCCCTGTGATTTATCCCCACACCATCTGTGCCAAGGACTGTCACTCGAAAATTGGACTCTTCAGCCACTCACAAATGTTGCAGCATGGCAAAGTAACTAAACTGCTTTAGCGCTTACATCAGCGTCTTTCAATTCGGATGGTTGCCATATAATACACAGTCCTGTTCCAACACGGATTATGCATAGCATAGTGTTTTGGTATTAGTAAAGCTTAAATATTTTTTCAGGAGGTCATTGTAGATTAAGAGCATAGAGTATGCCAACAGCTAACACTGGCACAAAACATTGAGGCTGGGATTAAGGCAATCACTTCCTAAGGTCATATAACTACTGTACCTGCTGTGGTGGTGGGCAGGTGACCCACTCCTAAGCCTTTGCTAATTCTGCTCAGAACATGCTAGTAATAATAGTGCTGGGGTGAACTTTTCTCTCCAGAGGGAAGTGCCCACTTTCTGCTTGGCTTTTTTCCATTGTAACAGGCCAAATCAGAAACCCAGCTTTATGAAATAGGAAACTAAATTTTGTATCCCTCTATTCCATGAGGCAACAAGTTGCTGAACCTCCCCAGTGGCAAAATACTGGTTAAAATTAAAATGAATTTAACAAAAATGTCATTTTTAAAACTTAAATATTTACAAAAGCACTGCCCCTTTAATTAATACAAGTAACAAGACATGTCTTAAAACAATCAACATTTTGAAATATCTTTATCCATTTTTTTCAGTCCTAATGTGACATTCACGCAGTTCCTTTGCTGTCATTTGAACACCACTAGGATGAGACTGACAGTATTTGTTGAATAAATTGTTGGTAGACAGAACATATCACAATTTTGAGTGATACAGTGGTAATGATTCTAGCACACTGAAGATTTTATTAAGAGTGATCCAACTACAAATCAACACCATGTGAAACACTACAACACCCTCCCCATCTCCAAACTTAAAATTGTTCTTCAGAGAATATACAACAGGGAAAATGTCATTTAAGCCTTCATCCCTGCATTAGCCTTTCTCCCCTCTTTTAATTGTAAACAATTTTACAACACCAAGTTATAGTCCAGCAATTTTATTTTAAATTCACAAGCTTTTGGAGGCTTCCTCCTTCCTCAGGTGAACGTTGTTGGAAATGAAATCGCATTTATAAATCACAGAACAATGCTTGGTGATTACAGACAGTTTTTTCAACTGCCCGTTGCCAAGGCAATCAGTGTGCAGACAGAAAGGTGTTACCTACAAGGTCTCCGAATATACAAATCACCAAAAAAACAGAGATAGAAAGGTAGAAACATAGAAAAGACAGCAACTGACCCGTTATATTAAAAACAGATAACATTTGTTCGCTGGTGGGGTAACGTGTAGCGTGACATGAACCCAAGATCCCGGTTGAGGCCGTCCTCATGGGTGCAGAACTTGGCTATCAATTTCTGCTCGACGATTTTGCGTTGTCGTGTGTCTCGAAGGCCGCCTTGGAGTACGCTTACCCGAAGGTCGGTGGCTGAATGTCCTTGACTGCTGAAGTGTTCCCCGACTGGGAGGGAGCCCTCCTGTTTGGTGATTGTTGCGCGGTGTCCGTTCATCCGTTGTCGCAGCGTCTGCATGGTCTCGCCAATGTACCATGCTCTGGGGCATCCTTTCCTGCAACGTATGAGGTAGACAACGTTGGCCGAGTCACAGGAGTATGAACCATGCACCTGGTGGGAGGTGTCCTCTCGTGTGATGGTGGTATCTGTGTCGATGATCTGGCATGTCTTGCAGAGGTTACCGTGGCAGGGTTGTGTGGTGTCGTGGACGCTGTTCTCTTGAAAGCTAGGTAATTTGCTGCGAACTATGGTTTGTTTGAGGTTGGGTGGCTGTTTAAAGGCGAGTAGTGGAGGTGTGGGGATGGCCATAGCGAGGCGTTCGTCGTCATTGATGACATGTTGAAGGCTGCGGAGAACATGGCGTAGTTTCTCCGCTCCGGGGAAGTACTGGACGACAAAGGGTACTCTGTTGATTGCGTCCCGTGTTAGTCTCCTGAGGAGGTCTATGCGATTTTTCGCTGTGGCCCGTCGGAACTGTCTATCGATGAGTCAAGCGTCATATCCGATGACTCGGCCAACGTTGTCTACCTCATACGTTGCAGGAAAGGATGCCCCAGAGCATGGTACATTGGCGAGACCATGCAGACGCTGCGACAACGGATGAACGGACACCGCGCAACAATCACCAAACAGGAGGGTTCCCTCCCAGTCGGGGAACACTTCAGCAGTCAAGGACATTCAGCCACCGACCTTCGGGTAAGCGTACTCCAAGGCGGCCTTCGAGACACATGACAACGCAAAATCGTCGAGCAGAAATTGATAGCCAAGTTCCGCACCCATGAGGACGGCCTCAACCGGGATCTTGGGTTCATGTCACACTACACGTTACCCCACCAGCGAACAAATGTTATCTGTTTTTAATATAACGGGTCAGTTGCTGTCTTTTCTATGTTTCTACCTCTCTATCTCTGTTTTTTTTTTGGTGATTTGTATATTCGGAGACCTTGTAGGTAACACCTTTCTGTCTGCACACTGATTGCCTTGGCAACGGGCAGTTGAAAAAACTGTCTGTAATCACCAAGCATTGTTCTGTGATTTATAAATGCGATTTCATTTCGAGGATTTCATTTCCAACAACGTTCACCTGAGGAAGGAGGAAGCCACTGAAAGCTTGTGAATTTAAAATAAAATTGCTGGACTATAACTTGGTGTTGTAAAATTGTTTACAATTGTCAACCCCAGTCCATCACCGGCATCTCCACATCATGGCTCCCCTCTTTTAAAACAGACCATGTGGTTTTCCCCATACCATTATTTAATTCCTAGTAAGGGAGATGAATAATCAAAGGAAAAATATGAAATCTCTCTTTGAGTTCCTTTAGGTGAAAGAGTAAATACTCAATGGCATCAATCTAATATTATAATCTGCATCATTAAACCCAGACATGTTGCATCTCACAGGTGACTATTTCTATATTGATTACAAGGTTGAACCCAACAATAGGACAAACATAGGATTCCATGTCGACATTTATCCTTAGAACTTTCAATCACGTCCACAGCCAGATGCTCATCCGTTGCATCTACAAAGGAGTTCATCAATATAGTATTAATAATTTATGAGAGTCTATTATTTATAATGGCTACTACAATGAGGTGACAAAGGGAAGAACAAGACATTATTCTCCCCTAATATCACCAGTATCCTCATATCATTGTTGAAAATAAATAATCCACATTCTTTTAACCTTTCCTCATTTTAGAAATCTGGGTCCTGTGCCCCATTATGAGTAAAAAGTCAGCTATAGATTTGATGCAGCATATGAGCTTAGTTTTAAATTTCAGAATGATGTACCTTCATTCCATCACAAGATATTTTTTACAAAATGAATCTAGCCATATAAATTCACCCAATAGTCACAATTACTGACTTACAATATATACTGAGTGTGCTAAATCCTAAAATACTTTGCCATTAAATCTTATAATATTTTGTGGAGATCACAAGAAGGTGGAATACATTTCTGTAAATTGCACTGTGCATCAGGGAGGAGGGGTAACTTGACAGTGGAATTTAAAAAGAAACAAACTGCAACACAAGATAAATCTACACCATTGGTGAAAGCAGAAAATACACAAAGCTTTGTTTTCATAGCTTGTAATAGCGTCTGAGCACCTTGGTATAATTATTCTCAAATATATCCATTATTCTTTATTTTTAAATAATCTAGGTCTGTATCCAGTGGTATGTATGGATAGATAGATAGATAGATAGAGATATATATATATATATAGATAGATAGATAGAAGGAAAATACTACGGATGCTCGAAATATAAACAGAAAATGCTGGAAACACTCAGCAGGTCAGGCAGCATCTGTGGAGAGAGAAACAGAGTTAATGTTTCAGGATGATGACCTTTCATTAGAATTGATGAAAGGTCATTGACCTGTAACGTTAACTCTGTTTCTCTCTCCATAGATGCTGCCTGACCTGCTGAGTGTTTTACACATCTTTTGTTTCTTAAAAAAAAAACAAAAGCTGTCCTACGGTTACAATAAATGGATATTAGGGAGAAAGAATCCTTCTGTATGCCCAAATTCTACCATTTTAAAGAATTTGGTATGATTAATAGTAGACAGTCAATTCTTAACAGCAAGAAAACTTGCTGTTAGCAAATGGAATTAAACAGCAATTAAAATTGATTCCCAATCTGTAATTTGATTGATGGAATGAGTTATTTTTATGTGGGAAATGCTGTTCAGTGGCTTGCTCTTCCTTAGAAGAAACCTTCATAACCCTAAAAAATTTTAATAGTTCACAATGTGGGTGATAAAATCAGTAATTCTGTGATTCCACTGTTAACAGGTTGTTTTATTAATATAAAAAATAATTTCCCTTTTGTAATAAAAAATGTACTGGCAACCGTGCTATTGTATCAGGCCACCATTTCTCAATGACAGCAGAGGTTGATGTGCATTTTCACCAATCTGCAGTTTAACTCAGCTTTCCTGTGTCCTGCAATGTGGTCTAGGCATGGTATCAGAGTCATTCCTTTGCATTTGCTTTTACCTGACAAGGAGGCAGAGAAACAGGATTGGGTTTGTTGAGGGGAGCAGTTCATCAACCAACTATTTAGAAATGCATTCTATAATTATCTTGTTTTATTATATTTTTAAATACTCTTCACAGGGAAAATTGTAAATTTTGGCTTTTTAAAAAAAATATAAGGTAAACTGTCTCATTAATAATGGCAATGGAGAAATCAGCTCTCCTCATTTAAAGATTGATTTGGGCCTGCAGACTATTTCCCACCTGATAAAACATTTTAAATGATTCTGCTATTACACTAATTATACTAATACATCATAAACTTGGTGGTTGTGGCATTTCTGTGGTGTGTTTAAACACAAAAAAAAATTAAATACAACCGCTGTCGTGCTTGCTCAGGGTCATAATGGCTGTTTAAAAGCCTGGCATCACACCTGTGCTGGACGACATCACAGGTGAGTTACGGGGGAGGTCACAGAACACGGAACTGTAAAACGACAGGCTGACAACATTTCAGGAGCACTCACTTACCCAAATTATCAAGCTACCGCACAGGTCGGATTTATTTACTTCCATCGGTTTAACCCGCTTCCACACAGCTTTCAATTCATTAAAAAAAACAACTTAGTTTAACTTTAGCCTACGCTCTTCCCTCAAAGCACACCTGAGCCAGCGGGGATATTATGACACAGATCGACACTTGAATGGCCACTCAAAGCAACGAAAGCTGGGTATGGGGATTACTATTGGCTGGCCTCGGGCTGATTGACATTTGCAATGTCCATTCAAGACTCGCATCATGATTACAGTTCCAACCTCTCCCTCTTCGCCCTCAATCAAGCGTCTGTCTCGTCATGGCAGAGTTTCAGAGTAAGGTGGCTTAAGAGACGCGCAAATACTTGGGGCCAGGTGTAAAGAGGTTAATAAATAAATAAATGCAAGATGTGTAGGATTTGCATGATCAATTTGCTAAACATATCCGTTAGCATTAAAGTTTCATATTTATTCCAACAGCACATTTAAGAATCCTGCATTTAAAAGGTGATTTTAAATTCAAGACTGCGATTTAATAAAAGAAAAAGCGTAGAACACTTCGTGTTAGGGCCACGTCCCTTTCACGTATTGATTTTTCAAACGTGTTAATAATGCTCAAAACGATAGTAGTATATTTTGCCTCACCCACAACAGATCCATTAATCTGTATTGGGGGTTAGCTCATAAAACGTTAGCTGCTTTTGTACTTTTTAATTGGTTAGTTGGTTTGTCAATCTTTAGAAGACGCTATGAGGAAGTAGTTGGGGACGACCCTCTAAGGCTGCATGCGCGGCAGCTGCTGGTATCGTCTGTACCTGTCGAGACTGCCTACCTGCCTGGAACTCTTGATTCTGCCCAGAACACACTGAGTGCTTATCCAAATGCCCAAAGCTTCTCTCCCAATAGTTACATTTCAATTGTTTAGACAGTACGGGCAGCTGCCACCATATTTTTTTTTTAACATTTAAATAAATAGTAGCTAGGTTTAAAAAGTATCCAGACGGTCTTTTTTATAGATTTTTAAAAAAAAGTTTAACAAAGTTTACTACAATCTTAGAAAAAAGATGTTTTGCGAGAACTTTAAAATGATCATTCTCTGTTAAAGATTAATCAGCAACCGCGAACAACGCAAAGCGATGAACAGAAAATCATTTTACAGGTAAGCAAATCCAGTTCTAAAATTGGTTGGTGTAATGTGGTATATTGAGCATTAAAAACTAGATATGAAAGCTAAGTAATTGGGGAATAGTTTATGGTTGAATCAGAATTTAGGATTGATTAGAAATTATATATAATGGCAATGAAAAGGAATTGGTTGGTACAATGAAATTCTTTCTTCCAGAATTAAGTTTAACAATTTCTTTAAAAATTATTTTTGTATCACAAACGTTCATTTACATATTAATTTGGATTGTTATTCCTTTTTCAAAAGAAAGGAATCCTGCAATGGTGAGTTTTTCCAAATATTTTCTGACATACTTGCAATAAACTAGGTTCTCAAAGTAATTTCTAAGCAATTGATGTTGTCTTCAGCACCTATGCACTCATTCTGTACTGTGCATGTCAGATGGATACTTGATAATTACTATAATATAAGCAGACTGAGACAACACAGGCTTTTAGCACTCTTTTGTCCTCTTTCTACATCAGAGAAAAATTGACACCAAGACAAAGATATTAGGAGGGGTGACCAAAAGTTTGGTCGAAGAGATGGGTTTTAAGGAGGGCCTTAAAGAGAGGCAGAAAGGTTTAGAGATGAAAAGAAAAAGAAAAAGAAAATTACAAATTACAAAAACTAAAATTACAGAAATCTGAAATGAAAATGTTAAATGCTATAAATACACAAATCAGACAAGTTTAGACCCTTAGTCAAAACTGGGAACTGAAGATAATTTAGAATTTTAAAAGGTGCAGTACTTCTGGAAAAGTCCATCTTAGAAGAAGCTAAAACAAAGAAAAGGCAGTGTATTTAGCACATGTGGTAAAAGTCAAAGCTTGGTTCTATTGCTGTAAATTGGTCGATAAACTATTTGCCACAGAAAAATATACCATATTGTGCACAGTACTTTTAATAGTGTTGAAGCTGCTGTTCATGTTGCTCCCAAATTTTAACAGTACAAACCAGAAGATTAACACATTGAAGTTAGAATACAAAAGCATGATATAATGAAACATTTCCATTGCTCCATTTAAGTATTTTAGTAACACTTACAGCACAAACACAAAAACCAAATACTTTAGTTGCTGAAAACTGAAGAAGAAATGGTATCTAGCATTTTGTAATGATGAATGTTGCAGAATTTAACAGTTACAAAAATGTAACTTTTATGAAAGAAAATATACACCTTTTGAAATTTGCAATGTTGTGCGGTTGGAGACTATGGGAATATATCAGACTAAGCTTTGAGAGATTAAGGGTTGATTTAAATTTGCATAACTTGCAATCTACAGTGCTGTTGTGTTAAACATTTATTTATTTGGTGCTGTGAATTGCAAACTTTATGAACAAAACAATCATATGCTCATTTCCACAAATTGGTCTTCAGCAGTGGGAAGGAATTACTTCAAAGGGCAGCGAGTGGTCATTCATCCTACATTAAATAGATTTTCAGATTTTTGATTGGGTTGTTTTTTTAACCAAAGACAATATAGGATACATACCTCATCAGGTGTAAGAACATAAGAAATAGGAGCAGGGTTGGGACGTACGGCCCCTCGAGCCTGCTCCACCATTCAATAAGATCATGGCTGATTCGACCTCAACTTCACTTTCCCACTCGATTCCCATATCCCTTGATTCCCCTAGAGTCCAAAAATCTATCTATCTCAGCCTTGAACATACTCAACAACTCGGCATTCATAGCCCTTTGGGGTAGAGAAGTCCAAAGATTCACGACCCTCTGAGTGAAGAAATTCCTCCTCATCTCAGTCTTAAATGGCCGACTTCTTATCCTAAGACTATGCCCCCTATTTCTAGGCTCTCCAGCCAGGGGAAACAACCTCTCAGCATCTACCCTGTCAAGCCCCCTCAGAATCTTGTATGTTCAATGAGATCACCTCTCATTCTTCTAAACTCCAGAGAGTATAGGCTCTTTCTACTCAATCTCTCCTCAAAGGACAACCCTCTCATCCCAGGAATCAATCTAGTGAACCTTCATTGCACCGCCTCCAAGGCAAATATATCCTTCCTTAGATAAGGAGATCAAAACTGTACACAGTACTCCAGGTGAGGTCTCACCAAAGCCCTGTACAATTGTAGTCCTGTAGTAAGACTTCCTTACTCTAGTACTCCAATCCCCTGCAATAAAGGCCAACATTCCATTTGCTTTCTCAATTGCCTGCTGTACCTGCATGTTAACTTTTTGTGTTTCTTGTACCAGGACACCCAAGTCTCTCTGGACAACAACATCTAATAGTTTCTCACCATTTAAAAAATATTCTGTTTTTCAGTTCTTCCTACCAAAGTGAATAACTTCACATTTCCCCATATACTTCATCAGCCACCTTCTTGCCCAGTCACTTAACCTGTCTATATCCCTTTGCAGACTCTTTGTGTCCTCTTCGCGGCCTGCTTTCCTACCTAGATTTGTATCGTCAGCAAACTTGGATACATTACACTCGTTCCCTTCATCTAAGTCATTAATATAGATTGTAAATAGCTGAGGCACAAGCACTGATCCTTGCGGCATCCCACTAGTTACAGTATGCCCACCTGAAAATGACCCGTTTATCCGTACTCTCTGTTTTCTGTCCATTAACCAATCCTCTATCCATGCTAATATATTACCCCCAACCCCATGAGCCCTTATCTTGTGTAACAACCTTTTATGTAGCACCTCATCGAATGCATTTTGAAAATCCAAATATACTACATCCACTGGTTCCCCTTTATCTACCCTGCTAGTTACATCCTCAAAAACTCTAATATAGATTTGTCAAACACTATTTCCCTTTCATAAAACCATGTTGACTCTGCCTAATCATATGATGATATTCTAAGTGCCGTGTTACCACTTCCTTAATAATGGATTCCAGCATTTTCCTGATGGCTGATGTCAGGCTAACTAGTTCCCTGATTTCTCTTTCCCTCCTTTCTTAAATAGCGGGGTTACATTTGCTACCTTCCAATCTGCTGGGACCATTCTAGAATCTAGGGAATTTTGGAAGACCATAACCAATGCATCCACTATCTCTGCAGCCACCTCTTTTAGAACCCTAGGATGTAGGCCATCAGGTCCAGAGAATTTATCAGCTTTTAGTCCCATTAGTTTCTCCAGTACTTTTTCTCTACTGATGTTAATTACTTTAAGTTCCCCACTCTCAATCGCCCCTTGGTTCCCCACTATTTCTGGTATGCTTTGTGTACTGTGAAGACAGATATAAAAAAGGTCGAAGATCAGCCATGATCCTATTGAATGACGGAGCAGGCTTGAGGGGCAGTATGGTCTACTCCTGCTCCTATTTCTTCTGTTCTTATTTAACGTCTCTGCCATTTCCTTATTCCCCATTATAGTTTCTTCTGTCCCAGCCTCTAAGGGATCAACGTTTACTTTTGCTACTCCCTTTTTACATATGTGTAGAAGCTCTTACAATCTGTTTTTTTATTTCTTGCTAGTTTACTTTCATATTCTATTTTCTCCCTTTTTACCAATTTTTGGTCATCCTTAAAACTTATCTAAAGTTATATGTTTTAGCTCGCTCTGGGACCAACATCAGCACTTCTGATAATACTACAATAAAAAAGGATAGTATCACTAATCAATATGTATAATTAAAAAGTAGATTGGTTGACTACATTACTATCAGTAGAGCTGAGGACAGTGTGATACCTAGAAGATTTTTATATTGTGTGGTAGTCCTGTAGGCATTGCTTTAATAGAATTCTATTGGTTATCCCCTGCTTTCCATAGCACCATGGAAACGTTGGCTTCACTACTAATAAGGGAGAAAAGGACTTTACTAAATACTGTTAGTACCACACAATGTGCCACTGACTCTGTTCAGTTGCGGTGCGAAGGAAGTACAATTTAGCCAGATGGAAACCTCAACTGCAAACTGTGATATTGCAGTATTATGCACTTGCCATCCAGGCCCATAGAGTTTTCAAACACCATTTATCAGCATAAAGAGAAGGTTGCAACAGTACAATGTTAATAAGAAATAATGATGTGGAGATGCCGGTGATGGACTGGGGTTGACAATTGTAAACAATTTTACAACACCAAGTTATAGTCCAGCAATTTTATTTTAAATTCACAAGCTTTCGGAGGCTTCCCCCTTCGTCAGGTTCACCTCCGAAAGCTTGTGAATTTAAAATAAAATTGCTGGACTATAACTTGGTGTTGTAAAATTGTTTACAATAAGAAATAAATTTATAGGATCGGAACATTTTTAATTCTGGTCCAATGTCATCCCATTTCCCTCCCCTATTAATTATCCAAATTAAACCACTTCAGCTGTGTATGTTTAAAATCCAGTTTAAAAAAGTAAGTACAGTACTTAGGAGTAATTCTGGTTTGCATAAGTGGTGCAAAACCTTTTTATACCACTAGATGTCATCAATTAGTAAATACTGTACTGCACTGGGGAGCATTTTCGGCAGGACCGCAGAAACTCAGCATGCTTCAGCCTCACTAAGTTGTAAGAGAATACACACCTTAGTGTACCTACTTTCAACAAAAGCCATTACATCTGCAGGACCGTATTTAGGTATTACAACGTTGAGTGCAAAGAGGCTAGTAAGGTGTCTGGTTAGTTTGGAGGAGTCCAACACTGTGATATGCACCACAAATTATGTTGTGAAGCAGTGGTTGTTTGCACTGAGGTCTGGCAATGAGCACGTGGCAACGCCACTAGCTTCTGCAGCAGAGATCTCAATTACATAACCACAGACACGATGGGGTCGATTTTTAGATGTCCGAGCGGTGTGTTTGTGGCGGTGGGGGGGGGTGGGGCTGTTAAAATTCGGAATTCCCGGGGCGGGTCCAGAGCCCGGCTCCAACCCGCCCACTTCCGGGTTCCCCAATGACGCGCTTAGATGCGCGCGCAGCCCCCGCATGCGGGACTCGGCGGGATCCCACTTAACCCAGTTATTTTGATAGTTCAGGTCGTTTGCAGACCTGATTGGGAGGATATTTTAGGAGGGGTGGGATTTTCATCTCAACTGAGCGTGTTTCCCGTACTGGGGGAAACTCTCCCAGTTGAAACAGACGTGTTGCAGCCACCAGTCAGTGGCAGCTGCAAAGGTCCATTTGACAGGTGGGGTGGGGGAGACCCTCACTCAATGCAGGAGGCCACTTTGGACGAAGTTTGGCCTCCACCACCCTCCTCCTAACACAAAAATTCACAAACTTGGAACTTCATCCCCAGTGTGCAGACACATTTACCTATCTTGCGGATGGGGGCCACCATAGCTGCAGTCATGACCTCATCAGAGGACGAAAAGCATCACCAGCCTCGCAGGTCATGCCGTCCACCTCTGACATGTGGAGCTCCACAACACAGTGCTGTGATACATCCACCTGCACAGCAGGAGGGAGGGCAACCGCAGAGAGACGTGTCGCAGAAGGCACTACCCTTGCGACAGGGTCTACAGACCGAGGCTCAGCTTCCTGGACCTCTCTGAGGAGCAGTGCACACGGAGGCTCAGAGTCACTCAACATGTAGTCGTGGACATCTGCAGCCTCCTGCATGCTGAGCTGCTCCCGGCTGGCCCGAGCACCATCTCCTTACCTGTCGCAGTCAAAGTCATCACTGCCCTCAACAACTTCTCCTCCGCATCCTTCCAGGGTGCCACCAGGGACGTCGCCAGCGTCCCTCAGTCGTCTGGACAAAAGAGCCCTGCAATTACACCTGCACCCACTCTGCAGTGACACAAAGGGTGGCATCAGGGGTGGGTCTTCATGGTGATCCTCAGGAAAGAGAATTATTACACAAACCAGACAAGATTTGCAAAGATGTGGCAATAGTGGTGATAACAAATTTTAATGTGCTTGGCAAAACAAACAAAACTGTATGAAAAACATGACATTCTGTCATACACCCTTGTGCATCCCCTTTGTGCTCACAAAAAATTGGCCTTACGTTTACGGGAACCCCTACGTGGTGCTACCCCTGTGTCTTCAGCAGAGGTAGTGGCAGGTTGCTCTTGTCCATGCCCTGACCGATGAGATGCTTTGCGTGGACGCCCTCTGGGTTTCGGTGCCCGTGAGGGCCCCTCCAAAGACTGCTCCACCTGCATCTGTGCAGGGGCAGACTCGGCCACCTGGAGAGGAGGCAGCATTGCGGGTACTGATTGAGAGGGGGGCAACGGGTGAGACGTGGGAGCGCTTTGAGTGGCGTCCCCACTTCCATGTCCCCTTTCGCCATCATCCCTCTCCTGGGCCTTCTGGCATCTTTTCTTCTATCAAGGCAAAACAGAGAGAGGCGTGATTGAGTGATGGTTGCATAGTGACCCGCTGCATGCATTGGTGTGGGTGGGGTTGACCGTGAGGGAGATGCATGGGAGGGTGCGTGTGAGACATAGCCATGAGATTGTATGAGGATTGGGTTGTGTGGTAGTGTTCGAATGGGAACTGGGGCGGTAAGTAAGTGAAGGCAAGGTGAGGATGATGGTTGAGTGGATGTGAGGAGTGATGTGAGAGCGTTGTGGTGGCAGTGCAGAAGGAGTTTTGTGGTGGTGGTGGAGATGTGGAAGACGGAGTGTGGGAGAATGCGTAAGTATACTCATTTTGGCTGACCTGGTTAGGTCATTAAAGCGTTTCCTGCACTGGACCCAGGTTTGGGAGATGTTACTGCTGCTGCTGACCTCCTCTGCCACCTCGAGCCAGACCTTCTTGGTGGCAGAGGCCGGCCACTTCCTCCCGTTCGCTGGGAAAAACGTTTTCCTCCTCCTCCTGACCCCATCGAGCAGCACCTGGAGTGAGGAGTCTGAGAACCTTGGAGCAGCCTTGCCTCTGGGCTGCTCTATGCTGCCAATTTGGTTGTTTGCTGCAGGAGGAGTATTGGAGGACTGCCCCTTTAAATAGGGCTCCTCCTGCTGACAGCCTGTGATGCAGATGCGCAGTGCACCTGCTGCGCAGGTCTGGAATGGGAAACCCGGAAGCACGCGTAAGTACCTTCAATTAGGCTGCGATCACGTGCGGAGCACCCCGATTTCACTGGGCGCATCGACCCCCCCGCTGCCAACCCACCTCCCTCCTAATATCGGGCCCGATAGCATCACCTCTCACGGATGCTTATGTTGGAGTTATGGAAGCTTTGGGACCAAAATTCAAAGATGTGGTCATGGCTGGCTTAAAGAATGATCACATGCAAATATAACCAGTGGGATTCCAAAACCTCAATAGATGCCGACTGTTCTATGCTTACATAGATCAATAAGCATCACTCTACACTGGTGGCACATGTGGAGTAACATAGTTGCAGCTGATTTCACTCACATCAGTGAGTTCTGTGCCATCACACAGTTTTGCATAAGTGAAGGTAGGGGTACACCTTCAAAAGCATTGAGCCTACAGCAAGTAGAACACCAAAAAGAACTCCTGGCACTGATGTAGGCCCCTTAGGATTTGTCAGTTACAAGTAGCAGGCCTTCTGCACCACTTGCAGTTTCAAAGTTGACTACCTAACCTTCTACCTGTGGTACTACTTTAAACCGGCGAGCTTGTAATAGGGTACATCCACAAGCAGCTGAGTTTGCAATACACAAGGGCAAATGCATAGCAAAAAAACATTAAACACATATCACTCGAACTGTTGCTAGATTTTACAGTTTGATTATTCCTTCATTGTGCAGAAATTAAAGCCAAACAATGCATTTACAGTATAAAAAGAGTTGCCAAATAACATGATTGTAAATACATGTCCAAAAGAAAAAAAACTCAAAAAGGTCTGGAATTTCCTGGACGTTTTCGGCGTTGCACAGTTTTTTCAAGGAAATTTGTGCATCACGTCAGTTTTACAGCAAAACATAGGTACGCGCTAATTGCGATTGTTTGCATCGCTTCCAAGATACGTCCGCCAAAACCCTCTGCCGTCATTTACAAAGCTCTGCTCCCCATGCAAAAGACCAGCTCATGCGAGTTTCCTGCATTTACGCCAGTAATGCACTGGTGTAGATTAACACCCAAAAATTTAGATGCAGCATGTCCTCAAATCTCCTGATATCGGCGTAACTGAGATTTCTGGCGTTTGATAGTGATTTTCTTTGCAATTTTTTTTGGAACTTTTCTTGCCAAGACCTGCACTATACTTAAATAAAGTGCTGTCAGTCTCAGCGCATTCACAAGTTTTCAGAACCCTCCGCCGTGTTCAGAAGGACTAAGGAGCTGGAAATGGCCTTCCCAATGGGCATACCCCTGTTCTGCATAATAATGGAACATAAACAGCAGCAGAGGCAAGAGGCTCTGAGAGTGAGGCACCATTGCAGAAGACAGCAGCCCACTCACTATTATCCCTATTGGTGGCACTGCATTTGTACTTGTTTTACACCAGTTTTTGATGTTCAGGCATAAGCAAATAAGCGCCCCAGTAAATTTGAACATAAGTTCCCGCCAGCAAGGTCAGCACAGAAACCGGCATAATTTCTGCGTAATTGAGATTCCAGGTCATAGAACTGGGAAATGAGACTCACCTGTCTCCCACCCATAGAAGTTGGTCTACTGCTGGTTCTTATTTATGTCGATTCAAGACATTGCTTACTTCCTTAAGGGAGCAGTATTATTGCAAAACTGTTAACTCCTGGGATGTCTTCAGTGGGTGTTGCATGTTCCATTTAGCATAAAAGTTGAGGGCAATGGTGATTTTCATTACTAATGATTGATCTGCAATGCACTGTCTCCCTACAGGTCTTTGTAGACCAGACAGAACACGTCAGAATTTCATCGGGCAGTTAGAACCTCCAGCTGTCCTGACGTGCCCAAATTGCTGACTAGTGGGAGACATGCTGTGGGGAAGTACAACTTATGAGGCTCCCACATTATACTGCAAGACCTTCTCTCTTCACTTCCCTTCCACATGCCTGGCAATAGTCACTACACCCATGCTTGGGGTGAGAAAATTATGGTATTAATCAGTGAGCTCTTGCTATTCAACTCTTCCTGTTCATAAAAGACTCATATACTCTAGGTCTGAACTCCTTTAAGATACTTATCTTTCAATGAGTCGTTCATTCAATTCGCCTTTTTCTCACCTCCTCGCAATTGTTTCTAACACCTGTTTTTGAAGCGTTGTAATGCAGACGATAGATGATTAATCCATTGCTACTTTCTCTCCACTTTCCATTATTCTTTATGCATATCTTCAATGTAGAGTTTCACAAAAAGATGATTGTTGGTCCCTTAGACTGGTTTTGTTAATCTTGATTGATTAGAAATGTTTAAATTTGATTCTAGCCAATAAGCCCCAATTCATTTATTGATTTCATTACCAAGTTATTGTGGCATACGATGCAATCCTGAATGACCATGAACGAAAGAGGTGTTCTACAGATTTCTTTCTAGCAAGATTCAATGCTAATTTACCCTCCAGTGAATAGAAATGAATTTTACACAATCTCAAATAGGATTTGCTATTGTCAGAGGTGATCTTTAGTTAGCTGTCCTGTAAACACTTTTACAATGAATCACATTTTTAAACATTTAAAATATCCAAAATGGTAAATTAAACAATGTTTTTATATTTGCTTTAAGTTGCCATTTAACAGCATAGTTCATTTTATTCATGTAAACATTTCACATTTTACACCACCATCATTTTCTTGAAATGTATGTTTTATTTTGAAGTACAGTAGCCACTCACTACAACTCTAATATATAAGTCATCTTTACTAATCCTCTAACATAAAACTTATAAGATGCCTTCTATATTCTATTTTCCCGCACTATAATCCAAATTGTACGTAAAGGTCCCATAGGCAGCATTATAGAGAGGGGCTACTGTATATTAGTCACATATTATAAAACAGCATTTCTGTAAATATTCTTACAAAGCTAATTACACATAAATTTAACAGGGTGAACAGACTAAAAACAATGATGATTTCCACTATTGCATTTTAAAAAAAACTACAAATTGCAGTGATCTAGTTTGCCTGTATCAGGATGAGGTTTTTCGTAGCGATTCTCGCAGAAGTAGTTTTACCAAGTCCAGAACCACCTTGATGTTCTGAGGACCAAATCCATGTGTGATTAAATTATATGGATGTTCCTGCCACATAAAATTTTCCATGATTGAGTCAAGATCTTCTATCACCTTTCTGGAGAAAATTAAAGAGTTTGGTAAGCCTACATAAGAACTTTATAGGTTCTTTTCCCATTATCCTTACCCCACTTGTGTAGAATAAAATCAGATTACAATTAGCATTTCCTGGAACTTACAAACACAGTTCATATGAAAGTAATACACTTCTATAGTTTCAACTGAAATAGAGATCATGTTTACCCCACATTTTGAAAAATACTAATATAAAAGGATAATGAGAAACACTCAGCCCCACATGACGAAGGTAGTCTTTTTATATGTTTAAAACATGCAGTGTCAAAATAGAATCAACTGAAAAAGACAAATTGATAAATTTCATGATTTTTAGTTTTTGATATTTCTGCCTTCAGTTTTATTAATACTTAGAAAATGTATTTGATATTTATCAATCATCTAAAAGATAGAAAATCCATATCTTAATGGAGAGGGGAAGAGGAAAGGAGTGAGGAATAAATTAACTGAGATGTATTAGCAATGTTTCACCAAATCAAATACTGTAAGAAGCTTAATGAGTACTTGTATGTAAAAAAAAGTCCAGGAATCAGGTTCAGATGAAGCTAAGATTTTTTTGGTGAACCATTATGTTCATCAAGGTGATGCCTATCAGTATAGGAGAATGAAACATTTCCCTCTCATTTCATAGAATCATATAGCACAGAAGGAGGCCATTCAGCCCATCCTGCCTGTGTTGGCTCCTTGAAAGAGCTATACAATTAGACCCATTCCCCTGCTCTTTTCCCATAGCCCTGCAAACAATTCCTTTTCAACTGTTTATCCAATTCACTATTGAGAGTTATTAATTAATCTGCTTCCACCACCCTTTCAGGCAGTGCATTCCAGGTCATAACATTCTCATCTCCCCTCTGGTTCTTTTACCAATTATCTTAAATCTTTAAATCTGTGTCCTCTGGTTACCGATCCTCCTGCCAGTGGAAGCAGTTTCTCCTTACCTACTCTATGAAAACCCTTCATAATTTTGAACACCAGTACTAAATCTCTCTTGTCACTTGTCCAATCCTCGAACAGCTTCTGGATTTACTCTCTCTCCACAACCGTCTCTGAACCTGGACATTGGCTTGTCGATGCTCCAAGCTGACTACAAGTCAACTTCATCCCACCTGCATCTCTCAGGCTTTAACTCTGGACTCTCTCTTCTGATCTCCTCCATGTCCTCTGTTACAAGCAGGACATGTCTCTCCTATCTCTGCCGTGCCTGTGGAACCTGAATTTGCTCCATGTCCATTTGCATGCACAATTTAGCTGTTGCTCTGGAACTGAGCCCATTACTTCTATCTCCCTATATCTTTTCACTTGGCTCCTCTCAAGCCGTTCTTTCCTGTTTCCTCCCTTTCCTATAACCCAGTCAAGCCACCTTTCATTCCTCCCCTCTCAGGTAGTACCCTATCTTCCCTTCTGCTGCCATTCTAGGCTTTAATTACCCCTTGGATAAGCTCACGGCTACATAGTGCCTCCCATGGCATCCTCCGGTTGGGAGGGGGGATTGTGACACTTGCTGTACCTCCTTAAGTGCAGCAACCCCAATTGCCCCATCCTCCTCCCTCGCCGACCTTTCCGTCAGCACACCCGCAGGGGGGTTAATCTCATGAACCTCCTTCCCATCCTGTTCATTCGACCTACCACGGCCTACTCGGACTTTGCCAGCGGGTCAACAATCATTGCCCCTCTCTGCATTTCTCTCCAGAATGTCTGTTCACTTGTAAATAAGGCATTTGCCACCCACATCCTTATTATGGATGATTCATTGACATCATGTCTTTGGCTTAAACTTGGCTCACAAGTGGTGATACCTTGCCCCTTGTTGCCTGGCTATACTTTCCACCACCTACTCCAGCCAAACCACTGTGGTGGTATAGCTTTTATTACCAAATCACACCTTGATCTCTCCCCCCTATTCCTCTGGCATCTTCTAGTCATTCAAGCACCTCACCTTGTTCCAGTCCCCCTTTGTCTCTCCTTAAAAACACTAGTTCTCTACTGCTCCCCAAACCCCATCTCCAGTTTCTCCCCAAGATATCCACTCTCCTTTCCTCCCTCAGCCTCTACAATGAGTGACTCCTCATCCTTGCCGATTTCAATCTCCATCTCAACTCACCATGCCTTCTCTCCTGATTTCACAGCCCCCCTTTCCTCCCTCCATATAAACTCTCATTCCATATTCATGGCCACACTCTTGACTGTGCCATCTCACATGGCCTCTCTACTTCCATCATCTTGATCTACCTCAACAACATACCTTCCACTCCTGCTTCAGAAGAGTAAGTCCTACTACAGATGGGATGGGATTAGGACTGCTGCTTGTGTGGAAGATAACACCAACATAGACTGGTTGAGTCGAACGGTCTGTTTCCATGTTGTAATTTCTATGTAATTCTTTTTATACCAGTTCCTCACTTTCCACACCAGCTTTGCTTTTAGCCTGATTGAGACTGCCAATATAATGCTAAATTAGGGCGAGTTTTGCGTTATGGCCCAGTGCCCAAGTAAAGCTGGGTTGAAATTGATGAAATTCACTCCACACAGGACTGTAGCAGACGAGAGTTTCTACCCATAGATTTTGCTGGATTGAAACCCAGGACTCAGAGGTGAAGTATAGTGTGCTAGCCCACTGTGCCAATACTAGTGCTTTTGAAATAAAACAGTTACAGAGTCCCAACTGAAATATTAACTCATCTCTCTTTCTCTTTTAGTTGTTAACCAATATGCAGTGCATTTCCAGCATTTTCTATTTCTATTTCAGATTTCCAGTGGTTATGCTTTTTCTTTTCATCTTCATAAGTGGTATGTTTTGCATCTTAACTAGAGATTCCTGGATTCAAGTCACAAGAAAGTATTCAATTTGAATCTATTCATTTTATTGCTATATAGTGAGTCTTATGAGTCCACGGTCCCCACTTGCTGGGCCAACTGCACCGATCCTCCCTGCCCTGGTGGTTTGCTGCTACTGCAAAGCTTTTATTTGCATAATAGATTTTTATAGATATGACTCAGTTCTTCCAACTTCCAGTTCTGGAATTTGCTACCTACCTGGCTGGAAAAGTACTGTTGCTTTGATTCCAGTTTTCCCCTTCAATATGCCAAAATCAAAAGAAAATCTGGAATCAAAACAATGTGGGTAGGATCATAGTTCTCCAGCAAGGAGCATTATTGTGATAAAGTTACCTTACCAGAAAGGTGTGGAGATGCCGGTGATGGACTGGAGTTGACAATTGTAAACAATTTTACAACACCAAGTTATAGTCCAGCAATTTTATTTTAAATTCACAAGCTTTCGGAGGCTTCCTCCTTCGTCAGGTGAACGATGTGAAAATGAAATCCTCGAAAAAATCCTCGAGGATTTCATTTTCACATCGTTCACCTGACGAAGGAGGAAGCCTCCGAAAGCTTGTGAATTTAAAATAAAATTGCTGGACTATAACTTGGTGTTGTAAAATTGTTTACCAGAAAGGTGACATTTTTTGGAATAAATGTGGTTTGTGGAGAATGACAGAATCATAAGATACGGCACAGGTCAATTGCCTCGTTGTACTTGTACCAGTGCTATCGCTTCAACTGGAACTATCTAATCTATTCCCATTTCCCTGCCCTTTCTCCATATCTTTATATCCCATCTATTTCAAATACTTATCCAATTCCCTTTTAAATTATGTTGTAGTGTCTGTTGCAATAGCCACTTGGGGTAAAGCATTCCATATTCTAATAGCCCCGTGTGTGAAAAAATTCTTCAAACTAGTGATAATCCCGAGTTTATGTCCTCTTGGTACTGATTTGGCAACCAATGGAAACAATCCCACTATTTACCCTCTCAAATCTCAATTTTGAAAACATCAATTAGATCCCACCTTAATCTTTATTCCAATAAAGATTTTTAATGCCTTTCTTCATAGTTATTGACATATTTAAATAGTTAAGTTAATGACAGAGGATTTTATGTTCCCAGATGGTGTGGTCACACAGAGCATGTATGCAGCACTCAAACAATTGGACATTTATTTAGTCTCGTGATTCTCCACTCAGCTACACTGCTGTGGAGAAATTATGAATAAAAGTCAAGTGCTTTCCAACAGCAAGCGGGAAAAGATTGGAAGGAGAGTTATTCAGATTGCTTTTCCATGTGTCCTGGTACCTAATTTCAGAGTGGCACTGGTGGATATTTGGTAGCAGGTTACCTGCCTGTCCCATCAGCAAGGGATGGGTGTTGCTTGGGAATGACTCCAGAGGATTTCAAAAGCAGTAATGGTGCAACAGAGCTAGAACTATAATGAATATATTAACCAAACCATTAATCTTTTGAAACCTTCTGTGAAGCTTTAAGAAAAGCCTACCACTGCAAAGTCAAGATTCTTGTTACAACCGTGTGCTTAAAATAATTATTAGTAGAGAAAAAGTACTTCAGAAACTAATGGGACTAAAAGCTGATAAATCCCCGGACCTGATGGCCTACATCCAAGGGTTTTAACAGAGGATGCCTCAGAGATAGCGGATGCACTGGTTATGGGCTCCTAAATTCCCTAGATTCTAGAACGGTCCCAGCGGATTGGAAGGTAGTAAATGTAACCCTACTATTCAAGAAAGGAGGGAGAGAGAAAACAGGGAACTACAGGCTAGTTAGCCTGACATCAGTCATCTGGAAAATGCTGGAATCCATTATTAAGGAAGTGGTAACAGGGCACTTAGAACATTATAATATGATTAGGTAGAGTCAATATGGTTTTATGAAGGCAAAATAGTGTTTGACAAATTTATTAGAGTTTTTTGAGGATCTAAGTAGCAGGGTAGATAAAGGTGAACCGTGGTTGTAGTCTATTTGGATTTTCAAAAGGCATTCGATAAGGTGCCACATAAAAGGTTGTTATGCAAGATAAGGGCTCATGGGGTTGGGGGTAACATGAGTATGAATAGAGGATTGGTTAACAGACTGAAAACAGAAAGTAGGGATAAACGTGTCATTTTCAGGTTGGCAGGCTGTAACTAGTGGTGTACCGCAAGGATCGGTGCTTGGGCCTCAGCTACTTACAATCTATATTAATGACTTGGATGAAGGGACTGAGTGTAATGTATCCAAGTTTGCTGATGATACAAAGCTAGGTGGGAAAGTAAGTATTGAGGAGGACACAAAGAGTCTGCAAAGGGATATAGACAGGTTAAGTGAGTGGGCAAGAAGGTAGCAGATGGAGTATAATGTGGGGAAATGTGAGGTTATTCACTTTGGTAGGAAGAACAGAAAAACAGAATATTTTTTAAATGGTGAGAAACTATTAGATGTTGTTGTCCAGAGAGACTTGGGTGTCCTGGTACAAGAAACACAAAAAGTTAATATGCAGGTACAGCAGGCAATTGGGAAAGCAAATGGAATGTTGGCCTTTATTGCAAGGGGGTTGGAGTACTAGAGTAAGGAAGTCTTACTACATTTGTACAGGGCTTTGGTGAGACCTCACCTGGAGTACTGTGTACAGTTTTGGTCTCCTTATCTAAAGAAAGATATACTTATATTGGAGGCGGTGCAACGGAGGTTCACTAGATTAATTCCTGGGATGAGAGGGTTGTCCTATGAGGAGAGGTTGAGTAGAATGGGCCTATACTCTCTGGAGTTTAGAAGAATGAGTGGTGATCTCATTGAAACATATAAGATTCTAAGTGGGCTTGACAGGGTCGATGCTGTGAGGTTGTTTTTCCTGGCTGGAGAGTCTGGAGCTCGAGAGTGTAGTCACAGGATAAGGGGTCGGCCATTTAAGATAGTTACCCATAGTAGTTCCTTTTTCAAAATGTACTTCATATTTCTCTGCATTGAACTGCATCTTCCATCTATCTGTCCCATGCATTAACCTGTCTACGACCTCCTGTAGTCTTCTCACAGTTTGCCATGTATCTTAATTTGGTAACGCAAATCATTCCTCCTGTGCCCATGTCCAAATCATGTATATAAATGGGAAGCAAAGGAGGGCCCAAAACACTGGGCAGACAATACTACCCACCAGTCTGAAAACCAATAGGTTACCCCTGGTCTTTTCCTTTTATACCTAAGTCACCTCTCTATCCATGTGACATTCCCTTTAATACCATATATCTTAATTTCATGACCAGTCTCTTATATGGCACCTCATTAAATGTCTTCTAAAATGTTATGTACATGCACTGCACTTTTTATCTAGTCTCTAATTTCCTCAAAAAAAATAATTGAATTAGACAAGCGCCACCTAATCTTCACTACCCTGTGCTTTCTAAGGGCTCTAGAGGTTTATCCACCATGAAAGTAACCTTAACTGACTTATAAATTCCTGACCAATGGTTTAGCACTTGCTGCTCTTTAATCTTTTGGCATTATTCCCCTTTCCAAAGCTTTTTAGAAATTTTATGGTTAGTGTCTCAGCTATCTCCTCCCCAACCACCTTTCGTATTCAGTTTAGGTGAAAGCCATCCCATCTGTAGAACTTCCCTGGCTGCACTTCTCAAATGTCTTAGGAATCCAAAACCTTCTCACGTACACCATCTTTCTATCCATGTATTGATGCATCTAATCTGTTCCTCCCTAATTGTGCAGTCCACGACACTAGGGGTAATTCTGAGGTTATGACCCTCAGGGTCTTATACTTTAATCGAGAACACAAATCTTCTCTGCAAAACCCTTTTCCTACATGAACCACAACTTCTGGCTGTTTTCCCTCCCTTTTAAGAAGCATCTCCACCATTCGGTTACGTCCCTTACCCAAGAACCAATGCACCATTCAGATTTCCTAGTCACGACTGCAAAACATGCTGCATATTCCTCTAATTCTAGAAATCACTGCAACTCCATTGTTCTCATGGATGATGTCTCATCCCCTTATTTCAAAATTGAAATCTGTGGATACAATACTATTATAGTGCTACTTTTTGTTTTCAATTTTCCAATACCACAAACAATCAAAAGGGAAAAGAACAAGATTAAAGAAGTATCAGGGAGCTAGCATCAATAGTGCTATTATGAGTAGTATAATTATATGGACAATCAGTAATAACTTCCTATCTAAATATGAAATACTAATAAGGGACAAGAGAGAGATAATCAATAGTACTACTATTTATCTTAAAATAAATTTGGGATGATAGGAACTTTAGAAGAATATACTTCCCCCTTAAATATATTTTTTCATTGTTAAAAAGTGTCATGTTTAAGAGTGTTAGAATGGTTTAAAAATCCAAAGTGAACTAGAAAAGTTCTTCTTACAAAGATTGCCTATGCAAAAAATGCTGGATGAGGAGGATTGGTAAATCATTAAAAAAATAGCCCGAATGTGACAGAATGGAAAGACACAGACCTGGAACTGTGCCTGTAAAACAAAACCTATGAAAAATGCACCCAAGTTTTGTTTTATTTTGAATTTAGAAGTAAAGCTGTGACACAGCTACAACAGATAGAAACTACCTCAGCAATTAAATGTTTTCAGTTGCAAATACCTAATTAGTTTACAATGAAGTTTTAATGAGTCCAAATTTTCCTAAACTTGTTCCAACCAAGATGATATCAGTATTTACTCAGATGTACGCATCCACTTTAAAGAAACCAAAGATCTGGTGACAGATTATAAAAGTTCAGACCATGTAGGAGGGGACTGCAAGAACAGTTCCAGGACTGAGCTTTTTTGTATTCCCTTTATTCCTTAAAATTATTTTTTTTATAAAGTTATCAAAATAATAGATAACAATGTGGGAGAAACAGTACTTTTTCCATTTTGGGTACCCAGCATCAGCATTAGGAAATAAGGTCAGATGGTTAAATTAAAGGTAAAGTGCTCTCTACCTCAAAAAAAATACTCCCAATGTATGAGTATGAATTTTTCAACTTCCCACACCAGCCATCCTTAAAAACTGTGAGGGCAAGATTGCAAATTTTGTGATATGAGCCAGTTACAAGTTTCAAGTTTGTCTTAGATATTGTCTCTGGTACAGCAGTGCTGATCATCTCTGTAAAGGGCCCAAACAAAAGCTGCCATTCAGACATATATCTGAACAAATCCCACCTTTCTATTTGATTTGCGTAGCTCTGTTCCTCCCTCAGGCAAACTACCTGACAAAATGATCGCAATATTGTATGAAGTTAGGCTGGAACATGTGTTGTGAGTGACATTGGTTTTTAACCCCTCTACACCCTGACAGAATTAAAGAAGCTGAATATTAGACAAAATGCTTCATTTTTGTCACAATGGGGTCAGCAGCTTTCAGGAACGAATTATGCAGGTGTGTTAAAACTTGCCTCTTTTTTATTCTATGTTTGCTGGATTGTACACAGGGAAATATCAAGGCAACTGAAGAGGAGCTGATTTTTTTTTTCATAGTGGCTATTTGGTTCAGTATTTCTACTGTGAAAAACATTCAATCAAGAAGTTCAGACATAAGTCTGCACTGAACCAATCAGAAAGTTCACATGAAACCAGGAAAACACTACAGAAAAAAGTTACCAGTTAGATAGGATATATATTATAAAATCTTACCTAAAATAACAAATGGTGACCAGTAAATTCAAGACAGTTAAAAAATATGTTTCACTTGAAATGGATTAAAATTGGACAACCTTGATGTCTGTTTTGCCTTAATTATTTGGTGGGGATAGGAAGGAAGGGTGGGTCAGAAACCCCAAAGTATCATCTTTGTGCATAACATTTTAATTGGGACAAGCCATACAGAAGCTGGTGGCCCATTTTGCATAGAATGACTCAATGTTCTCATTACTAAATCAAGTTCTGATGTTCTTGTGTATAGCCATGACATCATAATCACTCCATTAAGTACCCTTTAACTCAGTTCCAATCTATTTTGTCTGCTATATATTCAAGATACTTTTTCCCCTGAAAATGATAATTGTAAACTCCACACATTAACTATTCAATATTTCTTTCACTCAAAAAATCTTAAATTGTACTATGATTTCTGTGAATTATGGAAATTCACTTTAAAGTAAAAGCACAAGGAATGTCTGACTGTGATCAGGAAAACACCTGAATATTTTGAAAGGACTTTTTGTACTTCCCTACATCTTCCAGATAAAGTTCAGCACTTTGTTTAAAAAAGACAAACATAATCAAGTTGCCACAATTTAAGAGGATTGAATGTATGTTTTACGAATGTGCAATCCCAATGTGGAGCCTTACCCACCAGAAGCATACATCAGGACTCCACAAGTTCACTCCCCACGATATTCTGTCCGTTTGTAAAATCAGCCCTATAGTTTTCTAGCTACTTACTGGCTGCTCAAGCCTGTAAATTTCGTAGTTGAGTTTAACTAACCCATTGGATCAGTAATATTTTGTTGATGTGTAAAATGCTGCTTTGCTTTTCAAAGCAAATGTGGGGCAAAATATTTCTGTAGAAGCAAATATCAATCTTTGAAGCATTTAACTATCTGTGTTCCATAATTTGTATGATTCTCTGAAATTAGATTTATGCCATCTCTTTGGCTGATGGGACAAATTAACCCAGGGCATAGACAACTCCCAGCTGCCATCAATGCAAACCGTTGCCTGAATGGAAGAAAGGGAAATAAAAAAAAGATTTCCCCTTCTCCCCCCCCCCCCCCCCCCCATGAACAGTTTTCTCTCCCACTTTCCTACAAGGGAATTAGCTATATCTGATAAAACTCACCTCCTAAGGGAATACAAAAGTCGGCCAAGCTTGGGATTCATACTCAGGTCTTCTTGTGACGGGTCCAACATTCAACTCACATTAGCTAATTAACTTGAGTTGTTCTCAATTAAATACAGAGATTAGCCACTTGCCTTGCTGCATATATTTCTGAAGCTGCAGCATGCTCTGCTATCGTGCTGGCACATTCATCGACAGGAAAGTAGCCAAGATTCAGCTGGTGAAAATTTTCAGTCAGAGTTTTTGCCTCTCCCTCACAGAGTCGAGTAAATGATGTGTGCAGAGTCCGGTCATAACCAGTTACAGGCAGATCCAGAAGCTGGCGGATATCAAAGCGGTTATCCCTCCTTAATCTCAGGTAGCTTTTAATGACTGTTTTAGACATTTTTTCAGGAGGAATAATACGTCTCCTAATCTCCCCCTTAGTTACGGGATATTTAACTTTTCTCTTTTTATCATCTGCTGAGGGGAGCAAAGCAGGTACATGGGCAACAACAATTTGTTCTGCAACAAAAACAAAACAATGATGTTATGTATTTTTATTAATAAGAGAATGGAATGTATATTGTATCTAGGACAAAACCACTTTGATAAAAAAGTAACTGCTTCAGAAAGAGTGCAATAATAAATTTAGTCATTTTCATTTCTTTTGCTGCTCTTCCACCATTCCCCAGCTGAGGCCACTGGCACATAGAGAGCTGTACCCAGCTCTCTATTTGTGTCATGCCTCAAGAGTGACTGGAGTGTCTTTCGGTTTTATTCTTGTTTAAAATATAATACTTAGATAGGTAACATCACTTTGCTACCATTGGTAAAGGATGTCAGATAAACCTAGAGGCTAATTCAAACATGTATTCACGAAAATTTTAGTTCTTCTAATAATAGACTGCATTAATTTGTTTGTATGCAACATATGCATTGTGTAAATGAGAACTACTATTTTGACAGACATTTATAAGGCAGCTCTATTGCAATAACCTGTGCCAAGGAAATTTTGCACTGCAGAGTCAATATTGCCTAAATTTCCCAGACCCTGAGATTCAGTCCAGAATGGCTAGAAATGAGTGCAAACCTGTGATGTACTGATTGCATGCAATTTCTTGTGGTGAGCTTATTAGCATAATTATAAATAGCTCTATGTGCAACTTTACTCTTAAGCAGGAAGGTAGCCTAATGGAAGGACTAGAAAACCACAATTCATTTAGACGGGCGCTTGAAATCCACTTTCGTATAACTGAGCCTAGCAATCCTAGACACCCACTCTTAATGGGCGAGAATATAAATCAGTGGGTGGGATCACTGGAAAAAAATCACATTCCTGGTAATGCTGTACTCTGGCTCAAAATGGGCAAAGATCTGGCTTTATGGATCTCTATCGCCTATTCTGAGTGTTAATACTCATTTTACAACCAAACATCAGTCTTATCCAATCAGAAAATTTACTCTACTTTGTTTGATACACGGAGAGAAAGGTCATCAACATATACAGTGTTTTCGTGATTTTTTTCCCCCCATACACCTTCCTGCATGTAGCATCTTTATTGGGCCTGTCTTAATAAAACAATTTTAAGCAACAATACTGAGCCACGTGTATGCGATATTTGTTTGTAATTTCATTAGATTGTGTTACTGGAGCGGTCAACAATTTAAGTTATTCATAAACTATGTAGTCTATTGCCATAAATGTTAATACACAACTGAAATTTGTGATTACAAAGTTGCAGATGCCTGTAGAAAAAGGTTGTATACAAGGTTTGAACTTATTTTGAATTTAACATAGCTTTTAGTTATGAAAAAGAATCGTAACATCTAACACAAATTAAGATGAACTAACACTTTCTGAATGGGAAACTATGATTAGCAAATAGAGCATGAATTAGAAAAATGACTTCACTGTAAACTTTCCTTATATTACTCAGCAATATACCTTTACCAATACCACTTTTATTGTTGCTGATAAAATCTGCATCTTTCCTTTTCAAATGGACTTGGAAAATTTATATACATCAAACTTAAACCAAAATAAATGCACTTATACATTTGAAACTATTGCATACAACTGAACATACTACCAGAAAAATTTTAAAGAATAGTTACTTGAAGTAACACAAGTTGATAAGTTTATGATTTTAATATATTTTTGAAAGTAACAAAAATATTTTAGGGCTGCCACAAACGAAATCCACATCCAGAGATTTGTAACTTCCTAATTATACATGTAGATGTTTTAAATGAAGTAAACTGTACCTTCATCCATTGCTTCAGCATTGAGCATATTACAAGATTGATACGGATTCATGATCATTAATTCTTGTCCTGAACCTGAAATGCAATTTTTAAAAAGTTATCTAAAATGAGGAAAAAATGTTCACATAATTTTCACATTTGCTAAAAATATGTTGTCCTGTTAACTGAAAACCCACTAAACCTGGGTGCATAACTCCTTTACTAACCAACACTCAGAAATCAGAGTACTGAAGAAAATGACAGTGCAAGGAACAATATTGCAGTGGGCTTTAATTTGAATATGGCCTTTATATTGCATCAGAAAATCTATTAAAGTATAGGCCTGAAATTACGCTGTGGAATAGGAGCAAATGAAATTCCCTTCTCTTTTGCAGTGTTCGCAGAGGCAATAACCTATTTATTTTAAATAGGGTAATGTCGCTGCTAAAATAAGAGAGGAATTTCAGAGAAACAAGTTAAGTGTTCATAAATTAGTATCCCAAGGAACATCAAGATTTTCTTGCCAATTTAACAATATGAAATCTAGGTATAAAAATCTTACATTAAAACAGGAAATACTGGAATAAATACAATGGGTTAAGAAGAAAGAAACCCCAACTTTCGTCTGCATTATAATATTTTTCTCTAAACCCAAAGACGCCTAACACAGATGCCATCAAATGGCTAGTACTTTCCCCAGAAGGAAGGCATAGTGTGAGTTACAGATCTCATTTCTGCTCCAGACACGATTAGCTGGCTTCCAGGCAACACAGTGCCCCAGAGTCAACAGTCAGGGTGATTCATGAATTGGACAGTGACTTTGGCTTCAGAACAGATCTTTCACCCCATGGGCAAGAAATTTACATTCTACTTCAATCAGTTCTATATGATCGATAGCACACACTGAACATTTAGATCAAAACTGTCTCCGACCACGTGTCCTTCACAAACACTAGACAACTTAATACCCCCATTCCCAAACCACTGGCATCTAAACCTTTTACTCCTAAGACACTAAAATCCATGTGAAACTGGCTAGCCTAATTCATCTGATTTCAGGTGCCACAAAATAACCTACACTTTAATCAAAAAAAATACAGGGCACTTGAAACCCAGAGGGGACTTGTAGCAGAGTGGGACAACTAAAATCCCTGCAGAAGACACAATTCTGAAAAGTTCTAATCCAGACTAGGAAACAGCGCAATAACCTACTCTCTGCTGATGCAGAAGTTGCTCTGGTGCGCCAAGCCAGGCTACTATGTGCAAAGAAACAAACCAGGAAAGCTGCTAGAATATACCCTCTGCAAACAAGTGCATAATCAATCTGCAAAACATGTGCCAAAATTACCAGTAACTTCACACAAATAATAAACTATTACATTTTTCTCTAAATCTTAGACAGGCTGGCTCCGCAGCAGGACATAAAATGCTGATGTCCCACTTCGTCAATTCTCAGAGCAGCACGCATAATTACTGAATGCCCTATCTCGACTAATGAGATCCAAAGGGTTATTAAATACCTGAATTCTGGTAATGCCCAGGGCTTGACAGATTCCCTGCCAATTTCTACAAAGCCCAAGTTCTTGAACTAAACCCCTGCCAACAAAACTATTTCACTGCATATCACAGGCAGGCATTCCCCAGAGTTCTGCAAGTTGGCCATGCAGTTACCCTAAAACAGAAAAGGGAAAGGTCCCTACAGCTGTGGGCCTTACAGCCCCATTGTACTTCCTTAACTGTGATGATAAAATACTGACCTAAACCTTGGCCTCTTGCCCGGACCCCTTCATCCTGGCTTAGTCCATCTGGAACAAGGACAGCTCTTGGAGGGTTAACACTAGGATACCAATCAATGTAGTACATCATTGCAATAACACAAATGCACCCACAGTACTCTCCTTGAATGCAAAGAAGTCCTTCAACCAGTTAGAGTGAAACTTCCTTTTCACTATGTATAGATCCCAGTAAGCACCCAACATTCTAAGCGAGCACCAATGTTTTCTACAAATTCTCTTTCTAACAAAGGAGCAGGCAGAGATACTCCTGGCTCCTGTGAATAGAAAACCCCAAGCAGCAACTATAAGAATACATTGATTCATGGCATGCCTGACACAGGAGTAAAACACATGTCACTCTAATACAATGACAATCCCCACCACTCACTCCCCAGCATTGTTCAAACTATTGATAAATTCAGACAGCCCTTGGGCCACGAAGTCAACTTTCCCAAAACAGAGAACACAGCCTTTGCCTAAGGCATCCTAAAACAAAGGAGAAGCCCACTCTTTCGCATTGACCAAGACAGGTTTTAACTTCCTAGGCAAACAGAATTATCCAAACTGTCAGTCCGGTAGAAGAATATATCTCTCCCATGCCTCACTAGCAGCATTTACATCATCTTGGAGAGGTATCCATCTCCACTGCTTGGGAGAGCTAACACTACAAAGATTATGATCTCCCTTCTTCCTTCTCTACTTCTTCCAAATGGCATCTATCCATATTCTAGCACAGCAGTTCTGGGATCTCAAGTACATCTGTTGGCTGTTCTGGCCAGAGAGCAGATTAAGGATATAATTAGAGCAGTTCCAATTCCTCCAGTAAGAGTCTGGAATCTGGGCCAAATCTTGCTAGCTTCAATATTACTACTGAGCCAATCAATTCGAGCAAATCATTTACTAGGAATAAGGTCTCTCCACAAAACAGTCTAGTGACAACTGAAAGCGTCTCCTTGTCCAGTTCCTCTCAATTGCAGAGCTTCCCAGGAAAAGACGGGCCGGAACCCAAAAGCACCCTACAGCATCATTAATACTGGTTACCTGGATGGAGGTCTGCATTAAAAGTGCTGCTCGGATATAGTCCCTCTCCCACTATGGCACAGCAGCAAATTTCAAGAGACATTCGCTGGAAGTAATTTCAAGACATGGCACAAGTACATCACCAAAACAAGTACGTTGCTCTATAAAGGTCAAATCATATCCTTCCAGCACCTTCAGTTTGTGCAACGGTATTTCTTCCATTGCCTCCAAATGTATGCCTATTCCTGTTCCTTTCAGCCCCTCGAGCCTGTTCCGATAATCAGTTAGATCATGGCTGATCTGTACCTCAACTCAATTTACATGCCTTTGGTTCATATTCCTTGATACCCTTACCTAACAAATTGACCCTGCCATACTTCGCAAATATAGCCAAAGCCAACTTCATCAAACCTATCCATCAACCAGACACATCTGCTCCCCCTACTTCATGCTTTCTTCCCTTCCAATATAATAGAGAGATGCTGTGTGGCACTTAAAAGCAAAATCTAGGATATCCATGAACAAAAGAAGATCAATGGAAAGAAGAGGACAGCTGTCACTACCTCTACTTCTAACAGAATGTTAGGCGGCCAGTACAAAATCCTCCAACAAACAAAACTTAACTCACAATTCCATTCTATCCTGACAGATGAGTGCTGGTGGAACTACAGCTAAAGAGACAGAAAGCTCACATTCTTATCAAGTCCCTGTGTCCAGCTGTTCTGGAGGCTACCACTATGCCAAATCCTAGCTAATATCTAATTGGCCACTTTCCAACAGAAGGGACCCCTGAAACATAAGAACATAAGAACATAAGAAATTGGAGCAGGAGTAGGCCAATCGGCCCCTCGAGCCTGCTCCGCCATTCAATAAGATCATGGCTGATCTGATCCCAACCACAAATCTAAAGAACACAAGAAGTCGGAGCAGGACCCGGCCACATAGCCCCTGGGCCCTCTCCGCCACCCACAGGGCATTGACCGATCCGAACTCAGCTTCATGTCCAATTTCCTGCCCGCTCCCCATAACCCCTAATTCCCTTTACTTCTAGGAAACTGTCTATTTCTGTTTTAAATTTATCTAATGATGTAGCTTCCACAGCTTCCTGGGGCAGCAAATTCCACAGACCTACCACCCTCTGAGTGAAGAAGTTTCTCCTCATCTCAGTTTTGAAAGAGCAGCCCCTTATTCTAAGATTATGCCCCCTAGTTCTAGTTTCACCCATCTTTGGGAACATCCTTACTGCATCCACCCGATCAAGACCCTTCACAATCTTATATGTTTCAATAAGATCGCCTCTCATTCTTCTGAACTCCAATGAGTAGAGTCCCAATCTACTCAACCTCTCCTCATATGTCCGCCCCCTCATCCCCGGGATTAACCGAGTGAACCTTCTTTGTACTGCCTCGAGAGCAAGTATGTCTTTTCTTAAGTATGGAGACCAAAACTGTATGCAGTATTCCAGGTGCGGTCTCACCAATACCTTATATAACTGCAGCAATACCTCCTTGTTTTTATATTCTATCCCCCTAGCAATAAAAGCCAACATTCCGTTGGCTTTCTTGATCACCTGCTGCACCTGCATACCAACTTTTTGATTTTCTTGCACTAGGACCCCCAGATCCCTTTGTACTGCAGTACTTTCCAGTCTCTCGCCATTAAGAAAATAACTTGCTCTCTGATTTTTCCTGCCAAAGTGCATAACCTCACATTTTCCAATATTATATTGCATCTGCCAAATCTCCGCCCACTCACCCAGCCTGTCTATATCCCCTTGCAGGTTTTTTATGTCCTCCTCACTCTCTACTTTCCCTCCCATCTTTGTATCATCTGCAAATTTTGATATGTTGCACTCGGTCCCCTCCTCCAAATCGTTAATATAGATTGTAAAGAGTTGGGGACCCAGCACCGACCCCTGTGGAACACCACTGGTTACTGGTTGCCAGTCCGAAAATGAACCATTTATCCCAACTCTCTGCTTCCGGTTCGATAACCAATCCTCCACCCATGCCAGAATATTACCCCCAATCCCATGATTTTTTATCTTAAGTAATAATCTTTTATGTGGCACCTTGTCGAATGCCTTCTGGAAGTCTAAATACACTACGTCCACTGGTTCCCCTTTATCCACCCTATACGTTATATCCTCGAAGAACTCAAGCAAATTTGTCAGACATGACTTCCCCTTCATAAAGCCATGCTGACTTTGTCCTATTAAATTATGCTTATCTAAATGTTCCGTTACTGTCTCCTTAATAATAGACTCCAAAATTTTACCCACCACAGATGTTAAGCTAACTGGCCTATAATTTCCAGCCTTCTGCCTACTACCCTTTTTAAATAACGGTGTTACATTAGCAGTTTTCCAATCTGCCGGGACCTCTCCTGAGTCCAGGGAATTTTGGAAAACTATCACCAAAGCATCCACAATCCCTACTGCCACTTCCCTCAAGACCCTAGGATGGAAGCTATCAGGTCCAGGGGATTTATCCGCCTTGAGTCCCATTATTTTACTGAGTACCATCTCTTGAGTGATTTTAATCGTATTTAGCTCCTCCCCCCCGAGAGTCCCCTGTTTGTCCAGTGTTGGGATATTCTTAGTGTCCTCTACTGTAAAGACTGAAACAAAATATTTGTTCAGCATTTTTGCCATCTCCATGTTTCCCACCATTAATTTCCCGGTCTCATCCTCTAAGGGACCTATGTTTGCCTTAGTCACCCTTTTTCTTTTTATATAACTATAGAAACTCTTGCTATCTGTTTTTATATTTTTTGCTAATTTCTTTTCATAATCTAACTTCCCTTTCTTAATCAATCCTTTAGTTACTTTTTGCTGTCTTTTGAAGAATTCCCAATCTTCTATCCTCCCACTAAGTTTGGCTACCTTATATGTCCTTGTTTTTAGTCGGATACTATCCTTGATTTCTTTACTTAGCCACGGGTGGCTGTCATTTCTTTTACACCCTTTTTTCCTCAGTGGAATATATTTATTTTGAAACCTGCAGACTCGGCCAGTTCTCTACCTCAGCAACAAAAAGTTCAATAACTGGGACATTTACCAATCTAAGCAAATAATATATTACCTGGGTATGGGAGTGCTCCACCGTCTATGTTAACACTAAAACATTCACCAATATTTGTACACTGGTGCTCAGTGTCTATACATGTGCATAAGCATTCATGCGCAGAGCTTCACTTTTCCCAAGTAGAGTGTGGTACAACATGGTGCTATCAGCTTGCACCATTCCAAAGCACTGGTGTCAAATTACTACCTCCGGTCTAACTAAAACATTAATATCTATAAAGAACCATCAATCTTAGGCAGAAACGTGGTTATAATGTTGCCCAGCCACAGGCATGGAGTATCACTGAACAGACTTTTGCTCTCTTACTCATGTCTGAACCAGCAGCATCAGTGCAAGACCACCTTTAATTATGACATTGTTTCTAAACAATATTGCACAATTTACTATACAAAAGAACCAATCAGCAGAACCTGAAAGAGTCCTTACATATTAAGGATACATTCTGTACAAGATAACCACAAACTATTTTTGCATACCTTGCTGATATAGAGAGGGTAGGCCTATTCCCAATTACACAAAGTCTGCTATTGGTGCTCAAACAAACTTCAGAAGATTTTTGCAGATATCACTACTAGAAAGCAGCATAACATCATCAGAATAATCTTAAACACTCTTCAAACATTTGTTAATTTTTTTAAAAATTCATTCTCGGGATGTGGGCATAGCTGGCATTTATTGAACTGCTGCTGTCGATGTGATGCGGGTACTTCCACAATGCTGTTAGGTAGGGAGTTCCAGGATTTTGACTCAGCCACGATGAAGGAATGGTGATATATGTCCAAGACAGGATGGTGTGCAACTTGGTGGTGATGGTGTTCCCATGCATCTGCTGCCCATGTCCTTCTAGGTGGTTGAAGTCCCAGGTTTTGGAGGTGCTGCCGAAGCTTTGGCGATTTGCTATAGTGCTTCCTGTAGATAGTACACACTGTGGCAACAGTACGCCAGAGGTGGAGAGGGTGGATGTTTAGGCTAGTGGATGAGGTGCCAATCAAATGTTCAGCTTCTTGAGTGTTGTTGCAGCTGCATTCATCCAGGCAAGTAGACAGTATTCCATCATGTTCCTGACTTGTGCCTTGTAGATGGTGGAGAGACTTTGGGGAGTCAGGAGGTAAGCTATTCGCTATAGAATACCCAACCTCTGACCTGCTGTAGTAGCCATGGAATTACGTAGCTGGTTCAGTTGAGTTTCTGGTCAAGTGACCCCCAGGACATTGATGGTGGGGGAGTCGGCAATGGTAATGCCGTTGAATGTCAAGGTCGGGTGTTCAGACTTTGTTTTTGGAGATGGTCATTGCCTGGCACTTGTGTGACGTGAATGTTACTTACCATTTATCAACCCAATGTAGTCCAAGTCTTGCTGCGTGCAGGCATGGACTGCTTCACTTCCTCAGGAATTGCAAATGGAGCTGAACACTGCAACCATCAGCGAACAGCCCACTTCTGACCATAAGATGGAGGGAAGGTCATTGATGAAGCAGCTGAAGATAGTTGGGCCTAGGACGCTGCCCTGAGGAACTCCTGCAGCAATATCCTGGGGCTGAGATGATTGGCCTCCAACATCTTCCTTTATGCTAGGTAAGACTCCAGCCACTGGAGAATTTTCCCCCTGATCCCCACAGACTTCAGTTACTAGGGTTCTTGGTGCCACACTCAGTCAAATACTGCCTTGATGTCAAGGGCAGTCACTCACCTCACCTCTGGAATTCAGCTTGTGTCCATGTTCAAACCAAGGCTGTAATGAGATATGAAGCAGAGTGGTTCTGGCGAAACCCAAACTGAGCATCAGTGAACAGGTTATTGGCAAGTAAGTGCCGCTTGATAGCACTGTTAACGACTCCTTCCGTTACTTTGCTGATAATTGGGAGTAGGATGTTGCGTGATAATCGGCCAGGTTGGATTTGCCCTGCTTTTGGCGTTCAGGACATTCCTGTGCAATTTTCCACATTGTCGGTCTTGCAGTTTTTTTTTCGTTCATGGGATGTGGGCGTCGCTGGCGAGGCCGGCATTTATTGCCCATCCCTAATTGCCCTTGAGAAGGTGGTGGTGAGCCGCCGCCTTGAACTGCTGCAGTCCGTGTGGTGAAGGTTCTCCCACAGTGCTGTTAGGAAGGGAGTTCCAGGATTTTGACCCAGCGACGATGAAGGAACGGTGATATATTTCCAAGTCGGGACAGTGTGTGACTTGGAGGGGAACGTGCAGGTGGTGTTGTTCCCATGTACCTGCTGCTCTTGTCCTTCCAGGTGGTAGAGGTTGTGGGTTTGGGAGGTGCTGTCGAAGAAGCCTTGGCGAGTTGCTGCAGTGCATCCTCTGGATGGTACACACTGCAGCCATTGTGCGCCAGTGGTGAAGGGAGTGAATGTTTAGGGTGTTGGACGGGGTGCCAATCAAGCTGGCTGCTTTGTCCTAGATGGTATCTCGCTTCTTGAGTGTTGTTGGAGCTGCACTCATCCAGGCAAGTGGAGAGTATTCCATCACACTCCTGACTTGTGCCTTGTAGATGGTGAAAGGCTTTGGGGAGTCAGGAGGTGAGTCACTCGCCACAGAATACCCAGCCTCTGCCCTGCTCTTGTAGCCACAGTATTTATATGGCTGGTCCAGTTAAGTTTCTGGTCAATGGTGACCCCCAGGATGTTGATGGTGGGGGATTCGGCAATGGTAATGCCATTGAATGTCAAGGGGAGGTGGTTAGATTCTCTCTTCTTGGTGATGGTCATTGCCTGGCACTTGTCTGGCGCGAATGTTATTTGCCACTTATCAGCCCAAGCCTGGATGTTGTCCAGGTCTTGCTGCATGCGGGCTCAGACTGCTTCATTATTTGAGGGGTTGCGAATGGAACTGAACACTGTGCAATCATCAGTGAACATCCCCATTTCTGACCTTATGATGGAGGGAAGCTCATTGATGAAGCAGCTGAAGATGGTTGGGCCTAGGACACTGCCCTGAGGAACTCCTGCAGCAATGTCCTGGGGCTGAGATGATTGGCCTCCAACAACCACTACCATCTTCCTTTATGCTAGGTATGACTCCAGCCACTGGAAGGTTTTCCCCGATTCCCATTGACTTCAATTTTACTAGGGCTCCTTGGTGCCACACTCGGTCAAATGCTGCTGGAACAACTTGGTTAGGGGGCGTGGTTATTTCTGGAGCACAGATTTACAGGACTACACTCGGGATATTGTTAGGTCACGTACCCTTTGCTATGTCCAGTGCACTCAGCCATTTCTTGATGTCATGTGGAGTGAAGTGAATTGACTGAAGACTGGAATCAAAGAAGGTGGGATCCTCGAAAGGAGTCTGAGAAGGATCATCCACTCAGCACATCTGGCTGCAGATGGTTGCAAATGCTTCAGCCTTATCTTTTGTACTCCTGAACTGGACTCCACCATCGTTAAGGATGGGGATGTTCAAGGAGCCTCCTCCTCCCGTTAGTTGCTTAATTTTCCACCACGATTCATGACTAGATGTGGCAGGATCGTGGAGCGTGGCCTAATCAATTGATAGTGGGATCAGTTAGCTCTGTCTATAGCATGCTGCTTGTATAGCATGCATATAGTCCTGCATTGTAGCTTCACCAGGTTGACACCTCATTTTCAGGTATGCCAAGTGATGCTCCCGGCTACACTCTTCAACTAGGATTGGCTTGATGCTGCTGGAGTAGTGAAGGATATGCCGGGCCATGAGGTTACAGATTGCAGTGGTATACAATTCTTCTTCTGCTGATGGCCCACACCGCCTCATGAATCCCCATTTTTGAGTTGCTAGATCTGTTCTTAATCTATGCCATTTAGCACGGTTTAGTGACACGATGGAGAGTGTCTTCAGTGTGAAGACGGGACTTGGTCTGCATGAGACAAGGTAAGTGGTGACTCCTACCAACACTGTCACTGACAGATGCATTCTGCGACAAGTAGATTGGTGAGCATGAGATTGAGTAGATTATTCCCTCACCACCTGCCACAAGCCCTGTCTGCCAGCTATGTCCTTCAGGACTCAGCCAGCTCAGTCAGTGTTGTACTACCGAGCCACTCTTAGTGATGGACATTGAAGACTTCCACGCAGAGTACATTTTGTGGCCTTACTACCCTCAGTACTTCCTCCAAGTTGAGGGAGGGCAGTAGGTTGTAATCAGCGGGAGATTTCCATGCCCAAGTTTGACTTGAAGCCATGAGATTTAATGGATTTCAGAGTCAATGTTCTGGACTCCCAGGTCCACTGTCCTCCCGACTGTATACAACCGTACCCCATCTCTGATGGGTCAGTCCTGCCAGTAGAGTCTGGGAAGTTTGTTAATTCTGTAACTGTGACTATGTCAAGCTATTGCTCTCCCAACTTTGGCATCCGTTCCCAGATATTAGTGAAGAGAACTTTGCAGGGTTGAGTGGGCTGGGTGTGCTTTTGTCATGTTCTAATTCAATGCCTTGGTAACGGACAAGTGACCCATCTGATTTGTGGGCCCATATTCTCTGGAGTTTAGAAGAATGAGAGGTGATCTCATTGAAACATATAAAATTCCTAGAGGGCTTGACAGGGTAGATGCTGAGAGGCTGTTTACCCTGGCTGGAGAGTCTAGAACTAGGGGGCATAGTCTCAGGATAAGGGGTCAGCCATTTAGGACTGAGATGAAGAGGAATTTCTTCACTCGGAGGGTTGTGAATCTTTGGAATTCTCTACCCCAGAGGGCTGTGGATGCTCAGTCGAATCTACTCAAGGCTGAGATCGATAGATTTTTGGATTCCAAGGGAATCAAGAGATGTGGGGATCAGGCGGGTAAGTGGAGTTAAAGTCAAAGATCAGCCACAATCTTATTGAATGGCAGAGCAGGCTCGAGGGGCCGTATGGCCTACTCCTGCTCCTATTTCTGATGATTCCTGTTTTTCTTTCCAGGGGTTTGATACAACTGACAGCTTTCTCGGCTACCTCAGAGGGCAGTTAAGAGTCAATCACATTTATATCAAATGATAGATTTTTGTTAGGCAAGGGTATTAAGGGTTACAGAACCAAGGCAGGTAGATGGAGTTAAAATACAGATCAGCCATGATCTAATTGAATGGCAGTACAGGATCAAGGGCCTGAATGGTCTATTTGTGTTTCTATATAGGCCAGAATGGGTAAAGACGGCAGGTTTCCTTCCCTAAAGGACATTAGTGAACCTGTTGGATTTTTATGGCAATTTGACAGCTTCATGGTTACTTTTATTGGTACTAAATCTTTATTTCCATATTTTTTTAAAACTGAATTCAAATTCTCAAACCGCCAACATGGTGTGTTTTGAGCTCTAGCTCTCTGGATTATTAGTCCAGTAACATGACCACTACACCACCATGCTCATTTTGTAATAGGGAACCAAGAACAGCAGGGCAAAGGGTTAGGTTTGGTTCGCCATACAAGCAATACTGACAATTGCTATGCATTACCTAAATGTATAAGCATAAAAAAAAGTCTAAGCACCCATTTCAGCTTTTAAAATAAAGAACGACTTGCATTTATATAGCGCCTTTCACAACCTCAGGACGTCCCAAAGTACTTTACAGCCAATGAAGTACTTTTTGAAGTATAGTCACTGTTGTAATTTAGGAACTGCGACAGCCAATTTGCACACAGCAAAGTCCCACAAACATCAATGTGATAATGACCAGATAATCTATTTTAGTGCTGTTGGTGGAGGGGTAAATATTGGACAGGACACTGAGGGAAGAGGTGAAAATCCAATAGGTCCATGTAAGAAAAAAATCTTGCAGTTGAAGATGCATTTTATTTAAAAGTTAGACACCTTCTGTTATTCTGTCTTCCATATCTTGGCCATCCTTTCAAGCATTGTCATAAGGTACACTGGCATTAGAAAAACTGCCATTTTTGCAAACTTAATTTTAACTTGGAAAAAAAAGTTTCCCTTGTTTTTATAAAGGTTTCAAATGCATTTTTTTTTTACAAAGTTTTACCAGGTTACAGAAAGGATATTAGTGGTTAGTGAAATAGTTTTAGTTTGTGGTTGGCATTAGAAGATACTTCGATGGAGAGATCATATGAACTTCTAACAACTTGTAGCAACAGTACTGTTTAATAAACATACAATTCTTTTAAAATACATTTAATATAGAAAGGTTGAATTTTCAAATGTGCACTCCTGTCACAGCCTCACTCACCTGGAGTGCTTAGCAGAGTTCATGTTCACAATCTCCTGAAAAGTGCTCTGGTTGATTGAGGCCCCACACTGGGAGAATACATTCAGAAAATCAGCCCTGTAGTTTTGAAGTTAGGAACTGTAAAAATTCTCAAAGTATTTTTTGTAATATGACTGAGATATAGAGGATATGCACTGGGAAATTGTGGAATATTCAACTATTAATGTAACAATTGCTTCAACGAATGTCCACTATCTTAACCTTTTTAACTGCAATGACGTACTGAATTCAGAGTGCTATTTCAGCAACAATCAGGTCTCTTCCCCCTCTGACTTCTCCCCTTTCAACAGATATCTCATTTAACCTCCTTGACCTGAAAAAGGTCATTTTCCCCTACTTTTCAATAAGATCTCTCTCCCTCTACAGATTTTCTCTCTCCAACCACACCAAGTATTCTCAACTTTTCTCTTTGACAACTCAGAAGGCGACCTTCTTTCTTTAGTTTCCCCTCTCCAAAGAGGATGGTGGATGTCTTTAGAATCAAGTTTCTCCAAGAATGTATACTTGGCGATGGGAGATTGGAATGGAGTCAATTCTTTCTAGCAGGCTTAGTAATCCAATATCAGAGCCAGACAGATCCAAAGAATTTCAGGGCTGATAGTGGCCTAGTCAGTCTGATGATCTGGATGATAGATTAATCACTGGGACCTGGGATTCTTCCTTCTCTGTCCAAATAACCTTTGTAAGTCAATGTCCCAATAGTCCAACCTGGACAAGCATTGCAAAGTTTACCAATGCTCTGTTCTGGTAAACTGTAGACTATTAGCCAGTTAAACTCCAGCAGTACCTCTATTCACTACTGGACTCCCCTCAGACTTGTTTCTTGCCAACCTGTACCTAGATTCTCTGGGCTTAGGTAAGTGGGTTTGTTCCTACAGAGAATGTGTGATCACTCCATATCAGGCAAATGGAAACTCTACTTACGTGATTTCTAAGTACTTTAGCAAGGAGACTCTTAAGAATAGTGATTGTGTCAAACAAAAAAGAAACCAGAGAAACCAAACAGGTTGTGTCTCTGTCTCTGATGCCAACCCATCAACCAGGTCTCCTAAGAGGGGCTCTAGCCCTCTCTCTACTATCCTACCTCAACAGCATTTCTCTCTTTTTCCAGACTGTAGCACAGCTGAAATATGACTAACATTTGCCCCTTAAGTCCCTATAATAGAAGTGATTTATGAAAGACTCTTTAAAGTTATGGCATTTGCCATGCAGTTTACGAGTCAAATGCATTCCATGCAGGTTTTTTTCAGTCTGCAATTTGTAAGCAAGAGAAACATTGCACTGCTAATGAGAAAGAGGGGACAGCCAAGAACCATATTCATCATGAAGGATCACTCACCTCCCAATACCTCAAGTGTTGCCGAGACTGCTGCCCATCCACCAGCACTGAAGTACAACCTTGCATTTGCCTGGATTCCGGAATCCAGTAGCACAACTTCTTTTCCACTAAGATTCTCCGTCAAGACTTCGATATCAGTTTCATTTGCTAAACGAACATTAGAGAAGACCTCATCCACTACATCAGCTTTCAAAATAGTGTGCAAGAACTCTGGCAATACAAAAATAAGGCATTCTGTTAGGGCTAAAATCTAAGCTTGGCACTACCTAACCATTACTCCTCAATTTATCTGGTCTTCTCTCGTACTATTTTCAACTGTGATGCTGTCCTGTACTGTAGACTTCAGCACTTCACATAGGTTTAATTTAAAAACAACCTGCGATTTCCCTTTAAATTTTTGTCATAAGACCATAACCTTCCTTTATTGATGTAAAATGGCACAGCTCCTATATTATGATGGTCCTGAGCAACAGGCAGATAGCTGCATCGATTCAAATCTGAACCAGCATTTTGAATTCCAAATAAAAAATTGATCACATGCTCTGCAGCATTCACACCCAATTGATTTCGGAAAAAATCTGAATCAGGGTCATACAAAGGTTTGATCCTAATTCAGTCTGAAGCAGCCACACAACAAAGTGTCATACATCCCCGATGCAGACGGCACAACCAATGCAGACAAGAACCTTAATGATCAAAATGTATGTAAATCAGTTGGGAATTGAATCCACTTGATCTCAGTTGGATATTCTTCTCTGATGCACGTTTGTTTTTAGAAGAGACCTTAATTCAAAGTAGTGACCCAGCTATTAATGACAGGCGCTGTATTACATTCCTTAAAGGGGGGGGGGGGGTAAATCTTAGCATTTGAATTTTTCTCCCCCCAATTATTTTTCAACACAAAGCAAAAAAGTGGAATCCTGCACCCTCGCCAGGCCCATGTTTCATCAGCAGAGAATGGGTATTGCAACTGTGACTATTTAAAAAATCTGATCCCATCTGTAGCATGAGTTTCCCAGATGTTGCTTGTGATTGGCTCAAAAATGTATTCAACACTGTGCTAAATCATTGCAGGATTGGGAAAATACAGAATGTTCCACACACTTCTTAAAGAAAGAAAAAATTCCTTTTAACTGGAACATGGCAAATAAACCTTTTATTCCTTCTTTAAAAAATAAAGTAGTAAAAAGTCAACGCTAATTCTCTAATACCAGAGACATCAACAGTTAGTGGAGTAATTAATGAAACTGATTCCCTAGCTAGTTAGGTCATCTCAAAATTGAAGTTTTGGTTTAGGTTTTTGTAAAATGTATGTGGGTAGAACAATCAAGTGTGGATGAATATTCGCACAAAAACAGCACATGGTCTATGAACATACCACATTATACATTTTTGGTTAAAATTTAAACTATGATGAAATTACCAAGCAAAAGCAGATGATAACTTTGATTTGTTTAAAATTAAGGAAAGGGCACAAAATATTATTTCCTTGTACAGTCACTAAAACAGTAGTTTAATTAACAGTAAAAACACAAAATGACTGAACACAGAATTACTCTTGGAACACTTTGTGATTCAATAGCAAAAATTACAAAAGAATGTACTTACCCAGAACTCCCTCCTGCCCACATGGCACAGGAGGGTCGCACTGCAATTCAGGATTGTCGATATCAGAATTTATACGATTATGGGTTATGGGACGGATATATTCAGAATCTAAAAGTGGCCCCAGATTTGCTCCACTCCGGTCGTGATTTGCCAACTTGGTTGACCCAATGTAGTACTGTCCTGAAACATCAGATGGTTTCATGGTGCTCTCCACCAAGCTTCCAGTTAAGCAAGATCCTCTGGACACAGCGTGGGGGGAGTGGTGTAGTTCTGCAATGTGAACTTTGCCATTATTACAGTGAGGCATAAGTGATGAACCAGAGCTTCGATCATCGGTAACTGATGATGATCTTTTTCTGTAGCCATTCGATACATTGCAAGCATCAGTTGAAGGTATATTGTGTCCTGTTGATTGTTCTGCTACCAAGGAACTATTACCCAAATGATATTTCTTCAGCTCTCGATTTTGACTTCTATTTTCATCTTTGATTTCACATGGGTTATTGAAATCTGAGGTTTCTTCTTTTTCAGTTTTTATGTACACAGTATCTGGTTTCTTACTAGCTTGTGATTCACCCATTGTGCCACTGACACCCAATTTCCCTCTGTCACCACCAAACATCGTTTCCCTCCATGAATGGTGGGTAGAAGGAATTTGTGAAACTGATGCTCCATTTCGGACTGCTTTAATGTCAGCAGGTAGAAAGGTCTTACACGAGCCATCAAATGAATCAGTTTCTTTGAATAAATCACCATCAGTAGTCTTAATTCTATGTGTTTTTTTTATTTGTACAGCTGATGCTAACACATCTTCCAATTGCTTAGATTTCGAAGGCAGCTGGCCTCTGGGTTTATCCTGCTCACATGGCAGTTGACACACACCCCCAGTCCACCAATGGTAGGAGTGACCAGCTTCGCACTCCCATAAAATGGCCAGGACTCCATTTTGGTGTTCTTCAACAATCTCTCTCCAAGTTGGGGTAAATGTACACTGGTTACCATGACAATGGGACCAAATCACCAGCAATTCAAGGTGTTCACGTGTTAAGTGAAACACTGAATTGCTTTCTTTTGGGAATGTATAATCTGGAAAAAAATCAAAAAAGTTTAAAATTTTACCAAAAACAATGTAAATCCTTGCCTGGATGTATCAAACACTTCTTATTCAACTTACCTTTAGGTTTCACTTCCATATTTTCAATGTCAAATTCACTCTTGTATTATCTGCAACAAATAAAAAATGCAAAGTTGCTGAAATGTAAACTGCATTTTAAATGAAAAAAGGAGCATCTCCTTACTGAGAAAAGATGGAAACTGATTGAAAAAAAATGCACCCATCCAAACACCTCAAAATAATATCCTCTAGACCATTAGAGATCATTTCCCCTGTATCTCTGAATCTAAATGTTCTGAGCCAATGCAATGATTTGTATAGTGTACAAGGGGTTTCACATTCACTCAAGGAAGTTAGAACTTATTGTACACTTCCCATTTATGAGTTCTCCTCCTTTCATTTACAGCGAGAAAGACTAGAACTTATACAGTGCCATCCCCAAGCACTTTTGCAGTCAGTGAATTATCCTTTGAAGTGTTGTTTCATAGGCAAATGTGGCAGCCAATTTGCACACAGCAAGGTCCCACAAACAGCATGATGGACGAGCGGGTAATCTGATTTGGTGATGTTGGCCAAGACAGCAGAACTCCCTAATCTTCTTTGAAAAAGGGCCAAGAGGTCTCAACAGGCAGACAGGGCCTTGATTTAATGTCTCATCTGAAAAACAATGCAGCATTCCATTATTACTGCACTGAAGTGCCAGCCTCAATTATGTGCTCAAGTGGGACTTGAGCCCATCACCTTCTCAGAGATGAGAGTGCTACCACTAAGCCAAGTTGATGTTGGGTTGAACAAAAGCTTTATGAGCAGCACTAATCAAAAACTATCCTCCAGTTAAACATTGGGAAGATTGAAGCCATTGCCTTTCGCATCTGCCACAAACTCCGTACCCTTGCCATCAGTTCCATCCCCCATGCCAGTCACAGTCTCTTGCGAACAGTCTGGTTCAACCTCTTTGCCTCCCATCCTCCACCCTCCGTAAACTTCAGCTCATCCAAAACTCTGCTGCCCGTATCCTATCCCGTACCAAGTCCCACTCACCCATTACCCCTGTGCTCACTTACCTAAGTTGGCTCCTGGTCCCCCAACACCTCAAATTTAAAACTCTTACCTCATGTTCAAATCCCTTCATGGCCTCGCCGCTCCCTATCTCTGTAACCTTCTTGAGCCCTACAACCCTCTGAGAACTCTGCTTTCCTCCAACTCTGTGCATCACAAAATCCCTTTACTCCACCATTGGCATCCGTGCTTTCAGCCGTCTAGGCCCCAAGCCTTGGAATTCCCTCTCTACACCTATCCACCTCCCTCTCCTCCTTAAAGCCAACCTCTCTGACCAAGCTTTTAGTCACCCCTCCTAATATCGCCTCCTTCAACTCTGATTTTTGTCTGATTATACTTCTGTGCAACACCTTGGGACATTTTTCTGCATTAAAGGTGCTATATAAATACAAGTTGTTGTTGATATGGCCAAATGATCTGGAGCAGCGTTAAATTAGAAAAATGAGGAGTAATTGAGAAAAATGAGAAATAAATGATTTAATCACTACCATCACAAACCATTCTCAGAGACCCTGTTGTTCAAACAAAAAGCTATACTGCAACTCTTATAATTGGAGGCAGATGTGTGAGCTTCTGTACACCACCAGGAAATACGGATACATTCATTCCCCCCTCCCCCATAGTACCATAAGAAACAGACTCACCATTAAGGTTAGACTGTCAAAGAATCAGTCAAACACCATTCGGAAATTAACAGATTATCTCCTCGCCATATACCATTACATAATCCAAATGAAAACTTGCCATTTGATTACTAGGGAATGGAATACAAGTTGCAAGGAAACTGGATCCTTCCATTACACGAAGAGACATCTGTATTTTAAAAAAAATGTTATTTCTCCCTCTGAAGAAACTGCACATCTGAATCCCATGTCAAATTGAGTCTAATTTGGAATATTCAGCTAATTAGCCTGAACTATCCCAAATCAGGAGACTTCAGGTCCAGATTCCTCTTTGACACTTATCTCAAAATAGGTAACAAAATAGCCAACAAAAATGATCAACTGCCACTGAAGAGAGCTGTACACTCCCAAGTTGAAACTTAGTCTCCAGAAATTGAAAGACAATGATCTAGAAGGGCATAGCTTTGAAATAAATGATTTCTGAGAATGCAATCTCATTAGAGGAATTTCATCACCAATATTTCTTCTGTTAACATTCTTGAAGTTTGCTTCTACTCTGATCAGAACCCATGTTACTGGCTGAAGAACCATCTTGTTTCATAAAATAAGTTGTTTCTGTTCCTGGTTCATGGGAGTACCTTCACCACACAGACTGCAGCGGTTCAAGAAGGCGGCTCACCACCACCTTCTCAAGGGCAATTAGGAATGGGCAATAAATGCTGGCCTTCCAGTGACACCCACATCCCATGAATGAATAAAAAGAGAGTGTTCACTAATTTCTTGTTCTTGCATGTTCTGTTGGTTCAGATGATTAAAGATCCCCCAGCAGTATTCAAGGAGTTCCTGGTGCCCAGCCAACAATCCTCTCAATTAACATTATCAAAAAAAATGGATTAACTGGTTATTCATCTCATTGCTCGTTTTTGATACATTGCTGGTGTAGAATGACTGCTGTACTGCCTAAATAACAAATATCACTGCAAGGGAATGATGTATGAGGAAAGATTGACTACCCTGGATCTTTTCTTTCTTGAAAAGACTGAGAGGGAATTTGATAAAAGTGTTTAAAATTATGAAATGTTTGGACAAATCGGATCCAAGTAAGCTTTCTGCTATTTACAGATTTTAAACACAAGGAGTCATATTTACAAATTAAGGGCAACAAAACAAGAAATGTAGGTGGAATTTTTTTTGCAAGTATGTGGAACAGATTATTGTTGGATGTAAGGTTTCCCTGACTAACCTGTTTGAACACTCCTTTGATTGTTGTGATTATCTGTCTGCCGAGGTGTGATGAAGGGCAGTTAGAAAGATTATCTGTAATCACCAGGCATTGTTCTCTGACTATATATGCTGTGCCTTTATGCAAATCCTCCTCACTTCACCTGACGAAGGAGCAAAGCTCCAAAAGCTTGTGGTTTCAAATAAAGCTATTGGACTATAACCTGGTGTTGTGCGACTCCTTACATTTGAACAGATTATTGGCATAGGTGGTGCAACAAGAATCCTTAATGGGTTTCAAGAAGGAACGAGACAGATTCTTGTCAATAAATGGGATATAGGGTTATAAGAAATGCACAAAGGAATAAGAATATAGTAACAGTAAGGCTATTTAGACCCCCGAGCCAGTCAATTAAATCATGGCCAATCTGTACCTCAACTCCATTTATCTGCTCTTGATACCCTTACCTAATAAAAAATCTGTCGCTCTGTCTTGAAAATTTACACTGACCCAGCATCCCACAGCTTTTTGCGGGAGCGAGTTCCAGATTTCCACTACCGTTTGTTTGAAAAAGTGCCTCCCAATTTCACTCCTAAATGGCCTAGCTCTAATTTTAAGATTGCACCCCCTTGTTCTGGAAATAGTTTCTCTGTATCTACCCTATTGAATCACTTCATCATTTTAAACATCTTGATGAGATCACCCCTCAACTTTCTAAACTCAAGCAAATACAAGCCAGTTTCATGCAACTTGTCCTCATAATTTAACCATTTAAGTCCTGGTATCATTTTGGTAAATCTGCACCATACCCCCTCCAAGGCCAATATATCTTTCCTGAGGTTTGGTACCCAAAACTGAATGCAGTACTTCAGATGGGGTCTGACCAGGGCTCTATACAACTGAAGCATTGCTTCCTCACTTTTATATTCCAACTCCCTTGAGATAAAAGGCAACATTCCATTAGCCTTTTTGATTACTTATTGTACTTTTGCACTAGCTTTTAGTAATTTGTATACCTGGACACCCAAATCCCTTTGCTCCTCATTAAAAAAAACTATACTGTGGATAATTGGGCTAGATGAATCAGAAGTCTTCCACAACCTGAAACTAAGTGTTACTAAAATGTTCAACATAATAAGGTACTCAAGAAATGCAGTATTATTTTGTGTATATTTATGGTATTTTTCTCACCAGGATCTCAACACAGTGAAACTTTTCACCTCTGCTTTACTTCTCTTCCGCCTACAATGTACAGGTATTTAAAACCACATTTGTCATTACCCAACCACTATTTCTTTATTAATCTAATCTTTTCAATCTATGTGGTTTCCTACACTGTGGGTCCTGGTAATTAAATGTATTGTAAAATTCACTGCATAGTGAAACATGTATCACAACCCACTCAAATAAAGAAAGCCGAGTGATTCAGGAGAGAGGCAGAACTATGCAATCCATGCAGCCTTGGCACCAATCCTGAACAAAAACAGCAAGTAGGACTGCAAACTCTCTGGATCATCTACAAGCCACTTACAACAGACCATTTGTGAAACTCTCCTGCGTAGAAAACAGTACACAATATATGGAGAACCATAATATTCTATAATTACACACAATGTTTTTTTTAAAAAAGATACACTATTAATGGTAATTGCTTTTTTAAAAAATCGCATGTTTACAAACACCACCTTTTAATGTTTTGATCCTACACATGTTGTGTGTGTTTGTGGGCATCTATTGTTTGGATTGGCACTTCTCTGACTGATGCCAATTCACACGCGGGCAGCGGGCAGCCGCAGGGCCCGGGGAGGGAGGGTGGGGAGCTGTGAATGTTATTCTGCCCCAGTTGGACACTGGCTGGAAGTTTCTCCTTCAGGCTGGCAGATTTCAATTAGAAATGGGGAGGGGGACAGAGGAGCGGCGGTGGCGTCGGGTAAAGTTGCTCGTCGGTGGTCGGAGTGAATCTTACCAGGACCGGCTGTGAAGTCCCAAGTCTCCCGGAGACCAAAGACTCAGACGGGGACTGGGGTGTGGGGGGGAAACGCCGCTCCCGTCTGTCGGTGTGATCGCCGCCCGGAGCCGCTGCTTTCTCCGTGGGGATGAGCGAGGTCCGGGGTCCGGTCCGTCTCTCTCTCTCTCCGTGCTGGGCGGCGGGGCCCGGCTCTCTCTCTCTCTCCGTGCTGGGCGGCGGGGCCCGGCTCTCTCTCTCTCTCCGTGCTGGGCGGCGGGGCCCGGCTCTCTCTCTCTCTCCTCTCTCTCTCTCTCTCTCCGTGCTGGGCGGCGGGGCCCGGCTCTCTCTCTCTCTCCTCTCTCTCTCTCTCTCTCCGTGCTGGGCGGCGGGGCCCGGCTCTCTCTCTCTCTCTCTCCGTGCTGGGCGGCGGGGCCCGGCTCTCTCTCTCTCTCCGTGCTGGGCGGCGGGGCCCGGCTCTCTCTCTCTCTCCGTGCTGGGCGGCGGGGCCCGGCTCTCTCTCTCTCTCCGTGCTGGGCGGCGGGGCCCGGCTCTCTCTCTCTCTCTCTCCGGCCTGTCGATGCTCAGCAGCGGTTGGAAGATGGAGTCTGCCCCGGGTAGACTACAGTGTCTCCACTGAACCAAACCCCAATCCGCTCAGACCAAACGCAACTTTCGAAACGCTGCTCTCCTCCACACATGATGTGGAGGTGCCGGTGATGGACTGGGGTTGACCATTGTAAACAATTTTACAACACCAAGTTATAGTCCAGCAATTTTATTTTAAATTCACAAGCTTTCGGAGGCTTCCTCCTTCCTCAGGTGAACGATGTGAAAATGAAATTTTATCGTTCACCTGAGGAAGGAGGAAGCCTCCGAAAGCTTGTGAATTTAAAATAAAATTGCTGGACTATAACTTGGTGTTGTAAAATTGTTTACAACTCCTCACACACACACCTCAAAGAGATTGAACCGAGGGAGAAACCCCTCTCGAAAGGGGAGCACCTTTGTTGAGTGTGTTTGGGTTGATGACATTGGGGCAATCCAGTGTCTCCTAATGGGTTAAATTAAAAGAGAAACAGCGAGGCGAAGGTTCGGATTTTTAATGCTCCAAACTTTTTAACTTTGTTTTAAAACGATCGGGGAAGAAACGGTGATGAAAGTGAGCAACTTAAAAATAATAGGAAGTAACCACTCTTTCCTCTTTTCTAGACCAGATCTAGAAGGATAAAGTGACACCAGCCGATGACATAAGATGAGTTTAACCCGACTGGTGATGCAGCCGCAAAATGACACTTGTTTCGTAACTCGAATTTGTAAAGATACCTTAATATACACACATGTAGATACAATTTTAATATATTTAGTTGCTTACGGGCTGTACAGTTTTTAAGTGATGTTCTTGAAGGATTTTTAAGGGCCTGCCAAACGGACAAGATATTTCAACAAGAATAAATGCTTCTAGATTAAAATTAAGACGTTAGGAATAAGAAGGAAAATCACCTGATAGCTTTTCCATCCAAAAGCGGTGGAAGGAGTTACTGAGCAATATCATTGAAGCAAACACCATGGGCTCAATTTTGAAATGGTGGAAGGTTGGCAGCGGTGGGCGGGGCGGGTGAAGGTGCGCGTGGCAAACCCGAATAAACAAACCTTACCGTTTCCGATGCAATCGCATTGACAGGCTGGCTGCTGTCAGGAGCTGCAACGCTTTGGGGGGGGGGTGGGTGGTGAGGGGGGGGGGGGGGGTGGGTGGTGAGGGGGGGGGGGGGTGGGTGGTGAGGGGGGGGGGGTGGGTGGTGAGGGGAGGGGGGATTGGGGAGAGAAAGAGAGAGCGGGACGTCATCCGGCGCTGGAACGGAAGATCGGGGGGAGTGGGGAAGATCGGGGGGGGGGGCTAGAGGGCAAAATCGGAGGGGAGAGGGGGACATCGGGAGGGGTGAAGAGGAGGAGATCGGGGGGACATCAGGGGTGAAGAGGGAGAGATGGGGGGGGGTGAAGAAGGGGAGATCGGAGAGGGAGACATCGGATATTGGAGCAGGGTGGAAAGGTAGGTTGATTTGTGTTTTAACTTCGCGCAATGGTTTTTTATTTAATTTATTTCGCTTTTTGCCTGATCCGGCCCTTCACACCTGGTTTCACCAGGCGTGAATCAGAAGTCGTGGGAAAGCTGCCCAGGTAAGTTAAAAATAGTTCTAACTATGTAATATGTCACAAGTAAAGTGCCTTAAGTATCTCACATTTGGCTCTTTAACTATCATCCCCCCGGCTTTAATTGCCGGGGCTCCAAACAGAACGAGATTTCCCCGATTTTCGGAGCCCCCCTTCCTCCAACACACCCGCAATTTCCTGGGAAAATCGAGCCCCATGAATTGGATGCATTTCTAAAAAACACACTCCTCTTGGTAGTTAAATGATACATTCAAAATAAAAATCTAAAATATGAGGAAATAATTTAGTAAAATGAGAAAGGAGTAAGAGTTGTAAATAAAAATGAAAAAAGTTAAATATACCCAGAAATTGCTCATAAAATAATGGCGATGCTAACAGGGCTCACTGTTATTTCAAGGCAAATGGACGAGCAAGTTCCGGCGAGCGCACATGCGTAGTTAAATGTGGAAATTCGGAAATTGCTCTACCATTTGCCCTACTCATTTGAAAGCTGTGCAGGAAGGACAACTCGCCAACTGGAATCAATGGACCAGGGTGAACTTGCTCTCCTCCCCAGCTGGAAACAAACTAATCTCTCCATAAAAAACGTACGCTGGGTTTTTTTTAGGTCTAAACTAACTTTTAATGGCATGGTAAGTCTTAATGACTGCCAAACAACCTCTCTGGCACTGAAAATTAACTTTTAAAAAAAGTGGAGTCGCATTCCTCCCGATATTGTTTTTGAACATTTTAAAAACATTTTTATATTTTTTATTTTTTTACTTTTTCTTTCTGTCTCTTTTATCTCTGTCTTTTAATCTTACCTTCTCTTTATTTTGCTTTCTCTAACTGATGTTATATTGAATTCACTGTTGTAACTTTCACTTCCTGGTTCTGACTCTGCGCGGCTTGTCAAGGATGCTTCAAGCTGATTGGTTGAGGGGAGAAAGCGATCCTTTCCCTGCTCTCACAGCTGACAGAAGCCCGGGAGAGAACGCTGCACTTTTTGCAGCTCACCATTGAAGCAAGATGGCGCCCAGAAGCCGGCAAATAATTTATGGGTGAGTTTATAACTAACGAGCGGCGGGTGAGGTTCGTTCGCTGCTCAGTGCAACTTCTGGGCCATTAGGTTTTCCAATAGGGAGCGTCCCCTGATGAAATGTAGATGCTATTAACTGTTGCCATGCGCATCTTGTAAGTGCTTCTTCAGTGGCAGGAGTATGAGAGGTGACATTAGAGGAAGTTCCTGCACAATTAGTTTGTCGGTTGTGGGTAAGTTTGTAACTAATGAGTGGTTCGCCGCTCAGTGCAATTTCCGGGCCATTGGGCCATAATTTTCTGTAGGAGTGAAGCTATCGGCATCTGCCATTACGTAGACTTGCCCTTGCATGTTTAGGTTTTTAATTTTTTTGCTGTGGCAAGTTGCTGAAAGTGCAAGCTGATAACATCACAGTGAGGGAAACAGGGCACCTGGGACTTGAGTGAACAGGGCAAGCAACTGTATATCTCCTTAACCAATCAGATTGAAGGATTGTGAAATTAACAGCACATAAACAGGGTTTCTGCCACACTTCCAGCAGAGTTATGACAGCGCAGCGGGAACAGCCCCAAGGAAATTACTGATCTATAATTTGGTTGCCACTTTATCTTGTGTCTATGGAACCCAGCACTTGGGACTGAATTTCGTTCTCATATATTTATCAGTCAAACATTAAGGAGAGAAGAAAGGACTTGCATTTATATAGGGCCATTCACATCCTTAGGAGATCCCAAAGCACACTGCAGCCAACTAAAGTACTTTTAAAGTTCAGTCACTGTTGTATGTAGGCAAACACGGTAGCCAATTTGCTCACTGCAAGGTTCCACCAACAGCAATGTGATTAATCTCTTCATAGCCTTGTCCCTCCCTATCTCTGTAACCTCCTCCAGCGCTATATTCCCCTCCCCCCAGAACTCTCTGTTCCTCCTGACCTCTTGTGCATCCCTCCTCACTTTGCCCCACCATTTATGGCTGTGCTGTCAGCCGTCTGGGTCTTATGATCTGGAATTCCCTCACGAAGCCCATCGAACACCCTCTCTTCCTTTAAGACCCTCCTTTAAACCCATTTCTATTATGAAGCTTTTGATCGCCCCTCCTAATGTCTCCTTTGGCTTGCCATCCATTTTTATTTGATTATATCTCTATGAATCGCATTTGGATGTTTTTCAACATTATAGGTGCTGTATAAATGAAAGTTATATTGTCCAGATAATCTGTTTTTTAGTGGTGTTGATTGAAGGATAAATGTTGGCAAGGACACCAGGAGAACTCTCCTGCTCTTCTTTTGAATAGTGCAATGGGATCTTTTACATCCACCTGAGAGAGCAGACCAGGCCGAAGTCTTTTGTCTCATCTGAAAGGCGGTACCTCCAATAGTGCAACACCCCCTCAGTACTGCACTGTAGTATCATCCTAGATTATGTGCTCATATAAACGTATGGATTAGGGCTTGAACGCACAACCTTCAGACTCAGAGACATGAGTGCTACAACTGAACCAAGGCTGAAATACTGGAGACAAAATGATTAGTCTTGCCATTGTACTGCATGTATAGATTTGATATCTCAGCCATTTTTTTGGAGTGATGCAAGTAGACAGATTCTGACAAATGTTTAAAATTTCAGTTTGCAAAAGCTATTGTATCAGATCTTTTCTAACAAAGCTCAAAAGTTTAGTAGATTTGGCTTTGCCCCAGTTGCAGTTACACTTCAATTTGTGGTTCCTATGTCAGTAGAGAAATCACATTAATAAAAATCTCCTTACTTTCTTACAAGTCATCTTTTGTAGGTCTTCCAAAAGATAATGTAATAGAAACTGCCATGCTTATGCCAGATGCTTTTATACAGAACAACTCTGGTCATAACTCTGATTGTTGGTCAGTAGCCTATAATATTTGTTTAAACTGCCTTTATAAATCTCAGTAACCTTCATAGAAGTTGCTAAAGTTTGATCCGTAACATGCTGTGTTTGCATGGTACTAATGGAAATGCAATGACAGAAAATATTATGCAATCCTTGCCATGTGTTGCTAGTTTTTTTTTATATAAATGTAATTGTTTTATACTGATTTTATCTTGACTCCTAACTTGTATTGTTAGCATTGAAGCACTATTTCAAAACAGAAACAACATTATACCTTTTTGGTTTTAATAAAATAATTCATAAGAACTTTTGTCAGCATTCTTTCTCATCAATTTGTGATACTGCTGTCTAACAGGCAACTTGCATATTTACTTAGTGGATACTGAAAATTGCCATAAAAGTGATAAAACACCTAACAGATATTTAAATAAAATGTATACATAATAGTACACACTACTCTCATGTTGGCCTACCAACACAGAGACAAATGTTCCCCCTGCCGAATACTTGCTTTCAGTTTGATAATGCCTAAGAATTGAAACTGTTCACCAGCATGTTTCTTTTATGCTATTCTGTCCCCTCAAATTAGTACAATTCAGTAAACCACAACAGCAAAATTCAAGTTATACAATGGGAAATCTCCTTTTAAACACACTATAGGGGGTAACTTTAACCTAATTCACCCAGCGGGAAACTAACAGCATCGGATCGGGAGCCCGTTTTACACCTCCGACCACACCCTTCAACCAGACGAAATCGAAGTTCTCAGCCGAGGGCTCAATTTCTGCCCCACTACCAAAATGGACCCCACTAGTCTCGCGGCAGACACAGAGGAATTCATCAGGAAAATGAGGCTCCGGGAATTCTACCACAAACCACAAAATTTCAGCAGCGAACCCAATGAGACAATCGACGATGCGGAACAGCAGACAGAGGGATCCGCGGTACAGCAACCGAAGAGGAAAGAGTCAAACTGGACTCCTCCAGAGGGTCGCTGCCCTCAGCTGGACATGTATGCTCAAGCTGTCAGGAAATGCGTCAATGCCAGATTCATCAGCCGCACTCAGAAGACAGTCCAGAATGTCACCCGAGCACAACGCAACGCCATCAACGCTCTCAAGACCAACCGCAACATCGTCATCAAACCAGCGGACAAAGGAGGAGCCATAGTCATACAGAACAGAACGGACTATTGCAAAGAAGCATACCGACAACTGGACAACCAGGAACACTACAGACGGTTACCCACAGACCCGACCAAAGAACACACCCACCAGCTCAACAAACTGATCAAGACCTTCGATCCAGACCTTCAAAGCATCCTACGCACTCTCATCCCACGTACTCCCTGCGTGGGAGACTTCTACTGCCTCCCAAAGATACACAAAGCCAACACACCCGGACGTCCTATCGTATCAGGCAACGGAACCCTGTGTGAGAACCTCTCTGGATACGTCGAGGGCATCCTGAAACCCATCGTACAGGGAACCCCCAGCTTCTGTCGCGACACTACAGACTTCCTACAAAAACTCAGTACCCACGGACCAGTTGAACCAGGAACACTTCTCACCACGATGGACGTCTCGGCACTCTACACCAGTATCCCCCACGATGACGGCATCGCTGCGACAGCATCAATACTCAACACCAACAACAGCCAATCTCCGGACGCCATCCTACAACTCATCCGCTTCATCCTGGATCACAATGTCTTCACCTTCAATAACCAGTTCTTTACCCAAACACACGGAACAGCCATGGGGACCAAATTCGCACCCCAATACGCCAACATTTTCATGCACAAGTTCGAGCAGGACTTCTTCACTGCACAAGACCACCAACCAACACTATACACCAGATACATCGACGACATTTTCTTTCTATGGACCCACGGCGAAGAATCACTGAAGAGACTACACGATAACATCAACAAGTTCCATCCCACCATCAAGCTCACCATGGACTACTCCTCAGAATCAGTTTCTTTCTTGGACACACGAATCTCCATCAAAGACGGGCACCTCAGCACCTCACTCTACCGCAAGCCCACGGACAACCTCACGATGCTCCACTTTTCCAGCTTCCACCCTAACCACGTCAAAGAGGCCATCCCCTATGGACAGGCCCTGCGAATACACAGGGTCTGCTCAGACGAGGAGGAACGCGATGGACACCTACAGACGCTGAAAGACGCTCTAGTAAGAACGGGATATGACGCTCGACTCATCGATCGACAGTTCCGACGGGCCACAGCAAAAAATCGCATAGACCTCCTCAGGAGACTAACACGGGACGCAACCAACAGAGTACCCTTTGTCGTCCAGTACTTCCCCGGAGCGGAGAAACTACGCCATGTTCTCCGCAGCTTTCAACATGTCATCAATGACGACGAACACCTCGCTATGGCCATCCCCACACCTCCACTACTCGCCTTTAAACAGCCACCCAACCTCAAACAGACCATCGTTCGCAGCAAATTACCTAGCTTTCAAGAGAACAGCATCCACGACACCACACAACCCTGCCGCGGTAACCTCTGCAAGACATGCCAGATCATCGACACAGATACCAGCATCACACGAGAGGACACCACCCACCAGGTGCATGGTTCATACTCCTGTGACTCGGCCAACGTTGTCTACCTCATACGTTGCAGGAAAGGATGCCCCAGAGCATGGTACATTGGCGAGACCATGCAGACACTGCGACAACGGATGAACGGACACCGCGCAACAATCGCCAGACAGGAGGGTTCCCTCCCAGTCGGGGAACACTTCAGCAGTCAAGGACATTTAGCCACCGACCTTCGGGTAAGCATACTCCAAGGCGGCCTTCGAGACACACGACAACGCAAAATCGTCGAGCAGAAATTGATTGCCAAGTTCCGCACCCATGAGGACGGCCTCAACCGGGATCTTGGGTTCATGTCACACTACACGTTACCCCACCAGCGAACAAATGTTATCTGTTTTCAATATAACGGGTCAGTTGCTGTCTTTTCTATGTTTCTACCTCTCTATCTCTGTTTTTTTTTTGTTTGTTGTTTTTTTTGGTGATTTGTATATTCGGAGACCTTGTAGGTAACACCTGTCTGTCTGCACACTGATTGCCTTGGCAACGGGCAGTTGAAAAAACTGTCTGTAATCACCAAGCATTGTTCTGTGAATTATAAATGCGATTTCATTTCGAGGATTTCATTTCCACATCGTTCACCTGAGGAAGGAGGTAGCCTCCGAAAGCTTGTGAATTTAAAATAAAATTGCTGGACTATAACTTGGTGTTGTAAAATTGTTTACAATTTTACTTTCCATTGACTCGGTTTTACACCCAGGTGATATGTTGAAAATCTAACACCGCTTGTTCATAAAGGCCATCTAAAGTAAATCTTAAGATAATTTTACTGCATATATTTGCCTTACAATAGTGTTTGCTATTGTAACAGCTAATGGCCCAGAATTTGCTGGAGCGGGGCATCTCATGGCATGCCCTGATAGACTTGTTCCTGCAGCCTTCAGCTCAAAAATGTTTTGCCCACAAAGTTGCTGGAAGTGCGAGCTGATAATGACGTGGTGAGGGCAACGGGGCATCTAGGACCTTGGTGAACAACGGGACGAACAGTGTATCTCCTTATGCAATGAGATTAAAGGATTGAGAAATAAACAGAGGAAGGACTGATAAGGTGGGTGAATTCAACGTCAAATCGGGTACAGAAAGAGAAATAAAGAAAGGAAAAGAAAAATTGGATTAAGAGGGAGAAAAAAGAGACAGAAAGGAAAAGTAAGAAAAAAAAAATTAAATTTGAAGTTTGACATTTTTAAAATTTCCAACAACAATTAGCAACCTGAAGGAATGAGACCCCACACTTTTAATTGTTCACTTTCTGGACAAGAAAGGTTGATTGGCAGTCATTAACAATTATCACATCATTAAAAGGGTACTTACCTTGTTAATTACTAGACTTACCTTTCTGTGGCGAGTTTAATGGGCAATTAATGTGCAAATGCAGCAACTTCATGAAAATCACAGGGAGGTTAAGGGCGAGAGATTGTTCTCGTGAAGCTAATCGCAAAGCGATGCAAATTGTCCAGCAACTTGTGGCGATTCACGATTCATGGGGTATCTTTTCCTCACCACAAGTTGCTGGCTGACTTGCACATTAATAAAGGTGTGCATAATTCGCACACCGTTATTTTTTCAGCAAATTCTGGGCCATTATGTCATATATTATTTAGTTGTCTCCGATTAGTGTTATAATTACAAAACGTTATCTACAGATTACTAGCAAGTTATGCCAATTTAAACTTGTTACCATATGTTAAACTCAGTTTATCTGCCTAATGCCATATGGTCAAAATACCTTAATGCTGATCTGAATGCAAGAGCTAATCTTTGAACAGTGGACTGCCTAGTCACCCTACATGTTCTATTAGTTATTAACCAAGGAAGTTGAATTAAATGCAGTTCCTGTAGAATGAGAAATTTTAAAGTGTTTCCAATTCAAAACATCCATAGGAAAAGGACACTGGTATTTTGAATGTGTTAGTTTAAATGATTAATTTAATTAGTTGTTATGTTTTGTTAATGTTTAACTAAAATGATGTGGTTTGTCATTTGAATTCTGAAGAATAACACATCACAATATTATCAGGCAGTACAAGTGAACTGTGTTCATTGTCCTAACACACACGCACACCCCTCCAGGATGTTTCCGCAACACTACTTCTGTCCCAGCAGTAAAGCAACAAGGTAAGAACTGAGAGTAATTATTATGTTAGAAGTAATTATATCAGATGGAAAGTAGAGCATATAGTGACACAATTCCTTATTATGCTTTGTGCTGGATATCACTTTTCTATGTTGCTAAAATTTTTACTGAATCTTCCTGATTTCATGTAAGGTCAAGTTTATTCTGCTAGCTTCCTTGTTCAGTGGTGTGTTTTAATGTACTTTTTAACTGAGTTTGTTGTGTATAGGTGCCAATGGCAATTGTATACTAGGTATCATGCTGTGCCATTTTGGTGTAATTTCTATATCGTCTTGCTGCTTCCCCACCTCACCCTACAAAAGAAAGAAAGATTTGCATTGATACAGCGCCTTTCACAACCTCAGGACATCCCAAAGCGCTTTACAAATGAAGTACTTTTGAAACGTAGGAAACACAGCAGCCAATTTGTGCACAGCAAGGTCCCACAAACAACAACGTGCTAATGACCAGATAATCTGTTTTAGTGATGTTGGTTGATGGATAAATGTTGGCCAGGACACTGGGAGAACTCCCCGGATCTTCTTCGAATAGTGCCGTGGGATCTATAACGTCCACCTGAGAGGGCAGGGGGCCTCGGTTTAATGTCTCATCTGAAAGATGGCACCGACAACAGCACAGCAATCCCTCAGTATTGTAATGAAGTGCCAGCCTAGATTATGTGCTCAAGACTGGAGTGGTATTTGAATCCACAACCTTCTGACTCAGAAGCGAGAATCAGCCAAGGCTGACACCTTCAGCTGGAAAGCTGGAAGGGAAATATTTTTCTGCCCACTCTTCTATCACAGAGCCTTTACCATGACATTCGTATGTCCTTATTATGGAGGTAGAATCAGAACAGAGGAAGAGAAAATAAGAGAGGCACACAGGATAAGGCTACACCAAAGGAGAAGAGCAACCACAGACCGTGCTGCTCTCTTGATGATGTCTCAGAAAAGCTCTGCTTAAAGAGGTAACTGTTCAGTAAGAACTCTGTGTTCTGTTGCAACCTGCTGTCCAAACATCCTTGCAAATACTATCAGATTTATTTCAGAACACTGGACTTCATATTAAAAACTGGTTTTACTGTGCATATATATGTTTACAGCAAGTGCTTCTTAGTACCACCATGCCTACCCCTAGTGCCTCTCTTCTGTTCTTAAACCTATATTGGTGGTGCGCTGAGGTGATACCTGAGGGCTGTGGATGTCACTGGTTCTTGTGCTAGGTGCTGAATCTGAGTGTTCCTTGATTGGTGGGAGGGCAGACCTGATGGTATTAGTCAGATCCTGCAGACCTGAGAGATTGGGCAGGATTTTAATATGCCGGCGGGAAGAGTCCGGTGGGGTTGATTTACGAGTGCGAAACCCGGAAGGGAAGATCGCGACCCTAATGAGGCCAATCAAAGCCTCTTCCAGGTTTTGCGCCCGACAGCTAGCCTGATTGACAGGCTGGCTCCCGACAGGTGCTCCACATCCGAGAATGGGGGGGGGGGCAGAGAGAAAGAGAGACCTCATCGGCAGTTAGGATAGAGATGGGGGGGGGGGGGCGGGGGAGGAACAAAGATCAGAGTGGAGACATCAGACATCGGGATCAAAGTGGAGACGTCGGACATCGGGATCGGTGTGGAGATATTGGACATCGGAGACCAGGAGGGGGGGTCCAGGCAACATCGTTTTTAAGATATGTTTATTTACTTTTTTTACAATGGGAAATGTAATTTTATTTAATTTATTTAGTCTATTTTTCAATGATCCGGCCCTTCCCACCTGGTTTTACCAGGCGTGAATCAAACGCCATGGGTAAGCTGCCCGGGTAATGTTAAAATGTTTTTAAGTGTCCAATACACAAAAAATAAACTACCTTAATTACCCCAATGTGGCATATTTGCCCCTTTAATTATCGGCCCGCCGGATTTAAGGGGGACGGGACTTCCTAGTGACTGATGTGTGCACGCACACAGATTGCCTGAGTCTTATTCAAAAATGTGCAGGTTCCAGCCGGGATGTCTGCCCGCTTCCAAAAAAAAGTAATTTTGACCCCATCCCCCAACCCACCCATTTTTCCCTTTTAAAGTCCTGCTATTGTATCCCAATCTCTTGGATGGCGATTGCCATTTTTCTTTCCAAAAGGTCTCCCAACATCTAAAGATAAGTAGTCAAATCATCCACTTTGGGTGCACTGACTGGTGTGGAAGACTGTCAGAGGGGGAATGAATGCAAATGTTTGTGGTGCAACCACCCGCTCCAGGTAAGACTGTGTTGCATCCTTCTTAGACAAATAATAATTTAAAATTCCACAAGGAAAAATAGATAACATAGCAATTTTCTTGCTTCGCTCTCATAGTTTATTATGTTATCATAATCCCCCACACCCCACAATATTTTACTGTCTTGCACAGGTGTCAATTGTATTATAATTTATTTTGAAACATGACTTGTATCACCATTCACGTAATATAAAAGGTCTGTTGCTAGCATTGAGATTGAGCTGGGAGTGTGGCTGCAATCTAAGAGTTATCAAACAGTCTTTCAAATATACTGTAATACCTTCTGTTTACTGCTAAGTGCTGTCTGTTGCATTCTGGCTGAGTATCATGTAATGCCTTGCAATGGATAGTGCCAAATTCTATTGTAAGGATATACCTGTCACTAACTCCTGCTGGCTGATACTTGCCTTTTTATACTGTTCTGATGTAAAGTCACCATCTATTGCAAACCTTTGCTTCCTTTAATTTGAATCCCATAGGTGTAAACTAATGCCTCTGAACTCCTTACGAAAGCGTACAGAGCACACAGAATAACAGAAAATACCCAGAGGTTGTGTGAAAAGCTTCTCTTGTGAAGTGCAATCCTGCAACATTTGAATTGTTTTCACTTTAGCTTCTAGTTGCTATGGATTGATGTCACTAAGATCAGGTCTATCTATGTGATACACAACCAAGACTATAGGGACATAAGGGTGCACACTGCAGACTCGAGGGAAATGAGAACACATAGTTCAGACCCCTCCAGAGATGTGCAAACAGGTTTCAGTGGCACTCCTTGGTGTTTCTGAGCACATTCTGAGTGTCCCTTTCCTTAAAAATCAACATACGGTTGAAAAGCAGCTCTGAATAAAGTTCTGTGACCAAGCCCACTGCCTCAAGGTGACTGAATAAGCTAAATTCCTTTTTATTTCATTGGATTTCAAAATTTTTCTTAGAATTTTGGGATCATATTCCACAATTCAGTTTTAGGGGTCATTTTGATCTCACCCGCCCAGCAGGAATCTGACAGGATTGGATCGGCTGCCCGTTACATACCTTGCCTGATTTTCCTTCACCGTGAAGTCAATGGAAAGGAAAATCAGACGAGGTGTATAACGGGCGGCCGATTTGTTACCGCCCGTTTTGTGCTCTCACCGAAGTTGAATTTCACCCCCGCCCCCACCCACCCCCCACCCCCTGTATATCTGCCTAAAATAATCCTCAGGATAATGAATGGTGTTTTCCCCACCCCAACCTCACAATTTTCTCCCCACCTCTGGAAGCATTGTCTAATGCTAGGGTATGGTATCACAGGCACAGACATTCCTCTCGTACCTTGGTAAGTGGCCATTCATCATATATTACCCTGGACAGTGAGTGTTGGCCAGCTATTTGATCACGGAGAGAAAAGGGGAAACAGGCAAATTCACACCTGAGCACAATTCTATGTTCACCTGACATGGATACATGAATGCTTTCCAGCACAGATCTAGACGTTTTAAAAGAGTCAACGGGTATCAATGAGGAGCAGGAACCCTGACTGCTTTTTCTCTTCCTAGCCGAGGGGTGCTGGGGTCAATTGTAGTACATGACCACTGAGATCAGCTTACTCGGTATAGATCAGGGGTGAAATTAAGACCTTTCTAAATAATATGGGCTCATGTATCAAGCAGCAGTGTTAGCTTCTTCACTATCAAAGACCGCACTTAGTGCCTTTCTCACTCCAGCCAATGTTCCTTAGTGTGTTGAGTGATTTGTATCGCAGTGGAGGAAATGAGTTAATGATATACCAGTTTGTAAATCCGAAAGTCACTTGATGTTTTGGCTTTTAACCGGTAAAAAGTTCCACACTGAAAGAATTCCAAGATGACGCATTTGATTTGTAACAAATCACATGAGTCGTAGTTCATTAATAATTTAGGAGCAATCTGCAGTTACTAACTGAGGTTTCTACGCTATTGCAGGCATTACATGATGAAGTTTTACTGGGTTGCAGTATACTAACAAAACCTAGAAGCTGTAAATGAAATTTGGTTTATTTGGGCTTGTGCATGATATCATCACTGGCATTACTGTTAGTATTTTCCAGTTAAGATCAGGATAGAGTAGGGGGAGATGGAGCTACTTTTTAAAGATACAGTTGACCTATAGAAGAAAACAATACCTGGTAGAAATCAAAAGTAAAATAAGTGAAAGTTCCGAATTGCTTCCTTTTTTGTGCGATGTCATCAGGTCTGGAGACCATGAACTCCAGACTGCTAACATCTAAAGAGAAAACTTGTATTTATATAGCACCTTTCAGAACCTTGTGAAGTCCCAAAGTGCTTCACAGCCAATGAGGTACTTTTGAAGTCTGGACACTGTTGTCATGTAGGGAAATGCAGCAGCCAATTTGCTCACACCAGGTCCCACAAACAGCATTGAGATAAACAAACCGATAATCTGTGTTAATGATGTCGGTTGAGTTATAAATGTTGGATAAGATGCTGGGAGAACTCCCTTGCTCATTTTCAAAATAGCCTCATGGGATCTTTTACATCAATCCGAGAGGGCAGATGGGGCCACGGTTTAATGTCTCATCGAAAGGATGGCACCTTCGACAGTGGAGCACTCACTCAGTACTGCACTGGAGTGCTAGCCTAGATTTTGTGCTCAAGTCTCTGGAGTGGGGCTTGAACCTACAACCTTCTGACAAAGTTTCAACTAATGATTACAAAATTTCAATATAGATTGATAATGAAAATTAAATAGCAGAAGTCGATGTTTGTAAATATTGTTACTATCTCTAATGTTTGGTCACTACTTTCAGGCTGCTGGAAAGGCCACTTCCAGTGATAATAGCAATATGAAAGAATGTTCTTTGTACTGTAGAAATTCTATTAAATGCCATTTTACTGAGTCCAGTTAAATATACAGAGGGTGAATTTCCACAAAAGTTCTCCTGCTTGTCCACCCTAACTTTAGAGGAAGAGCCACAGAAACCCCAGAAAAATGGTGCATTTATATTCTTAATGCCGAGAAGCAGAAATGGTGATGTAACCTCATGTTATTGATGAAACATTAATTCAACTTACTGTATAAATTGTTTGCCATGTCAGTCCCACCTCTATAATATTTCTACCCGGACTGAATGGGAGATGGAAGGAGAGTGTTGTGAACCTGGGCTAGTTATACCTCACTTAGGACAGGAAGCATTGGTCTAATTTTAATCTGAGAAATTAAAGAAAAAAGTCTTGAAGGTTTCATTTCAAATTTGAAATAAAATTGCAATTATAAATAAAAGCTTTGGTTTGAGCTTTTTTGCTAATTGAATCAGTAAGCATACTCCGTACAAAGCTGACCTTATTTCACCTTTGTCCTTCAGATTAGATCAAACCAAGGACAACAGAAAAGCAAAAGGTCTGAACAATCAATGCATGGGCCAGACAAGGGACAACTATTACAAGAATTATTCAGTGAGTGCATTTTTATTTCCTCACATTGAGATTTATCTAATCACAAAGTACACTGAACTCAGTCTTTACTTTCGGACATTGATTACCAATGTTTCAAGAGGAACAGCTGCTGTTAGTTTCCTACATTACATGACTTAGGTGCAGCCTTTAAAAATCAGCACTCACTTATACAAGCAGCAGGCTGGGAGAGCAGCAGGTAAATGATGAACCTTCTTCCAAACTAAATGTAATGTCAGTTAGTGGTAGTTAATGGCTCACCTGAGATTTCAGGACACTTCCAAAGAATGTTTTCTACTGGAGGAGCAGGCAATTTGAAGGATAGAGAAAAGAAGAGCCCAAAACTTCAATGAGTCTGACCTCGGATACTTCTGGTTGAAATGCAGCAGAGAGAAAGATTGCAGGGTGTTCATGGGGTGCAACCTCAGAAAACAGTGTTCAGAACCATGTGGAGGGAGGTGGCAGTGGCTATGAGTGCCGTCTCTCTTACCCCCGGCACTGTGGACCAGTGCCGGGACAAGTTTAATGACCTGACAAAGGTGGGAAAAGTAACAGACAGGCCACTCCCTTCTCTTTCTTGGCCACCAGCACACAGTTCACCTTCTAATATGACTTGCTGCAGAAGTCTAATTATCACTGCACTGTGGGTTCAGGGGTTCATTAACTCTTTGTTAAATTATGTGTTGACTTTTACATACAAAATCCTAAAACTCCTTCCCCTACTGTAATGTAATAGGGTGATAGCAGCAGATCTACTGCAGTAGCTGTCTGTTGCCACCTGGGAGACATCCTTCAAATTTGGACTTCACCTAATGCACTCAATCTTGTTACAAGAAAAACATATGCACAATACCCATGGAAGACAGGTGACGAGTGGGGGCATATCTGACATTAGACAGCTGACTCCCTTTCAAGAGCTAGCCACAGAGCTGTAGACAAGCACTCCACTTTAGCCTTGGGAGGTGGCAAGATCTGTGGGACAGTAATAGTCTTCTCCTCCATAGAAGCACAGTCCGCAGCCCTGGAGGCAGCAGGGGCAGGATAGACTGAAACCTGTGCATTGGCTTTCAGACATTCAGGTGTGGGATATAGGCATCTGTCTCTCAGGGTTTTCAGGATCTGGAAGCAGCTATTAGAACAGCCATCTTGCTGATCTGTGGATAAAAAGATGCAGGGCTCAGTAGAATGGAACCAGCTGGAGTGAACCTGCACGAGACTGCCATTCACCAGCATCCAGCCTATCCCCTCAGAGCATCATGCATGTGGCACGTAGGTGAGACCAGAATGCCTAGGCAGAAGCACCAGAGATGCAGCTTACTATTGATCTTTCTTAGGACCAACCTGTCATTAAAGGAGGGCCACGTCACTCAGGAACAGCCATCCACCTCTCTTGATACTGGCCCTCAGGTTGCACCAAAGAGAAGCACGAGAAAAAGAGAAAGAAAAGCATGTTTAGAATCCCAGGGGAATAACAGTGTGAAGAAGGAGGAGGATGGCTAATGTTGATCTTTGTTTAGTTGATAATAAAAGAGTGGGTGCACTTATTTCTTGCTCATTTATTCATGGATCATGTTAGGAATTGTAGGCTCTCATAAGGTCTGAAAGATCTGATGTTCTTAGATGTGTTTTCAATGGAAAGATGTGGACTTGAACTGAAGGTAGATGTAATTGAGTAGTGATAGTGGTGACTAAGTGAGACACTTAAACAAAGGATTAATTATTTGAGTTCTGACACCCCCGTAGTTGTTACTGAGGAATTCTCCAAATGCTGGTCCTTTTGATGCTCCCCTCCATGCTCCTCTGCTTCCAAAGCTGCTGGCACCAAATCTCCAGGAATCTCCGTGTCAAGGCTTTTTTGGACTGTGAAGTTGTGTAGGGCACAGTAAATTACGACTATACAGGATACACACTTGGGAGCATATTGCAGACCCTCTCCTGATCTATCAAGGCAGTGAAAGTGCCCCTTTAAGACTCTTATAGTTCTTTCAATTGCAACTCTTGTTAGAAGCATGTGCCTTGTTATAGTATTCGTTAGCTGCTGTACTTGCAACTCGCAGAGGGACCTTTATTCATGGCAGCAGCAGATACACTTTGTCACCCACAAGCCATCTGGTTACTTCAGATTCTTCCTTAGAGAGATCAGGGAGGGCAGAATCCCTGAGGACAAAAGCATCATGACAACTTCTAGCAAATCTGACCTTCTCGTGCAGGATTCTTTGCATCTGGGCACACAGAATCTGTATATTTAGTGAGTGGAACCCTTTCTATTCAGAAAGTTTATGGGGTTTACTGTGAGAGCTCACAATGCTATGAGAGAGTTATCTATAGCAACCTGCACTATGAAGAACCCAGCAACTTGATAAAACTGTTTGGCTCTATCATGTTGCTGCCTGGCAGTCATCCCACAGTTGTAACCTCCGATCCTCTTACTTTGTGATGGTTGAAGAATTCCCTGGTGGTCTCTCAAGCTCTCAGGATGTCAGGGGCAAGGTCCAGTTGCACAGCAAAAACTCCACTCCAAAAACTCTCTTGTAAGTCACCAAAACCCTAATCCTGCCTTTATCATTTAAAGTCTGAAATTCTCCAGTGCTTTCTTTACCAACCATTTTCCACCCATCAGCTCTGATGTATCTCTGGAATCCATCGTGGCAACTTCCAGCAAATCTGGCATTCACGTGAAGGTTTCTTTGTATCCAGTCACACTCATTCTGGACTCCATGCTCTTCTGTTTCCAAAACTGCTGATACCAAATGATGTATCAGGGTTGAAAGAAAGCAGTCTCAGTAACGCATCAGATGTGAGAGGAAGCTTAACTCAGGATTGAGTAGTATACCAAGGTTCTGAATAGCTAGGTCAGCCTGAGTTGACAATGCATGTGCTGATGCTGATTACAAGCTCATTGTAATATATGGAAATGATCTGGATCAGTGTCGGATGATCCAGATCATGCGATTAGTGCTCCCATCGCACCAAGGTAATTCTCGATGTAATAAAAGAAAAGTACCTGTTGCCAGCATCAGCTAATACTTGCAGAAGTGTTTTACTTTGGAGTCTGGAGAATCTTTACAAAGCGATTACTGGACTTAAACTCAGCAAGTGATACTCCTTTCTATTAAGAACGTTGAGGGGGTTAACAGTAGGAGCTCACAATATTAAGTGCGTGCCATCTACTTCACCCTGCACTTTGGGGAACCCAGCAATGTGATGAAAATGGACGGCCCTAACACACTGCTGCCTTGCTGGCCATGCCAAGCTGGATGAATTTAAAAGTGTCAGTTACTTTGGGTAATATTGCACAGATTACCCATGGATCCTTGAAATGAGCCAGTGATGTAAAAATTGAGTACAGTCATCACAGTCACAGGCAGAGCTGTCTGGGTAGATGACCTTAGCCACATGTCTTTATGTGGTAGTTGACATAGTTACGTTATTGCTTCTTTGGTGAAGCACACTCTCCTAACACAGAGCTCCTCACTAACGCCTTCATGGGATTGTAAATACTTTGACTAGGGCAGTATCTTAGTGGGCAAAACCTCCAGAAATGCTGCCTCACTCTCTTTTCTTCCATCCTGCAGTGCTCTTCCTCCTCCATTAAAACTTCAAACAAGGGAATGGCCATTGGGAATTCCATACCTGACATTCAGAACCTCTTACAAAACATTTTCCAGTGCTTTCAGAAACTCTCAGGCTATCAGAAGTGCAGCTATATGCTGATGCAAGACAAAGAAAATGCTTTAAAAGGTCTTCTATAACTCCAGCAATTTCTGTTTCATGTTTCTTCAAGCTGCAGGTTCCAAAGTAAAGTCCTTTTGCCAGTATCAGACAATATTGGCAACAGGTACACCTCTTTTATTTCATTCTAAGTTACTCTTGGTGCAATGGGAATGTAAGTCATGGGATTGGGGACTCCATTGCTCCTCATTATAATTTATGGTAATGTACTCTTAGCAGCATCAGCGAGCGCACACAAGGGGGGATCCAGATCTCGTTTCAAACTACAGCACTGCCATTATCAGGCAGAAACCTGGCAGAAATGGGTCATGCTCCTGAATACACCAACAAAAATAATGGTGCACTCATTTTAAGGTAGAAATTTTTCAAAAGTGCCAAATAAGTTTCGGGTCAAAATATCTTATGCAGAAAAATATTCAATTTTATAACAGGTACTTAGGGCAGTCAACATTTTATATCAACTAAAGTCATCTAAGGGAAATAAATGTATTTACATTAACCAGCTTTATTTAGTTTAGTGATGTTTAACGTAAAGGAAAGTGGAGTTTTAAAAAATCCATATTTATAGGTCATTTCAAATCTAATCTTTAAGTATCATAACCATTGTATTTACAACAATCCATTGTTACTAGTCAATGGAAGATACCCTTTCAAAATTTTTAAGATAAGCACATGATAAAATTGATGCTTAACAATGATGAAATATTTGTTATGTTTTGTTCCAGGAATTGAAAACCCGTTCAAAGTCTCACTTCCATAGTGACCTGCACTGTCCAGTTTGTCTCCAGATGCCCACTTTTCCTGTGGAAACCAACTGCACCCACATGTTTTGTGGTAAGTTTGATCATGTGAAGGTGCTCACACTGCTCTGCACTGGGATGTAGGGCTAGAAATTGGGCCGTGTAGCGCCCGTTGTTTCGGTGCTACACAGCCTCCCGAAGTGCCAAGATGGCATCTTGGCTGCGCATGCATGTTTTCAGCATGACGTGTGCCGGACGCCGTCTTGGTATAGGTATTATCGCATGTGCAAATACCGAATGCTGGCAGCATGTAAAGTAGGGAGAAAATGCATGCAATCAGTGTGCAACGCTGATTTAAAGTAATAGACACCATTTTGGACCTTATTGCTCAAATCAACTCACACTCTTAACCATGCACAGCTGAACATATCTTAGAGTGCTTGGAGGACCCCTCCCCCCTCCATCAGCGCTATTTAAAGGGACCATGCAGGAGTTGCAGGTTAGTTGCTGGATTATTGCTTCTGGCTGCTGGTGGAATAGGAAGTGTTTTTTTGAAGCTCTCTATGGTTACTGAGACTTGCTAGAGTACATTTGAGAGTGGTTTGACAGGTGCTGTCTTACGGTTCAGAAAGTTACAGCCGTGGTTGAACAACATTCCTGGCAACCATAGGTAGTCTGCTAGGGCTTCTACTGGGCATTGAGCATGACTGGGAGCATGCAGATAGGCCACGCACAGCAGGTCAAGCTGCGAGGAGAGGAAGGAGGAGGAGGCGCAGGGGACTGAGTAGGAGGCCATATTCAATGAGGGCCTTCTGGGACCAATTCTCTTACCTCAACATGAGCAAAGAGCAATGCATCCAATGGCTGAGGTTCACCAAGGAGGCCGTGATGAAGATGTGTCAACTGGTACAGCCTCAGAGCAGGGTAAGGACAGCATTGCCTATGGCTGTGAAGGTAACCATGGCAGTACCTGCGCTGCTGAGAGGCTGCACGGAGCTATCATGCTAATTAGCAGGCAGCACGAAATTCACATGCTGCCTGCGTAGGGACTATCGGTCATGGGTTAATAGCGGACCGCGCTACTAGCGCCCGACAATAGGCCTTATCCCATTTTTTTTTTCTCATCTTGTACTTTTTTAGGGTAAGGCTTCTTTTTTTCAATTTTTCTCCTTCCTAATTAGATCTACTAATGGTATGCAACATATCTGTTCAAGTGGGTAGGTTTACAACCTCCTCTTGTTTCTCCCAATATCTCTTTGAAATTAAAGCATTTGGCATTCACTTGGTGTGTAGAATACTGTGGGTATGAAGCCAAATCCAACCACCCTCAGCTCTTAGTTCATTTGTGGTCTGCCACACTGCACCATTATGAAAAGATTTAAAACAACTAATGCATTCCTTCTCCCAGTAGATAAGTTCACTATATGGTGTACCGTACACCAGGAAGGTCCTAGGTTCGATACCCAGTGAGTACTGAGTCTGCCAAGGTACTTGCTCCTGTTTGCTATCCAATATCTTCCACTGGAAACCACATGTGTTTGGATATTGGCCAAAGACAGGATCAGGCTCAGCTTTGACTCCCCCCATGTTCAAACAGCCCTACCAACGTTCACTATCATATATCAAGTAGGGCCACTTAGGTACATATCCCAGCATAAGCAAGTAGGGTGGGACAAAAAGTTTCTCCACTTGCTTCTCTTCTAAAGATCATAGTTCTGTTGGCATCAACAGCCCTTTGATACCGTACTCTAGCCATTCTTTGGGTGAGATTGGATAGTGATCGTTAGCAGCCTATCCAACTGATGGGCATCACAGGTAACAATTGGGTAAAGAGACCAAACTGATTTTTTCCCCACATAGTACCCAAACTGCCCATCTGGAAGGGATCAGCTAACACAGTACTATCTGGGCATGGACCTTGGAGCTTTCAACTGTCTCAGTTCCATACTGGTTCATATAATTACCCACTGAGCCATCAGGCAGTCCAATGCCACTCTTGACCTAGCTGCTACAAGATACCCAAAGGTGATGCTGCAGTGATTCTACCTAGGTATTAGGCTCAAAATCTCTTTACAGTTGTGCTTTAATACTGAAAAATAATCATTGCTTTTCTGTACTTCCAGTTGGTTGTGCTACCATATTATTCTCTAATGATGCCAATAGCTGTTTATACTTTCATTCATTGTCATTTCAGCTATGCTTTTAACTGTTATTTTCATGTTATTAAAACTGAAGCATGCATTTTAAAACAGACGTATTAGAGAGTGAGCATAAGATTGTAATTTATTCTTGGGGTCAGAATACCCTAATAAATCACTCAGGCTTCTCTCTTTTGACTTATGATGTCATCTGAACTCACAGAGTAAATCAGTTTTATTACACACTACTGCCCATCCACAGCACTCACTACATCATCCTTGTGGGCCTTTCACTGGTGCAAATTGGATTAATCTTCTTCGATTACAGAGAGAAGATTTATTCAAAGAATCAAAACCCACAAATTACCTGAAAATGTTAATAGTTTTCAAAGCTGTAACACAGTGCATAATTTTAATATATTCATTGCAAAGCTTTGCAATGCTTTAAATATCATTGCGTATTATACATTATCTTTCACTATTAATAAAAAGTAAATTGCATGACATTACTATCTGCCTGAATAATTGAAAATACGTAGAATTTTGTATAAACTGTTAGAGAACACTGAATAAAGATGTGGGTTAGAGATGGAGTGGAGAGATTTGAACAGAACTGAGAAAGAAAACACTTGCCTCAACCATAGCTGTCAGTCTCCTAGGGTTGTGCTGAAGACAGGAATCTGCAGAATACTTTTATACAGTCACAGAATTATGGCACTCAAATTTCCTGAGGGTCCGGCTGCTTACATTCGTTTTACACGTGTATTATCCCGGAACTAACACCTGCTGGTATGCAAGTGAACTTACACAGGATATTTTCTGTGCTACTCCACCTACTGGTGAACAGTGCTATTTTCTGACACTATAATAGCAATATAACCGCACTGTGGACATCCATGAAATTGAGAGCCAAAGTATCGCATGAACAGCACAAGTTAATGGGTTTCTACTTCCAAAGTACCTGGCAACAGGCCTTTGTGACAGATAAATAATTTAAAGACACAAAGGACACAAAAGGCATCAAGGGGTATGGGGAGAGAGCGGGAATATGGTATTGAGATAGAGGATCAGCTATGATCATATTGAATGGCAGAGCAGGCTCGAAGGGCCGAATGGCCTACTCCTGCTCCTATTTTCTGTTTCTATGTTTCTAAAAATATCACGTGATCACATTACTAAGTCACTCTATTATTCTTACTACAATTTATCTTTCTATGTGTCATAACCAAGGACACCCTCCAATGACAATAAACAATTTCTCTTGATCTATTTTAAGAAAGATTCGAGCATTTATGCAAGTAAAATTCCAAAAGACGAATACAGACAACCAATCAGAATCCATTTATTTTCAACTCGTGGGGTTAATTCCCTTTTGTGCAATTTAGCAACACGTTCACATAAATTGCTGTTTGCGCTACTTTAAAGCAAAAGTTAACTCATTTGAAATAAGTTATAGGTGCCGCAGTGGAGGGGACTAGCAATTTACTAGTCATAAGTTCAAATCACATCATAAATTGAATTCAATAAAGCATTACAAAAAATGACTATGAAAGCTGCTGGATTGTCAGAAAAGCCCAACTAGTTTATTAATGTCCTTCAGGGAAGGGGTCTTGCCATCCCTCTGCAGTCTGGTCTACACGTGATTTTAGTCCACATTACATGCTTGACTCATAATGCAGATGGGTAATAAATGCAGTGTCATTCACATTAATGCTAGAGAAAAAAAATACTGGTCTCAGCCAGCAGACCTGATGTGGAGAGGCCGGTGATGGACTGGGGTGGACAAATGTAAGGAGTCTTACAACACCAGGTTATAGTCCAACAGCTTTATTTAAAATCACAAGCTTTCGGAGGCTTCCTCCTTCGTCAGGTGAGTGTGGGATTCCCTGAAAAGTTCCGCATATATAGTCAGAGAACAATGCCTGGTGATTACAGATAATCTTTCCAACTGCCCGTTATCAAGGCAATCAAAGGAGTTGAATAGTGTTCAGACAGAGAGACATTACATACAAGACTACTGAATATACAAACGGTCAGAACCCAAAGACACAGAGAGAGAGAGAGAGAGAGAGAGAAACATCTGAAAGGAAGAGAAAGAGAGAGAATGACCAGTTGTATTAAAAACAGATAACTTTTTTTCGCTGGTGGGGTTACGTGTAGCGTGACATGAACCCAAGGTCCCGGTTGAGGCCGTCCTCATGGGTGCGGAACTTGGCTATCAATTTCTGCTCGACGATTTTGCGTTGTCATGTGTCTCGAAGGCCGCCTTGGAGAACGCTTACCCGAAGATCGGTGGCTGAATGTCCTTGACTGCTGAAGTGTTCCCCGACTGGGAGGGAACCCTCCTGTCTGGCGATTGTTGCGCGGTGTCCGTTAATCCGTTGTCGCAGTGTCTGTATGGTCTCGCCAATGTACCATGCTCCGGGGCATCCTTTCCTGCAACGTATGAGGTAGACAACGTTGGCCAAGTCACAGGAGTAAGAACCATGTACCTGGTGGGTGGTGTCCTCTCGTGTGAGGGTGGTATCTGTGTCGATGATCTGGCATGTCTTGCAGAGGTTGCTGTGGCAGGGTTGTATGGTGTCGTGGACGCTGTTCTCCTGCAAGCTGGGTAATTTGCTGCGAACGATGGTCTGTTTGAGGTTGGGTGGCTGTTTGAAGGCGAGTAGTGGAGGTGTGGGGATGGCCTTAGCGAGGTGTTCGTCGTCATCGATGACATGTTGAAGGCTGCGAAGAACATGGCGTATTTTCTCTGCTCCGGGAAAGTACTGGACGACGAAGGGTACTCTGTTGGTTGTGTCCCGTGTTTGTCTTCTGAGGAGGTCTATGCATAGACGACGAACACCTCGCTAAGGCCATCCCCAAGCCTCCACTACTCGCCTTCAAACAGCCACCTAACATCAAACAGACCATCGTTCGCAGCAAATTACCCAGCTTGCAGGAGAACAGCGTCCACGACACCACACAACCCTGCCACAGCAACCTCTGCAAGACATGCCAGATCATCGACACAGATACCACCATCACACGAGAGGACACCACCCACCAGGTACATGGTTCATACTCCTGCGACTCGGCCAATGTTGTCTACCTCATACGTTGCAGGAAAGGATGCCCCGGAGCATGGTATATCGGCGAGACCATGCAGACACTGCGACAACGGATTAACGGACACCGCGCAACAATCGCCAGACAGGAGGGTTCCCTCCCAGTCGGGGAACACTTCAGCAGTCAAGGACATTCAGCCACCGATCTTCGGGTAAGCGTTCTCCAAGGCGGCCTTCGAGACACACGACAACGCAAAATCGTCAAGCAGAAATTGATAGCCAAGTTCCGCACCCATGAGGACGGCCTCAACCGGGATCTTGGGTTCATGTCACGCGACACGTAACCCCACCAGCGAAAAAAAGTTATCTGTTTTTAATACAACTGGTCATTCTCTCTCTTTCTCTTCCTTTCGGATGTTTCTCTCTCTCTGTCTCTCTGTCTTTGGGTTCTGACCGTTTGTATATTCAGTAGTCTTGTATGTAATGTCTCTCTGTCTGAACACTATTCAACTCCTTTGATTGCCTTGATAACAGGCAGTTGGAAAGATTATCTGTAATCACCAGGCATTGTTCTCTAACTATATATGCGGTACCTTTCAGGGAATCCCACACTCACCTGACGAAGGAGGAAGCCTCCGAAAGCTTGTGATTTTAAATAAAGCTGTTGGACTATAACCTGGTGTTGTAAGACTCCTTACATTTGTCCAGCAGACCTGAGTTATACTATGAGCTCATACTGAGCTCAATAATGGATACAGATGCAGACTTCCAACCCCAGAGACGTTAAACTTTAATGTATGGAAGTATGGGTGGAACAGATATTTCTCTCCTAATTTTGAAGAGTCAAAAGTAAGTTCCCAGGAGCTCCAACTGACTTCTTAGGCACTTCTATGATTTGGCTCTGCAGTGGACTGTGGCTACTTTACACCAGTGTGAACAAGCGGTATGAGGCTACCTACTAGATGGGCCCAAATAACTCTAGCTGACTCCTGAGTTATACTGCTACTTTTGCATCAATGTGCACCCAAAACCATTTTGCATTGAAACAAAAGTTATAGTATAATTATGGTCTTAGTGCTAGGATGTGCCAAGTTATGGACCTTTTTTTTAATGCTGTTGACTCAAACCTCTTTGGAACAAGGTTGAGGTTGCCCAAGCTCATTTCATCTGACTCTTTCATCCCATCAGCCTGGCCTGGTTTTACACCCAGGTTCTAGAAGTGAAAGGGCAGTGTACTAACACTGTCATTCAGTCATTTTATTTTCTTGTGTTCTTCTACTAACAGGACCATGTTTGATTGCATACTGGAGACATGGTTCTTGGTTAGGAGCTGTGAGCTGTCCTCTTTGCAGACAAAAGGTATGTTTCAGACAATATGAAATCTTGTGAGTAGATTTCATTGCAAAGAAAATATGAATTGACTTAACATTAATATTGACTTCAACCTAATTGAACTTAGAACGTTGTTTAAATTTGAATTGAGTGAAAACATACATATGTGCCCAACATGAGGAACCAGGATGTTGCATGATGGATTTGTGACTTCTCTCATAACATATAGCCCAGAACATTTTGTGGAGAGAGAGATATGGAAGGCAAGGTGCCAATGCAGTTGCTGGCTTGTATCATTGTTACTGATTGTGATTATTAAATATACGGGGATAGAAATTCGTCAGCACCTGGTTTCAGGAACAAAGGCGGAGATGCGGTTGCAACATGTGCCTGAATTTGGGCCTATCCCGCCTCCATGGGCAGCTCGCAGTTCTGCAGGAAAGTTCTTCGGGTCACTTGCCTCTCTGTCAGCAGCCTCTGCTAAGTGCCAGGAAAGGTGGGGAGACGGGAGGGAGGCTGATTGCATCCGGCAACGAACCCTCAGGAGTGCTATGGAATTGGGAGGAGCTGTCTTGCTCCTCCTGGCTGCACATCAAAATTGTTAGACCGCATCCACATCAGCAAAAACGTTGCTATGACTCTGCCCTGCCAACAAGCTTATTGACTGGGTATGAGAAAAGATGCAATTGGTTAAGTAAAGTCTTGATATATATGCCGAGTTTCAAAAGCATCACAACAGGCTCCAACAAAGTTAAGGGTTGCTATAAAACCCACGCTCCATGAGAGTACCTGGAGATAGAGTTTGTTGGTCCCTTTCCCTGATTCACAAAGGGTAATTGTTACTTATTGATATTTATTGACTTCTTCTCCAAATGGGTAAAGATATTCCCCACCAGGCGCACAACAGGTAATTTGCTGCTGAGAAGTTGGCACAGGAAATGGCTCCATGTTTCGGGGCTCCAACTTATCTGGTAAACTATTTACATGTGCAATGTTCAAAGAGACAGCAGAGACACTGGAGTGAATCTCATCGGGGGTTCGTCACTCATTTACATAATTTTTCTAGGGATTCCACAGCACTTCTGCTGAAGTTACGGTGGGAGAATTCCCGAGGAAGTTCCCAGTGAATGTACCTTATTATCCTTAGTTGAACCAAACTAAGAGAGTAAACTGAACACGAGTGCCATATGTGCCTGTGATTCACCAGTGATTGGAAGAAACATGGCTTCACTGGCTTTTGCTATTAAAACTGCCAGATGATACTCCAGCATTTATCCCTTTTGGAAAGGATTTGGTAACCCTTCTCAACTTAGTTGCAAATCCTAGATTAAAGAAAGAAGAAAGAAAGAGCTTTCATCTGTATAGTGCCTTTCACCCCAAAGTGCTTCACAGGCAATGAAGTACTTCTGAAGTGTAGTCAATTTGTTTTGTAGGCAAATGTGGCGGCCAATTTGTACACAGGAAGGTCCCGCAAACAGCAATGATATAATTGATCAGTTAATATATTTTTTGTGGTGTTGGTTGAGGGATAAAAGTTGTCCTGGACACCAGGAGAACTCCCCTACGCTTATTCAAGTAGCACCATGGTCCAGGCCACTTCTCCTTGCTGGAGCTTACTTCTAGCCCTTTAGAGGCCAGTATACCTCATCTCAGTCAGCATCCAGTCCTATGCCAGGTGCCGACTGAACTGGGGAAGTGGGAACTCCCAGCGTAGGGACTCCCTGCCTTTGACATCATTTGCCTTGTAAGATGCAGGCTGAAGTTCTGTTCCTTACATGGCTGCCCAGAAACAGTGGGTACCTGATGCAACTGGATCCTTGATGTTTTGCAGTGGATTCCATTGGACTCCCACTGGAGTTATGGTGAGAAACCAGCGAAAGCCCCAATAAAATTAATTGGCTCGCCTACAAGTTCAAATCTCTTCTTTAAATGACTTTAATTGACAGTCAAACTTATCCACTTTCAATCGATAAGTTTGCAAGTCCTTCAAAAATTAATCAAGCTGAGGTCTTTTACCTCCACCTTAAGAGAGAGGCCTCAGTTTAACTCCTCATCAGAATGACAGTTTATCTGACCATGCAGCACTCCTTCAGTACTGCACTGAAGTCTCAACCTACATTATGTGCTCAAGTCCCTGGAGTTGGGCTTGAACCTACAACCTTCCGACTTAGATGCTGCCACTAAGTCATGCTGACAGATGGTTAGTTGGCTCCTACAAGGCCTGCCTGAACACAATATTGGAAGATACATATCTGCTAGGAAAAGACCACATGCCATTCAAAAGAAACGTTATGCCAAGTAAGTGACTAATTTGCTGTGATATCAGAGGTTTGGTGAAAGGACCCATTCTAGATCAATGGCAATACTGAATATGATGGCTAAACCAGCTCCTACCCTCAAGGATCCAAAGAGGATACTTGGAAAATTAATGAACATGAATTATAGGCTTCTGAGGGAGACATGGTGGCTGGTATCTTCCATGTATGTGACTGGGAATGAGAAAAAGTTCATAGAGGACTAAATAATGATTGACCAGAAAATTCTGAGGTGACACTGGACAGGAAACAGTTGTCATGTTAGTTCTTATTGACATAATTATCATCATCTTCTGTGTCACCTTCTAATGCTTAATTAGTAGAGATATTCCTAGTGGATCCAGGAACATCTTTGCTATTTGAATGTGAAGAAGCAGAATGGGATGGTATAGTGTCTTCACTGAGCCCATAATACAAGTATTAAATTTAAAAGCATACAAAGCAGCCATCTTTGTCCCCATATCCTTGATTTTTTCCTTCATTGACCATATATACAGGAGAATCCAGACTGGAGAAGAGGGACCAATTGTTCAACCCAGAAACGCTTTATAGATGAAACAGCTCCTGACCAGATCAAGAAAAATCTTTAGCCAAAAACTGATAGAAATTTGACAAACATTTTTCTAGTGAAGCTTGGAGATCAACCTTTACTGTGTGAGGTTGCTTCCTTGTGTTTAATTATGATATCTACATCGGTTCAGTAATAGTCAATGATGAGCATGAGCAAAAGAAAGAGTTATGTTTGCAAACCCGAATGTTATGCTAATTCATTCAGTTCCTATTAATTTGAAGTCTTTTTTGTGCTAAAAATATTTGAATTATCCAGTAATTTGAATTAAGCAGCTGGACTAAAACAATACTGGAGCTTTTTTAGTGCAATTCGAATTCAAATTATCCAGTAAATCAAATTAAGGGATGATAAATTAACAGGAATAGACAGTAATTATACCTCTGAATATGAACCTCTATTAAAAAGAACAAAACAGGACAAACCAACCTTTTTCTCTTTTCATTTCAGGTGAGCCTACTCTATAGTCTATTCTGTGAGAACCAGCAGGAAAAGCAGGGCCGGCAGATTGTCCGAGATATTAGAGACTACAACAAGCGCTTCTCTGGACAGCCTCGAACAGTAAGTGTGATATACAAAAATCAGCCCAACTGTGAGAAAGCAGATTCTATTGGGAATGAGGAAGGAACACCACAAGATTATTGTCAGATGAGATCTAATTATGTGAATTAGGGTAAATCATAAGAATTAGGGCAAATCAAACAGGGACCATCTTCGATTTCCCTGAGATTCTGTATAAATTCTTAAAATTGTATAACAAGATAAAAACAAACAATAATGAAAATGTGCACCATTTTTATAATGCATCTTATTTTAGCATGTTTTGGCTTTGTTTGATTTGGGTTGGAAACTGTGTTCTTTTGTTAGGTAATTCACTGATGGAGTCAGCATACACTAATACTTTGTTCTCTCATTGAAGGCAATGGGAGTGCAAGTGCTTATATGAATATCACACTGCCAGGAGCAAATTAATATTTCTGCCCTCTTGCACGTCTGCTTCACAACTGACCAATCAGAGGAAATAATCTTTTCCTATTCCCTCTATCAAAACTCTTCATAATTTTATAAACCTCTATTAAATATTCTCTTAGCCTTCTCTGCTCCAGTGGAAATAGCCCCAGTACAACACCACCTGCACGTTCCCCTCCAAGTCACACACCATCCCGACTTGCAAATATATCACCGTTCCTTCATCGTCGCTGGGTCAAAATCCTGGAACTTCCTACCTAACAGCACTGTGAAAGAACCTTCACCACATGGACTGCAGCGGTTCAAGAAGGCGGCTCACCACCACCTTCTCAAGTGCAATTAGGGATGGGCAATAAATGCTGGCCTTGTCAGCGATGCCCACATCCCATGAACGAATAAAAAAAAAGTATCTTAAGTTTCTCCTCACAGCTATAGTTTCCCTCTCTGGCATCATCCTGGTGAATCTACGTTGTACGCTGTTTGGCTTTAATGTCTTTTCTATAACTGTAGCTTAACCAATGTTTTCTATCAATTCATCATCACATCTTTACTCTTGTATTTAATGTCTGTGTTTATTGTGGACTGTGTGCATGGCACCTGTTCCAGTACCTCACAAATGTGCTGCTGTCCCTCGATTGTTCTCCTTTTAAAGGATGGCCCCAGGGTTCAGCATCTGTGTCCGGCTGAGCAGAGCCTGGAGAGGAGTGCTCCCACCGACGCAGACTCTCCGCAGCTGCCCCTACCACCAGTGTTTGCTTGTGCTTACTTGTGTGTGGTGACTCACCAGGTGCCAACCCAACTAACTGACTACTAGGACCTACCAAGATGTGAGTATTTACGCTGGTGGATGACTCGCTACTATGTGACAGTGCGCCCTCAGAGGCCGGGAGCTCCTCTGAGGAATCATCCTCTGCCATCACTGCGGTCATTGAAAGGCCTGTAAGAGAACAGAAGGCAATATTAAGCATCATCACAGATGTGTCATGTTCCGATGAGCATACTGAGGTGTTCAACATGCCAATCATTAACATCAATTCATGTTGTATGTGATGAATGTTAAAGTTGTGTCACTAGACGTTTGTGGGGTGCCAACCTCGGTGTCCCCGACGGACAGGCACTCGAGGGTACAGCTGATCTCCAGAGCCTCCTGCTCCATGTCTGTGATGACCACTATTTGTTGTGGCCCCCTCTGGTCCTCGCCCTCTCTCGTGCATTTCGCACTCTCTTCTCCTGCAAGGGGAGAAACTACAGCCGTGTGAATGAGTGATGGTGAAGTGGCCAACCGATGAATGCATTTCTTTGGGTGAGGCTGACTGTGAAAGAGGTGCACCAGAGGGTGAGTATCAGACAGACATCACATTGGATCAGGATTGGGGTAAGTGGTAGTGGTGGGGTCACAAATGGGGTGATGAGGAAGTGCTCAGGAAGTGAAGGTAAGTTGAGGATGAACCTTAAGAGGGTGAGAGGAGTGATGTGATGGAGTAGTCTTGGCAGTGCAGAATGAGTTGGGGGGGGGTTGATGTGCACCACGGAATTCAGGAGAATAAGTAAGTGTACTCACTTTTGCTGACCCAGTTAGGTCATTGAAACACTTCCCGCACTGGACCCAGGTGCGGGATATGTTGCTGATGCTGGTGACCTCCTCTGCCACCTCGAGCCAGGCCTTCTTGGTGGCAGAAGCAGGGCACTTCCTCCTGTCGGCCGGATAAAATAACTTCCTCCTTCTCCTCGCCCCAGCCAGTAGCACCTGACGTGAGGCATCGTTAAATCTTGGAACAGCCTTGCCCCTGTGCTGCTCCATTGGGTCTCCTTGCTCTTTGCTCCAGCAAAATCCATTGGAGCAATGGCCCTTTAAATGTAGATGCTCCAGCTGACAGCCTGGTTATGTGGGTGCGCAGTCCACCCACTGCGCAGCTTTCAGACGGTAAACCTGGAAGCCATGTTAAGGGCCACCAATTCAGTCACGATCACGTGGGGAAAGGTAAGTTTTTATTATCCAGGTTTGCCGCGCGCCCATTGACTCCCCCGCTGCCATCCCACCGCCCTTTTAAAATTGAGCCCCAGGTCTTTGAGCTGTATGGTCCATGAACTCTGCACCATCCAGTCTCTCAGAATTCCATGTTCTTATCTATGTTCATTGTATTTCGTGTTCTGATCATTCTCCTCCCCCTTTAATTTCTTGTCCGTTTGTTCAGTTTGCAGATTATGTCTTTGACATGCCCCTGTTACTCCAACTGGCTTTCAGAGGGCTTTTCACAATAGCCGGATTAGTGTGGATCTTCTGTTTGAGGGTTGCAATTTGTTCCTTTGGAGCCATCATTTGCCTCACTTCCCCTCTTGATGAGTTTCCTGAAACATTCAATGGGATCTTGGGAACCGCTGATGACCTGACTGTTGTAATCCTACTGCTCTTCTGCATGATTAATATTTGCCAGCAGATGGGGCCAGAGGGAACTAGTCTGACCAGCACTAGAACACAAAATCTATAACCAGACTCTTTGTAGGATGTGGGCTATATGTCTAACATCTGGTTTAATAAAACTGTAAATATACTTTAACAATGTTTGAATTGATAGCTGTGCGTAGGTTTGCAAGGTTACTATTGCTTGTTATTTACAATCCCTGTTTGTTGATAACCGTAACCAGTGCAGAGCTGTTTTTACTTTAAGAAATTCTGTAACTATTTATGTATTCTCCTAAAAAATGTAAAATACATTTTCAAAAGCCTGGAAGGTCCAAAGTACTACATGATTTTTTCCCCTATTCTTTTAAGCCTTGTGCTCTACACTATGGCTCTTCACATACGTTTCTCAATAATATCTTTTTGGAGGTGAAAATTCAAGTAATAGAATAATGTTTTAAAATTGGTGGAGTGATGAGAGGAGTTGCTTAGGATAGAATTCGACTGAGAGCTTTATTTCTCCAAACAGGGAAATAAATCTGTCCTGCTGTCAGGCTCTATTTTCCAACTTCAATATGATATATGTTTAGTTCTGTGTTTTGTGGAAAAACAAACTGTTATAGTGTTAATCAGGTATACATCTTGTTTAAAGTGGGTCCCCTCGCTACATCCGCCCTGCCTGAATTCTCTCCCTTAGCTGTTAGATTATGTGCAAATGCCAATTGCTTCACATTTTTCTGATTGAAATTGCAGCCTATAATCCTTTAATCATACAGTTGAAGGTGGGATCCTGAGAAAATACATAGCATGCGTAATTTTTAAACGGTTAACAACTCTCTGAAAAGTTTACAGTCACAGCATTTAACCTCAGCAAAGCAGCTCTCACCCCTTCACCTGCTCAAAACGAAAATGGGTTTGGTGCTAATTACATTTTTCAAGGTAAAATGAAACAATTAAAGGTGATATCTTGTTATTTGCTGTCCATTTTGTTAGGTTTATATGGTGCACATGAACTGCTCTGAATGTATATTCAATTATTTTTCAGTCTGGAACGACAACTACCATAATTATTTGTTCAAGGAAATGATGCCTATGCAAAGGCAGCTCAATGAAGTCAGCAAATATTGGGGAAAGTAAAGGTGCCTGAGTGGTCAGGAGTTGGGTGAAGAGGAAATTTATGGAGCAAAAGCTGCTTCTCAAAGAGGAGGGGTGCCTGGTGATGACTGGAAGGGAGAACCTTTACGAGAGATGAAAAAATAATAGAGCAGTAATAGTAGGGGAAAAGCAGTGTAAAGGGCAAGGAGGTGAAGAATTCTTAAAATGTGTACAGGAGAACTTTCTTAATCAGTATGTTTCTTGCCCAATGAGGGAAGAAGCAGTGCTGGATCTAGTTCCAGGGAATGAAGTAGGGCAAGAGGAGTGTGTTTCAATGGGAGAACATCTGGAATAGTGATCATAATATAATTAGGTTTAAAGTAGTTACGGAAAGGGACAAAGAAAAATTAACGGTGAAAATACCCAATTTTAGCGATTTGAGAAGGGATCTTGCACAGGTGGACTGGAAACAAAGGTTGGCCAAGAAAACAGTAAATGAGCAATGGCAGGTCTTCAAGGCAGAGATGGTTCGGGTATAAGCCAAGCATATTCCCATAAGAAGGAAAGATAGGGCATCCAAAGCTAGAGCTCCCTGGATGACAAAGGAAATAGAGGTTAAAATAAAACAGAAAAAGGAGGTTTATGACAAATGTCAGGCACAGAATACAGTAGAAAACCAGGCAGAATACAGAGTGCAGGGGGAAATTAAAAAGGATATAAGAAGGGCAAAGAGAGAGTTGAGAAAAGATTAGTGGGTAACATAAAAGGAACAAAAAAAATCTGTTTTAAACATATAAAAAGTAAAAGGATAGTTAATGGAATGGTGGGGCCGATTAGGCCATAAAAGGAAATCTTATTGAGGCAGAGGGCATGACTAAGGTATTAATGAGTACTTTGCATCTGTCTTCACAAAAGATGATGATGAAGTTAACGTCGCAGTAGAGGAGAAGGGAGTAGCGAGATTGGATAGGATAAAATTAGATAGAAAGGAGGTGCTAAATAGGTTGGCATCACTGAAGTTTAACAAGTCACCCAGTGCAGATGGGATGCATCCTAGGTTGCTGAGGGAAGCAAGGGTGGAGATAGCTGAAGCTCTGACCACAATCTTTCAATCCTCCTTGGATATGGGAGTGATACCAGAGGACTGAAGGATTGCAAATGTTACACCCCTGTTCAAAAAAGGCGAGGGATAAACCTGGTAACTACAGGTCAGTCAGTTTAACGTCAGTGGTGGGAAAACTACTAGAGACCATTGTCAAGGACAAAATTCATTCTCATTTGGAGAAGCATGGGTTAATAAGGAACAGCCAGCATGGATTTGTTAAAGGCAAATCGTGTTTGACTAACCTGATAGAGTTCTTTGATGAAATAACAGAGAAGGTTGATTAAGGTAGTGCAGTGGATGCATATATGGACTTTGAAAAGGCATTTGATAAAGTACAATGTAACAGACTTATTTGGAAAATAAAAGCGCATGGGATTAAAGGGACTGTGGTAACTTGGGTACGTAATTGGCTAAGGGATAGGAGGTAGAGAGTGGTGGTGAATGCATGTTTTTCTGATTGGAGAGAAGTATGCAGTGGGGTCCCCCAGGGGTCGGTATTGTAAAATATAATCTGGACTTGGCTATAAGGAGTACAATTTTGAAATTTGCAGATGATACAAAACTCAGCAATGTAATAAATTGGAGGAGGATAGTAGCAAACTGGTGAAATGGGCAGTCACATGGCAGATGCAATTTAATGTGAATCAGTGTGAAGTGATGCACTTTGGGAGGAATAACATGGAGAGACAGTATAATCTATTTTGAGGGGGTGCAAGAGCAGAGGGGGTACATATTCATAAATCTTTGAAGGTGGGAGGGTGAGTTTAATGCAGTTAAGACAGTGTATAGGATGCTTGGCTTTGTAAATAGGGGCATTGAATACAAAAACAAAGAAATCATATGAAACCTTTACAAAATACTGGTTAGGCCTCAGCTGGAATATTGTGTACAATTCTGGGTACCACACTTTAGGAACGATGTCAAGGCCTTGGAGAGGGTACAGAGGGGATTTACCAGGATGATACCAGAGATGAGGGACTTCAGTTATGTGGAGAGATTGGAGAAGCTGGGATTGTTCTCCTTAGAGGTTAAGGGGAGATTTAATAGAGGTGTTCAAAATCATGAGGGGATTTGAAAGAGCAAGTAGGGAGAAACGGCTTCCTCTGGCAAGTGAGTCGGTAACCAGAGGTCATAGATTTAAAATAATTGGCAAAAGAACTAGAGGGGAAATGAGGAGAATTTTTTTCACACAGAGGGTTGTTAAGATCTGGAATGTACCATCTGAAAGGGTGGTGGACCTCTACCAATCAGCCGGCCCAAATTCACCATTTACAAATCGGGGCGCTGAAAAGATGAAAGTTGGCCTGTACGTTTCCCCTTGGAGCCACTATGTGCTCTTCTGTTAATGCCTAATCAGGTGCTCCTCCTAAGAGCTATCTGAGAGTCTGCAGCATGTGAGATAGCTGGCTGTTGACTGTCTATATGAGCCTCTTGGGACCTTGCTCTTCTGGTGCTTATGGCTGCATTGCCTGTGTTGTTATTTGGATAGCCTGGCCCTGCTAGCGTACTGCCACACAGGGGAAATCACTGGAGCTTTACCTGCTATCTTGAGAGTCAGCATAACCCTTAGGGGGCAGAAAGCAAAGGGTACTGGTAAAGAGAAGTTTCTCGGACTAGAAATATATGCTATGTGGTGTTCTATAGTGGTCTGTGTTGGGGTTGTACTTATTTACTATACACTAAATTGAGGGAACAATTTTGAAATTTGATGATGATGGGGTGTGGCAAATTGTGACAAGGATTCTGAAAGACTGCAGGACATAGATAGGCTGGCAGGATGGGCTGATAGGTGGTAAATACAGTTCAATATAGAGAAATGTGAAGTAATACATTTTGGGGCTTTCGCGTCAAGACCACGAGCTCGATTTTCGCACCCCAGAGCGGGTGCGTTCGCGGCAGGGGGGCTGCGAAAATCGGGGATTCCCGGGGCGGGTCTGGAGCCCGGCTCCAACCCGCCCACTTTCGGGTTCCCCAGTGACGCGCTTAGATGCGTGTGCAGCCCCCGCATGTGGGACTCCCGCCGGCTGGTGCCACTTAAAGTACTCATTAAGGTATTTCAGGTCCTTTAGAAACCTGATTAACATAACATTTTAGGAGGGGTGGGATTTTGCAAACAACTGGGACTGTTTCCCGTACTGGGGGAGACACTCCCAGTTCAAATGGACGTGTTGCAGCCATCAGCCTGTGGCAGCTGCAAAGGTCTATTTGACAGGTGGTGGGGGGAGACCCTCATTCATTGCAGGAGGCCACTCTGTCACTTTGGACAAAGTTTGGCCTCCACCACCCTCCTCCTAACAATAAAATTCACAAACTTGCACACTTACTCCGGTGTCCAGACACATTTGCCTACCTTGCGGAGCCTCTCAGATGTACATCTTCCAGATGGGGGCCGCCGTAGCTGTAGTCATGACCTCCTCGGAGGACGAACAGCATCACCAGCCTCGCCGGCCACGCCATCCACCTCTGACACGTGGAGCTCCACAACACAGTGCTGTGACACATCTACCTGCACAGCAGGAGGGAGGGCAACCGCAGAGAGAGATGCGTCGCGGAAGGCACTACCCTCACCACAGGGTCTACAGACCGAGGCTCAGCTTCCTGGACCTCTCTGAGCAGCAGTGCACATGGAGGCTCAGAGTTACTCGACAGGTAGTCGTGGAAATCTGTAGCCTCCTTCATGCCAAGCTGCTTCCGGCTGGCCCGAGCACCATCTTCTGACCTGTTGCTGTCAAAGTCACCACTGCCCTCAACAACTTCTCCTCCGCATCCTTCCAGGGTGCCACCAGGGACATCGCCGACGTCTCTCAGTCGTCTGCACAAAAGAGCCCTGCAAATACACCTACACCCACTCTGCAGTGACACAATGGGTGGCATCAGTTGTGGGTCTTCATAGTGATCCTCAGGAAAGGGCATTATTGCACAAACCAGACTGGATTTGCAAAGACGTGGCAGTAGTGGTGACAATATAATATGTTATGTGAGTTGATCAGAAATTAAATATAGGTAAACACCACGACAAACCCTCAAACACCCTTGTGCATCCCCTTCATGCTCACGACACGTTTGCCTTACGCTTCCTACTGCACATATGTGATGCATGTCCTGTGGCTGCAGCACAGGTAGTGGCAGGTTGAGTGAGGCTGACCGTGAAAGAGATGCATGGGAGGGGTGAGTATGAGATAGAGCCATGAGATTGTATGAGGATTGGGTTGAGTGGTAGTGGTGGGATGAGTACTGGCCAGGTGAGCAAGTGCAGGTAAGATGAGGATGAGCATTGAGTGGGTGTGAGGAGTGATGTGACAGAGTAGTGTTGGCAGTGCAGAGATGTGGGGTGGGGGCGGTGATGTGGCAGACGGGGTGTAGGGGAATGAGTAAGTGTACTCACTTCGGCTGACATACTCAGGTGATAGCAGCGCCTCCTGCACTGTATGCAGGTGGGCGATATGTTGGTGGTGCTGGTGACCTCCTCTGCCACCTCGAGCCAGGCCTTCCTGGTGGCAGAGGCAGGCCGCTTCCTCCCGCCCGCCGGGGGGAAGATCTCTGTCCTCCTCCTCATCCCATCCAATAATACTTGGAGTGAGGCATCATTAAACCTGGGAGCAGCCTTCCCCCTGGGCTGCTCCATGCTGTAATTTTTCCTATTTCCTGCAGCATCAGTCAGTGGAGGACTGCCCCTTTAAATAGGGCTCCTCCAGCTGATGGCCTATGCTGTGCATGCGCAGTCCGCCCGCTGCGCAGCTTTCCAGCGCGAAACCTGGAAGCACAGGTAAATGGATCCAATTAGCCTGCGATTCCGTGCGGAGCACCCCGATTTCACTGCGCGCGTTACCCACGCGCCCAGTCGACCTCCCGCTGCGAACCCGCTGCCCTCCGAATATCAGGTCCCACATCTTTGGCTCAAAATTCAACAAAGTTATTAACACTATTAACTTCAGATCAATAGGGTAATTGGTATTTAGTGTATTTTGATATATCATAGAAATATAAGTTGTGCACAGGGCTATACAGAAAGGGACTTTGGATGCAATTTGAACTTCAAACAAAATAAAATGTATAATCGGATTAAAATAATCACTGAAAGGAGAAAGTAAATAAAAGAAAAAGCACTTTCAATGTATAATACGCTTTCCATCTGGTAAAGTTAAAAAGATTAGGGGTCAATTTCTGTAGGGGTTCTCTCGCTCATTTGTGATAACTCTGGTGGTAAACCACGGAAACCCCAGAGAAATGGTGTGAACAGTGTTTAGGCTGTTTCTCCAGGATTTCTGTAGCACTTCCGCCAAAATTACGCTGGTCTACCGGGAGAACTGCTGCAGAAATTCACGCCCATTGATTTCCCCCATCTCTGCAGTTACCATTCTGCTTCTTCACACCTGGCAGGATGCCATTCAGCGCTGACAATAGTAGCAGAACCCAGCAATCAGTGATTCCTTGGAAAATGCATGGTTCAAAATCTTTTAGTTTTATTTAAATATTTTCCAAGGGTAAAATGAAGAGAAAAAATTCAAAGAAGCAGCATTGTAACAGGAATCGATAATAATACAACACTGACAAAGGCAAAAGCAGGTGAGACCATACAAAACAAAGAATTCTTTTTGGTCATGGATGCCAATTATAAGAATTTGGAAAACGTTCTTAGTATCCTTGAAGTGGTATATGCTTCTACTGGAAACAATTTTATAATGTGCTGGAGTTCCTGGGACTCTGGAGTCTGCCCCATTTACATTGCACGGAGGCTTTCATAACACAGGCAACAACGGAGAAAGAACTGCACAATACATAACATTTGCAGTTTGCAAAATGCCTTTGAATTTCTGCCTGCAGATCTTCCCTGATGTTGGGAAGTTCACTTGGTCTTTATAAGGCAGCGATGCAAAAACTGCACTAGTGGCCTGTAATGGTGGATCGAACACTTAACCTGTGCATGGCCTGCAGAAGCCTAAGTCTAAGTCTATTGCCAGAGGCACCGATGGTACCTCATTTATGTTACAGCACATTCACCGAGTTGGAGCTGCTTGTAGCAGCAGCATTGTAATGTGAAAGAGCCAACAAACAGGTGGAGAAGGAACTTAGGTTTCAAATCTCTCCTGTCAGGTAGAAGTTTGTACAATTATTCTTGTAACATGTACCACTTCAAGCATTTACTCTGTCATGCAAAATGAAATAGGTCCAGTAAATGATAGTCTAGCGGCTGGGTACCAACAATTGTGTATACATGTTTGTGTTGCTGTAGTTTTCTCTTAATTAGAATATTGTAGGATAGGCTTACAACTTTAGTTCCAATTTGAAATGAGTCTGTGAGTGTGGTATGTGTGGGTCGGGAAGCGCCCATGACAACGCCAATGTGAGGCCCACTTTCATTTTAAGAACCTTAGAATTGGTCTATTGTAAGACACTCAAGCACCTTGTAAACACACTGGTCCCGAGTAATTAATCCATGACTAACAGTAATTAAAAGCACATTTTTGCATACATTTATATTATAATGGTAGCATCAGTGCAAAGCAAAACTGACACTGCAGTTATATTGTATATGTAGCTTGAATCTGGAGTCAGGGCCTGACCCGACGTCACAGTAAGACTCCCTGGGCATTAACGTCTGATTTACAAGGCACAAGTTTAGCATTAACGCAAAAGTGAAACTGCTTACATGTTTTAATTGTTTTAAGCTTAAATGTTTTTTTGGGGGGAGACACACTTAGGACTTAATCATCTAGAATTTATGTTTTACATAATACAAAGTTTTCATACCGTACAAAGGTAGTAATGAAGTAATTGCAATTTTACTACCAAATAATTATTTCACTTGGAAAGTAGTAAAGCATTTTGAGTGAATTCCAGCCATTTCCTCCATTGTGCTGTGGCAGTCAGATGTTTTGCATAATAGCTCTGTATTCCCTCTGGTGCTCAACAAGCTTCAGGAAGACTTTGTATTTGTTGTCATAAAACCTATAAGAAAAAAAAAGTTCTAAAACATTTTAATAATAATACAAAACCTCCATCAATCTAATCTAGATGTTTTGGTCAGATTTGCTTTGTTTGGAAGACTTTGTACGTGATTTAAATAATACTTCAGTACAGAAATGTTCCTCTGCGTTTGCAGCTTGGACACATTTACAGTAACAAAACAACAATCCCAGACCAACTTTATAGGTCTTTAGGCTAAAGCCAGTTTCCCCTGAGATTTCCCCTGTGCAGTATAGATGAGCAGACACATGGGAATGATGCACAACATACGTGCCTGCAAAAGTTTGGGCCCCAGATGTTTCCTGTGTTATGTTTCAATGGTAGAAGAAAAACTGCCTTGTCCCAGTAGTTTTTGTACAGAGTTCGGTGGCTGTGTAACTTTCACTCAAATGCTTCGGGAAAAGAAAAAAAACTACTGGCAGAAATGTCTTTTTGTAAAACAAGCATAAAGAACATATAACTAAAACTATAAATGCAGCTATTTATTTATAGCAAGCATGAAGGATACGTAAGAGTCATTTCATGAAGAATAAATAGCCAGCAGGCAGGAAGTGAATTCTAGACAGCAATCTAATAAAGGGGTTCGCTGTAGGTTGCAATCTAATGGAAGGGTTCACTGTAGGAACAAAACTCAATCGGTTTCTAGCCATCATGTGAATCCTGAGATTAGATCAAAGGTTTGAAATCGCTTCCTTTTTATTACACAGCAGACACTTTCCTCTGTTACTGATTGTGCAATTTACTGTTTACAGCTGTGGTGCTTGGAATGTGAGAAATTTTAGGAACAGTGTAACGAACTTTGAATTGCTAGTTGAACTTCCTTAAAAGATTAAACTGGTTTCTTTCCCTGATTTAACTAACAACAATGTACCATTATGCAAATGAAAAGATTTGTGCATTTGTATATGTTCGTAAGAATGACACCAATATGTGGAGTCTCCAATCTGCCAGGATATTCAGCATTGTATTTAGGACAACTGTTCTTCATTGTGAATTGTGTATATGCCTGGAGCACAATGAAATATGTCTGATAATCTCTACTTCAAAGGGATTAGAAGTGTTGGGTTTGATACTTATTAGATTGTAAAAGATGGAGTTTGAAACAAGGCTGAAGTTCTTCCGATTTCTGGTGACTGATCAGATGAAAGGCTTACTCCCTTACTTGATATGCTGGTATAGGGACTGATTTTCCTCTGCTTCGTATCAGGGAAGTATGCTTATTTCCGAGGTGCAAGGCAGAGGAAAATAGGGTGGAGACCCTTGATATCACAAATCCAATCACTTTGCGCTGCACGCAAAGTTCCAGGGATTTCCCAAGGGAGGGGGAAGAGTTCTTGCACCTAGTCGTCAAGGCAAATGTGGGGCCAAATAGTGATGCAGAAGAACTAGAGAAGAATGACCTTGCATTTATATACAGTCTCCACCACTTATAGCGGGCACGTTTGTACGAACCCGATTTGCCGGCTATACGCGATGGCCGGTATAATACCTGAAGAAAGTTAGTTTTTCTCCCTCTCCCTGTAACGAGCTGCCTGCAGCTCCCCAGTTTTCAGCCACTTCAATGGAAGCGGAAAAGATGTCGGCAAAAAGCTTTCGCGTCAGCAACTGTGACTGGATATGTCCGGATAAAAAATGTGGAAATGTCAACTTTGCAAGATGAATAAATGGTAACAGATGTGGAAAGAACACGTGAAGCAAAGCTAATGAAGGCTGGAGGAACGGAAATTGGAAAGACTCTTGCAGAAAAAAGCCGTGGACTTTTCAGTGCCAATGACTGGCAGTGTAAAATGTATGGGAATGTGAATTGGGCAAGAAGATCAGAGTGCAACATGTGCAACACTGCAAAGTATGCCAAACTAGAAGAAAGGACTGATACTGAGGTGGATTTAATGAAAGAGAAACCTTAATGAGGTGCGTACTAATGAGTAAGCACAGCTGTTTCTGCCCGAAATAAATGGAGCACTTAAGACGCTATAACCGGCAACTTTGAAATTGACATTAATGCAAATGGATAATGGTTATCGATTTTTGCCCGATGTAAGCGACTGCCCGTTTTAAATGTGGACATTTTAAGTGATGGGGACTGTAGTGAATTTCATAATCTCTGGGTGTACCAAAGCACTTCACAGCCAATAAAATACTTTTGAAGTGCAGTCACTGTTGTAATGTAGGGAAACAGAAAACACAGAAGCAAAAAAACATTTATAAAGGTGAGGATTTACTTGGTTCAGCTCTCCTAGAGGTTCTGCTTGAGGATGCCAGAACTACCTTTGGGGTGGAAGCTGTTTAGTCTCACACTTAAAGGAGATTATTGCACCCTGGGCAAGATGTCCTTCTCTTTAGGGCCACCTCTGGATGATCCACAGTTATGCCATTGAAAGATGGATACAATTGGAGGGCAACAAAGATACCCTTGGGAAGGAAAGAGGGTCCAGAATACTAGCAGGAGCATACAGAGCAAAAGGAAAAGCCTGACGGGCACCGCATGGCAGGCGTCAAACACATCAGAAATGCTCTCATTACGGATAGATATTCATGAATTTCATGTGCTCCCCCCCCACCACTCCATGGAACTTCATAATGCTTGAATAATTCACAATCTCCGCAACACTTTCCTGACCATACAGTATGACAAATAACCTGTGTCACAGGGAAGCACAACACACCCATTCCTCCTCTTTCTCCCCAACAGTACCTCCAACTTTAGTGGCAGTACTGTGATGTAAATAAGGTGATGCTGGTGCCTCTAGGGACACAAAGTACAATTTCAAGAAATGGTTTCCCCTACGTCATCTGAAGCACCACTGGCAACAAACATAAGTGAGTGACTCTGCTGGCACGAGTCACTTAAGGTTACCATTTGTTCTGACCTGAGCTGAGTGCTAATCCAGCCAGTAAAAGCCAGCAGTGCAGTTTTTGCATTGCTGGGCTTATGGATCTTTTCCTGGCAACAGGGAATGTCTACGGCCAGAAAATTACAATCACAATCATAACTTGTAAACAGCTGCTCATAAACTGCCGTTTCTCTGAAATCCATCTGCAATGTAATCAGATCAGATTCCAGAGTACTGGGAACGACAAACATTATCACAGAAAAATGCTGGAAAGAGTCAGCAGATCAGACAGTATCAGAGAGATAAACCACGGGGTTAACATTTCAGGTCGATTACCTTTTTTCAGAACGAGAAGATATTAGAGATGAGGGAAAAGGGGACAGGAAAAGGAAAAAAGGTCTGAGATTGGGTGGAATGCAGGAGATGCTTAAATGGCAGAAGTGATGATGGTGTAAGGCAAAAGGAGGTGATAATGAGAGAAATTAGAGAAACAAAAGATGTGTCCAGATGATGTGTGAACGGTTACAGCAGAAAAGCAGAGGAGGAGGGAAGCATAGAAAATCTGGTGGGCGGCTAGGTTTAAAATTGTCCCCATGGTATTTTTTATATTTGTAGGAGAAATCCAGAATATATGGTGTACCCTGTACTGCTTCTGGTTTATAGCCCAACAGTATAAGGATTTATTGTTTGGCCTCTGGCATGTTAGAATCATAGAAAGGTTACAGCAAGGAAGGAGGCCATTCAGCCCATCGAGTCCGCACCAGCTCTATGCAAGAGCAATCCAGCTAGTCCCATTCCCCCATCCTATCCTCGCAGCCCTGCAAATTTTTTCCTTTCAAGTACTTATCCAGTTCCCTTCTGAAGGTCATGATTGAATCTGCCTCCAACATCCCCTCGGGCAGTGCACTCCAGATCCTAACCACTCACTGGACACAATGCTCTAGTTGCGGCCGAACCAGTGTTTCCTAACGGTTCGTCGTGACTTCCATTCTTTTGTACTCTATGCCTCTATTTATATCGGATCCCGTGTGCTTTTTTAACCGCTTTCTCAACCTGCCCTGCCACCTTCAACGATTTGTGCACATATACCTCCAGATCTCTCTGTTCCTGTGCCCCTTTTAGAATTGTGCCCTCTAGTTTATATTGCCTTTCCTCGTTCTTCCCACTGAAATGTATCACTTCGCATTTTTCTGCATTAAATTTCATCTGCTGCGTGTCCGCCCACCAGCCTGTCTATACCCTCTTGATGTCTATCAGTATCCTCCTCACTGTTCACTAAACTTCCAAATTTTGTGTCATCTGCAAATTTTGAAATTGTGCCCTGTACACCGAAGTCCAAGTCATTAATATATATCAAGAAAATCAGTGGTCCCACCACTGACCCCCGGGGAACACCACTGAACACCTCCTTTCAGTCTGAAAAACAACAGTTCACCACTACTCTCTGTTACCTGTCCCTTAACCAATTCTGTATCCATGTTGCTACTACCATGGGCCGCAATCTCGATAGTAAGCCTACCATGCAGCACTTTATCAAATGCCTTTTGAAAGTCCATATAAACCACATCAACTGCATTGCCCTCATCTACCCTCTCTGTTACCTCATCAAAAAACTATCAGGTTCGTTAAACACGATTTGGCTTTAACAAATCCGTGCTGACTTTCCCTAATCAATCCACACTCGACCAAGTTACTGTTAATTCTGCCCCGGATTATTGTTTCTAAAAGTTTCCTCATCACTGAGGTTAAACTGACTGGCCTATAGTTGCTGTGTTTATCCTTACACTCTTTATTGAACAAGTGTGTAACATTTGCAATTCTCCAGCCCTCTGGCACCACCCCCGTATCTACGGATGTTTGGAAGATTATGACCAGTACCTCCACAATTTCCACCCTTACTTCCCTGAGCAACCTAGGATGCATCCCATCCAGACCGGGTGACTTATCTACTTTAAGTACAGGTAGTGTTCCAAATACCTCTTCTTTATCATTTTTTAGCCCACTCAGTATCTCAATTATATTTTCCTTTACTGAGACTCTGGCAGCATCTTCTTCCTTGGTAAAGACAGATGCAATGTACTCATTTAATAGCTCGGCCATCCCCTCTGCCTCCATGAGTAGATCTCCTTTATGGTCCCTAATCGGCCCCGTCCCTCCTCTTACTACCCATTTACTGTTTACATGCGTATAGAAGACTTTTGGATTCCCTTTTATGTTGGCCGCCAGTCTATTCTCATACTCTCTCTTTGCCCCTCTTATTTCCTTTCTCACTTCCCCTCTGAACTTTCTATATTCTGTCTGGTTCGCACTTGTGTTACCAACCTGATATCTGCCATACGCCCCTTTTTTCCGTTTCATCTTACTCACTATCTATTTGGTCATCCAAAGTGCCCAGACTGTACCCGAACCATCTCCTCTTTAAAGGCCGCCCACTGTTCAATTACAGTTTTGCCTGCCAATCTTTGATTCCAATTTACCCGGGCCAGATCTGTTCTCATCCCACTGAAATTGACCCTCCTCCAATTGAGCATTTTTACTTCAGAGTGGTCCATGTCCTTTTCCATAGCTATTCTAAACCTTATGATACTGTGATCGTTGCTCACTAAATGCTCCCCCACTGACACTTGCTCCACTTGGCTCAATGTTATCCTCAATAATCCACTCATACAATCGGGTTTTGGTTCATAGGAAGTGTGGGCTTGCCGGCAGAAACTAACATTTATGGTGAACATGAATCAAGTCTTTTTTTTTATTCGTTCATGGGATGTGGGCATCGCTGGTGAGGCCAGCATTTATTGCCCATCCCTAATTGCCCTTGAGAAGGTGGTGGTGAGCCACCTTCTTGAACTGCTGCAGTCCGTGTGGTGAAGGTTCTCCCACACTGCTGTTAGGTATGGAGTTCCAGGATTTTGACCCAGCGACGATGAAGGAACGGTGAATTTTCCAAGTCGGGATGGTGTGTGACTTGAAGAGGAACGTGCAGGTGGTGTTGTTCCCATGTGCCTGCTGCCTTGTCCTTCTAGGTGGTGGAGGTCCTGGTGGATGGTACACACTGCAGCCACAGTGCGCCGGTGGTGAAGGGAGTGAAAGTTTAGGGTGCTGGATGGGGTGCCAATCAAGCGGGATGCTTTGTCCTGGATGGTGTCGAGCTTCTTGAGTGTTGTTGGAGCTGCACTCATCCAGGCAAGTGGAGAGTATTCCATCACACTCCTGACTTATGCCTTGTAGATGGTGGAAAGGCTTTGGGGAGTCAGGAGGTGAGTCACTCGCCGCAGAATACCCAGCCTCTGACCTGCTCTTGTAGCCACAGTGTTTATGTGGCTGGTCCAGTTAAGTTTCTGGTCAATGGTGATCCCCAGGATGTTGATGGTGGGGGATTCGGCGATGGTAATGCCGTTCAATGTCAAGGGGAGGTGGTTAGACTCTCTCTTGTTGGAGATGGTCATTGCCTGGCACTTGTCTGGCGCAAATGTTACTTGCCACTTATCAGCCCAAGCCTGGATGTTGTTCAGGTCTTGCTGCATGTGGGCACGGACTGATTCATTATCTGAGGGGTTGCGAATGGAACTGAACACTGTGCAATCATCAGGGAACATCCCCATTTCTGACCTTATGATGGGAGGGAAGATCATTGATGAAGCAGCTGAAGATTATTGGGTCTGGGACACTGCCCTGAGGAACTCCTGCAGCAATGTCCTGGGGCTGAGATGATTGGCCTCCAACAACCATTACCATCTTCCTTTGTATGACTCCAGCCACTGGAGAGTTTTCCCCCTGATTCCCATCGACTTCAATTTTACTAGGGCTCCTTGGTGCCACACTCGGTCAAATGCTGCCTTGATGTCAAGGGCAGTCACTCTCATCTCACCTCTGGAATTCAGCTCTTTTGTCCATGTTTGGACCAAGGCTGTAATGAGGTCTGGAGCCGAGTGGTCCTGGCCGAACCCAAACTGAGCATTGGTGAGCAGGTTATTGGTAAGTGCCGCTTGATAGCACTGTCGACGACACCTTCCATCATTTTGCTGATGATTGAGAGTAGACTGATGGGGCGGTAATTGGCCGGATTGGATTTGTCCTGCTTTTTGTCAACAGGACATACCTGGGCAATATTCCACATTGTCGCCTCGATGCCAGTGTTGTAGCTGTACTGGAACAGCTTGGCTAGAGGCGCAGCTAGTTCTGGAGCACAAATCTTCAGTACTACAGCTGGGATGTTGTCGGGGCCCATAGCCTTTGCTGTATCCAGTGCACTCAGCTGTTTCTTGCTATCACATGGAGCGAATCGAATTGGCTGAAAACTGGCTTCTGTGATGGTGGGGATATCGGGAGGAGGCCGAGATGGATCATCCACTTGGCACTTCTGGCTGAAGATGGTTTGCTTCAGCCTTGTCTTTTGCATTCACGTGCTGGACTCCTCCATCATTGAGGATGGGGATGTTTACAGAGCCTCCTCCTCCTGTTAGTTGTTTAATTGTCCACCACCATTCACAACTGGATGTGGCAGGATTGCAGAGCTTGGATCTGATCTGTTGGTTGTGGAATCGCTTAGCTCTGTCTATAGTACGTTGCTTCCGCTGTTTAGCGTGCATGTAGTCCTGAGTTGTAGCTTCACCAGGTTGGCACCTCATTTTTAGGTACGCCTGGTGCTGCTCCTGGCATGCTCTTCTACACTCCTCATTGAACCAGGGTTGATCCCCTGGCTTGTTGGTAATGATAGAGTGAGGAATATGCCGGGCCATGAGGTTACAGATTGTGGTGGAGTACAAGTCTACTGGAAAGTAGCCTGTATTGTAACAATATGAAATATTATGAATGTAATACCCAGGTGGCGCAGTGCCTTGGTACATTAATGCTCCATATTATGGAAGAATCACAGAGGCCAAACCCCTCACCCAATAGTTGCTGATCCCTGCTTAGAGATTTGAGGAGGTACCATTTGGCAAAGAACAAGTAAATCAATAGAGGAGCCAGCCCATTCCTCTCTAATGGTCCTTCTAGAGGATAGTACGAGACTGGCATTGGCAAAAGTCTGGTAATCAGATCGCCTGCCTGTCCTCTCTGTTGGGGAATAGATCATCAAGGTTAATAAAATGGAAAAATAAATCAAGTTAAGAAAATTTTAAGATTAAGTACCTTTTTTGCTCCAGGTCTGGATGAATTACCTTTCCAATTTTTCCCATTTTTTCCATAGCTTCCTGTTGAATACATTGAAAAAGGTTTCCCATTATATAGGTCATTAATAGTTATTCAATTTTCTATCAATTTAATACTATTGTACTAGTACATTTGTCATTTCTTTTTGAACAGAGACAGGGAAGAACATAAGGATATAAGAATGCATGTAATGCAAAAGGGCCATTTGACCCATTATGCCTGTTTCCCTAAATCATGTACAATTTGACCTGGTAATGGACTCTTCTCAGTTTATTTAATCTCTTGATACAAGTAAATCACCACTAAAAGAATTCTGTGAAATTTCTCCCTAACCCTGTAGGTAATCTAACATTATTATGCATTATTCAGCTCTCTTATTACCTTCAATTTTGTTATTAACCAGATATTCATCCATCTTATTTTAAAAGGAACCATCAAACATAGCACTGACTGCTTCGGTTGGGAGTTGATTTCATGTATGCTAACCTCAGTGAGAAAAATCTTTTTAATTATTAAGGAGTTAAATATTAAACCTTCTGATTATTTATTTTTTTTACTTCTTCTCTTGCCAATATCCCCCTCCCATTCTTTCTGGAACCTTTCCCAAGTGGCTATTCTTCAGGACAAAGCGTCAACAGACTGTTCAATTATAGAGGGCATCAAAGCCGAGCTTGATCCTATCCTGACTGGTGATCCTACAGCACAGGCTGCCGGTTAGTGATCAAGAGTGGGAACCAAAGTTGATTTTCCCCTCCTAACCCAGGGGCGCTAAGGTCCATTGTTTTTTTCCCCTGATCATCACTTAGGTGTTCAGGAGTCTTTGTGGCAATTGCTGTGGTGCAGCTTTTTTCTCCCAACAGCTGCCATGGTGTCACAATGGGTTTTTCCATGGGAATCTCCCAAAATGTCTGCTTTTTGGAGGGCAAAGATGAGGACAAATGGACAGAAGGAGCCAGCTGAACCAGAGATACTCAGCAAACATATACCAGCATCCCAACATTAGAATCTACAGGCAGAGATGCACATACTTCCATTACTTGCCTTGCAAATGTGCCGACTACATTACCAATCCTGTCTACATCTTCCCTATGCCTTCTACAAATACGCCTTCAGCTACACAACCTTCCTTTTTTAACGCAACTCGCAAATCTCCCAATCATGGCATCTGATGGAACCTGACCAAAGCTTTTACAAAAATATTCTGCACACCACCTTTGTGGAACCATAAGGGCGATTTTAATCCTGACCGTCCAGCAGGAATGGGGCTAAGGTGGGGGGGAGGGGGTGGTTAAATTTGCTGTAGTGGACATACCGCTCCGCTCCCACTGCATTCCCAACGGCCACTAATTTAACCGTGCAGTTTTTTTTGTCATTGTGGTGTCCGCCAGAGGCAGGCGGGGCCCACGTGAATACATGCAGATCAGGGCCCTGTGATGCAATGAGCACTCCGATACAATTTTAATGCAAAATCACAGAGGTCCTGCCCAATGACCAACCTTCCAGTAAAACCTAATGGGATTAGCCTCAGAGCCACTGGAGCAGGATTTAAAGGGGCACTCATCTGCAGGCAATTGCATCATAGGATCTGTGCTGTTTGGATTTCCAGCTTCCAGATCGCTTCTTTCTGATCAATAGTAAGCTCTGATGCTTATAATGGGTGCTATTATGGCCAGTTTCATTTGGATTGAGCAAGTTAGGGGAAGAGGAGCAGCAGCAGTTAAGCCTATTAAAAGACAGCAGGTGAGGGGGCTGCTCGTAGGAGGCCACGCCCAGCACATCCAATGATCTGCGGGAAAGCAGACTGCAGAAGATGAGCGAATTCTTGAAAATCCCTATCTATTCAGACCACCAATCTGTCCAAGGTGACACCTGTCTCTAAGGAGTGAGCCCAGAGCCTGCATGGCAGCTGTTTGAGCTTTCACCAAAGCTGCAAAGGCTGGTGACGTTGACTCCTTTTGTAAGTGCCTAGTTGCTGCATCCTTGGAGGTGGCCACACACTCCAAGGTAGACTGCAGAGTGCTGATGTCATGCAAGATGACACCACACAAGCTGGAAGCGGACTCCTCCACACTTTCAGCCACAGTGCAGAAAGCCCTTGGCAGGCTTTCCAATACCTGGTATAACTGCTTGTGGGAGGCAAGCAATTTTTGTTTCATGGCTGAATCCCTGAAGTCCTCATCTCTGTCCTGCTCAGTTGAGCTGGGAGAGTACCTCACCCTCCAGCGAGCTGTCTCCTGGGCTGTCCTTGCCACCAGTACCTGCTGCTGCTCACTGGTGCTGGTTGTTTCATCATGTGTGGACCCCTCTGGCTCATTATCTAACCCACTGCTTTAAGAGGTACATTCTTGCATTAAATAGACCTCGGGCAGCCTGCTGGAAACTGCACAGAGAAAATGGGTGAACTGCTTGTTTCCCAACATGATCGGGTGGGCAGTCCCAGGAATAAAAATCGCGAGAGCCTCACACTGGCAACGTCATGGGGGGCTTGCCGCTTATCCCGCATCCCACCGACCCAATTACTGCCCTGAGTTAAAACCAGGGTTCATATTTTTAATAACCAAACATTGACCCGGAAATTGCTTGAAAACAATGCGATGCTAACAGTTATTTCTGGGAAAATGGAAGAGCAAGTTCCGGAGAGCGCACATGTGCAGTCAAACACGGAAATCTGGAAATTACTCTACCTGATTCCCTGCTTCTCCGAATGCTTCGTGGTAAAGGGATCTCACCAGCTGGAATCAATGGACCAACGCAAACTTGCTCTCCTGCCCAGCTGGAAACTAACTAATCTCTCCAGAAAAAAGGTTCGCTGAGTTATATCAGGTCTAAACTAACTTTTAATGGCGTGGTAAGTATTAATGACTGCCAAACAACCTCTCTGGCGCTAAAAAACAACTTTTAAAAATGTGGAGTCTTATTCCTCCCGATATTAATTGTTGTTGGACATTTAAAAAAAATTTTAATTTAAAACTTTAATTTTTTTTATTTTTTCTTTCTGTCTCTTTTGTCTCTGTCCTTTAATTCGATATTTCTTACCCTCTCTCTTTATTTTGCTTTCTCTAACTGATTTTACATTGAATTTACTGTTGTAACTTTCACTTCCTGGTTCTGACTCTGCACAGCTTCTCAAGGATGCTTCAAGCTGATTGGTTGAGGGGAGAAAGCGATCCTTTCCCTGCTTTCACAGCTGACAGAAGCCCGGGAGAGAACGCTGTACTTTTTGCAGCTCACCATTGAAGCAAGATGGCGCCCAGAAGCCGGGGAATAGTTTATGGGTGAGTTTATAACTAACGAGCGGCAGGTGAGGTTCATTCGCTGCTCAGCGCAATTTCTGGGCCATTAGGTTTTCCAATAGGGAGCGTCCCCTGGTGAAATGTAGATGCTATTAACTGTTGCCATGCACATCTTGTAAGTGCTTCTTCCGTGGCAGGAGTACGAGAGGTGACTTGTTGGTGTGTGTAAATAAATGTCTCTTGTGATTAAGGTGGCCCTTGGCTCCTGGCAGCTGAGTCCCGAGATGGACCTGCTACAGGTTCATCATTTCTGTTACTGCAGGGGCAGCCTGGAGCTACATGCTTTCTGCCAACTATACAAGCAAGAGGGAATGCTTGTATAGGTGGCAGAAAGCATGTAGCATATACCGGTGTCCTGAGAGACTGCATTATCACCAGTGCCTGTTCTTGCTATGCCACTATTACTGGGCAGGCCTCATCATGGCCATTTATGTGCGTGACATCATTGGTGCCATTAGGTCTGCTATCATTCAAGTCCTCTCTTGGGGTTCTCTGTAACCAATCCCAAATCCCTTCGAGGCCAGAAGAGATCACGTGGTCCAATCTAGCAGCCAACAGTCTAAGTATCTATGGGAGAAACACCAACTGCCCCTAGGGTCTCTGCCAAGGGGGAACTCCGCTGCAGATGTTCCTGGAGTTGCCATGTACCCTATGGTGGATTGAAGTGTTGTGAAATATCCTGCAAAGCAGAGCAGATGCGACTAGTAAACTCCTCCATCTACAGCACAATGTTTGGCACATCCCCCCGTGCACCAATGCTCCAAAGCCATTCTTCTTTTAAAACCAGGTTCCATTAGATCCGGATCCTTAGGCTTATCATTCGAACTGGGACACAAGCCGGTCCTCCAAAAGACAAGTTCCTCCTCCTGTACTTTTGCCACAAGCTCTTGCTCACACATGCTCTGTGTACTCCCCTCTGGCACACTCTCTATATCTCCCAAAATGAATGTGGCTGAGCTGGTGCTTGGGAGGCAGAGTAGCACTGATGGTGTGTGCTGTGAAGTGCTGGAGGTACTGGGGCCTTGCTTGGCTTCTTCTGGCATAGCTAGAGAAAAAGTAAAGGAAGTCAGATTACAATGGGGCCAGATGAGCAGCCTTCACAATGTAAGGGTACATTTTCTGATTGTGCGAGCAAAGCTCCACACTGGGAGTGCATAATCTGTAAATTTTACGCTACAGATTTGAGTAGAAGGAGTAACACAGAGAATGAATTCAATATATGCTTTGCTGGCAGTTGCTCAATGAGAGAATAGGATGAGGAACAACAGCAGAGAAATTGCTAATGAGCCCTGAGCTGTGTCAAATCTCATACTTTGCTATCTCTGGCACTTCTTGTAGCTTCTCTTCCCAGGATTTTGAGGACTTCTTTCTCATATGGGTCTAAGGGATAAAGTTATGAGGTCTATACCTATAAGTGTTCTCTCTGTTATGGGTTGCCTTCTCCTGCAAGAAGAATAAAAGGAATGAGAAGCTCCAGTTGTTAAAATGGCATGCAGTACGTGTCAGTACGCAGCACATAGTGAGTTGTGATTACATGTACGTGTAACATGCAGCTTTATTAAATGGGAGGGATGTTTTGGGCTGAATTGCTTGTAAGGTGTGAGTAAAAGGACATTTCCAGGTGAAGGCACAGAAAGTAGAACACTGTTTATTTTGTTCTAAATAGCACCAGAGCCACATTCCATCACTTTGGTGGTGAATAGGAGCTCTGCTGAACACCATTACTAAGAAGACCAGAAAATCTGATTAATGTGGCACAGTAGGTGCCATTACCTGACCTGCAAAGTGTTGAGCAGCAAACCAGTCTTGTCCAGTGATGCCGATGAAGTAAAGTAACAACTCTACTTTGGTCTCCCTATTAATTCCTTCTTTTCCTATTAAGTGTCCATCTCTCCACCTTGTAAAGCGCAATAAGAGCTTCTTTTAGGTGAAGAACACTACATAAATGTAAGGTACATTAGTGTACCATTTTAAGCTTGAAAAACATCTGATACACTGGTTTAGGGGAAGTAGCCTTTACCTCTAAACTTCATAACAGGAAATACAAAAAAAATTCGAATAGTTTCCGCATTTTCTTCTATTATAACTAAAGGGATGACTTTAACACGGGATAAGAATTGGGGGTGTAGGGGCTGAAGCGGGCGGCAATCCGTCCAGTCCCCCAGAGAGTGAGGCCTGGGAGATCTTTACTCCCGGGCTTCATTTACATGCTGCGACTCTGACTCCCGTCCGAAGCAGGTGGGAATAATGTTACCGCTGGCGGGCAGGAGTCAAAAATTGGTGGGAGAGATCAGGCGGCCACCGGGGATGCAAGGAAACGGTCGGCAGCAAGGTAAGTAAAAAGCTTGGGGCTAGAATCGGGGCATGGGGGAAGCCTGGGGCTCTTTTCTCCTCCTGGCCCACTTGGCACCTTTAAAAATGAAAAAAACCAACACTTACCCGGGAGTCCTGTGGCCAAGAATCCTACTGCTGCCGGCCTTTGGTGGAAACTGTGCAGGCCTCAGGTGGGCCTGAAGTTAACAATCCTCACGCAACCCAATGACATCATCGAGACTTGACACTGCCCTTTAAATAGGCCCATGCTGCTCTGGAGCACGCGGCCTTCCCATGCTTGAATTAAGGCAAGTAAGAATGGTGAGGGGCGGAACATGGCGCGAATGACCCTTCCACCATCTTAACCCCCGCCTGTTCCATTCCCGCCGGGTTGGGGGTGGGGGGGGGGGTAAAATCGGCCCTAAAACTCTGTTGTTTCACATCCAAAGTGCTATCCTGGATGTAGCCAGTTACAGATGGTCCTTGGCCGCCTATAGTCGATAAAGAACATAATGTAACAAAAAGAATGCCATAGCATTAAATAACTGCCATCTCTCTTGACATTTTATACTGTTTTATGAATTACAGCATTAATTTATGATAAAAGTTTGATCAAAACCATTTGCCATTAAGATATATGTGCTATCTGAAATAAAAGATAGTCTATTTCCTCTCTGGTAATTTAAACTAATTGTCACCAGGACAATTTTTTAAATTAATTGCTTCAAAGTACATTTTTACAGCACTCGGGGGGAGGGGGAGGGGGAGGGGAAGGCGGAAGATGGTAATGTGCAATTTATTTGAGTTTGCAATTGTCTTTATGCTGTAGTTAAGTTATTTTAGGTGATAGCAGGATTAACAGTGGCTTTCAGGTTCCTCTTTTAATTATTTAGTGTTAGGTGACAAAATGCTTTCTGACAAAAATATATATGTTTCTAGGCTAAGACTCAACCAACTCCTACCCATATTTTACTGATGATTTCTTCTAAGTTTCCATATATCCATATCAAATTTGGAAACAATGAACTATATTAACCTAGTTTTTTTGTAGTTGAGGGACCCTGATCAGAAAATGCAGCACTTCTCGAAAAACTTCTGCTCAAAACACATTTTAAGTCAATTCAGGGGTAATTTTAACTCCCTGCATTCCCATTCCCCCACTGCTACCATTTTAACTTGGGCCTACTGCTGGCAGTCCACTGAATCCGGCGAGAGACTCATTAATCTATGCAAATCGGCATCCTATGATGTACGCAGGAACCTGCTGTAGTTTAGAGTGCCTGCTGGGTGGAATGTGTGTGCCGTGGTTGCTCTGCTCAGTAAAACCTGGCAGTCAAGGGGAAGAGGCCCAAAAAAGATAAGTCTAAAATTATTTTGCAGCTCCAGGACCAGCAAACTCCAGAAGAATAATGTAGCCGCTGTCACCCTGGAGCTCCCCTCTCTGCGAATAGTCCTCCCCCACCCACCTCACCTACCTTCCTGCCATCTGGCACAGTATCTGAACTGCTCGATATTGCATGGCCCAAAGATGGCGAGTCGCAGCAGGATGCCCGCTCGGGGCATACAGCTCTCCGGTGGCAATGGCACTAGTCTCCCACTGGCGAGATCGGGCGAGCAGAGTGCTTAGCTCTTTTTTAATTTTCTAGTTTTATGGGGTTTTTTAGTATTGATTTTTGCTATTAATTTTTCTTGGCAGTTTTGTGATAAAAATGGCAATTAAAATTTTTTTTTGAGAATTTCTTTTTGCCTAGTAGTGCATAATGTTTATGTGGAAACTATGATAGTCAAATTGTCTACTAACTTGCCTAAAAGCCAAATGTATCGGAGGCATTTATAAGATTGCAGCAGAATAAGAAGAGCTGAAGAAATTGCAGACATGAAAAAGGAGCTGTTATAATACAAAAATCATGCAAGTACTTGTGTTACAATAATCTTATTTGTGAATCCCTTTAATGCCACATATTTTAGTACATTGCTTAAACTTCAAAAGTGCTGAAGATTCAGTTTCCTGCTAACAGCTGCATAATGGATGATATGTGTTTCTTTACTTATTACTACATACATTTACTTACATTACTTACATTTATTACTTACATTTTCTGAGTACTACATATTTTTCTTGATTCTCCTGAGAGATCTCTCGATATATTTTATAGTTGAATCAAAATATTTTAAAGTTATATAATTGTTTCCATATTTTAGAATTTAATTTCCTCTTGTAATGTATTGGTCAATGAGTTCAAATAAAATAAAGTTAATAGCTGCATTAAAGTAGTGCACAAAGAATTTTACACAATCAGTAATCAGTACCACACCACAAGAAATTAAATTCCTTGGTGTATGTACATGGAGTTATATCAGAAAAAATATGAATAAAATATCAGAGGAGTGCATAGGGAATCATATACAGGAAGAATCTGATCCGTATACATTTATCTGATCCTAACAGGCATTTTCTGTTATCACAGGCTATTTCAGCTCTTTGCATACATGGATTATAGTGACTAAAGGGGAGCTGGGCCTCAAGAGATATTTCCCAGGAATGTTTAACCAATTCCTTAAGAATTAGGATCAAATGGACCAAATGATTTCTATTGTTTTTTTAAAAAAAAGTAAATTCCTGAAATTCTTAGGAATAAAGGGGTTAAAATCTATGTGAGAACAGATTAATGTGTGTCTCCGTTACAGTCCAATCACTGAGTAAGAGCCCATTTCTTTTCATTTAGGTTGTAAATAGCTCGATATTTTGTTTATAAATTGCTGCTGTTAGTTATCCTGAAAAGGAAAAAAACATAAAACCATAAAAATTTCAGATGTCATTTTGTTTGACTGGTTGGCGACAATCCAAGGTTAAACGCTGGGAAGAAAATAAAACTTCAAAAACGCTTAATGACAAAAAGAGAGACTGGTACAAACAGAAGCCATTCACGATGACTGCGCCCTTGTTGTATACTATTTCAAAGCAGTCTTGCTAATGCCAGTGCTGGAACAAAGCTGCCATTGCTTTGAAAAGATCAAAATGCCATTTACTTCTACTTCAGCTCATGCAATCTCAATAACTGTCTGGGGAAAGTGAAAACAAGCAAAAAATGATACACACCAGTACATAGAAGCCCATTAAATAGTGCAATATACCATTAAATTTAACAAGGCTTAGTCTCAAAGAATGTATTGTTGTCAGTGGTTAATCTATACAATTCATCACAATTTGGGCAACATTCTTCAAAACAGATAAGACTGGAACTCTTAATATTTTCTTATATTTTAATGAATGACAAATCTGAAGGGTTATTTATGTACTTTCATATAATTTTTAAAAATATTAATTCCTTATCCTGATGCATAGGTAAAATGCTTTTCTAGTTCTTAAACAGAGAAAGCAAAATTTGCTCTTCACAGTCAGAAGCACAATGGGAATAAGGGAAATTTGGCGTTTGATCCACTTTTCAGCAGTCAGTCGGTCTCTACTGAGTGGTTCTGCTGCGAAAATGCCCTTGAAACCAAAGAGCTAATTTTATAAATCTGTGTTTCCAGCACAGAGCTTTTCCAACTGGGAGTAGGAATTTGGGTGCCTGCCCCCAATGATTTTCTGTCCATTCATTTTACAGTTATGGTGGATGAGGCTCTGCACCAGAAGTGCAAACTCATAAAAATAGCCCTCAAATCTTTTAAACTCTATTAAGCAAAACTATCTGCAAATTACAAACTGACATTTTTGTCATAGGTTTGGTGTAATCTCACTTTTCTTTTTACAATCAGCAAACAAACCAGTAAATAATGCGGGCACTTGTAGATTCCCTCTTAGAATCATACAGTACAGGAGGCCATTCGGCCCATCTGCCTGTGCCAGCTCTTTGAAAGAGCTATCCAATTAGTCCCACTCCCCCGATTCTTCCCCATAGCCCTGCAAACTTTTCCTTTTCAAATATATATCCAATTACCTTTTAAAAGTTACTATTGAATCTGCTTCCACCATCCTTACACGCAATGTATTCCAGATCATAACAACTCTTTCCCCAGAATATTATATAAAGGTAGATTTTTGGTCACTATGGCCAGTGGCACAGGAGCAGATGAGGTGGGGGGGGGGGGGGGGTTGGAAAACCTGTTTTCGATCAATTACGGCTGGATCTGTACCACTTCAGCACTGAGTGCGATCTTCCATTTGACCTTTTAGATCAGCCTAATGTGGTCATGCCAAAATTAGCCATAGTTTCAATTAAATACTACAATGCATTTAAATGAAGACTGGTTCAGGACGAGTTACAAATTCAGGTCAGCCACAGGTATCTACTTGGGTTTGGAGGTGTCAGTCACTCCCATAGCAGTCTGATTGCACGCTTTTATTAAATACAGATGTTGACTCTCACTGTCCTGTATCTGCTAGCTCATTAATAGGACCTGGGACTGTACCAATAAAATTCCCAAGTGCCCACACGTGACTTTCTTTCAAGTATTCTAATGCTTCTCTTAGGTGCAATCTGAGGAGCAGGATCGCAGGAGGTGGTTGACGATTCATGCTCTACAAAAGGGTGATGGGACTGAGGTGGCTTTTCTTTCATTGTAGCGTCTGTGGCAGATTTAATTTTCTGTGGGTGAAAGTATCAGAGAGGCATTGGGTACAATATTATAGTGATTATGATACTGGACTAGTAATCAAGAGGTCTGAACTAATAATCTAGGGAACATGAGTTCAAATCCCATCATGGCAATTTGAGAAGTTGAATTTTTTTTAAAAACAATCTGGAAATAAAATGCTGATGTCAGTAAAAGTGAACATGAAGCTGTCGGATTGTTATAAAAACCCAATTGGTTTACTAATGTCCTTTAGGGAAGGAAACCTGCCGTCTCTACCTGGTCTGACCAATATGTGATACCAGTCCAACATCATACCTATTAGCCAATGTCCCAGACTATTCCATCACCATCCCTAGGTGTGTCTTGTCCCACCATCAGGATAGACCCAACAGAGGAGGTGGTACAGTGGTGTTTAGTCCGGGGGGGAGAAAATGACCCTGGGAGTCCTCAACATTGATTATGGACCCCATGAAGGCTCATGACTTCAGGTCAAATATGAGCAAGGAAACCTCCTGCTGATTACCACCTACCGCCCTCCCTCAGCTGATGAATCAGTCCTCCTCCATGTTGAGCACCACTTAGAGGAAACACTGAGGATAGCAAGGGCACAGAATGTACTCTGGGTGGGGGACATCAATATCCATCACCAAGAGTGGCTCGGTAGTACCACTACTGACCGAGCTGGCCGAGTCCCGAACGATATAGCTGCCACACTGGGCTCACAGCAGACAGTGAGAAAACCATTACGAGGGAATAACCTACTTGACCTCCTGAATGCTGCGGTAGTATGCAGGGCACACTCCAATTTTCATGCTCTCCAGCAGCTTACACCCATTTTACACGTACCTTTTGCCAATTACTACTCCAATGAACTAAGCTGGTAAATCCTTGTGTAAATATCTCTCCTGACCATTAGAAGGCACAAATCTATTTTAATGGCATAATTGCAGCACAACTCACCATCTGAAAATTCACCCTGAAGGTGTTGCTTACTGTTGCTGGATATGCTGGAGAATCTTTGGCTAGTTAGTGTCAGATGTACTGAAGGCTACTAACGTCCGATTGCAAGGTGCGGAGGTGGGAATTGTACTTTGATAGGATGGGAGACTATTAACACATGAACAATGCCAGACAGGAAAAGACCCTCTGGTCCATCCAGCCTGTCCCACACAATTGTGATACCTTGTGTATCACAATGTATACCCTACCCATCCCACCCAAAACCATGTGATCTCTTGGGAGAAGTGAAAAACCAAATAAAACCCAGGCCAATTTGGGGTAAAAATCTGGGAAAATCTTATTCGATTCCCCTAGGCAATCAAAACTAGTCAGGAGATCACTCTGGCCCAGATAATTCTATGTATTACCGAACTTTCATATGAGGTGATCTCCGCTCAACCAGAAACAGATCCAACTCTCGCTTGAAGAAATTGAGCGAATTGGCGTCCACTTCACGAGCCGGCAGCCTGTTCCAGAGGTCCACTATTCTCTGGGAAAAGAACCACCTTCTGACATCTAACCTAGATCTGGTCTTGTACAACTTAAAACTGTGGCGCCCGGTCCTCTCTAACCTATTTAATTGGAACAAACTGTCAGCTCAAACATAATCTATTCCCTTCATCCTAAGTCTATGCTTCTCTAAAGTGTAGAGTCCCAGCTCTTTTAGCCTGTCTAGGTAACTTGCTTTAAGCTGGGAATTAGTCTAGTGGCCCTTCTTTGCAACCTTTCCAAAGCCTAAATATCACCCACCATGTGAGGAAAACAAAACTGGACACAGTATTCTAACTGAGGCCTGACCAAGGTCTTGTACAAAGACTATGAGGGGACGAGGCCTTTTAAGGCAGCGGCTAGATAACTGGCCAAAAAATTGATAAAGAGGGAGAAAATAGATGATGAGAGTAAACTAGCAAGAAATATAAAAACAGATTGTAAGAGCTTCTACAAGTATGTAAAAAGAAAGAGAGTAGCAAAAGTAAACGTGGGTCCCTTAAAGGCTGAGACAGGAGAAATTATAATGGGGAATAAGGAAACGGCAGAGACGTATTTGTCTTCACAGTAGAAGACACAAAAAACATACCACAAATAGTGGGGAACCAAGGGTCTAAAGAGAGTGAGAAACTTAAAGTAATTAATATTAGTAAAGAAAAAGTACTGTAGAAATTAAAGGGACTAAAAGCTGATAAATCCCCTGGACCTGATGGCCTACATCCTAGGGTTCTAAAAGAGGTGGCTGCAGAGATAGTGGACGCATAGGTTTTGATCTTCCAGAATTCACCAGATTCTAGAACAGTCCCAGTGGATTGGAAGGTAGCAAATGTAACACCGCTATTCAAGAAAGGAGGAGAGAGAAAACAGGAAACTACAGGCCAGTTAGCCTGACATCAGTTGTTGGGAAAATGCTGGAATCCATTATTAAGGAAGTGGTAACAGGGCACTTAGAAAATCATAATATGATTAGGCAGAGTCAACATGGTTTTATGAAAGGGAAATCGTGTTTGGCAAATCTATTAGAATTTTTTGAGGCTGTAACTAGCAGGATAGATAAAGGGGAACCAGTGGATGTCATATATTTGGATTTTCAAAAGGCATTTAATAAGGTGCCACACAAATGGTTGTTACACAAGGTAAGGGCTCATGGGGTTGGGGGTAATATATTAGCATGGATAGAGGATTGGCTAAAGGACAGAAAACAGAGAGTTGGGATAAACAGGTTATTTTCAAGTTGACAGGCTGTAAGTAGTGGGGTGATGCAAGGATCAATGCTTGGGCCTCAGCTATTTACAATCTATATTAATGACTTAGATGAGGAGACCGAGAGTAATGTATCCAAGTTTGCTGACGATACAAAGCTAGGTGCGAAAGTAAGCTGTGAGGAGGATACAAAGAGTCTGCAAAGGGATATAGACAGGTTAAGTGAATGGGCAAGAAGATGGCAGATGGAGTATAATGTGGAGAAATGTGAGGTTATTCACATTGATAGGAAGAATAGAAAAACAGAATATTTTTTAAATGGTGAGAAACTATTAAATGTTGGTGTTCAGAGAGATTTGGATGTCCTTGTACACGAAACACAGAAAGTTAACAGGCAGGTACAGCAAACAATAAGGAAGGCAAATGGTATGTTGGCCTTTATTGCAAGGGGGTTGGAGTACAAGAGTAAGGAAGTCTTACTGCAATTGTACAGGGCGTGGTGAGACCACACCTGGAGTATTGTGTACAGTTTTGGTCTCCTTACCTAAGGAAGGATACACTTGCCTTAGAGGCGGTGCAACGAAAATCCACTAGACTGATTTCTGGAATGAGAGGGTTGTCCTATGAGGGGAGATTGATTAGAATGGGCCTATACTCTCTGGAGTTTAGAAGAATGAGAGGTGATCTCATTGAAACGTATAAGATTCTGAGAGGGCTCGTCTGGGTAGATGCTGAGAGGCTGTTTCCCCTGGCTGGAGAGTCTAGAACTAGGGGGCATAGTCTCAGGATAAGAGGTCGGCCATTTAGGACTGAGATGAGGAGGAATTTCTTCACTCAGAGGGTTGTAAATCTTTGGAATTCTCTACCCCAGAGGGCTGTGGATGCTCAATCGTTGAGTATATTCAAGACTGAGATCAATAGATTTTGGACTCTAAAGGAATCAAGGGATATGGGGATCAGGCGAGAAAGTGGAGTTGAGGTCGAAGATCAGCCATGATCTTACTGAATCGTGGAGCAGGCTCGAGGGGCCGTATGGCCTACTCCTGCTCCTATTTCTTATGTTCTTATGAGTAGCTCAACAGTAGCAATGTCGTAGCAAGTGGAAGGCTAGTGGATAGGATGTTGGGAGTTTGAGAGGGTGTTGTAGAGAGAGCTGGGAGTAGTTTTTTCTAAATACAAAAGCTGATGGTAGAGGGTTAGAGGTGAAGAGGGAGATGTGCATGTTGCGGGAAACGTGATCATAGATCTGCTTGTCATAGATTTCTTTATCCACAATAGAAACATCAGAGCTGGCCAGGCCTCGCGAGATGTCAAGGTCAAGAGGCTAGCCATGGATTTGGTTGGGGGTGTTGAAGTGTAGAGTGCAGATAATACGAGTGCAGAGAAATAAGATGAGTGAGGGCAAAGAGAATTTAGGTGCAGGTTGAAATTACCAAGGATGAAGAGCCATTCAATGCAGAGGCTAAGTAAGCATAGAGGAGATTTTGCCAAAGAAGTTGGTGGGGGAGTTGGGAAGGCAGCAGATGACACGGCTTTTAAAGGAGAGGCACAAATTGTTGTTTTAAAGTGTATACAGAATATGCAAGAATATTTAGGAAGAGGAGAAGAGCCAACAGCCCCCTTCTTTTTTGACAGATTGACCCCACCTTTCCATCTTCTTATTATATATCTCGATACATTCTCTCTCCAGAAACAGATCTAGTTGCCCTGTTTCAATGAGCTGCCCTGGTAACTTATTCCACAATTCATCTTTTACACCTTTTAATAAATAGATTCCACTAGACTTCCCTTCTTACTCCTAAAATCCTCATTTTTGAACTTGTATCCCCGAGTATTTGAACCCTTCACCTTCGTGAACAATCTGTCTGCTCACCTTGAAGGCTCCGCCCTTCACATGACAAGTCCAACCTCTTTAGCCTTTCCTCAGAACTTAAATTCACGATGCTCGGAATCATCTTATTTCTTACTTTTGTAACCTCTCAAAGTTATGCTATTTCCTTCTAAAGTGGAATGAGATTAAACCCAGTATCAGCAAGAGGAGAAAAATACTTTGAAAGGACAGGCAGTCCTTACTTTTAAACAAAATTACTGGCTCACGAGTGGTGATCGGCGGGAAAGTAATTCAATGCATTACATCAGAAGGTACATAACCCCCTCACTCTTCCAGCTGATGAATTACATCCTCCCAGTGACACTCAGCAAGTTGGTTCCTTTACCTGAAACTTCCAACAGCAAAGCTGAATCCAGCAAACAGAGTAAGAAAATGTAATTATATGTTATTCAAAAAAAGTTTCACAGTTTACATCAATTATTCTGGGTAAAATTTGTGTCTCATTCTGCCAGCAATTTTAGATGAGGCAATGATGGCTGAAAATGTCCCAGACTGGTAGGGATGAATTGAAAATGAGAATATGACGTTGGCACTGAGCAATGACATAATCACAGTGGTCCGTGTTTTTTTTAAGTTAGAAAGTCAGATGATGGGCCATAACACATAGTGCAGGACACCAATGAGTTTCAAAACAGTGGGAGAAGTAATAGTCAGCTGATGCCAGGTACGGGTTTCGAAAGGTTGAAGATTGCAGGAAGAAAGGAAGACTGAAGGAGTAAGAGATTTCACAGTTTTGAGATCCTGGAAAAAAACAAGTTAGGGTAGAAGTACAATGAAAATGCAGAGAGGATAAAGGATGTGTAGGATGGTCTAAATGAATACAAAGGGGGAGAGTTCAGAGGAGCAGTTGCCATAGTATTATCAATAAAACAAAGAAAGAAAAGAAAGATTGCAAGAGAGAGAAAATGGGAAAATGGGCGCAATGATGTCCAATTTCTACCCCAGTGAGTCCAAGAGTGTAGATAATTGAAGAAGGATGATGGGTGAAACCAACAAAGATAAAAGTGGGAGGTACTGCTTAAACTGCAGAACCAGAGAAGAAGCACAGAAGCTTACATCACAGAAGGAGGTCATTTGATTCATCGTGTCTGTGCTGATTCTGTACTAGAACAATCCAAAGCTAATCCCACTGCCCAGATCTCCCTCCATAGGCCTGTACCTTCCTCTGCTTCAAATATTTATCCATTTTTCCCTTAAACAATACAATGAACTCTGCCTCTCTGTGGCTAAACATTCCATGCTACAACAACTGTCTGCGTAAAGACATTTTTCCTTACAAGATACTTATGGATGAAGGAGGCCATTTGGCCCATCTTAATTCATCCATCCAGAACAATCCCATTGCTGCATCAAGTTGTTTCTTAAATGATACCAGAGATTTTGCCTCCACCACGCTGCCCGGAAATCAATTCTAAGGGCTCAATTTTAGAGGGCAATTGAGGGTGCGTTGGGGGTGGGAGGCTCCGAAAATCGCGGAAATCCCGTTCGGCAATTAAAGCCGGCGGGATGACAGTTAAAGAGCCAAATGTACCTCATTGAGGTACTTAAGGCACTTTACCTGTAACAGAGTAAGTGATTAGAACGATTTTTAACTTACCTGGGTGGCTTGCGCACCGCTTCTGAAACCAGGAGTGAAGGGCCGGATCAGGGATAAAGAAACTAAATAAATTAAATAAAACACCATAGACGGAAGTGAAAACACAAAATTAATCAACTTTTCCATATTGCTCCGATTTCCGATGTCTCCCTATCCGATGTCCTACTCTTCACCCCCCCGATGTCCCACTCTTCACCCCCCCCCCCCCGATGTCCTCCTGATCTTCCCCTCTCTCCCCCCCCACAAATCGTCCTCTCTCCCCTCCCCCCATCTTCCAGTCCAGCGCTGGATAACGTCTCGCTCTCTTTCTTGCCCCCCCACCCCCCTCGCGTTGCAGCTCCTGACGGCAACCAGCCTGTCAATCAGGTTGGCTGCCCGGTGCAAAACCCCGGAGAGGACGTTAATCATCAGCCATCAACATGCGATTGCGTCGGAAACGGTAAGTTTTGATCATGTGGGGTTGCCACGCGCACCTTCACCCGCCCACCCCCCCCACCGCTGCCAACCCTCCACCATTGCAAAATTGACCCCTAAGTATTAATGAGTCTCTGCATGAAGAAGAACCTCCTGATATCAGTCCTAAAGTTACGTTTTACTAGTTTGAATCTGTGTCCCCTTGTCCTACGCCCACTGTTTAATTTAAAGTAGCAGTCTGGATTATCCTTTTCCATGCCATTTACTATCGTACATACCACACTTCTCAGATGCCCCCTTTCCAGGCTAAAAAGTCCAAGACTCTCCAGTCTTTCCTCATAACTCTACTGCATTCTATTGCAAGAGTAATACAGTCTATGGACACTGCGGATGTGCAATATGAAAGAATTTGATGCCTGTACATTGGTATAGATTACTGAATTACAGAAGAATGTCTATCTTCTTACTGATCCAATTTGCTTACAAATATTGCTTTGAATTTCCAATGAAGGTTTCTTTTCAGATATTATGAATATAGTTATGCTTCTAACAGTTACACCGTCAACTTCTCTTATCCCCCACCCCATTCCAAGGCCAAAGCAACAATGAATTCAAGGGTGAAAATCTTGTGGGGTAATTCATAGAAAAACTGTGCTCCATACTTAGCTTTGTAAAGTTGCAACCGCTCTGAAAGTCAGCCTCTGTTTTTATGGGCTCTAGAGTTACAAATTACACAGAAAAGGGAGAGGGGGTGCTGCACTGAACAAGGCTACTGTCAAGGCAACCATATATTAGTATGTGACACATGTTACATTAGCATCAATAAAAGAATACCAAATTATGTGCTATGGAGAAAAGGATCAATGTTTCAATTGCTGCAATCTATAAGTATTAATTATATTTAAGTCTAGGGGTGGATTGGAGCTCATTTTATATTATACCACGTTTTTGCCTAAATAGCTTTCTGTTCTGTTCATGCAGTATATTCCTGTTAAATGGAATATTGATTTCTCAGGATATTTTATACACTAATCAGCCTTCACTTAAGAGGAGTAGATATGAAGTACAAAACATAATTGATTTGGAAAAGTGCCATTTTGCATTCGCAGTAATATGACAGTTCAGGACTGTCTGAAGAGCTCAGTGTGCCATTTCCATTGGCTATACTTTAGTTCACAGATGAAGAATTAACTGGTTAGCATCATCAATAGTGGAAAAAGAGGCACAGGCTGACTGCAACTATATGCTGAAAACAAAATGATTCCTGTGGCAATTCTGGTGATCACTGCGGCTGGAGCATCAACAAGCAACACTAAGGTGGCAAAGCGTAGGCTTCCGTCTGCATTCCTCCACATTGCTGATCAGCTGGTCTCAACTGTACAGTTGCGGAGAGGCAATAGGCAGATGGAAAGTAGTTCTATTTACTGATTTGTCCAACTTTTCTGGATAGGTTGAGAACCAAAAAAGACGATTTTAACCCTTCATGTTCATCGGGAACATGGTGGGTGGGGTGGTTAAATTCGTGGAAGAGTACTTACCGCTGCATTCCTAATGCTTTTCCGCCCACCGCCATCTGAACCCTGCAGTTTTCTGAGTCGTCTGAGGCGCTTGCAAGATGCAGGCAGGGGCCCACATGAATAAATTCAAATTGGGGTCCCATGATGCAATTAGGGGCCCAATGTTATTTTAATGTGAAAGTCCCACCCAGTGCCTAACCTGCCAGCAAAAACTAGAGGGATTGGTCTGTCAGAGCCACTGAAGCAGTATTTAGAAGGGCACTTCTTGCAGGTAAGTGGATCACAGGATCTGTGTGCCGCTGTGCTGTTTGGATTGCCAGGAGACTTTCCAGCTCCCAAATCACAATTTTATGACATTTTTTGCATTATTAACCTCAGTAAGCTCTATCTGCTTATTGTGGGTGCTATTATTGTCAGTTCCATTTGGATGGAGGAACAGTTAGAAGAAGAGGAGCAGTAGCAGCAGCTCAGGAACCAGCATCAGCAGCAGAAAGGCCTGTTAGAAGACAGCAGGGGGGCTGCTCATAGGAGGCCATACCCAGCACAGAGTATGGACCGGCCAAGAGTCAGTTTCTTGGATCTACCTGAAGAGCAGTCCATCAGGAGGCTGCAATTCTCCAGGCAGGCTGTTGCAGATCTCTGCAGCCTCCTGCACCAGGAAATGCTGCCTGATGGACCAGGGTGGCCATGATTTGCCAATGACTGTCACAGTCATGAAGCACACCACAGGGCTGCTGAAGCAGAGGTTCAGGTGGACAGGTCAAGGGGCTCTCACAATACACCCCACAAAGAGGTTCCTGCATCATAGTGGTGTCCTGCATCATGTACAACCTTGCGATACAGAGGGAGCTGCATTTGGAGGAGGCAGAGCAGCAGCAGTCCTCATCAGGTGAGGAAGACCAGGGTGAAAGCGAGGAACATAGGAACATGAGTAGGCCATTTAGCCCCTCAAGCCTGTTCCGCTATTCAATGAGATCATGGCTGATCTGTGCCCTAACTCCATATACCCGCCTTAACCCCATAATCCCTTAATACCTTTGGTTAACAAAAATTTATCAATCTCAGATTAACAATTGAGCTAGCATCAACTGCCATTTGTGGAAGAGAGTTCCAAACTTCTATCACCTTTGCGTGTAGAAGTGTTTCATAACTTCACTCCTGAAAGTCCTGGTTCTAATTTTTAGGCTATGTCCCCTAGTCCTAGACTCTCCAACCAGCGGAAATAGTTTCTTTCTATCTACCCTATCAGTTCCCCTTAATATCTTGAAAGCTTTTCGATCAAATCACCCCTTAATCTTCTAAATTCCAGGGAATTCAACCCTAGTTTGTGTAATCTCTCCTAATAAATTTAACCCTTGGAGTCCAGGTATCATTCTAGGAAATATCCTTCCTAAAGTGCAGTGCCCAGAACTGAACACAGTACTCAGGGTGTGGTCTAACCAGGGCTTTGTATAGCTGTAGCATAACTTCTACCCCCTTGTATTCTGGACCTCTAAATATAAAGGCCAGCATTCCATTAGCCTTTTGCTTATTTTCTGTACCTGTCCGTGACATTTTAAAGATCTATGTACGTGGACCCCTAAGTCTCTTTGGACCTCCACTGTTTCGAGCTATTCACCATTTTAGAAAGTACTCTGATCTATCCTTTTTAGGTCCAAAGTCACAATTGCCTACATTGAAATCCATTTGCCGCAGTTTTGCCCATTCACTTAATCTGTTAATATCGCTCTGTAATATTATGCTTCGATCTAATCTGCTTACAATGCTGCCTATCTTTGTGTCATCGGCAAACTTGGATATGTGGCTCTCTATCCCGTCATCTCAGTCATTAATAAATACAGTGAATAGTTGAGGCCTCAACACAGATCCCTGTGGGACACCACTAGTCACATCCTGCCAATTTGAGTACCTGCCCATTATCCCTGCTCTCCGTCTCCTGCTGCTCAGCCAATTTCCTAAACAGGTCAATAATTTGCCCTCAATTCCATGAGCTTCAACTTTAGCTAACATTCTCTTATGAGGGACTGTATCAAAGTAGTAGAAGAAGGAGGGCCACCTCAATGCCTTGCAGCAAGAGACAGGAGGAATTAATTAATTGCTCAGCGATTCCAGTAACCTGCTCAATCACCTGCCCTGAAAACAAAGCCCCTCTGCCCCCCTTGTTATATCCTCAAAATTCCCTTAATCCTGCATTAAAGGATATGAAATCATTGAGCCAACTTCTATATCAATGACATACTGACAATGCAAACTCAGAAGCTGTTATAAAACCACAATGCAAACCAAAGTGCCAAACGTGATAAAGGTGATGAATTTAATTTCCAAAACAATAATTGCCTTCAATTGATTTCTCACCCAAATATCAACCCATGGTGCCTTTCTTATAAGATTTGCTAACTCTACTCCTCCAATGAGGTGCTCCCCTAGTGGCCTCAGCAGAGCTGGTGGAAGGCTGCTGTTGCTCATGTCGGGACTCCCGCGATGCTTGTGGCCAGTGATTTCTGGGGTCTCGAGCCTGTGGGGGCCTGGCTGTAGACTGCTGATCCACGGCTGCTGGCATCTTGGCAGATTTTGGTTGAGGGTTGGAAAAGGAGTAGACATCCTGACAGAGAGTATCACATAGTACTTTCATCGTGCCCACCACTCCCGTGGGGCTGGGGCTTATCACTTCCACTGATCTGCGGAAGAATGGACTGCAGAAGATGACTCCTCAAAAGCCCCTATTCATTTATTCCAGCCATCTCTCCAATGTGTACCTCTGTCTCTGCACGGCAATGTCTGACTCTCCAAGGCCCAGAGCCTTTTCTGTGCCCAGTGCACTTAGCCGTTTCTTGATGTCACGTGGAGTGAACCGAACTGGGTGAAGACTGGAATCTGTGATGGTGGAGACCTCAGGAGGAGGCCAAGAAGGCTCATCCACTCAGCTGAAAATGATTGCAAAGGCTTCAGTCTTGTCTTTTGCACTCACACGCTGGACTCTAACATAATTGAGGATGGGGGTGTTCATGGGGCCTCTTCCTCCTGGTAATTGTTCATTTGTCCATCACCATTCATGACTGGATGTGGCAGAGTTACAGAACTTTGGTTGTGGGATCGCTTAGCTCTGTCTATATCATGCATGGATTGGAGTGGAGGAGTCTGGGACGTTTGCTGATAAGTATGATTCTGTGAGTATAACTATGTCAGGCCATTGCTTGACAAGTCTGTGGGACAGCTCTCCCAACTTTGGCACAGTCCCCAGATGTTAGTGAGAAGGACTTTGCAAGGTTGACTGGGCTGGGTGTGCCTTTGTCGTGTCCTGATTCGATGGCCAGGTTGTAGCTGAGTGATCCGTCCGGTTTGATTCTTGCTTTTCTTCCTAGCGGCTTGATACAACTGAGTGGCTTGCTAGGGCAGTTAAGAGTCAATAATGTTGGTGTGGGACTGGAGTCACATATAGGCCAGATCGGGTAAGGACAGCAGGTTTCCTTCCCTAAAAGACATTAGTGATCTAGCTGTTTTGTTTTCAATCCGACAGCTTCATAGCCATGTTGATTGACACTAGCTTTTATTTCCAGATTTTTAAAATTGAATTCAATTTCTAAAAATGCCCTGGTGGAATTTGAACTCACGTTCTCTGGATTACTCGTCCAGTAACATGACCACTACTCCACCGCATCCGTAAAATACTTAAATGTTTAATTGTTTGGAGAAGCTCAAAAATAAGAATTTTTGAGGAATTTTCTGTTTTGGAGATGTATGGTTAAATTCTGGGAAAAAAAACTCTAAGAAATACTAGCTAATGTTTTTTGTTGATACTTAATTATTTAAGCCTTTTGAAACCACCCAGATCTGAAAGATTTTAGTCAAAAAATAATCATATATTTTGATAACTTTAATCATTTTCACCATCAATCAGCAAACTACAAAAAGTAAGCAGGTGGGTTTGGGCCAATGATTTAAAAAACAGTTTTTACAATAATGTCATGGCCCAAGTGATCATCAAAAAACAACTAAAGACTGTAATTATACTGAAAAGAGCAATCAGAGATGGAGTTTGGAATATAGCCCCAGAACCAGATCATCTCTCCCTGTTGATCCAGTGAACAGCTAAGACTTACAGACCAGGAAGCTCCCAGATTGGATCCCCAGTTGGGGTGCATTACAGGAGTTATAACTAAATTAGGGAAGGAAAATTATCCAGGGTCATTATTGCAATCCAGTAACCCCTGCTTGAAATGTATGGCCGGAATTCTATTCCGCAATCATGTCTAAAATGGGGCGGGTTTGTGACAGAGAACGATGGAAAATTCAGACGTGAGATTTACTGCACCTCACCGCCATGACTGGGATTTTTCTCCTCCCACCAGGACCGTCACTGGGCACTTCTTCCCCAACCAATGCATGCGTGTAAAAAAAGAGCTTTTGCAATATTAAGTGCATTACAGCAGGTGGCGATATTGTGTAATTAATGCAAAACTCAACTGTGTGGAATGGATCAAAACATGAATTAAAGAGGAACGTTTTGAAAGATTTGTCATGGTGCAACTAACAATTTTTAAAAAAAAATTACATTAATGAGAGACAATCATTACAGTCTGCTTTTAACTAATTAGCACTGATGTTCAAAACACAAATGTTTAAAGAGGAAGGAAAATCTATGGACAGTCCATTTTGTTGTAAGTAATCCTCAGTGAAAGATATAGAGACAGATAAAACAGTCCTGGTATGGTGCCACTTGGACCGCAGCTTCTGAGCTGCTGTGTGCACCTGTGCCTAAATGACATGACCTCATCCAATAATGCAAGGTCAGTTGATCTAAATATTTTTATGACGTTCCTGGCGTGTAGCACACAATATGCCGAGAGCACCCTATGGTTTGGGGTTGGAATGTTAGGTACCAGCAGCCAGTAAAGGGCTGCTGGTGGTCCTTACATAGCTGCATATTTTGTTTTTACAGTGATGGGCTACAAAGCTCCGACTGAAGAATTGCTTGTTAAGGTTGCAACCCTAATACATTCAGTGAAAGTACTTCAGGATGCATGGGGCGGCTTCACACCAGTGATGTCAGGGAGTGGCCTTTTAGCGAGGGAGGCCTGATCTGGCAGGTCTTCATGCAAGTCAGAACATTAACATTATAAAAACATGTCCAAAAAGATTTTTGTAAGTATATAATGTTGAACTTGTATAAGACCTTAGTTAGGCTTCAGTTGTAGTGTTGTGCACAGTTTTGGGCACCCCATTGTAGGAAGGACATAAAATTAATGGAAAAAGTGCAGCATAGATATTAAACTTCTTAGCAGGGTGAAGCAAAGTCTTTTGTTAGCAAAGGAAATTTGTTAGATACTTGAAAAGGAGAACTATTAAGAGGTGGAGAGTGAGCAGGAGAGTGGAAATAGACTTGACTATTCCAATGTTCTCCTGGCCAGCCTCCCATCTTCAACGCTCCATAAACTTCAGCTCATCCAAAACTCTGCTGCCCATATCCTAACTCACACCAAGTCCTGTTCACCCATCACCCCTGTGCTCGCTGACCCACATTGGCTCCCAGTCCGGCAACACCTCGATTTTAAAATTCTCATCCTTGTTTTCAAATCCCTCCATGGCCTCGCCCCTCCCTATCTCTGTAACCTCCTCCAGCCTACAACCCTCCGAGATCTCTGCGCTCCTCCAATTCTGGCCTCTTGTGCATCCTTGATTTTAATGACTCCACTATTGGCAGCCGTGCCTTCAGCTGCCTAGGCCCTAAGCTCTGGAATTCCCTCCCTAAACCTCTCCGCCTCTCTACCTCTCTCTCTTCCTTTAAGACGCTCCTTAAAACCTACCTCTTTGACCAAGCTTTCGGTCACCTATCCTAATATCTCCTTATGTGGCTCGGTGTCAAATTATGTTTGATAACGGTCCTGTGAAGTGCCTTGGGACATTTTACTCTGTTAAAGGTGCTATATAAATGCGAGTTGTTGTTGCTGTTGGAAAGCATTCCGTGATTCTATGGGGGTGAATTTCTGCAGGGGTTCTCCTGAGGTTATGGCAGAGGAGCAGGAGAACCCCTGCGGAAATGCACCCCCAACACGTTTTACTATAAAATGAGGAATTATTTTGTTTTTTTTAATTATAGTTTTTATAAAATATATATAAACAATTTAATTATTGAAAATTGTATACAATATATTCTTATAGGTTTCTTGGGTTAATATCACTCAGATATTCTGATATATCTAGCTTTGTAATACTTATGTAAAAACAGTAATAAAACTTGTCATAGAATCATAGAATCATAGAATCATAGAAGTTACAACATGGAAACAGGCCCTTCGGCCCAACATGTCCATGTCGCCCAGTTTATACCACTAAGCTAGTCCCAATTGCCTGCACTTGGCCCATATCCCTCGATACCCATCTTCCCCATGTAACTGTCCAAATGCTTTTTAAAAGACAAAATTGTACCCGCCTCTACTACTGCCTCTGGCAGCTCGTTCCAGACACTCACCACCCTTTGAGTGAAAAAATTGCCCCTCTGGATCCTTTTGTATCTCTCCCCTCTCACCTTAAATCTGTGCCCCCTCGTTATAGACTCCCCTACCTTTGGGAAAAGATTTTGACTATCGACCTTATCTATGCCCCTCATTATTTTATAGACTTCTATAAGATCACCCCTTAACCTCCTACTCTCCAGGGAATAAAGTCCCAGTCTGTCTAACCTCTCCCTGTAAGTCAAACCATCAAGTCCCGGTAGCATCCTAGTAAATCTTTTCTGCACTCTTTCTAGTTTAATAATATCCTTTCTATAATAGGGTGACCAGAACTGTACACAGTACTCCAAGTGTGGCCTCACCAATGCCCTGTACAACTTCAACAAGACATCCCAACTCCTGCATTCAATGTTCTGACCAATGAAACCAAGCATGCTGAATGCCTTCTTCACCACCCTATCCACCTGTGACTCCACTTTCAAGGAGCTATGAATCTGTACTCCTAGATCTCTTTGTTCGATAACTCTCCCCAACGCCCTACCATTAACGGAGTAGGTCCTGGCCCGATTCGATCTACCAAAATGCATCACCTCACATTTATCTAAATTAAACTCCATCTGCCATTCATCGGCCCACTGGCCCAATTTATCAAGATCCCGTTGCAATCCTAGATAACCTTCTTCACTGTCCACAATGCCACCAATCTTGGTGTCATCTGCAAACTTACTAACCATGCCTCCTAAATTCTCATCCAAATCATTAATATAAATAACAAATAACAGCGGACCCAGCACCGATCCCTGAGGCGCACCGCTGGACACAGGCATCCAGTTTGAAAAACAACCCTCGACAACCACCCTCTGTCTTCTGTCGTCAAGCCAATTTTGTATCCAATTGGCTACCTCACCTTGGATCCCATGAGATTTAACCTTATGTAACAACCTACCATGCGGTACCTTGTCAAATGCTTTGCTGAAGTCCATGTAGACCACGTCTACTGCACAGCCCTCATCTATCTTCTTGGTTACCCCTTCAAAAAACTCAATCAAATTCGTGAGACATGATTTTCCTCTCACAAAACCATGCTGACTGTTCCTAATTAGTCCCTGCCCCTCCAAATGCCTGTAGATCCTGTCCCTCAGAATACCCTCTAACAACTTACCCACTACAGATGTCAGGCTCACTGGTCTGTAGTTCCCAGGCTTTTCCCTGCCGCCCTTCTTAAACAAAGGCACAACATTTGCTACCCTCCAATCTTCAGGCACCTCACCTGTAGCGGTGGATGATTCAAATATCTCTGCTAGGGGACCCGCAATTTCCTCCCTAACCTCCCATAACGTCCTGGGATACATTTCATCAGGTCCCGGAGATTTATCTACCTTGATGCGCGTTAAGACTTCCAGCACCTCCCTCTCTGTAATATGTACTCTCCTCAAGACATCACTATTTATTTCCCCAAGTTCCCTAACATCTACTTAAAAAAAGTATGTTTATGGAACTGAGTATGCAGACCAGCAGGTCTCATGTTCAATCCCTCTTTACTGATCTGAAGTCTGGTCAGTGCTACAGTTGGTTTCAGTACCTTTGACTAGGAAGGGAAAAATTAGTCAGAGTTGCCACTCCTGATAGCTATCTAGAGACCCCTGCTGGAAAGCGCAGGTGTGTGGCCATTGGGTAAATAGCTGAGATGCCCTCGAAGATTGAATGACCTCCAGTCTCACTGTCTAGCTCACACTTGATAAATGACGATTGGTTAAGATACCAGAGGGCTTCCAGCTGTGGGATCTTGCTCCTGCACCAGTCAGTGCCTTCAGCAGAGGGGACAAAATAGGTCTCTGTAAGATGATATTTTCGAGGACCTGTGATATTTTTCAAATGTCACTTGAAATATATTAGGCACAGAATCCACAAAGAGTGCAAAGCGTGTAATAGATAAAGGGGATTTGAAGGAGTTGCTGTGGGTGTTTTGGAGTACAACTATCTTAATAGTTTCAACTACAGGATATTGCAAACAGCAGAGGAAAATGGGCATTTGTTATCCAGTACTTCTTATAAGGTTAAAGGTATGGGAAATTACATCCCAATTTGACATCAACACACTTGATCAGAGCATACTGTACAAGCTGAGTTTGCAAAATTTTCACTAACCTAAAATTCGGTCAATGCACAGAATCAGCACTATGGTTATTGTGGAATTTTATATAAATTGGGGGCAAATCCAAGGCGTTCCCTATGTCAAATGCCATTTTCAGGTCTAACTCAAACACATTTGCTCTACATAAAGCTTCCAAAAGGATATTAAAATACTTCATCATTACTGTATCAACTAATTGTAAAAGTAGTAGGTAATTTAAACTGGATTTCTGCCTCCAAAAAAATTAAATAGGACCACAAAAGATGGCAGTTACATTCCCCATATCACTGTGGAGAAAATCAGTGGTATCACCGTGAAGATTAATTGCATCCTGTCAATGATATGACTGCCAATTCCATCCCTTATCTTACAACCAAAGCAGTCACTTGTTGCAGCCTTTCTCTGGAGAAGCAGGAAAAGCAAAAGATTTTAAAACAGTAGTATGATAAGACAGTCGAGGTCTCTAAGGTCTTTCTCTGCACTATATTGTATTCTTTATTAGGTTCACCCTCGGGCACAAACAAAACTCAAATGGTTGGGCACAGAAATGGAAATAAGCATTCTCGATCAGCTGCCCATTTCCCTTTTTCTACACTTACTGGCCTGGATTTTCCATCTGTCCTGTCGATTTTTCAGTGGATCTGGGTGAGCAGGGATGGAAAATTGCTTTGGAACGCACTCCGCTGCATCCCCCCCATCTCCTTGACCGAGGGCACAGTGGCGTACGATACGCCTGCTCAGTGATGGGTGGACGTAGTATAACAAGGTGCAAATTAGAGAAATTCATCCGCTGACGTATTTTGCATGATTTACATTTATACAATGCTGGATGCCTGTTAGTCCCAGACAAGTAGCACTGTAATGCCAGTGGAGGGAATGTCAGGGTCTGTGCAGTCTCTCACAGGGTGATGGATTACACAAAATCTGAATATTTGTAGAAGTATTTGGGTTCTTTTGCAGGTAGCCACAAACATACACAGGAAAAGAAATAGATTTACCAGCAAAGTGCTTAGAGTGGAAAACAGGAGATGGTTAAATAGCAGAAGTGATATAAGCATAAGACCATTGATGGCAAAATCAAAGAAGTAAAAGGCATATACAAGACACAGGGAGTGTGTGAATAGCTAAAGGGGTGGGGATAGGCTGGTGGAAAGGGAAGCGTAACAAACTGGCACTGCGGAATGGGCTCCAGTGGCCCAGGAGCTTTGTAGAAGAAAAAAGCAGGTTGACACCAAGGGTGCAGGACACTCACCAGCACAGTTCCGACGGAGGGTCACTACACAGGTCAATCTATTTCTTTCCCTGTGTAAGTATTTGTGCTTTTTTCTCTTACGCTTCCCCTTGTTCTGTTCCTTTTCAATGCTGTTCATCTATTTTATTTTCCCATTAACTGAAACATTAATGAGTCTGTTCTCTCCACATGCTGCCTGGCCTGCTGAATGTTTATAACATTTTCTGTTTTTGTTTCTGGGAGTGCTTAATGCTGAAACTGGGTGCCTGAAATGGGAAGAGTTGCATTCCCTAGTACTAAGATCCCTCACCTTCAAAGAATCATAGAATCTTACAGCACAGAAGGAGGCCATTCAGCCCACTGTGCCTGTACCGGCTCTTTGAAAGAGCTATTCAATTAATTGCACTATACAAGCCATACAATTCCTTCTCTGATTGAAATCCAGTGAATCAATCCAAAAACTTGCCAGAAATCACTGTAAGGTACTTATTTGAATGTGCAAGGCAATGCTATTGATTAGATAGCAGATTCAGAGAAAAACTATGGCAATCTTGGACCAATTCTTCAAAGTTCATTCACCGCAACCCACCCCCCACCCATCGCCACCCCCCGCCCGACATGAAGAGAAGACAAACCAGAACAATAGGGGAGATAAGCCATCAACAATGACCCAGTCATAGACAGACAAAGACAGTGAGCCCAGCCAACAGGAACACTAGTAGGGAAAACCCTATGTTCCTCTAACTGAACCTCAGGGACTGAAAACAAAGCAATACAACATTTCAATCTGCTTTGCTGTCATGCCAAGAAGCCTAGCATATCAATGTACTCCCACCACAAGAACCATGCAATCATACTGCAGAATGGCTTCTGAAAATATGAACTCTCAAAAATACAATTTTTAAAGAAAGAGCATACAGAATTTTTCTTTGAGAGACTGAAATGAGGAATGCATGCAAAATAGAATTCTATCCCGGGCTTTAGTCATTGAAAGCTGCAAGGCCTTAAATTGACCATGTATTGTATTGAAAAAAGAACAATATTCTGCTATATATTGGTCTAAAGTAAGGGGACATTTTCACACTATACAAAGATGCTGCATTATATATATGATGTGGAGATGCCGGTGATGGACTGGGGTTGACAATTGTAAACAATTTTACAACACCAAGTTATAGTCCAGCAATTTTATTTTAAATTCACAAGCTTTCGGAGGCTTCCCCCTTCGTCAGGTGGAAGGGGGAAGCCTCCGAAAGCTTGTGAATTTAAAATAAAATTGCTGGACTATAACTTGGCATTATATATAGGCAGCTACCGAAAATTCTAGTGAACTAACGATAAGATTGTCAAAATTACAGAAAGGCAGGAGGGTCTGTTTTTCCATCAAATACTGCCAGGCAATTGCTCATCTGCTATAAATTTATAAGAATTAATTTAATAACAGCAAATATAATAAAGGTATATTTGGCACTCTGAAGGGGCACAACAGAATCCAGGCTTCTCTTATGAAAGGGGGATAGTTTAAAAGAAGCAATACGATTTGGTGGCCAGAGGAATTAACTAAAGTTACAAATCAGTCAGGATTACATAACAAGAAATAAATAATAAGGTAATAGGTTACAGATAACACTACAGAATACCTTAACGAGGCATAGTCAGTCTCAATCAGGGCAGCGGAAAAGTTCCTACAATTAGCTTCAGATTAAGGAGAGGAAAAGAGGCTAGGGTTCTAACTCCTAATCGCTATCCACTGATCCATGACCTTTGATTCTTTCCTCATAAATTAACTATTTTTTCTCTGTATTATTAGACTATTGGTCCTTAATATACATTGGTCCAGTGGTACAACTGAGATCAAGAGCTCATGAACTGTAACATATAGTTCAATCTATTGCTCCATGGGATTCAATGAAACATAACCTCAGCAAAAATTAACAATACACTTAAATAAAACAAGCATTGCAACAAAGATATATTCACTCCTCAGAATTTCTGGAATTTCTACTATTATGAAATTCTTCAGGCTGTTTTGGCTTGCTTCATACTGAAAAGGTTAGAAAAATAGAAAATAAAATTATCATGTGCTAGATTGCACTGAAGACAGTACAAGGTCAACGGCTGTTTGTTTTTTGTTAAGTCTGTAATTTCTTTTTCTCAAGCTAGGTTTAACTCTGTTATGATGAAGCCTTTCACAGTCTTGAGTATGCAGCGGTGCTCCAGTCAAATAACAGGGTTACACTTATTAAATGGTGTTTAGTTCATACCAGGTGCCATTCAACACTAATCATAGATATTTTTTGTTGCTGATGTAATTTAAAAATGAAACACTACATGTGTCAGGGTTGAAAATTTCCAAAGGTGTGTGACCTCGAGGTGTATTCTGCAGTGTACGGGGCCCTTGCTCAGATCAGCACGCTCAATACAGACCAGCAGTGTGGGATAGTTTCAACACAGGGAGTTACAATGTATTTTCTTCTTTCCAGAAACATTTTTTTCTATGGAAAGTGTGGAATTATACCAATTTGATATCATATTCTTAGATGTCAGAGTAACCCTATTTCAACAATATCAAAGGACCATCTAAAAGAATAATTACTTAAGACCCCAAGCAATACAGTTGGCTTCAGCAGTCCTGGCTATGGATGGGAAAAGTCAGCCAGAATTCTCATTTCTGATCCCCTCATGGGCCCCCGCATGGAAACTGCCTGTCTGCAGTTGTCAGATAAAAACAAGACTGGGGCACTCCTCGATGTAATACCCCACCAAAAATCATTGTCCAGGCTCTCACCTAAACACTGGCCACTTGGATCAAGTTGTGGAGACTACCGTGCCTTCAGGAGAAAAGGGGAGAAAAGTGGAAAAAAAATACTAATCCTAGCTTGCTTGTTCTAACCATTGTAGTATTTCTGTATATTCAGAAAAGATAGCATTAAATATGCATATTTTGAATTATACAACATCTGAAAAAATGATAAATTACTTTCAATTTCTAAGACTGTATTATGAAGCAGAATTAATGGAAATCTAAATAATGACATAATATTTCTCCAAACATTTAAAACAATTAGATGTATATAAATGTTACCAAGACCTTCAAAGAGCTAATACATTGTTTTTAAAAAAAGCAATGAGCAAAGGCACAGACCAATTCACACTGCACTCTTCGTTTATGTCAGATATCATGTTATCGTCCACGGCAAGCACGACACAAAGTGTGGCATCTGCAGACGGTGCCAAGTCTGGCAGGCCACAGACGCTACATTTATGATAATGATCTCTGGGATTTTATATCAATGTACTTCAGCACTATGGACATGTGTAAATGTTAAATGACACAAGCACCCACCAGAAGAGAAGGGCAACAGATGTCAGTTGGTGTCAGGTATCAGTAAACAGCAAAAGCACAAGGGGCTTCTGTTCTTTCTGCCTTTTGGAAAACATCACGCTATGATGTTTCTTTCAGCTTCTTTTAAAGAGGTAATCCTTCTTGTAGCAGGACATAACTGTCAAAAATACTATGTCAATATAACACCTTCTTCTTGTAACATTTTCAAAAGTTTTCCATTTTAAAAATGTTATTTTACCTTCCTATACAGTGTAAACCATTACTTAATTGTGACATGGTATGTCAGGCACTTGTGTTAAATATTTTGCTGTGTCATTGCCTGCTGGGTAATGTACTAGAATAACCCAGGGCTGGCTAGAACTTCAGGGAAAAATGTAATGGCCCAGAAATTGCTTAAAAATTAACGGAGAGCTCAACAGCGTTCACCGTCATTAGCGGTGAAATCGAGGAGCAAGTTCTGGTGTTCGCACATGCACAGTGAAACGCAGAAATCCGGAACTTGCTCCTCCTGGTTCGCCTACAACATGATAGCTTCGAATTATAGGTATATCGCCGGCAGGAATCAATGGGAACATTGGACCAGCGCCAACTGGCTCATCTGCCCAGCTAGAAAGTAACTGATATTGCCACAAAACAAATACGCTTAAAAATACCAGGGCCCAGAAATTGCTCGGAGCAGCGAACCAACAGTGCTCGCCACTCCATAGATTTATACTAACTTACCGCGGTCTCTTCTCTAATAGGAAGCGGAGAAGAGCCCGGCGTTAGCTCCAGTGAAGCTAGGACCCATAAGAGAAGCGAGAGGATTATGCTCTCCCCTCAACCAATCAGATTGCAGCATTTCTGACATGCTGCGAACATTTTCTGCAAGCTGGAACTTAAAATCCAGAAAGTGAAAGGTACAACATTAAAATAATTGTAAAAACAGTTATCGACAGCGAAAAAAGAGAGGGGAAGAAATAATTGAATTAAATAAAAAAGACAAAGGAAAAGTAAAAAGCTTTTTAAAAAATTTTTAACTTTAAAAAAATGTTTTAATGACCAAAAACTATTAAAATAAGGAGTAATGAAACGCCACATTTTTTAAAAAGTTAATTTTTAGTTGTTTGGCAGTCATTAAGACTTACCGCGCTATTAAAACTTAGTTTAGACATGGTCCCAGAAATTGCTTAGAAAAGAACATTGTTAGTGGCAAAATCGAGGAGCAAGTTCCGGCATTCACACATGTGCAGTGAAACTCAGAAATCCAGAACGTGCTCCTCCTGGTTTGCAGGCAATATGACAGCTTCTTGTGTCAGATCGATCCTGTCACTTCTCCCATGGGTCTTAGCTTCGCTGGAGCTAACGCTGGGCTCTTCTCCACTATTAGAGGAAGTGCATCCAGTAAAGACCAGTAAGTCAGTGGGCTAGTATAAATCTATGGAGCGGCGAGCACTGTTGGTTCACTGCTCCGAGCAATTTCTGGGCCATTGGCTCCAACTTGCACCACACTCCTAATAATACTGTGGAGATTGGAATTGTAAAAAAAATCACACTGGCCTCCCATTTTATGGTACAGTTCACTGGAATATACTGCTCCACTGGGCTGGCCATTTCTCACAACATTAATTAATGAGAATAAAGGGGAAACAATGATGAGGATAATAGATATGTTATGTTGGCGTTCATTACAAAAGGAGTTGAGTACAGGAACAGGGATGTCTTACTGCAGTTGTACAGGGTCTTGTTGAGACCACATCTGGAGTATTGTGTGCAGTTTTGGTCTCCTTATCTGAGGAAGGATGTCCTTGCTATGGAGGGAGTGAAATGAAGGTTTACCAGACTGATTCCTGGGATGGCAGGACTGACGTATGAGGAGAGATTGGGTCAACTAGGCCTACATTCACTAGAGTTTAGAAGAATGAGAGATGATCTCATCGAAACATATAAAATTCTAACAGGACTAGACAGACTAGATGCAGGGAGGATGTTCCCGATGGCTGGGGAGTCCAGAACCAGGGGTCACAGTCTCAGGATACGGGGCATGCCATTTAGAACCGAGATGAGGAGAAATTCCTTTACTCAGAGAGTGGTGAACCTGTGGAATTCTCTACCACAGAAGGCAGTGGAGGCCAAGTCATTAGATGTATTCAAGAAGGAGATAGATATATTTCTTAATGCTAAAGGGATCAAGGGATATGGGGAAAAAGCGGGAACAGGGTACTGAGTTAGACGATCAGCCATAATCATTTTGAATGGCGGAGCAGGCCCGAAGGGCTGATTGGCCTACTCTTGCTCCTATTTTCTATGTTTCTATATAGATAAAATACAGGAGTTCTCATAGTTTGCTTTTTAAAATTTCCTCTGTTCATCTGGCAATGAAAACTGAGGTATTAAAAGCTAACAATTTGTGAGGTATAATTTTAAATAGTTTTGAACATGATGCAGATAAACCAAACAAAAGGGATATTTTCAATACCAAATGAGTTGTAAAATTTTCCAGTTAAACCATACCTGTATAGACTTAAAGTCACCTGAGGCGTAGGCTCCCAGAATAGCAGCACCCACCAAAACTGACTCCACCTCCTTGGCAAGGACAATTGGCATGCCTAAACAAGATATATCAACATTTGTATTATATATTATACAGCACCAGAGTATATTTGAAGAAACACTGTCGTGTATTAATCTTTGCCACCATCTTTATTTGAATTATTATACTAATATATTTATACGTGAACTGCTTTTAAGTGCTGCCTCATAAGGTGTCAATTCTGGCATTGCTGTTTGTAAACAATGAATACTAGTGACTGGGTTGCAGATGAGAAATCTTTAATTATGGACTATAAATAGGAGCAAAACCAAAGAAAACACAGAGTAAACATAACTGATCAAACAAATCAAGTAAGAATACATAATTACATACGATCTCTGAACCAAGTTGATAATCCAAGCAAATCTCAATTGAGTTTATTTGAATTAATTGATAAATATTTGACTTTTGGCCCAAGCTGGAGCTTTCAGAGGTACTTGATCCTTAAAGAAAACCATTTGTCCACATTCATGTCAACACAGTTTGTAGTTTTTGTCTGTTCTGTACATGCATTGCAACATTTGTATTTATTACTCACCAACTACTTCATGTGGATTCTTGTTTTAGCCTCTGCAATATAAGCATTTTGGTGTCTAACCCATTTCAACATCAGCAAAAACAAAACAACTTGCATTTACATAGTGGCTTTAATGTAAACAACAAATGAATAATAGTTGGGGGAAATGGACACCAAGCTATGGAGGTAAAGAATAGGATGGGTGACTGAAAACTTAGCTGAAAAGATGGATTCCGAGAATATTTTGAAAGATGGAGAAAGAAGTAGGAGTGGTGCAGAGAGTCGGGCCAAGGAAACTGAAGGCTCTGCTACCAATGGTGGGACAAAGGGAAGGAATACGCAAGAGGCAGAGTTGGAGGACTGCAGCGTGCAGGAGGGGTTATAAGGCATGGCAAAGTTGCAGAGAAAGGGTGGGGGGTGAGCCATGGAGGGACCTGAGGATGAAGATGAGGATTTTAAATTTGATACATTGGTGTCAGAGAGGATCAGGGTGATGGACGAGCAGGACAGGATCCAGACAGCTGAGTTCAGGAGAAGTTAGAGTTTATGGAGGGTCGGATGCCAGCAAGGAGGACATTGGAGTCGTAATGTCTAGAAGTGACAAAAGAATGGATAAGGATTTCAGAAGTAGAGGGACTGAGATAGGGGCAGAGATGGGCAAAATTGCAGAGGTAAAAATAAGCAATCCAATGGTAATGTGCATGTGCTATTTTACTAATAATCCTAGTTCATGCCACTTTGGTGCCACAGGTTCCAAAGAATCCAGACTATAGTGTAATTAGTATGTGCAAATTGACATGAAATTGTGTATGGTTCTTGTTCCTGTGAGGCACAGACATGAGCTCATCTGGCACACAACTGATTTACCCATCCGTCACAGATCTGACTGGATCATGTCAAGAACGATCAAGCCTCGCCCTCCACTGCCCAAAACTCCTCACTACTTCAGATAATCCTGGAGAGCAAAGATAATCCCCAGCGTCTTTTCTCCACTATCAACCATTTCCTTAAGCCCCTCCACCCTCACCTCCAACAACAAGTGTGAGGAGCTCATGGACCTCTTTGTCACTAAGGTTGAGACCATTCTTTCAGTTGCTTCTGTTGCATACGCCCCCCACCCCACCCCGTCCAACATCTTGCTCACCGAGTCAAATGTCCTCCACTTGCCCTTCCCTGAACCTGCATCATTTTCTTGTTCCTCATCTACCTCCCTCAAGCCCTCCCTGAACTCATTTTGTCCATGAGACCCACCTCCTACTCCTTTGACCCCATTCCCACTAAACTGCTAACCACCCAACTTCCCTTCCTGGCCCCCATACCAGCTAATATTGAAATTGGTTCCTTTCCTAAAGCATTGTCCCTCTCCCTTACGAAACCACTGTCATCATCTCCCTCCTCAAAAAAAACTCCCTCGGTGCCTCTATTGTTGCAAACTATTGCCCAATCTCCAACCTCTTTTTCCTCTCCAAAGTCCTTGGTGTTGTCGCTTTCCAAATCCATGCCCACCTTTCCTGAAACTCCATGTTTGATTCTCTCCAGGTTTCTGCATTGGAACAGTCTTAATCAAAGACCCAAGTGACATACTCTGTGACTGTGACCATGGTGCACTATCCTTCCTCGTTCTTCTCAACCTTTCTGCAGTCTTTGACCTGGTTGACCACGTCATCCTCCTCTCGGCTCAGTGGGACTGCCCTTGCTTGGTTTCACTCTTATCTATCTAATTGCAGCCAGAGTATCTCCAGTAATGGCTTCTCTTCCCACCCACACACTATTATCTCTGGAGTCCCCCAAGAACCTTAGCCCCCTCCTCATCCTCATCTATTTGCTGCCCCTTGACAACATCATCTGAAGACGAGGTCAACTTCCACATGTACATTGATGATACCCAGCTTTACCTCTCCACCTCCATCTCGACATCTCCACTGCCTCCGTGTTGTCACACTGCTTGTCTGACATCCAATCCTGGATGAGCTGCAATTTCCTTCAGTTAAACATTAGGAAGACTGAAGCCATCGTATTTGAGCCTCACTACCAATTCAGTAAACGATTCCATCCCCCTCCCTGGCCAGATTGAACCAGACTGTTCACAACCTTGGTGTCGTACTTGATCCTGAGCTGAGGACCCCATATCCTCTCCATCACATAGACTGCCTACGTCCACCTCTGTAAGATCACCTGGCTCCGCCCCTGCCACAGCTCTTCTGCTGTTGAAACTCTCATCCATGTCTTTGTCACCTCTATACTCGACTATTACAGTCTTCCATCCTTCACTCTCAATAAACTTTAACTCCTCCCTATCTCTGTAACCTCCTCCAGTCCTATAACCCTCCGAGAACTCTTGGTTTCTGTGACTCTGGCCTAAGCCCTCCGCCTGTCCACCTCCCCCTCCTCTTTTAAGACCCTCCTTGAAGCACACCTCTTTTACCAAGGTTTTAGTCGCCGCCTAATATTTCCTTCTTTGGCTCAGCGTCCATATTTGTGTGATTACGCTTCTGTGAAGCATCTTTGAATGTTTTTCTATGTAAAGGTGCTATATAACTGCAAGTTCTTGTTGTGAGGAATTTATTTGCATCAATGTGTCAGAAATCCTAGTTACATTAATCTCTTCAATCCTCTCAAGCTGATACATTTTCAAACTTTCTTGCATTTATTTCTTTTTTTAAGAGTAATACTTCCTGTTTTAAGATATTTTTATATCTCCATCCCTTCCCCCAACCATGAAGCATTCATTGCCAAAAGCAAGCCAGTTCCCAGGCCTCCACTTATGCCACTTTGAACTTGTTCATTGCTAGGTACACAAAAGTGAGAAAGGGTCACTTTCCTTCTGATTTTCTCTAGCTCCCTAAAGTATCTGGCCTCTGTTCTGCTCCTCCTCTTGGCAAAATAGCTGAGAGCAGGAACTCAACATGGGGGAATGTGGTTATTAACCCACTTTCCCCAGCACAGAAAGTTGGCATACCACTTTACTTCCCACTTGCAATTTTTTTTTTACAAAACCTAAAATATGTGAAATGATAGTGGAGGCACTGGAAGTCAAACCCTCCTGCAATTTCTACAAATTCAGAAGCCAAAATAAGACAAAGAATAAATTGGTTTCATATTTCTACCAGAAACTAGTTACACTGTTAATAAAAATTGCTTCAAACATGTGTCGATAGACCAAAGCCCGACAGTCTTTACCTCTCTTACTTATCAGACCAGCACAAATGTAACCAATTCTGACAATGGGATTAAAAGAACTGATGAGCAATGGACTGGCGATTCTCTTGGTGAACAGGAACATTAAGATCATTGCATTTTGCACAGTATTTTATAGGGATAAAGGACCCCCAAAATATTCCTACATGGGCTTTGCCAATTGCATATTATTACCTGCTGATTTTATGTGCAGCAGAATAAATAAAGGATGCATCTTAATTCTAAAATTCAGCCCACAAATTCCCATTAAGTCTATGACTGCACAGTTTTGTAGTTGACACAGAGACAGAGTAGACAGAGTACTTATAAGGTTTACTGTTCAAACAGCTTAAATCTGAAAATGAATCTGCAGCACATGATAAATGATAGGCAGGAGTCTTGAGAGATCCTTTTTCAAACAATCTGATAAAAGCCACATGCACAGACAAGCCTAAGCCTCCCTGTAGGGCTGAGAGTGCATTTTAGGCATGCTACACAGTTTCCACTCTATCTGCCAATACCCTAGATAAAAAAGTACATTTTGCATGGAGTTCTAAATATGCAATTATACAGATTACATGCTAGCATGATACTAATCCTGATAAAAAGGGGATTCTGTTGCTGTGTAGCACGCATCTGCTATATATTATAATATATTTGCTGTATATGGTTATGACATGATCGTGATGTACATTTCAACCAGTAAACAGATATTATCATCGCCTATAAATCCAATAGTTTTCTTAAATTCTGAGAATGGTGCCTCTGATCGAGGACAGAATTGATTAATTCCAATCTACTACTATCATCCATTTTACAGTAAACACTGCAATAAAGCGTCAAAGATCTAGGGGGTGATTTTAGGAGGCAAATGCGGGTGCGTTGGGGGCATGAGGGCTCCGAAAATTGCGGAAATCCCGTTCGGGTTCGGAAGCCGGCTCCAATCCGCCGACTTCCGAGTTTCCCAGGGACCCACCTGTGTGCGTGCGGATGACCCAAAAACGGAAGTCCCGCCGGCAATTAAAGCTGGCGGGATGACAGTTAAAGAGCCAAATTAATCTCATTGAGGTACTTAAGGCATTTTACCTGTGACAGAGTAAGTAGTTAGAAAGAGTTTTAATGTACCTGGGTGGCTTGCCCACCGCTTCTGATTCACGCCTGGTTTCAGGGCCGGATTAGGGAACAAGAAACGAAATAAATTAAATAAAATACTATGCAAGGAAGAGAAAACACTAAATGCACCTACCTTTGAAACCTGCTCTGATGTCCGATGTCTCCAGCTCCGATGTCCCCCTCTTCACCCTCCCAATGTCCCCCTCTTCACCCTCCCGATCTTCCCCTCATGGCCCCCACTTCACCCTTCCGATGTCCCCACCTGATCGTCCCCTCTCCCTCCCCCCGGATCTTCCCCTCTTCCCCCCGCCCCCCCCCCCCCCCCATCTTCCAGTCCAGCACCGGATCATCTTCCACTCTTTCCCCCCACCCCTGGTCTTCCGTTCCAGCGCCGGATGATGTCTCTCTCTCTCTCCTTCTTGCACTCCCCCCTCGCGTTGCAGCTCCTGACGGCAGCCAGCCTGTCAATCAGGCTAGCTGCCGGGCGCGAAACCCGGAGAGGACGTTAATCACTATCAATCAACATCGATCGTGTCGGAAACGGTTAGTTTGGTTCACGCGGATATGCCACACGCCCAATCGCCCCCCGCCCCCCCCTGCTGCCATCCCGCCTCCCCGCTAATATCAAGGCCCTGATATCTAATATACCACATACAACTGTTGCCCCATGGCATTAACTTGTACCTAAGTTCTCTTGTTGATCATCATAAATTTATGCCCTCTAGTTACCAACTTATTGATCAGTGGAATGTTTTTTCATATTTACCTTACCGAAACCTTCCATAATTTTGAACACCTCTATCACTGCTCTTCTTTACCTTCTCTGGGAGTGAATTTCCTTGCCGTTTCCAACATTTTAGTGGCACTAGAATGGTGTTGCCAATATTTTAGGCACCTGAGGGTCAGAATTGTATGAAGTGGTTGGCTCCTATGTTGCACAAAACTGTCATGGGAGTGAGGTGAACTCATCCCACAGCTGCTGGCATTGAACTGCTATTGGCTGCATCTCTGGAAGGGTCTCCTGGGCAACCTGGTCTGGCCTCTCACATTTCACTGGCATGGTTCTCCAAGGGGGACAGCTAGAGGCTTGGCATTTGCTACTCTCCTGAGGAACAGCAGCATCACACAGCTATGGGTTCTGAGTGGATAGCTTATGAGCTCCTTACACTTCAAGTTGGAGGGTGGGATGCAGGCAGAAGGGAGTTGGGGAGAGATAATCCTATCGAGATGAGAAATTTGGAATACTGGGGCATGCCAAATAACTGCTACATAGTTTGTTATTTAGAGAATAATGAACACATCTCCTTCAGTGGGTAAATGCGGTACATGATGCAGCACTGAGCCACTCAAGCCAGAAAAGTATCATATTCAATCCCTAGTCTTTCCTGTGATAGCTGATTTTAGCCAGGCTGATGGTGGTGATGATACAATTTCCTATCCCAAGGTTAGAGAGAGAAGAAAATCAGCCAGAATTTCTAGTCATGATCACGACCCAATCATCTCTGCTGGATAGGATTGGACCTGGCTGTCAACCAATCTGTCAACATTCACCTTCTGGGCTGAAACATAAACAATGGCCACTCCTCCATTAATGGGAAAGCAGCTTCGGTTGAAAAGAGAGAAAACTGGATGAAAACAGAATAATGAACTCTAATCATTAAAACATTTGTGTGTACCCTTCTAATTATTGTTCTGCTTGACAGACCCATTTGAAGATTTTTTTTTGTGCGGTCCTGTTCATTTTCTTATAACTATTTCAGAATGTAATGACAATGTTGTCGTAGCACAGTGGCGTCAGGACTGTTGTTCCTCAGATGCTGACTGTGAACCTTGCTCTATAAGGCAAGGTCAGCTCATTTAGATTTTAGTGCAGTTTTCATGACCCATTGAGAATGATTTGACAGGAGCACATGAAGGTCAGGGATATCCTTTTAACAAAGCAGATTTGGGAGGGCTCAAGATTTGTTCAATAAGTTTCAGAAGGGAACAATTGGTGAAACACAGAACGTGAGTGGAGGGAAGCAAGTACAGGTACAATTGCAGAGCCACAATCTCTTGGCTGAAGAACCAACTTGAGAGCTCCTTCATCATCACTTTCTATGATTCCATGAACCTCTGAACCCAGGGATTCAAATCTCAGGGGCTGCCTACAAATGCTATTTTGGAGCTGAATATCAGCAGTTCATGCAGTCATTTAACAGCACGCCAAGTAACATTTGTCTGTGGAGCGCTTTTCGATGTCCTGAGGTCGTGAAAGACGCTATAAAATTTCAACAACTTTCTCTCTTTAATCTGTTCAGTTTGGGAACACCAATCGAGGAGTCCAGAATCTCCATCAGTGCAGATTATATGAACCCCTGATCAAGCTGCAGCCACAACGGATCGTGAGGCCACCCCAGGGCTCTGAGCGGCAGAGGTCCCCCTTGGATTAGATCTTAAGCTCAGGCTTAGATTCCAAAATGAATGATTTGACTGGTGCTCTCGAGAATTTGGGTTCCAATATACAGCAGTAGGTAGAATAGTGAGTTAGAGGGGTCTGCACCTGGTGAATCACACACCACTAATAAACTGGAGCTAGTGGAAAGGACAGTCTAGGAGATGGTTCACTGAAGGACAAGCTCAGCTCCCATTCTGAGGAGGACAGAGACGCCGACTTTAGGGGCCCAGTCTTCAAAAGAAAACTGCTTTCTGCACATATATAATTGTAAGTGGTATTGGAAAGTCTGTGGACAGGAGGTAACACCAGGGGCAGGAGGCCGCAGCAGGGGACCCTTGGGGACGGTCCCCGGCAATTGGTAGGGCTGAAAGGTTCGTGATCAGAAGAGCTGGGGGGAGGTTGGCAATCGGGACTGAGGTAGGCCGAAGGCTTCCATAAAGAGCTTGGGGGAGAGCACGCCTACTCCTCCTGGCCCATAAGGAGTGCTGAAAGAGGCACTTACCTTGGGGAGCTGACAGCTCTGGTCTCTCTTTCACTGCCGAGTTTCTCAACCCCTGGGAAACCTGTGCAGCAACGGTAAGTTTTAAATTGGGCTCCCGATTGCACTGTGGGAGCACGACTTAAATGTTAATTAAGTGTCCCGCCTCTCCACGGTGGGACATTCGGACGCCCCGTTATCTGTTGCCGTAAGAAAGGCAGCGGGCACTTGCGCGGCCTTTTGGGGTCTCGTTGCGTATATTTCACTTTTTTACCCTCCCCCGACCCTCTCCCATCCATCGTGGGTAGAGGGGGGGGGGGTTAATATCAAGGCCAAGGAGTCTGTGTCACCAGCTCATTGAGCTTTGATCAGAGCTCAAAATGGACCCATTAAGGCTCAGGCTCAACTGTCTCCATTGCCTTTGAAAGGCTGGAGAAACGTGTGTATAGGGGCTTCAATTACATCGCTGATCTTCTACAGTCTGCTCTCCGCAGTTCATTGGGAGTGATGAGCCGCAACACCAATAGGAGTAAGTTATAGTCCAGCAATTTTATTTTAAATTCACAAGCTTTCGGAGGCTTCCTCCTTCCTCAGGTAAATTTACCTGAGGAAGGAGGAAGCCTCCGAAAGCTTGTGAATTTAAAATAAAATTGCTGGACTATAACTTGGTGTTGTAAAATTGTTTACAATTGTCAACCCCAGTCCATCACCGGCATCTCCACATCACCAATAGGAGTGGCAATGGCCCAACAGGAGTGGCAGATGTTAGGGACATAGGAACAGGAGTAGGCCATTCAGCCCCTTGAGCTTGTTCCGCCATTCAATTAGATCAAGGCTGATCTGTATCTTCACTCCATCTACTCCCATTTTAGTTCCACTCTTTCTGTGCTCTTCTGCTTCTCATTTCCTTGTCTTTCGATTAGTCAACTTTTGCTAGTTATTGCTACTGACTCTTTTCTACCTCCATGTTTCCTCAATGTTGCCCCTTATCTGTTCACTGCAGATTTTTTTTGTTTCCATGAACCTCTTGTGTTCTCTTGCCCTTTTATATTCTTGTTCTGCTATATAAATGCAGGTTGTTGTTGACACCACCAGTGGTAGGAGGCTTGTAACTGTGTGCAATGTGTAACTGTTCACATTGGAAATTGTCATTATAAGTATTTACATAGTTAGTTTTAATTGTAAACGTTGACATAAAAAGCACGACTAAAGATCATAACAACAGGAAGTATGTGCATACGCAAGCTTTTTAGTCAGATATAAATTCCACATACTTACCTCTGATTCCAATAGATACAAAAGTGCACATTCAAGAAGCATTATAAAATTTTATTTCATTCTTGTAAAATGAATCTGAATACTAATAGCATCTAATGAAAGAAAGAACTTGGATTTATATAGTACTTTTTCACATCTCTCAGAAACATCCCAAAGCATCTTACACACAATGAGTTATATGCAGTCACTGCTGTTATTTAAGCAAACGCAGCAGCTATTCTGCACATAGTAAGGTATTGCAAACAGCAATGAGATTAATGATCTGTTAATCTATTTTTGTATGGTGTTAGTTGAGGGAGGAATGTTGGCCAGCACACCAGGGGAACTCCTCACTTTTCTTCAAATAGTGTCATGGAATCTTTAACATTTACTTGAACCACATCGGCATGGCCGTGGTTTAACATTTCACCCGAAGGATAGAACCTTCAAAGTGCAGCTTACCCTCAATACTGACATTGAACCTTTAGCCTGATTTATCTATTCAAGCGCTCGAATGGTGTTTGAACCCACAGCCACCTCACTCAGAGCCAAGCTGATATAGAAAACAGCAACAAAGGCCAGGACTTTCCTCAGAGCTGCTCCCACTCTGCCGCCATTACTTTGCCGGGAGTGCAGGGGAAACCCCGTCTATGTGCATATAAGCACTTCTGGTGAAGTGACGGTGTGGAATGGGAGCAGCTCTGAGGAAATGCCCAGCTAAAGATAAACTAAGCCGATCTCCTCTGATTACAGCAAATTTTGAAAAAATGTAAATATTTGAACATACAAATTTTTGAGATGATACCGATTATAAAAGTTTAATTTCACAGTGGTACTTATTTTGTTCTCAAATACAAAAATACCACATACTTAATGCCAGTTACCAATATGGTGCCATTATTGTGTGATGTTAGGAATCTGTGGGTTGCTTGACAGAAGTTCATACCACCATTCAAAAATTGCTTCATATGGATTGTCAAAGCTGTTGGCAGATGCCAGCTCACCACAATTTCTTTTACAATATATAAAATCAAGGTGGATTCTCGTTTACATTACCATCTTTTACTCTAAGAAACTGGCATGGGCACTGTGCTAATAGTTTAAGCTGTTGTAAGCCATTACCAATTGGTTCTCCACTCTCTCCATGGGATAACACAGTGCCTTTAAAATCCATTTGATAATGTCCATTTACAACGGTCAAAATATAGATCAAATGTTAACCGATCCTCAAACAATTACCTTAAAACAAAAGCAGCGCCTTAAATATAAGTGCAATCTTGATTAAAACCATATCCTACGGAGACCACACTGGACTAAAACACAGTCTTCAGATGACTGTCCACCCGGGAAATAACTTTTTCTGCTCTTTAGTTCATCTTTATTGTTTTTCGACGTTTCCTTCTTCTCCGCATTTTATATCTAATTTTTCAACCTAGTATCCATTTTTTAGGTTCAATTTTCATACTTTTTTTATTTTTACTTTCTGCCCTCTTAATAATAGATGCTGTGAACTGCAAACGATAAAGTTGAAAGCACTGAAGGTAGGCCTCAAGGATATATAATCCTTGAGGATCAACCGTACAGCTTAATTAAATCAACAGTATTCAGGAAAACTTTTTGTTACATTTTCGAAGATAGCCACTAGTCCCTATTAGGGTACTCATCACTTTTCCTCAAAAACTCAGTATAAATGAATTGTAATTATTTTCAGGAATTTTTGTGTGCTAGTGTCGTAAAAAATGAAACTGTATTCACATCAAAGAGAAGTCTGCTAATGCAGAGGAAAACTGAAACTCCAGATTTGCTCTTTTCTAATCTTTTTAAACAGGATCAATCAGGAGAGTTTCAGGCTACTGACCTTTGCTCTGTGTGATTCCAGGTATGCTTTGTGGGGATTTCCATGTCTCGAAATCAGGACCTTTGTCCAATGTTTTGTTTGCATAACTGGAGAGTTATCAGCGTTAGCAATAACTTCTGGTTGTAACTTAATCCCGAGTCGCTATTAATAGACATTTTTATTTTAAAAAACTTTTTCTTTTGATTCTAGGCTCTCATCTAGATTACAAAGGAACAATGCACCTTTACTAAGGTTCAAACATTAAAAAGTAAAAAATAAAGTAGAAAGCACGTCAGTTAATTGCAAGGAACACAGGCTGACTGAAGGCATTTTTCTGATATGCAGTAAATAGTCTCATCTGATGGGGTCGATTTCTACTCCCTTTGCATGGTGTTTACTGGGCAGTAATGGCCTCAAAATGGGGTCGGTAGTCTTGCTGCTCCGTTAACATCGGCGATGCGGCTGACACCATTTTAAAAGGGTCCTACTGCTGTGTGTCCAAAGCGCCCACCTGTTTCAGGTGATAGGCCCCTTTTAATATGGAAATCGGGGTCCGATGACGAAATAGGACCCTGATTGCCATTTTAGGTGGGAACTGGTCGGAGCCCGATTTAAATATGTTAATTAAGGCCCTTAAACAGCATACGGTTTTTCACTTTAGAAATAGAGGCATAAGTACAAAAGTAGGAAATTATGCTGAACCTTTATAAAACACTGATTAGGCCCCAGCTGGAGTATTGTGGCCAATTCTGGGCACCACACTTTAGGAAGGATGTCAAGGCCTTAGAGAGGGTGCAGGGGAGATTTACTAGAATGATGCCAGGGATGAGTGACTTCAGTTATGTGGAGAAACTAGAAAATCTGGGGTTGTTCTCCTTAGAGCAGAAAAGATTAAGGGGAGATTTGACAGAGGTGTTCAATATCATGAAGGGTTTTGATAGAGTAATTATGGAAAAACTGTTTCCAGTGGCAGAAGGGTCGGTAACCAGAGGACACAGATTTAATTGGCGAAAGAACCAGAGGCGACATGAGGAATTTTTTTTTTTACAGAGCGTGTTGTTATGATCTGGAATGTACTGCCTGAAAGGGTGGTGGAAGCTAATACAATAGTAACTTTCAAAAGGGAATTGGATAAACACAGCACCAAACTGCTGACCACCCATCTTCCCTTCATGGCCCCCATGTTAGCTGATATTGTTAACGGTTCCCTCTCCTCAGGTACTGTCCCCTTCAAATCTGCCGTCATCACACCTCTCCTCAAAAAACCCACCCTTGACCCCTCTGTCTTTGCAAACTACTGGCCCATCTTCAACTTCCCTTTCCTTTCCAAAGTCCTTGAACGTGTTGTCGCCTCCCAAATCCGTGCCCATCTTTCCCGCAACTCCATGTTTGAATCCCTCCAATCAGGTTTTCGTCCCTGCCACAGTACTGAAACGGCCCTTATCAAAGTCACAAATGACATCCTATGTGACTGTGACCATGATAAACTATCCCTATTTGTCCTTCTCGACCTGTCTGCAGCCTTTGACATGATTGGCCACACCATCCTCTTCCAACGCCTCTCCTCCATCGTCCAGCTGGATGGGACTGCGCTCGCCTGGTTCCATTCTTATTTGTCCAGTCCTAGCCAGAGAATCACCTGCAATGGCTTCTCTTCCTGCTCCTGCACCGTTACCTCTGGAGTCCCCCAAGGATCTAACCTTGACCCTCTCCTATTCCTCATTTACATGTTGCCCCTCTGTGACACCATCTGAAAACACGACATCGGGTTCCACGTGTACACTGACGACACCCAGCTCTACCTCACAACCACCTCCCGTGACCCCTCCACTGTCTCTCATTTGTCACACTGCTTGTCCGACATCTAGTACTGGATCAGCAAAGATTTGCTCCAACTAAATACTGGGAAGACTGAAGCCATTGCCTACGATCCCCACCACAAACTCCGTTCCCTAGCTACTGACTCCATCCCTCTCCCTGGCCATTGTCTGAGGCTGAACCAGACTGTTCGCAACCTTGGTATCCTATTTGACCCTGAGATGAGCTTCCGACCACATACCCGCTCCATCACCAATACCACCTACTTCCACCTCTGTAACATCTCCCGTCTCCGCCCCTGCCTCAGCTCGTCTGCTGCTGAAAACGTCATCCATGCATTTGTTACCTCTAGACTTGATTATTCCAATGCTCTCCTGGCTCACCTCCCATCTTCCACCCTCCATAAACTTGAGCTGATCCAAAACTCTGCGACCTGTAACCTAACTCGCACCAAGTCTCGTTCACCCATTACCTCTGTGCTCACTGACTTACATTGGCTCCTGGTCCGGGAATGCCTCGATTTTAAAATTCTCATCCTTGTTTTCAAATCCCTCCATGGCCTTGCCCCTCCTTATCTCTGTAATCTCCTCCAGCCATACAACCCTCCGAGATCTCTGCGCGCCTCCAATTCTTGCCTCTTGCGCATGCCTGATTTTAATCACTCCACCATCGGCAGCCGTGCCTTCAGCTGCCTAGGCCCTATGCTCTGGAATTACCTCCCTAAACCTCTCTGCCTCTCTCTCCTCCCTTAAGACGCTCCTTAAAATATACCTCATTGACCAATATCTCCTTATGCGGCTCAGTGTCAAATTTTGGTTGAAAATGGCTCCTGTGAAGTGCCTTGGGAGATTTTACTACGTTAAAGGCGCTAATATAAATTCAAGTTGTTGTTATTGTTGTGTGGCTATGGGGAAAGAGCTGGGGAGTGGAATTAATTGGATAGCTCTTTCAAAGAGCCGGCACAGGCACGATGGGCTGAATGGTCGTCTTCCGTGCTGTATCCTTCTATGATTCTGTGAATCTAAGCTGCTTATCTCTAGGTTCTAACAAAAGGCCATCGACCTGAAACGTTAACCATATCTTTCTCTCTCCACAGATGCTGCTCGACCTGCTGAGTGCTTTTAGCATTTTCTGTTTTTATTTTAGAAAGATTACCTACTTCATCTTCTAAGATTCTCCATATACTGCTAGCATGATCCAGCACTGGAGCAGAATCTGCTGGGGAAAAAACACATAGGGGAACAGCCTCCTTTGAGACAGATTGTGATATCACAACGATAGTGGTGTCCCCATGAGACTTTTCCTGTTCCTTCATTGTATTTCAATGCCAACCCTGCCTGGAGCATCAGATTGTTTCCCTAGCAATGGAATGAACAAGTTGCCCTGTTCAGTGCAGCATCTTTCTATACCTTTAGGTTGTGGGTTCAAGCCCCACTCCAGAGACTTGAGCACAAAATCTAGGCTGACACTCCAGTGCAGTACTGAGTGAGTGCTCCGCTGTCGGAGGTGCCGCTTTTCGAATGAGACATTAATCCGAGGCCCCGTCTGCCCTCTCAGTTGGATGTAAAAGATCCCATGGCACTATTTTGAAGAAGAACAGGGGAGTTTTTCCCAGTGTCCTAGCCCATATTTATCCCTCAACAACATCACTAAAAAAAACAGATTATCTGGTCAGTATCATATTGCTGTTTGCGGGACCTTGCTGTGTACAAATTGGTTGCCACGTTTCCTACATTACAATAGTGATTACACTGCAAAAAACAAGTAGTCCATTGGCTGAAAAGTACTTTGGGACATCCTGAGGACATGAAAGGCGTTATATATATGCAAGTCTTTCTTTCTTTCAGGTCATCATGATACGTAGTTCTCTCTTTCTCTATTTGTTAGTCAATTAATTAGTTAATTGTTATGCTCCTTAGTTAGAGTTTAGAAAAGAATTTAACCTCCCAAATTGTTGCATTACCCATATTACCTCCCCCACTCCCCCTGCCCCTCCCCACTTACCAACCTGAAATATCTGAATGCATTTGGACAAATAGAAGATTCTTGCTCAATCCACCACACATAAAAAGAGTGTTGACCTGATGTCCTGCTCTCTGCATTGTTTCCAATATGTGACGTGTTCCCAGCTGGATAAAGGTAAATAGAACCATCAATTTAAATGCAGAATCTATCAAATAGTTGCTATTCTTTGTCGTTAGATTCATCATTAATAGATTTTCAGAAGAACTGCCATTTTGATAAGATGCAATAAAACAATTTAAGCACAAAATGCCAATTACAGTTACATCCTCCAAAATATGGGGTGAGAAATTTGACTCATGCCCAGAACCGGCAATGTCCCAGCCTGAGGTCCAAGCCAAATTCAGCTTCAGGCCTCATTAAATGCCGTTGGTGAGCTGCGGTTGCCAAACAGGCTGCCCTCTGCAGCTCGCCGGTTGGGGAGGGCGGGAAATTGGCCAGTTCCTACGCTGAGCAGGCTGGGTCTGAGGGGGGTGGCAATCCCGTGGCGGGGAGGGGTTGTATGCACTGATAGTGGGCTGGAGTTTTCTTGTTGGCCAAGAGGAACGCTCCTCCTTCTCCTTTGTTGGGCCATTTTTGAGTGGCCTCCAGCAATCCTTTTAAGGATCGTCGGTTAGGTCACTCAATGCCTGGTACAACTGGGGCATACATAGTGCAAGCTCCATCCATTGGTACCTGAATTTCACATCGGGGTCCTACAAGCGGCGTCAGGCCCCGATTCGCATATTTAAGGAGCCGAACGCCTGTTTCAGGCAGATGCCCTAGACAACTAAAATTTTCCTGAGGCAATATAGAATCCGGTGCACTTCTAGAGTAGTTCAGGCGCAGCAGATTGCAATGCAAAATTTGGGGTTCTAATGCTAATATTACATTGGGAAAAAGGGCAGCCACGAGTTGAATTTCTGCCTCATGGTGTAATTTTCCTCAGTAAAACATTTAATCTTTAATATCATTTCTGTGAGTTCCTTTCTACAGTTTTGGACATACTTTGATTACATTGTTTAATTCAAGGGAGCTCTCAAGACTTATATCTGACTGGTGTGGAAAGGAAAAAAAGGTAAGTGTAAGTGTGCATTTAACAAAACTGGCACAAGCCACTTGGATGAGTTACTATGTGACATTTGTCCCAATATCTATAGGGAGGGAGGGAGGGAGGAGGTTTAGCAGCCAGAAAACCCAGAAGTATGGGTTTCCCGGAGGTCCTGCCGTACCTGATTTAAATTTTTTGACTCTGTTTCTCAGCCGGCAGCCAGCCAGCCAGATTGAGAGGTTCACTGGCTGTCAGGGGGGAAGGCCTGCGGCACCAGGTTGCAGTCGTGGAACAGGGAGAAGGGAGCGAGGAAGAGATTGTGGGTCGGGGGGGGGGGGGGGGGGTGGCTGTGGACAGATTGGGGGGACCATGGATAGATCTGGGGGGGCGGAGAGATTGGGTTGGGAGGAAAGGCGGGGGGGGGGGAAGTGAAGATCGCGGGCCATGGATAGATCGGGGTGGGGGGGGACATGATCGCGGGGGTCTGATCGCGGGGAAGGAAGCAGGTTTGCTTGGTAAGCTGGGGGGAAGCACTCCTGCTTTTCAGAAGGCCTTCGATAAGGTACCGCATAGTAAACTCATGACTCAGGTCGGAGCATGTGTTATCAGGGGACAAGTACCAGAATGGATAGCAAGCTGGCTACAAAACAGAAAACAGAGAGTAGGGGTTAAAGGTTGTTGCTCGGACTAGCAAAAGATGGGAAGTGGTGTTCCACAAGGTTCAGTGCTGGGACCACTGCTGTTCACAATTTACATAAACGATATGGACTCGGGAATTGGAAGTACAATTTCAAAATTCGAGATTGACACCAAATTGGGGGGTATAGTTCATAGGAGGTCTGCATCAAAATACAGGAAGACATTAATAAACTTGTAGAATGGGCGTGTAATTGGCAAATGAATTTCAATATAGATAAGCGTGAGGTATTACATTTTAGTAGGAAGAATAAGGGGGCCACATACTGCTTGGAAAATAAGAGTCTAAATGGGGTGGAGGAGCAGAGGGATCTAGAGATACACAAATCACTAAAGCAGAGACACAGGTTAATAAGGTCATAAAAAAATCAAACCAAACACTGGGATTTATTTCTGGAGGGATAGAATTGAGAAGCAGGGAAGTTATCTTAAACTTGTGTAGAACCTTGTTTAGACCACACTTGGAATACTGTGAACAGTTCTGGTCTCCATATTATAAAAAGGATATAGAGACACTGGAGAAGTTGCAAAAAAGATTCACTTGGATGATACCAGAACTGAAAGGTTATACCTATCAGGAAAGATTGAGCAGGCTGGGGCTCTTTTCTCTAGAAAAGAGAAGACTGAGGAGTGACCCGATAGAGGTCTTTAAGATTATGAAAGGATTTGATAGGGTAGACGTAGAGATGATGTTTCCACTTGTTGGGGAGACCAGAACTAGGGGCTATAAATATAAGATAGGCACTAATAAATCCAATAAGGAATTCAGGAGAAACTTCTTTATCCAGAGAGTGGTTAGAATGTAGAAGTCGCTACCACAAGGAGACAAGGAATAGTTGAGGCAAATAGCATAGATGCATTTAAGGGAAAGCTAGATAAACACAAGGGAGAAAGGAATAGAAGGATATGCTGATAGTGTTAGATGAAGTCAGGAGGGAGGAGACTCGTGTGGAGCATAAACACTGGCATGGACCTGTTGGGCCAAAAGACCTGTTTCTGTGCTGTAGGTTCTATGTAATTCTATGTAACATATTTAAATAACTGACCTGCCTCTGGAGAGCAGGTTAGTCGCCGGCCCCCCATCCCGTCTCCGTTAAAACCAGAAGTTGGAGGTGGGTTGGGGTCGGGTTTCCCACTTTTGAATTTTTAATACCCCCGCCCCTCTTCTGCCCATCCTGAGGGTTAAAATCCCCCCCTGAATGCCTGTGGAGTTGCACACAGTCTGAGTCGCAGCTTCGTAAGAAGGATAAGAGAGCATAAATGGGAGGCATCAAAAAAGGCACACATAAATAATAATAAAATGTACCCTGTGTCTTTTACAGAGCAAACTCTATTCACTCTGCCCCTCCTGAAGAAAATACAGATTGACAAGTGGCAAAAAACAAAAATAAGCTCCTGTTATTTTTAGAAAAGGCACACAGGCAATTTAGCAGAGTACAAAAATAGCTTTCTCAGTTGCATAGTTCTCAAGCACTGCAGCAGCAACTTATATTTTTCCACCAAAAATTAAGATGCTCCTCTGCAGCAGTGGTGGAACTCCCTCTTGGTGGCAGGAATTTTGCCAGGAGCCCACTGTTCATGGATAATCACCTCCGACCCAGGAAAATGGGTCAGGGTTGCAACATTGTTGGGTGATCGGGTGGAAGTGCTGCCCTGCCAGATTACTGCCACAAAGAGAACAATCCAGCCCAGGGAGTCTTAATGTGACACAAAGGCTTATAATAGTATCTACAGCATTTTCTGAATTACAAGTATTTTCTAAATTAAGTTTGTAACTTGTTAAAATGTGTGGTATAACCTGATAACAGAATTCATTCCACTCGTAATAAGACAATGATAACTTGCTTTTGGCATCCCCACTTGCAAGTTTTCAAGTTTTTCTCTTAATTTGTAAATATGACAAATGCTTAAAGTCTGTATAAGGCATTCATATATTTAACAGCTTGAACAAGTCTGGGATTATTTTCATGTAATGCAGGGAGTCCCTTGAGGTGTTAGTATTCAAAAAGGGCAACAAGTCAAAACTGGGCAACTACAGGCCCATTTAGCTTGATTTTGGTTATATGCACTGTATGGCCATTTTGACGGAAGAGCTATTAGAGACTCTCAACTTGGATTCTGGAAAGGAGGTCATGTTCCACAAACCTGGTTGACATTTTTGTGGAAGTTACTAGGTTGGTGGATGTAGATAGCCCGTTTGATATTATATAACTTCATTTTCAAAAAGCTTTTGACAAGGTGCTACACAATAAGTTACTTACTGTGGGATTAGCTGTCAGATTTTGGGTTGGATAAGGAACTTGTTGCATTCTTGTAGACAGAAGGCTGTTCTTAATGGCAGCGTTCTGCATGGGTCTGGTCATTAGTGGAATCCCACAGCAGTTATGTGAGAGAGAGAGAGCAAAAGAGAGAAAGAAAAAGAGAAAGAGAGAAAGAAAGAAAGACTTGCATTTATATAGCACCTTTCACGACCTCAGGATGTCCCACAGTGCTTTACAGCTGATGAAGTACTTTTGAAGTGCAATCACTGTTGCAATGTAGGAAACACGGCAGCCAATTTACACATAGCAAGCTCCCACAAGCATCAATGTGATAATGACCAGATAATCTGTTTTAGTGATGTTGGTTGAGGGATAAATATTGGCCAGGACATTGGGGAGAACTCCTCTGCTCTTCTTCTAAATAGTGCCGTGGGATCTTTTACGTCCACCTGAGGAGGCAGACGGGGCCTCGGTTTAACATCTCATCCAAAAGACGGCACCTCCAACAGTATAGCACTCCCATAGTACTGCATTGGAAAGTGAGCCTGGATTTTGTGCTCATGACCCATGACCTTCTGACTCAGAGGTGAGGGAGCTACCAACTGAGCCACGGCCGACACTCAGCAATGTTAAGACCATTGCTCTTCATCATCTTTATCAATGATCTGGTTGAAGGCATATGGGGAACTGTCCGCAAGTTCATGGATGATACAAAGATTTGTGCAGGTGTTCGAACCTTAGATAAGAAAAATAGATTGCAAGCAGATCTAGATGCCATGGGAGAATGAACAATGTAATTTAATATAGTTAAATATAGTGTTATGCATGTGTACACCATGCAGGGTTACGAACTTAAGGCTGTTGCGCAAGAGAAAGACCTAAGTGTCATCGTACATGAATCACTGAAAGTTCACGATCAGTGCTGAAAGGCTATTACAAATGCAAATACAGTACTGGCATGTATTGCCAAGATGATCAAATACAAAATAAAAGATATTATACTGTTCTTGTGCAAGACCTTGCTCAGGCCTTATCTAGAACACTGGGTCCAGTTTTGGTCTCCTCACATGGTGGGTGATATAGAAGCGCTGGAAAAGGTTCAGAGGAGGGCCAGTAGATTTGTATTTAGTTCACAGGCCGTTAGTTACAATAGGCTTAGAAAGCATTTACGCTAGAAAAGCATAACCTTTGAGATTTGATTGCAATCTCTAAAATAAGGAAAGAATTGGATTTGGTCCATGTGGATAGGCTACTTGATTTAGATAGATCAGGGAGGACTAGGGGACATGAGGACAAGTTATGTAAACATAGAACTAGGTTAGATATTAGAAGATAATTCTTTTCACAGAGAGGCGTCGACCTATGATACCAGTTGCCGGTTCATGCAGTGAGTGTGGATTCACTGCAAATGTTCAAAAGGAAGCTGGACATGTTCCTAACTGTGGCCCACATCACTGCGAATAAAAGGTGGGTGGGGTATTGGGGCATGTGTCTCACAGTCACTGTGGTCTCTCGGAACTTGTTTGATCACCTTTGGGACAACAGGCTGACACAATCGTACTCAGTATCATATCTATCAACCAACATCCCATTCTCCTCCATCACCATCTCTGCGTACGTTCTCTCCTACTGGCAGGACAGACCTACCAGAGGTGGGGACACAGTGCTAAACAGTCAGGTGGGAGTGGCCCTGGAAGTCCTCAACATAGACTCTGGAGCCTATGAAGTTTCATGGCTTCAGGTCAAATAAGGAGAAAAAGAAACTTTTTGCTGATCATTACCTACTCCCCCACTCAACCGACGAATCAGTGCTCCTCCATGTTGAATCACTTGGAGGAAGCTTTGAGGGAAGTAAGGGAACAGAATGCACTCTGGATGGGGACTTAATTCTCCACCACCAAAAGTGGCTCGGTAGTCCTGAGCTGGCCGAGACCTGAAGGACAGAGTTGCCAGGCTGCGCCTGCGTCAGGTGTGAGGGAACCAACAAGAGGAAGTACTCTACCTTTTGCAGACACCTCTGTCGTCACAGCATTGGTAGGAGTGACCACCACGCAGTACTTGTGAAGACAAAGTCTTGTCTCCACAGTGAAAGCATCCTTCATCATGAGGCACGACAGCTCTGCTCAGTGGGACAGACTAAGGACGGATCTGGTAGCCCAAACTGGGCATCTATGATTCTCTAACCTCATGGCTCAACATATTCCTCATGCTCATCACCACCAAGCCAAGAGACCAACTCAGTTCAGTGAAAAGTAGCACCACGCATACCTTAGAATGAGGCATCAACCTAGTGAAGCTACAACACAGGGCTACCTGTATGTATGATGTGGAGATGCCGGTGGTGGACTGGGGTTGACAAATGTAAACAATCTTACAACACCAAGTTAAAGTCCAACAATTATACCTGTATGTAAACACCAAATGCAGCAGGTTATAGATGGAGCTAAGACATCCCACAACCAACAGATCAGAGCAAAACTCTCTAGCCCTACCACATCCAGTCGAGAATGGTAGTGGATAACCAAAGCTAACAGGAGGCAGAGACAACATGAGCATACCCATACGCAACCATGATGGAGCCCAGCACATGAACATGGGCAAGGAAACCTCCTGCTGATTACCACCTACCGTCCTCCCTCAGCTGATGTACCGGGTACGGTAGCATAGTGGTTATGTTACTGGGCTAGTAATCCAGAGGCCTGGACTAAAATCGAGAATCATGAGTTCAAATCCCGCCACGACAGCTGGCGAATTTAAATTTAATTAATTAAATTCAATTAATTAAATAAAAATCTGGAATTAAAATACTAGTATCAGTAATGATGGCCATGAAACTACCGGATTGTCGTAAAAACCCATCTGGTTCACTAATGTCCTTTAGGGAAGGAAGCCTGCTGCCCTTACCCGGTCTGGCCTATATGTGACTCCAGACCCACAGCAATGTGGTTGATTCTTAATTGCCCTCTGAAATGGCCTAGCAAGCCACTCAGTTGTAAAATCTCACTACGAAAAGTCATAATAAGAATAAAACCGGACGGACCACCCGGCATCGGACCACTAGGCACCGGACACGACAACGGCAAAACACCAAGCCCATTCAACCCTGCAAGGTCCTCCTTACTAACATCTGGGGACTTGTGCCAAAATTGGGAGAGCTGTCCCACAGACTAGTCAAGCAACAGCCTGACATAGCCATACTCACAGAATCATATCTTTCAGCCAACGTCCCAGACTCTTCCATCACCATCCCTGGGTACGTCCTGTCCCACCGGCAGGACAGACCCACCAGAGGTGGCGGTACAGTGATATACAGTCAGGAGGGCGTGGCCCTGGGAGTCCTCAACATTGACGCTGGACCCCATGAAATCTCATGGCATCAGGTCAAACATGGGCAAGGAAACCTCCTGCTGATTACCACCGACCGTCCTCCCTCAGCTGATGAATCAGTCCTCCTCCATGTTGAGCACCACTTGGAGGAAGCACTGAGGGTAGCAAGGGCACAAAATATACTCTGGGTGGCTCGGTAGCACCACTACTGGCCGAGTCCTGAAGGACATAGCTGCTAGACTGGGCCTGCGGCAGGTGGTGAGGGAAAAACTTACTTGACCTCGTCCTCACCAATCTACCTGTCGCAAATGCATCTGTCCATGACAGTATTGGTAGGAGTGACCACCGCACAGTCCTCGTGGAGATGAAATCCCGTCTTCGCACTGAGGACACCATCCAACGTGTTGTGTGGCACTACCACTGTGCTAAATGGGATAGATTCAGAACAGATCTAGCAGCTCAAAACTGGGCATCCATGAGGCGCTGTGGGCCATCAGCAGCAGCAGAATTGTATTCCAGCACAATCTTTAAACTCATGGCCCGGCATATTCCTCACTCTACCATTACCAACAAGCCAGGGGATCAACCCTGGTTCAATGAGGAGTGTAGAAGAGCATGCCAGGAGCAGCACCAGGCGTACCTAAAAATGAGGTGCCAACCTGGTGAAGCTACAACTCAGGACTACATGCATGCTAAACAGCGGAAGCAACATGCTATAGACAGAGCTAAGCGATTCCACAACCAACGGATCAGATCAAAGCTCTGCAGTCCTGCCACATCCAGTCGTGAATGGTGGTGGACAATTAAACAACTAACGGGAGGAGGAGGCTCTGCAAACATCCCCATTCTCAATGATGGCGGAGTCCAGCACGAGAGTGCAAAAAACAAGGCTGAAGCGTTTGCAACCATCTTCAGCCAGAAGTGCCGAGTGGATAATCCATCTCAGCCTCCTCCCGATATCCCCACCATCACGGAAGCCAGTCTTCGGCCAATTCGATTCACTCCACGTGATATCAAGAAACGGCTGAGTGCACTGGATACAGCAAAGGCTATGGGCCCCGACAACATCCCAGCTGTAGTGCTGAAGACTTGTGCTCCAGAACTAGCTGCGCCTCTAGCCAAGCTGTTCCAGTACAGCTACAACACTGGCATCCACCCGACAATGTGGAAAATTGCCCAGGTATGTCCTGTCCACAAAAAGCAGGACAAATCCAATCCGGCCAATTACCGCCCCATCAGTCTACTCTCAATCATCAGCAAAGTGATGGAAGGTGTCGTCGACAGTGCTATCAAGCGGCACTTACTCACCAATAACCTGCTCACCGATGCTCAGTTTGGGTTCCGCCAGGACCACTCGGCTCCAGACCTCATTACAGCCTTGGTCCAAACATGGACAAAAGAGCTGAATTCCAGAGGTGAGGTGAGAGTGACTGCCCTTGACATCAAGGCAGCATTTGACCGAGTGTGGCACCAAGGAGCCCTAGTAAAATTGAAGTCAATGGGAATCAGGGGGAAAACTCTCCAGTGGCTGGAGTCATACCTGGCACAAAGGAAGATGGTAGAGGTTGTTGGAGGCCAATCATCTCAGCCCAAGGACATTGCTGCAGGAGTTCCTCAGGGCAGTGTCCTTGGCCCAACCATCTTCAGCTGCTTCATCAATGACCTTCCCTCCATCATAAGGTCAGAAATGGGGATGTTCGCTGATGACTGCACAGTGTTCAGTTCCATTCGCAACCCCTCAGATAATGAAGCAGTCCGAGCCTGCATGCAGCAAGACCTGGACAACATCCAGGCTTGGGCTCATAAGTGGCAAGTAACATTCGCGCCAGATAAGTGCCAGGCAATGACCATCTCCAACAAGAGAGAGTCTAACCACCTCCCCTTGACATTCAACGGCATTACCATCGCCGAATCCCCCACCATCAACATCCTGGGGGTCACCATTGACCAGAAACTTAACTGGACCAGCCATATAAATACTGTGGCTACAAGAGCAGGGCAGAGGCTGGGTATTCTGCGGCGAGTGACTCACCTCCTGACTCCCCAAAGCCTTTCCACCATCTACAAGGCACAAGTCAGGAGTGTGATGGAATACTCTCCACTTGCCTGGATGAGTGCAGCTCCAACAACACTCAAGAAGCTCGACACCATCCAAGATCAAGCAGCCCGCTTGATTGGCACCCCATCCACCACCCTAAACATTCACTCCCTTCACCACCGGCGCACTGTGGCTGCAGTGTGCACCATCCACAGGATGCACTGCAGCAACTCGCCAAGGCTTCTTCGACAGCACCTCCCAAACCCGCGACCTCTACCACCTAGAAGGACAAGGGCAGCAGGCGCATGGGAACAACACCACCTGCACGTTCCCCTCCAAGTCACACACCATCCCGACTTGGAAATATATCGCCGTTCCTTCATTGTCGCTGGGTCAAAATCCTGGAACTCCCTTCCTAACAGCATTGTGGGAGAACCGTCACCACACGGACTGCAGCAGTTCAAGAAGGCGGCTCACCACCACCTTCTCGAGGGCAATTAGGGATGGGCAATAAATGCCGGCCTTGCCAGCGACGCCCACATCCCGTGAACGAATAAAAAAAATAAAAAAAATGTGTCTGCAAGTGTCTTAAGCCAAAGTGTCCATTTGGATAATCCTACTCAGCCTCCTCCTGAGTTCCCCATCATCATAGATGCCAGTCTTAAGCCAATTCAGTTCACTCCACATAAAATTAAGGAGTAGCTGAGTGTACTGGACAAGCAAAGGCTATGGTGACAACATCCCGGCTGTAAAACTGAAGATCTGTGTGACCTGAACTAGCTGTTCCCCTCGTCAAGCTATTCCAGGATAGCTATGACAATAACATCTACATAACAATGTGAAATATTTCCCATGTGTGCCCTATCCACAAAAAAAGGATAAATCTAACCTAGAAAATTAATGCCCAATCAACCTCCTCCCAATCAGTCAAGTGATGGTAGAAGTCATTAATAGTGCCATTGACCAAAACATACTCACTAATAACCTGCTCACCGAAGCCCAGCTCAAGTTCTACAAGAACCACTTGCCTCCAGACCTTGCCACAGCATTGATTCAGACATGGATGCAAGAGCTGAATGCCAGAGGAGTGGTGATAGCAGCTATCCTTTACATCAAGGCAGAATTTGACCATGTATGGCACCAAGGAGCTCCAGCAAACCTGAGGTCAATGGGGGTCAGAGGGAAAACTCTGCAATTGCTGGAGTCATACCTGGTACAAACAAAGATAGTCACGGCTGCTGGTGGCCAATTATCGCAAAAGCTTCTCAGGGAGGCGCTCTAGGTCCAACCATCTTCAGTTGCGTCACAATGTTGCTTCCTCTGTTCGCTAATGATTTCAGTGTTTCGCTCCATTCACAATCCCTCTGATAATGAAGTGTCCCATGCCAGCCTACATCAGGACTTAGCCAACATCCAGGTTTAGGTTAGCAAGTGGCAGACAACAGCCGTGCCACATAAGTGCCAAGTAATGACCATCTTGAACAAGAGAAAGTGCAGCCAATAGCCCCTGGCCTTCAATGACATCACTATCACTGAGTCCCCTCCCATCAATATCTTGGGAGGGCTCACCTTTGATCAGAGGCTCAATTGGACCAGCCACAGCAACACAATGGGTACGAGCTGGACACAGGCTGGGTATTCTGCAACAACTGGCTCGCCTCCTGACCCCTCAAAGCCTTTCCACCATCTATAAGACTCAAGTCAGCGGTGAGATGGAATACTCACCATTCACCTGGATGAGTCCAGCCACAGCAACACTTAAATAGCACCTACAGGATGCACTGCAGCAACTCACCAAGATTACTTGGATAGCACCTCCCATTCCTGAGATGTCTACCACCAAGAAGGAAAAGAGGAGCAATGTTCCATGATCTCTAAGCTCCCCTCCAAGTTGCACACCAACTTGACTTTTTTATATATCACAATTCCTTGGTCAAGTATGGGTCACTGGGTCAGTATCCTGGAATTTCCTACCTAACACCATCATGGGGCCACGAGGACTCAGGCGATTCAAAAAGGTTTAATGCACACAATCACTTTCAAAGTTATTCACTTTGGTAGGAAGAATAGAAAAACAGAATATTTCTTAAATGGTGACAAACTATTAAATGTTGGCATTCAGAGGGATTTGGGTGTCCTTGTACATGAAACAGGGAAAGTTAACATGCAGGTACAGCAAGCAGCAAGGAAGGCAAATGGTATGTTGGTCTTTATTGCAAGGGGGATGGAGTACAAGAGTAAGGAAGTCTTGCTGCAATTGTACACGGCTTTGGTGAGACCACACCTGGAGTACTGTGTACAGCTTTGGTCTCTTTACCTAAGGAAGGATATGCTTGCCTTAGAGGTGGTGCAATGAAGGTTCACTAGATTGATTCCTGGTATGAGAGGGTTGTCCTGTGAGGAGAGATTGAGTAGAATGGGCCTATACTCTCTGGAGTTGAGAAGAATGAGAGGAGATCTCATAGATATGTATAAGATTCTGAGAGGGCTTGACAGGGTAGATGCTGAGAAGCTATTTCCCCTGGCTGGAGAGTCTAGAACTAGGGGGGCATAGTTTTAGAATAAGGGTACGGCCATTTAGGACTAAGATGAGGATAAATTTCTTCACTCAGAGGGTTGTGAATCTTTGGAATTCTTTACCCCAGAGGGCTGTGGATGGTCAGTCGTCGAGTATATTCAAGGCTGAGATCGATAGATTTTTGGACTGTAAGGGAATCAAGGGATATGGGGATCGGGCGGGAAAGTGGAGTTGAGGTCAGGCATGATTTTATTGAATGGCGGAGCAGGCTCGAGGGGCTGTATGGCCTACTCCTGCTCCTATTTCTTATATTCAGAGAAACTAGCAATTGGCAATAAATACAGCCTTACCTGCGCCAACCACATGCCAAAAACAAAACATTTTTTACTCCATTTTGAAATCCTCCCATTGCCTCTCACCCTCCTCCAAATCTTTTCCAAATACTTTCCCTGAGCTAGCCAGCACAAGATGTATAAGACCAGGGTGGAATGACTTGCTTTCCAATCTTGTCTCCTTCGCTGTTGGGAAGCTCTTCACTCTACATTGCCTCTCACAATTGCTGGTTGAAATTGGGAACTTATTCTGCACCTCTACTTTGATATTCCACGGGTAGTCACTGAGTATACTATGTGAATATTAAAAATTGCTTTTATCAATTGATCATCTATTTCTCCTTTTATTTAAAATTAAATCTCTAGCGAACAATTGGAACAAGTACAGCTCCCCAGAGATCAGTTCCATAGAAGTAGATGTGAGTCCACTAAAGCTAACCACCTATCAACAACATAAGCAAACAGGAATCAATTGTTTAGAACTCTAGTTTGTGTTGTTCATACATTTAAGGCATTCATGTTTTTATCACACATCATGATTTACATCAATTAAAAAACCCTGACATTCATGTCATTTATTTTATTGACATTTAATTTTTTTTTACTGAAGCCACAGACAGGAAGACTCGATCATTCCAATTTAATACCCCACAGTTACAATCAAATCTCCTAGTTCATTAACAAGTGCAATGAAAAGTTTTCATAATGCATTCTGCCCCCATACAATTAGCGGTGAGCAAACAGGACAATAATGGAGCTAAACAAACTCAAACTTTGGCTCCAGAATTATCCATGGAACTTTTCAGCAGCCATCTCATTTACTGTTTGGCTCCAAAAGTATTTTCTTGCACATTGCCTGCCCTTTCACAGCAAGTACTGGAGCAAAGAATGTAATTGATATTGCAAAGCTATGAGTGACTATTTTTTTAAACTTTCAGGTAGTGGAAGCTGCCATGGGATGAAGAATCTGCTTAATTTAACTTTTGGAAACCTAGGAAATACCATCATTAGATTACCAGAGAGAAGGATCAAATGCCTGGATCAGCAGAGAGTCGTCAGCCTCCACTAAGCTACAGAGTCTGAAATAAATTATATAGTTATACACACAGACACCACAGGCAGAAACAACTATTTCCTAGCTAATATTAGCATTTTCTCTCTGTGCATGCAAAGTACTATCATAGGGCAGATTCCATTTCACAAGCCCCAGAGGACAATTAGGCCCTGATATTCCTCATCAGAATATCCCAATAGCAGTTGTTTCCAGGACATTCCAATGATGAAAAATGGTCAGAGATTTGTAATTCTGCATCTCTGGCCTAGTATCGCTCAATGGCTTTTAAGGGGTTGTCATGAGTGGGGGTGCCAGCATTAAGTCTGGGTGCGGCGGGAAATTGCAACTTTTATTAAAATGAAGTAAAAGTGATGTTTCATCATCACCCGCATGACTGGACGTAGGTCAGGTGCAAGCAACGCCCGTATAAATTGGATGTTGACAAACATGTGGTGGCACTAGAGAAAGGAAGTCATTTAAAGGGTCAGGCAGCAACTGTTTGCAGTGGAGAATTTAAATAATTACAAAATCATTATCAAATTGGAAACGGCCCAATCTGAATTGGAGTCATGCCTCTGCTTCCCCATCTCCTGGCTCCTTATTCATGTCAGGATACTGAACTTGCAGGGCCAGCTCTTCCAATTTGGAGATAGATTGATGTGTTGCGAGTCCTCTCCTGGTCCTCCTCTTCTCCCTCTTCTTTTGCACATTTTTTTTTTATATAAAGGTTGTCATGTTTCAGGATTTCAGACTATACTGCCACAGCGGACCTTTGCAGAATATATGTTGAGAATGCTATTATTGAACTAAACTTAGTTCTCAAGAGGGGAGATTTACAAGACAGTAGGGCTGGTAAGTGTATATATTTAGACCCTGGCCTGGATTTTAACTGCCAGCGGGTTTCTGGCGAGTTAATCCCGTGGCAGAATGAGTCGGCCTATTTTAATAGCTGGGCCACAATTAAATCCTGTCGGCCGACTTCCCGCCTGTTCTGGGTGGGAAGTCAGCTGGAAGCAGTGGAAAATTGGAGGCCTGGAGGCCAAGCGCCAACACAAGGTAAGTGGCGGTATCAGGTTCCTACTCCTCCTGGCCCCACAAAAGAAAGAAAATCACTTACCTTTCTCGGCCTCTTCTGGGGCTGATCTACTTCTGTCCTGGGATGCTCTGGCAGGAAAGCTTCCCCGCTCAGTCCTGAGTTAAAATTGCAGTGAGGTCCCAATAACGTCAATGGGACCCAACATGCATATGTAAAGAAGGACCCTACCAGTTTTGGACAGGTATTCTTGCTGCTTGTTCAGCCCGGCAGGTTAAAATCACGGTCGGCCGGATCCATGCGGCTTCAGGGCAAGTAAGTAATGGTTTGCTCCGGGCGGGTACAATTAAAATTGCCCCCAGCGATCGTTAATACTCATTGCTGTTATGATAGTCATATTCATTTGAACTCAACAGGGTCATTGCCAAGTTAGGCTGGTTGATTGTACTTTTGAGGAGGAGTGGTATTTAGTTTTGATTAAAAGCTAACACTGGAATCAGAGAGTCAGGCTTTTAGGTATAAGATAGGTTGGGAGGGCAGTCAGGGTGTTTAGAGGAAAAACTCTGAGGGCCTTTGCTGAGGTGAAGAGGTTAGGAATTCTGGAAGATAGTTAGAAGATCTCTTGTTCAAGTAACCAATTCACTGAAGTAGGAAAGCATGTCGTGTTCTTTATTTTCTACCATTAGATAAGTTGTTCTGATTGAACTAAGTGAATCTTATTGTAACTGCTGTGCTGTACATACTCCTTACTGTGGAATAAAACAACTTAATGTTTTGAGCCATGCCTCTCCTCATTTAATTTAACTTGGTCTGCTTTCAAAGCGATTAAACAAATGAACATGTGAAAAACACGAGTATCTGGACCAAATAACAAGGGGATGCTATTGTTACATCGGCCGCTCAAAAGTCAGAATCTACCCCAATGTGACCAAAACCAGGATAACTTTGGGTACTAGTGAAGGAAGCCATAATTCCAATCATTTCAAGTTAAAAATTAAGTTGAGTACTTATCTGGACGTATCTGCAATTTACCCATTTGGAGTCAATTGCCAATCTTTTAACTGCCAATAGAGTCAATGAGGATTTTAGTTGGTCAAATACACTTAATAGCTTCAGTTTGCCAACTTTGCATCAGACTGGAATTAAGACCCCAGTAAACATTTCAGTACACACTTTGGGAGAGTATTTAATCATCAAACTAATTCCTTTAATATACAGAGTAATAATGGAGTCAATGAACGCTGGGAGCTAGCAGCAGATTGGAAATAGGCTAATGTGGTGCCCATGCTCAAAACAGACAGGCAACTACAGACCCATGAGTCTCACTCCCATTTCTTGTAAAATAACAGAATTCATTCTTGGGAGTGAACTTGAAGATTATCTGTGCAACAGTAACCTAGTTAACAGCAGTCAGTGAGGATTCAGAAGGGGAAGATCCTGCCTGACCAACCTTCTTGACTTCTTTGAGGAAGTGACAACCCAAGTAGAGTGTGGTAAGCTCTATGACTTGATGTACCTTGACTTCAAAAAGATTTTTGATAAAGTTCTACATGAAAGGCTATTAATTAAATAGTCTGCAATGGTTCAAGAAGGCGGCTCACCACCACCTTCTCAATGACAACCTGGAATGAGCAATAAATTCTGGCCTTGCCAGCGACGCTCTTACCCCAGAATTAATTGAAAAAAATTAAACTCAAAGATATGTGAGGTAAACCCTAGGAATAGCTAAGAAACTGGCTGAAGGGTAGGAAACAACAAGTACTTGTTAGAGGAGTTAAGTCAGAATGGGGGAAAGTACTGAGTGGAGAACCTCATGGCTCGGTGTTGGGACCACTACTCTTTCTCATTTACATCAAAAACGCAATGCCAAGTGGACAATTTTGGAGATGATTTTGTCCAACTCATTCTATAATTTTTGAAGCAGCTTAGAAATTACAGAATGAGTTGGACAAAATATGTAACTGGGCAGAACAGTGGCAGATTGAATTTAATGCCAACAAATGTAAAGTGCTACATGTAAGAAGGAAAAACAGAGACACGCAAACGCCATGAATGGTGTTGAAAAAGTTAAAGGTGAAGTTGAAGGAGACCTAAGAATCTTAGTAGACTTGGACCAAACATGTCCAACTGATGCAGAACAGCAATCAACAAAGCTAATAGAGTGTTGAATTATATAGTCAAAACATTAGAATATAAGTCAGAGGAGCTAGTGATCAAACTGTATAGTGTTCTGGTCAGACCACACCTTGAATAGTGCATCTGGCTCTGGTCACCAAGAAACAAGAGAGGCATTTGATTGCTGCAAGCAGTGCAGAGAAGAGCCACTCAGCTGATTCCCAGTGTCAGGGGTCTGAGAATTGAGAAAAGTCTGGAAAGGATGTGTCTAAAAGGTAATCTTATAGAAGTACTTAAGATCATTAGGATGTAGAAAAAGTTAATGTGGATTATTACTTTAAATAAAATTATGGGAGTAGAACTAGCATACACAAGTTGAAAGGTAATTTTAGGACTGATATATGGAAATTCTTCCCCACACAAAGAGTGATCAACATGTTGAATAAACTTCCAGAGACAGAAGTGGAGGCAAAACCATAGAATCATTTAAGAAACAACTGGATGCTACAATAGGGGGAAATTAGGATCTCTCTGTATGGAGGAATTAGGATGGGCCAAATATCCTTCCTCGTCTGTAATTATCATGTGATCTTGTGATCTAAATGAGCTAGAGCCTTTGTAATCTGATCCCGCAGACACATTTTGGGATAGGTAATTGCTCCAAGGGATAGGTATGGACTGTAGATTATCCTTACTAGTATTTTTAGACTACTCAAGCAGCCCAATTTTTTCAGAATTTATTTTACCTACATTAATGTAGTGCAAATCTAGAAGAAGTAATACAAACACTGGAGTTAAAGTGGCTCAATCATCATCTAAATGTGTCTTTCAAGATGAAGATGCTAAATCAGGGAATGGAACAAATCTGATGTTGATTGAGGCTTTTCTAATTTTCATATCATTTGTGGGAATTTAGATCTCAGTTATTGGGCCCGACATTACAGGGAGCCTCCTCTGCTGCCGGAAATATGGTAGGGTGAGACTACTGGCCACTACTGTGTCCTAGAGTTGAGTCCATCCCAAATCATGGAGATAGGGGTCATTTAAATAGTTGAGGCAGTGGCCAACACCTGTACAGGTGTAACAGAGCACCCACACTGACTGGTGGAAAATCAGAGCAGCAGTCTACTGTTCCAATGAGGGGAGCCAAAGGCCCTTATTGGACCAAAGAATATATGATTTTAAAACATTTTCCCTAAAGGGAAATGAGAGCTTTAATTCTAAGGTAATCGATCTCCTTCCCCTTTGGAATTTAGGCCAGAACGTTCCGGGGCAGAAACCTGGTGGATTTGGGTCCAACCCCAAATTCCTGAGCCCCACCGGCTATCCGCCTGAGTTGCTCCTTCTCCCACCTCAGGATTGATTTTTGAGCTATGTTCTGCCACCCTGCACCCCCTTTAAAAAAAACAAAAATTAAGATGATGTCACCCTAATAATGAAGACATTTTCATCATGAAGTGGGTGTAAGCCCATTAGAACAGAATCAAGAATCCTTTACATTGCTTTAATTATGAATGAAAATTTTACTTACCGCTATGGCTTGAACTGTAGCTAAGTAAAGCCTAGCAAGGTCATCAAGACTATTGGACAGTGCCAGTCCAGTTATCTATTGGTGAAAGAAAAAGGTAAACATAGAAACATAGAAAATAGGAGCAAAAGTAGGCCCTTCGAGCCTGCTCCGTCATTCAAAATGATCATGGCTGATCGTCTAACTCAGTACCCTGTTCCTGCTTTTTCCCCATATCCCTTGATCCCTTCAGCATTAAGAAATATATCTATCTCCTTCTTGAATACATCTAATGACTTGGCCTCCACTGCCTTCTGTGGTAGAGAATTCCACAGGTTCACCACCCTCTGAGTGAAGAAATTTCTCCTCATCTCAGTTCTAAATGGCATACCCCATATCCTGAGACTGTGACCCCTGGTTCTGGACTCGACAGCCACCGGGAACATCCTCCCTGCATCTAGTCTGTCTAGTCCTGTTAGAATTTTATATGTTTCGATGAGATCACCTCTCATTCTTCTAAACTCTAGTGAATATAGGCCAAGTTGTCCCAATCTCTCCTCATACGTCAGTCCTGCCATCCCAGGAATCAGTCTGGTAAACCTTTGTTGCACTCCCTCCATGGCAAGGACATCCTTCCTCAGATAAGGAGACCAAAACTGCACACAATACTCCAGATATGGTCTCACCAAGGCCCTGTATAACTGCAGTAAGACATCCCTGCTCCTGTACTCAAATCCTCTTGCAATGAATGCCAACATATCATTCGCCTTCCTAACTTCTTGCTGCACCTGAATGCTCGCTTTCAGCGACTGGTGCACAAGGACACCCAGGTCTCGTTGCACCTCCCCTTTTCCCAATCTATCACCATTCAGATAATAATCTGCCTTTCTGTTTTTACAACCAAAGTGGATAATCTCACATTTATCCATGTTACACTGCATCTGCCATGTTCTTGCCCAGTCACCCAACTTGTCTAAGTCACATTGGAGCCTCTTGGCATCGTCCTCACAGCTCACATTCCACCCCAGCTTTGTGTCAACTGCAAACTTGGAAATGTTACATTTAGTTCCCTAATCCTAATCATTGATGTATATTGTGAATAGCTGGGGCCCAAGCACTGATCCCTGCGGTACCCCACTAGTCACTGCCTGCCACCCGGAAAAAGACCCGTTTATTCCTACTCTCTGTTTCCTGCTGTCAACCAATTCTCAATCCATGCCAGTATATTCCCCCCAATCCCATGTGCTTTAATTTTGCACACTAACCTCTTGTGTGGGACCTTATCAAAAGCCTTCTGAAAATCCAAGTAGATCACATCCACTGGTTCTCCCCTATCTATTCTACTAGTTACCCCCTCAAAAAACTCCAGTAGATTTGTTAAGCATGATTTCCCTTTCATAAACCCATGCTGACTTTGTCCAATCCCGTTAATGCCTTCCAAGTGTTCTGTTATCACATCTTTTATAATAGACTTTAGCATTTTCCCCACTACTGATGTTAGGCTAACTGGTCTGTAATTCCCTGTTTTTTCTCTCCCTCCTTTGCTTTATTAGAACTTGAAGACACAACTCTAAGTATATTTGTTTTATTTTCAAATGAATTTTTACATAATTAATTGAGGAGTTATGATTTAAAAATAGGTTTTGTAGTGACATTGGTATTCTTAGCAATAATAAGCATGGAATTAACTCTGAAAGGTTATCAGTAGAAAGGCTTAGGTGGAAAAGATGGTCTCTAAGGAACTATTTTCAATAAAAAAATACTATCCATTCTATGTCTGTAACAAAAAAGGTAATGAAAACCTCCAAAGGGACTTAGGGGCTGTGCGATTATATCACTAGCTCATAAGGCTGAGCACAAATCCTAGCCAAATAATGGAGTAAATCTCAATCTCCTTAGCTTGATAGACATTCAGACAGGGCAGTCAAAGCAGTGTCTGTCAAGGCTTTTGCTTTTTTAAATTATTTCTTCCCAAGTATGCTATTTTTCCTTTATAAAGAATGCACTTAGGTTTTAAATGGATAGACAAATCTTAAAAATGGGAAGACAAGTTGATAAAACTGGTAAAACAACACATATGTGATTCTAGATTTTATAAATGGGGCTGGAAAACCAAACAGGTGTGGGAACCCTCGCTGATTTTTTTTCCCCAACCAAGGAGTGAGGCCAATTGTAACATCCTTACCACTGCCCAGATGAGATCAAGTCTCCAAACTTTGTCTGGTTTGTTCATCAATATTTACATATTTAACAGCACTGCTATACTGCAAATATTAAGCAGCAATAGCTGTGAATGTCAAATCGGTTCTTGTGATTTAGCTGCAGGAAATACATTCAGTCACAAAGCAATCAAGATTTACCATGCTACAATGTAAAGACAGGCGTTCATAGCAAGCCTGTCACTCAATTAAAATGAATGCAAAATCACTAAAATTACATGGGATGGGATTCTGGCTGACCTTATACTATCATCGTATGATACAGCACAGGAGGCAGCGATTCGGCCCACCATGCCTGTGGCGGCTCTTTGAAAGAGCTATCCAATTGGTCCCACTCCCCTGCTCTTTCCCCATAGCCTTGTAACTGTTTTCCCTTCAAGTATTTATCCAATTCCCTTTTGAAAGTTACTATCGAATCTGCTTCCACCACCCTTTCAGGCAGTTAATTCCAGATCATAACAACTCGCTGTGTAAAAAAATGTTTCCTCATGTCGCCTCTGGTTCTTTTGCCAGTCACCTTAAATCTGTGTCCTCTAGTTACCGACCCGTCTGTCACTGGAAACAGTTTCTCCTTATTTACTCTATCAAAACCATTCATGATTTTGAACACCTCTATCAAATCTCCCCTTAACCTTCTCTGTTCTAAGGAGAACAACCCCAGCATCTCCAGTCTCTCCACATAACTGAAGTCCCTCATTCCTGGTAGCATTCTAGTAAATCTCTTCTGCACTCTCTTTAAGGCCTCGACATCCTTCCTAAAGTGCGGGGCCCAGAATTGAACATAATATTCCAGCTGAGGCCTAACCAGTGTTTTATAAAGGTTTAGCTTAACTTCCTTGCTTTTGTACTCTATGCCTCCATTAATAAAGCCCAGGATCCCATATGCTTTTTTAACAGACTTCTCATCTTGTCCTACCATCTTCAAAGATTTGTATACATACACTTCCGGTCTCTCTGTTCCTGCATACAAGCATACGAACATACAAATTAAGAGCAGGAGTAGGCCATTCAGCCCCTCGAGCCTGCTCTGCCATTTGATAAGATCATGGCTGATCTGATTGTGACCTCAATCCTACTTTCCCGTCTACCTACTATAACTTTTGACTCCCTTGTTAATCAGGAATCTATCTAACTCAGCCTTAAAAATATTCAATGACCCTGTCTCCACCTCTCTCTGGGGAAGGGAGTGCCACAAACTCACGACCCCCTGAGAGAAAAAAATTCTCCTCATCTCCATCTTAAATGGGAGACCCCCTATTTTTAAACTGTGGCCCCTAGTTCTAGTCTCTCCAACAAGGGGAAACATCCTCTCAGCATCTACCCCTTCAAGGCCCCTCAGGATCTTATATGTTTCAATAAAATCACCTCTCATTCTTCTAAACTCTAATGTATAGAGGCCCAAATTGTCCAACCTTTCCTCATAAGATAACCCCCTCATCCCAGGAATCAGTTGAGTGAACCTTCTCTGAACCGCCTCCAAAGCAATTATGTCCTTTCTTAAATAAGGAGACCAAAACTGCACACAGTATTCTAGATGTGGTCTCACCAATGCCCTGTACAACTGTAGCAAAACATCTCTACTTTTATATTCCATTCCCCTTGCAATAAATGACAACACTCCATTTGCCTTGCTGATCACTTGCTATATCTACATATTAACTTTTTGTGATTCATGTACTAGGACACCCAGATCCCTCTGTACCTCAGAGTTCTGCAATCTCTCTCCATTTAAATAATATACTGCTTTTCTATTCCTCCTGCCAAAGTGGACGAGTTCACATTTTCCCACATTATATTCCATCTGCCAAATTTTTGCCCACTCACTTAACCTATCTATATCCCTTGCACTCCCTTTAAAATTGTACCATTTAGTTTATATTTCCTCTCCTCATTCTTCCTACCAAAATGTATCACTTGACACTTCTCTGTGTTAAATTTCATCTGCCATGTGTCTGCCCATTTCATCAGTCTGTCTATGTCCTCCTGAAGTCTGTTACTACCCTCCACATGGTTTACTACATTTCCGAGTTTCCTGTCATCTCCAAAGTTTGAAATTATATCCTATATATCCAAGTCATTAATACATATCAAAAAGAGCAGTGGTTCCAATACCGACCCCTGGGGTTCAACACTGTACATTTCTCTCCAGTCTGAAAAACAACCATTCACCACAAGTCTCTGTCCCTTAGCCAATTTTGTATCCACACTGCCACTGTTCCTTTCATCCCGTGGGCTTTAATTTTGCTAACAAGTGGTACTTTATCAAATGCCTTTTGAAAGTCCATATACACAACATCAACCGCTCTACCCTCCTCAGCCCTCTCCGTTACTTCATCAAAGAACTCAATCAAGTTAGTCAAACATGATTTTCCTTTAACAAATCCATGCTGACTTTCATTTGTTAGCCCATACTTTTCCAAGTGCCAATTAATTTTGTCCCGGATTATTGTCTCTAAAAATTTCCCCACCATCAACGTTAGGTTGATTGGCCTGTAATTGCTGGGTTTATCCCTCTCCCCTTTTTTGAACAGGGTGTAACATTTGCAATCCTCCAGTCCTCTGGCATTGCCCCCATATCTAAGGAGGATTGGAAGATTGTGACCAGAGCCTTCGCAATTTCTACCCTTACTTCCCTCAATAACCTAGGATGAAATCCATCTGGACTGGGTGACTTTTCTACTTTGAGTACTGCCAAACTTTTAAGTACCCCCTCTTTATCTATTTTCATCCTAGCCAATACCACTAATACCTCCTCCTTTACTGCTACATTGGCAGCATCTACTTCTCTAGCGAAGACCAATGCAAAGTATTCAATTAGTACCTCAGCCATGCCCTCTGCCTTTACAAGAAGATCTCTTTTTTGTCCCTAATTGGCTCCACCCTTCCTTTGACTACATTTTTACTATTTGTATGTTTATAAAAGACTTTTGGGTTCACTTTTACGTTAGCCGCTAATCTATTCTCTTACTCTCTCTTTGCCCCTCTTATTCCCAATTCTAGATCTCCTCTGTACTTTTTGTATTTAGCTTGGTTCTCTACTCTATTGTGAACCTTACATTTGTCATAAGCTTCCTTTTTCTAATTCATTTTAATCTCTATATCTTTAGTCATCCAGGGAACTCTAACTTTGGATGTCTTTCCTTTCCTCCTCATGGGTATGTGTCTACCCTGTACCCGAACCATCTCCTTTTTGAAGGCCTCCCATGGTTCAATTACTGTTTTGCCTACCAATTTTTGATTCCATTCCACCCTTTTTAACTCACTGAAATTAGCTCTTCTCCAGTTATGTATTTTTAGGTTTGATTGTTCCTTGTCCTTTTCCATAACTATTCTAAACCTAATGATATTATGATCACTGTTCCTCAAATGCTCCCCCACTGAAACATGCTCTACCTGCCCCACTTCATTTTCCAGAACTAGATTCAGCACTGTTTCCTTCCTCGTTCGGCTGGAAACATACTGATCAAGAAAGTTCTCTTGTACACATTTCAGGAATTCCTCCTCCTCTTTGCCCTTTACATTGTTACTAACCCAGTTTATATTGGGATAATTGAAGTCCCCCATCATCACTACTCTATAGTTCTTGCACCTTTCTGTAATTTGCCTGCGAATTTGCTCCTCTATTTCCTTCCCACTATTTGATGGCCTACAGTATACACCTAGTAGCGTAATAGCTCCTCTATTGTTCCTTAATTCTAACCAAATAGATTCTGTCTTTGACCCCTCAACTACATCATCCCTTTTCAGTGCTATAGTAGTTTCTTTGAACAATACTGCCACCAACCGCACCCCCCCACCACCACCTTTCTTTCCTTCCCTATCTTTCCTGAATACCTTGTAGCCAGAAATATTAAATACCCAACCCTCCCCTTCTTTGAGCCAAGTCTCTGTTATTGCCACTACAGCATAGTTCCATGTGGCGACTTGAGCCTGCAGCTCACCAACTTTATTTATCACGCTGTGTACATTTACGCACATGCACTCCAAACTCATTTTAGGCTGCATCGCATTTGTCCCATGTTTGATCCCTCCTATTTCTGAACTATTCTTTACTCTAGTGCTATTTGTCTCTCCCAATCCCCTGTGCACCTTATTTCTCCTTTCAAATGTTTCATTCTGGTGCCCACCTCCATGCCAAATTAGTTTAAACCCTCCCCCCATAGCACTGGTTAACTTCCTTGTGAGGACATTGACTCCAGTTCTGTTGAGGTGCAACCCGTCTGGCTTGTACAGGTCCCTTCTGCCCCAAAACTGGTCCCAATGCACCAGGAATTTGAAGCCCTCCCTCCTGCACCATTTCTCCAGCCACACATTAACCTGTCATATCTTACTATTCCTATACTCATTAGCGCATGGCACTAGGAGTAATCCAGAGATTACTATCTTTGACGTCCAGCTTTTTAACTTCCTCCTTAACTCCTGAAACTCTGACTGCAGAACCTCAACTCTTTCCTTCCTTTCTCATTGCTTCCCACATGGATCATGACTTCTGGCTGTTCCCCTTCCCCCACAAAATGTTCCGCACCCTCTCAGTGATGTCCTTTACCCTGGCACCAGGGAGGCAACACACCATGCGGGACTCACGTCAGTGGTAGCAGAAACGCCTGTCTATCCCCCTGACTATTGAATCCCCTATAACAACTGCATTTCTACATTTTCTTATGCCCCTCTGTGCAGTTGAGTCTCCCATAGTCCCGTGGATTTGCTTATGACTGCCCTCCCCTGAGGTATCATCACCCTCACTGGTATTCAACACTGAATACTGGTTTGCGAGTGCCACACTCCCAGGGGATTCCTGCACTGCCTGCCTGTTCCTCCTAGTCTGGTGTTCATCCACACTCTCTCCTCTTGAACTCTCCGTAGCTGCGGGGTGACCACCTCTTGAAACATGCTATCCATGAAACTCTCAGCTTCCCGTATGCACTGTGTAGTGACGCCAACTGCCCCTCAAGCTCAGAAACTCTGAGCTCAAGTTCGAGCAGTTGGCGGCACTTCCTGCACAAGTGGTTTTCCAGGACACACAAAATGTTCTGGAGTTCCACATTTCAATATTTTTTATAAACAGAAATCATTTGGTTATTCCCCTTTAAGTTCCTTCACTTACTCCTCAGTGTGTATCTGTCTTCCCTATAAAGTCCTCTGAAACATTCTTCTATGTGAAGTGCACTGTATAAACATAAGTTGTTGTTAGTGTAGAAACCTAAAGTGATTTAGTTATCTGCAGTCTGTCCTTTTATCTTAAATTTATGTTTTGATGGTGTTGCTTTATGTAAATTTAGGTGCTAGAATCAGAGTGTACGAGAATAGCTCCAGCTTCCACATCAGTGATTAAAAACAAGGGTAAAAATGTATCTTTTTAAAGTCACAACATTACTCTTTCAGACAATTTCCAGTAGGAATAGTTGAATTTGTTCTTACATGCAGCATTGCATGGAGCATGCATGTGTGTATTAGCAATGTGTTGATTTAAACATTCTGTAATATAATCACCAATCAACTTACGCACTCAAAATGAACTATTGGAAACAACTAAAAGGGCAGGCTAGAAACTTTATACATAGCACAAACCCTGCCAAATAATCGAATAAATCTCAATCTCCTTAGCTTGATAGACATTTAGACAAGACAGTCAAAGCAGTGTCCGTCAGGGCTTATGCTTTATTTTATTTATTTCTTCCCAAGTATGTTATTTTGCCTTTTAAAAAAATGCACTTGGGTTTATTCAAACCACAAGAACCGGATTGTTCGAATTGTGTGCGACTTGGAGGGGAACTTGGATCACCGAATTTCCCCATCAACAACATCCTGGGGGTCACCATTGAGCAGATCTGAACTGGACCAGCCATATAAATGCCGTGGCTACCAAAAACAGTCAGAGACTGGGTATTCTGTGGTGATTGGCTCACCTCCTGACTCCCTAAAGCCTCTCCACAAGGCACAAGTCCAAGTGTGTGATGGAGTACTCTCCACTTGCCTAGATGAGCATAGCTACAACAACACTCAAGAAGCTCGATGCCATTCAAGGCAAAGCAGTCCACTTCATCTGCACCCCATCCACCAGCTTAAACATCCACTCCCACATCACCGGCATACCATGGCTGCAGTGTGTACAATCTACAGATGCACTTAAACAAGTCACCAAAGCTTCTTCAGCAATATCTCCCAAACCCACGACCTCCACCACCTAGAAAGACAAGGGCAGCAGATGCATGGGAACGCCATCACCTTCAATGGATGTCTCAGTACAGTGAAACTATGAACTGGGTGAAGTTTGGGCATTCATTTTGAAATCCTGCCATTTAGCTGAACTCAAACTGAACCCACAAAGTATTTTCACAGTGTGAAAAAGTCACGCTTGTGTGTATGTGCGCTTGTATGGTTTCACAATTGAGCAAGTTTAAAAAAATAATCCTGGACACACAATCTTGGTTTGATACGCAGTTCTTCTGTCACTGTTACTGCTGTTTTATTTCTACATTCCTCTGTCTATCATGTGATGGATCCCATTTACTTTCTTTTGCTTTTATTTACACTCTCCCCCATTTTGTTCTGCATCTGACTCCTGCTTTTTACTTGTCTCCCTCTTCACAGAACTACTTTCTCGTGTCATGCTGAATAAGCTTTCTGTATAGCCTGCAAAGTGATATCTATGAAAACCCATAAATAAATAAATAAAAGAACTAAATTTAAATTTGTCTGGTGTATTTGAATTTCAGGTACGTACACATCTCACCTCCCAGTGAATCATTTAACGTGTGGTGAATGACATTATCTTGTGCTGCTGTGAATGTGCCTCCTGTTGGGAGACTGTGATACAACATGGGCGGCAAGCATGGGCTGCCATGCCTTTCTCAATAGGTCAAGCAGAAGTGAGAGGGCTCATCAGGAAAACTGGAGAAATAAGGGGTAAAAATCAATAAAATAAAAATCTAATCACATCCTCTTGTGCTCAATGTTCTCTGAAAACTTATATTTCTAACAGTATCAAGGAAGACAATGACATACCGAAAGAACCAATTCCTGCCTCAGTTTGCTGCCTCAGAATACAAACCACATTTAAAAAATGAGGGCAGACTTTTTGGACCAGCAGAAAACTAATGTTTTCAATAGTGAAACAGACAGCAACTTTAAGCCAAATAAATGGGAAAAAAGGGCTCTTAAAGTGAAATATGTCAGTACACACTGACACAAAAAGAAATGATTTCAACAAAAATCAATCAAATTGGCAGTACAAAATGAATGATATGCATTTTTTTAATTGAATCATTGTTCCAAACAAAAGCTGTAAAAGGTTTCTCTGTAAAACTGAAATGTACCTACCATGCCCTTTAGAGTAGGATCTGCTAAGGGAGATCTGTTACCATGGAAATCAGGCCAAACATGTAAATCAACAGTTAGCAAGCCCACAGCAGAACTCATTTTAATAGACTCCAGGTGACTGTTTAAGTACATGTAGACATTTTTCCCACTGAAAGAAAAGAAAACATTCTGAAATCAACCGTTTTGTAACTAAAACATTCCTCAGTTATAAGCCAAGAAGAAAATGGTCATTTAGATGCTGTCATTTTGGGAATAAAATCATATGAAATATTTGAAGACTGAGCTTGTGTTTTGCATCAAAATAAAATAAAAACTTAACAGCCTGATTTTTCTCTTCAAAGTCAATGGGGCACAGTCAAGGGATGTAAGTGTATGCACAAGGGTAAAAAATTCACTTTGTGAAACTTCAATCCTGCCATTCATTTTATTTTACGATCCAAATGTATTCCAAGCTACAGCCTTTAAGGTGACATTTGCTCAAGACAAAAGTTGTCTGCAGCAATTAGGAATCCATCCTCCAAATGATCATTCCTGTCAGTGGTTTCATTCCTCTCTCAATGTTGAAAGAAGTTAATTTCTTCCATAAATGACCCATTTTCAAAACAAAGTTCCCCCCTTACCAATGTACAGTTTAGACAGGTTTGATTGGGTGTGCATTTTATACACCCAGGGAGAAACAGGGCACAGATTGTAAACCTAATCCATTTTATATATTTCTACAATTTATACTGTCGAAATGAACCACTTCACCCAAAGATACTCCTTGATTTTGTGGTGTGCAGTGTAAATTGAAGGCAAAAGAGTCCAACAATCTGGATCAGAATAGCAAACTGAAAGTCAACCAGTGTGCAAGCCTGTGCCTTGGGAAAGTTTATCTCGGGACAATGATTTTAAATTTTATATTGAAAGTGTTTTATAAATGTGGACAATGATGCAGATCTATACATTTTAAAATTCTAGTTAACAAAATTTATGTTAAAAAAAATAGAAATCTGTTTGCATGAGAGAAAATGGTTACCTGCATTTTCAAAGCTGCAAAAGAAGCCTGGTATTCAGAAGGTTCAATTCACTCAACTGATGATACTTCAGGGGCCTCATATCTCCAGATTAGGATTAATATCAATCCACTTTTCAATTTGTATCTACATACACATTACTGTTAAAGGCCCTGTTGTTTTTGCCACATGCGGACGAAGGTAGCTTATGACCTTCAAGTATCTGCATGTTTTTTTTCATTCAAAAGGCCCGGAATTTCCTCAAGGGGCGTAACGGGCAAGTCATGCTGAAATTTACACCGGTTTCGACACCAATTTTGCCAACAGGTACTTATGCCAAAATTTCCTGCCAATCTGATCAGGATACGCCTGAATGTAAAAATTAATGTTATCAATTGTGGCCCGAGGAAAGCATGGAACTTGCACCATTCTCTTCTTTTAAGTCCCTCTTTATTTATGAAGATTAAAGTTCGAAGGCATCAAACCATAATGCACATTAAGAACAGCATATTAAAGAAAACGTAATTGTGGAAGCTTTTCAATTTTTAACGTAACTTATTCTGATGCCATAAAATTGCATTTGTTAATGAGAGGCAGAAGGTTTTGACGGAAGTTTTGCTGCATCGGTGCAAAAGATCGAGGAAACTCAGGCGTAGCATAAATATTGGCATAAATCACTTATGAGCCAATTTCCATGATCTTTTATGCTGAAATCGGTATTACGCCGTACGTATGCGTTGGTTCAGCACAAGTTTTCAGGAAATTCCGGGTCAAAGACTTTAACCTTGCAATGTATATTTGAATAGTCTTATATGATTTCAGCTGCTGCGGATTCTCACTCCAAAAGCCAGGATTTTTTTTGCCATTTTCTCTATGCCTTAACTGTAATAGTGTAGAATTTGAACTGTTCAGTTGAGGAATAGGGGTGAATCAAAAATGAAAAATAAGATACAAAAATAGCAAATAATAATAAGTCACCTTTTATATGGATACATTTGGAAAGTAAAAGTATCCACGCCATTTTTACTTTTTTTTCTCATTTGTAATTCAAGCCAAGGAGATAAATTTAATGCCACTAATAGATCTTTTGGGTAATAAACAAATGTTGTTCTGACAGCTTATCCATAATGAAGTTAAATTCACATCTCAGAACAGCGGTTGGAATTTAGGAAATTCAGCTTTCACAGGTCTAGGTATGTGGAGAATGGAAATATACTGAAAGAGTAGGAATGTGTATGTATAAATATAGTACACATACATGAGGAATTATGATTCATGGGGTTCATAGCCTATTCATGGTTATGGCTTTCACAGTTTATGAATTTCATTGCTAGCCATGCTACTTCATTAGATAGTTTCATTGGGCTCGATTTTCACACCCCCAAGCGGGTGTGTTCGTGGCAGGGGGCTCTGAAAATCAGAAATTAAATATAAGTAAAAACCATGACAAACCCTCAAACACCCTTGTTTTATTTTATTCGTTCATGGGATGTGGGCGTCGATGGCGAGGCCGGCATTTATTGCCCATCCCTAATTGCCCTTGAGAAGGTGGTGGTGAGTCGCCTTCTTGAACCGCTGGAGTCTGTGTGGTGACGGTTCTCCCACAGTGCTGTTAGGAAGGGAGTTCCAGGATTTTGACCCAGCGATGATGAAGGAATGGCAATATATTTCCAAGTCGGGATGATGTCTGACTTGGAGGGGAACGTGCAGGTGGTGTTGTTCCCATGTGCCTGCTGCCCTTGTCCTTCTAGGTGGTAGAGGTCGCGGGTTTGGGAGGTGCTGTCGAAGAAGCCTTGGCGAGTTGCTGCAGTGCATCCTGTGGATGGTACACACTGCAGCCACTGTGCGCCAGTGATGAAGGGAGTGAATGTTTAGGGTGGTGATGGGGTGCCAATCAAGCAGGCTGCTTTATCTTGGATGGTGTCGAGCTTCTTGAGTATTGTTGGAGCTGCACTCATCCAAGCAAGCGGAGAGTATTCCATCACACTCCTGACTTGTGCCTTGTAGATGGTGGAAAGGCTTTGGGGAGCCAGGAGGTGAGTCACTCGCCACAAAATACCCAGCCTCTGACCTGCTCTCGTAGTCACAGTATTTATATGGCTGGTCCAGTTAAGTTTCTGGTCAATGGTGACCCCCAGGATGTTGATGGTGGAGGATTCGCCGATGGTAATGCCGTTGAATGTCAAGGGGAGGTGGTTAGACTCTCTCTTGTTGGAGATGGTCATTGCCTGGCACTTATCTGGTGTGAATGTTACTTGCCACTTATGAACCCAAGCCTGGATGTTGTCCAGGTCTTGCTGCATGCAGGCTTGGACTGCTTCATTATTTGAGGGATTGCGAATGGAACTGAACACTGTGCAATCATCAGCGAACATCCCCATTTCTGACCTTATGTGCATCCCCTTCATGCTCACGACACATTTGCCTTAATCTTCCTACTACACATATGTGATGCATGCCCTGTGGCTGCAGCACAGGTCGTGGCAGATTGAGTGAGGCTGACCGTGAAAGAGATGCATGAGAGGGTGAGTATGAGATAGAGCCATGAGATTGGATGAGGATTGGGTTGAGTGGTAGTGGTGGGATGAGTACTGGCGAGATGAGTAAATGCAGTTAAGATGAGGATGAGCTTTGAGTGGGTGTGAGCAGTGATGTGCTAGAGTTGTGTTGGCAGTGCAGAAGGAGATGAGGGGTGGGGGCGGTGATGTGGCAGACGGAGTGTGGGGGAATGAGTAAGTGTACTCACTTCGGCTGACCTACTTAGGTCATTGAAGCGCCTCCTGCACTGTATGCAGGTGCGCGATATGTTGGTGGTGCTGGTGACCTCCTCTGCCACCTCAAGCCAGGCCTTCATGGTGGCAGAGGCAGGCCACTTCCTCCCGTCTGCCGGGTGGAAGATCTCCCTCCTCCTCCTCATCCCAGCCAATAAGACCTGGAGTGAGGCATCATTAAACCTGGGAGCAGCCTTCCCCCTGGGCTGCTCCATGCTGTAATTTTGCCTATTTTCTGCAGCATCAGTCAGTGGAAGACTGCTCCTTTAAATAGGGTTCCTCCAGCTGACAGCCTATGCTGCGCATGCGCAGTCTGCCCACTGCGTGGCTTTCCAGCGTGAAACCCGGAAGCAAAGGTAAGTATCTTCAATCAAGCTGCGATTGCGTGTGAAGTACCCCGATTTCACTGGGCGCGTTACCCACGCGCCCAGTCGACCCCCCGCTGCCAACCCGCCGCCCTCCTAATATCGGGCCCATTGTCACTATCCCCCCTTGCATTTCCAATACACCCATATTTTACTAAAAACACTCCTGCCCCATTTCTTCTGGGATGAAATTGTGCTGAGTAATATTAACATATAAACATGATAATATATTCATATGAAATATTTCTGACTACTATTTTAGTGGATGTATTAAGCTACGTATTTTAAATAGGGTTCTACCATTGTTAAAATAGCAGACAGAGGAATTCCACATGAACACAGTAACATGTTTATGTGTTCATTTTGCACAGCATGTTCTCACCCCATTCATTATACGTTTTGGATACTTAAGAGTCGATTGTAGGAAATTGTGCTCCTGACAGAAAGCCTTGCCCACTAGGAGTGCATATTGGGAAATCATGCGTAAGATCCCTGTGATTTTCCATCCATTAAAATCAATGCCTAGAAAACAGTGGGTAACAGGTCCATAGTTTCCTAATATGCCCTCTTTCCATGGGCCCACCTGTGCTGGGAGCACACATTCAGAAAATTGCCCTTTTAATATGTTGCTCAAACCACTCTTCACATGTTGAATTATAAGCCTTGAAATTACTGTTGGCAATATTGGTGAACAAATGCTTAACATGTTCATATGACATTTCTCTGGCCACACAGAGGAATGTCATAGAAACACATTAAGTATTTGTTCACTAATATTGCCAGCAGTAATTTCATGGCTTTGTGAGTTGTGCTGATCATAAATTTATTTCTTCAAATGGACCTGCACTGGATTTTATAATGTGAGATAGCCATAGTTGTGGGAAGAGTTTTACACAATACATTTCAAAAAATAAAGTCAGATATTATCCCAACTTCAGAAGAATAACTTTGCTGTACTGGTACAAAATTTTAATTACTAAGCAGATATTTTGCTTAAAACAATATATTTTCTGCCTGTGCACAGCAAATACAGTTTTAAAAAAAGAAAATACTACATTGAAGAATAGTCCAATATGTTCCAATAATTTACATCTTCTGGTGAAGCAGAAAAGCATCCATTCATCCAAATCAAATTATCGCTCATTCCGATAATCTTAACAAAAAAGGCAAGGTAAGCACTGATTAAGAATCACCTCCAGGCTATAAGAAACAGACAGACCTAGCTTTGGCATTGGACTCTAGCTCTGGGAATGCAGCATGGCCTTTAATGACGTGGTCTATCTAAAACAAAGAAACACATTGTACCAGGCCTGTTAGTCTTCAGAGTAAGTGAGATTTGTAAAGTTCAAATATTTATACGCACTTTCAAAATGTCAATCTTCCCACTATTATTTTCTCAGTATAAAATTATTGGGTGGTACCGGAAATTGTGACCGGGGTGGAGGAAGAATTCTTTTGTGCGCTATGTGTAACAATGTCTAAAACTTGTTTATAAAGAATGAGTTTATAATTTTTTTACACATAGGCCAAATCTTTCCCAGGGTTGAATGCTTGAATCTTAGGACCTTTTAACAACCTTTTAAAAAATAAAATAATTAAGTAAACCAGGTTTGAAACTGAAAATTACGGTTATTTTCAACATGAGCACAAATGAGGGGTGTGTGGAGTGAAATGAATATTTTGAGTGTGTGTTTTGAAGGATTTACATTGCTATAATAGTCGATCTTCATGTTCTTCTTGTTTCAGTAGTGACCAAAATGATTCATATTGTTCCAGAAATGACAAGTAATATAGCACTTACAGAGTGATAAGTATGTAGAACGTGCTACCACAAGAAGTAGCTGAGGTAAATAGCATAGATGCATTTAAGGGGAAGCTAGATAAACACACGAGGTAGAAAGGAATAGAAGGGCATGCTGATAGGGTTAGATGAAGTAGGGAGGGAAGAGGCTCGTGTGGAGGATAAATGCCAGCACAGATCACTTTGTTTTTTATTTGTTCATGGGATGTGGGTGTCTCTGGCAAGGCCAGCATTTATTGCCCATCCCTAACTGCCCTTGAGAAGGTGGTGGTGAGCCGCCTTCTTGAACCGCTGCAGTTCATGTGGTGAAGGTTCTCCCACAGTGCTGTTAGGTAGGGAGTTTCAGGATTTTGACCCAGGTCAAAGGCCAGTTGGGCCGAATGGCCTGTTTCTGTGCTGTAGATTTGATGTAGCTCGATGTAGTTCCAGTCTAGCAAAACCAGAGTTAGTGCGGCTCAGTTGGTAGCGCTCTTGCTTCTGATCCAAGCTTTTATCCACATCTTGAGCATATAATTTAGGCTGACACTCTCATATAGTACTTGTGGTCTTATTTGCTGATTCAAGTGGAAGAAGAGCAGGGAGTTCTCCCAATGTCATGGCAATACTGCTTCCTCAACCAATATAAAAGTGTCCATTTGACTCTATGGTAATACTCTTGCCTCTGAATCAGAAGGTTGTGAGTTCAAGCCCATAAGACTTAAGCGCATAACCTAGGGTGACACTTTAGTGCAATACTGAAGGAGTGCTGGATTGCACTAAGGTGCTGTCTTTCAGATGAGACATTAAACCAAAGTTCTGTCCACCTATTCTGGTGGACATAAAAGATCCCATGGCATTATTGGAAGGTCAGGGAATTATCCTGACCAACATTTCTCCCTTAACCAATACTACCAAATCAGTTTAATTGGTTATTTATCTAACTTGCTGTTTGTGTGACCTTACTGTGTGCTATAATAGCTGCCACATTGGCCTAAATAGCAACACTTAAAAGTAATTCATTAAGTGCCATACCAATGCAAGTTTTTCTTTAAACCTTTTTTATTCTAATTGTCATAAAATGTGTATAAACTGCTGTGTTTGGCAAACCATTTCATACAATTGCTTCAAAATATGACTTCAAGTGTTTCTAACCAACTCTCATGGGTGTGTAATGGTGAGTAAGTTTTGCAATGCAATTACAATGTTACACAATAGAACAAACAGAAAAACTGTGATATGGAAAGATAGTGTTGTACTGGTTTAATTTGGAAATTTTAGCAAATTAAGTGTATGTAAATGGACAAGAGCTGTTATGGGCCGGAATTTTCTGTAGCAGGGCATCTAACGGCATCTGCCATTAGTTAGACTTAACCCTGCACCCTTCAGCTCAAAACATTTTTATCCACAAAGTTGCTGAAAGTGCGAGCTAGTAACGGCACAGCGAAACAGAGCATCTGGGACCTGAGTAAACAGGGCAACCAACAGCTTATCTCCTTAACCAATCAGATTTAAGTATTGGGAAATAAACACAGGAAGGACTGAGAAGGCAGGTGAATTAAAGGGGGTGAATTCAATGTCAAATCAGGTACAGAAAGAGAAATAAAGAGAGGGAAAGAAAGATTCGATTGAGAGAGAGGAAAAAGAGACAGAAAGGAAAAGCAAGAAAAAAATTTGAAAGTTAAAATTTGACATTTTTAAAATCTCCCCGAAAAATTCAAAAAACCTGAAGGAATGAGACTCCAAACTTGTAATAATTCATTTTCATGCCAGAGAGGTTGATTGGCAGTCATTAACACTTATCACGTCATCAAACAGGTACTTACGCTTGTAATGACTAGATTCAACTTTCTGTGGTGAGTTTACTGGGCAATTAATGGGCAAATATGGCAAGTTCCTAAAAGAAAAACAGGGAGGCTAAGGGCAAGTTTCCGTTTTCACGCTGAAAGGCTGAGTGGCACAACTTGGACAGCAACTTTTGGATATTCTCATTTAATCGCACATCTGCTCCTTGCCAGAAGCGCCATTAGCCTTGCTGTTATTTTGGCAGCAAATTCTGGCTCACTGTCTTTTGAACTGTGGCGGTGTTTTTGCATCAAGTTCAAAAAAGTAATAGAAGATTGAAAGATTTGACTTTCCACAGTGTGCTATCAATCTGAAAATATTGTTGTATTCTCTCCTTTGTGCTTCTGGTATTCTGTCATTCCCAAAATAAAGAATTTGACTCCTTCTCACCAGGCTCCTGGACTACAGTATTTGGACCTTTCTTACCAGTTTCCCTGTAGCACTCTGTCCACCTTCATTTAGCCATAAATCAGGTACCATGGCAGAGTAATAGGGTCCCCAAACACCAGGCACAAATATGGGATTTTTACTGATCTAGGGATAAAAATAAACAATGAAAGATAAATTATATTATCAAGAATAGAGTATCATTTGCTGGGGCCATATTATGATATCTAACCTCATGTGGTGGAATCTGTTGTTTTTAAGAGCAAATTTAGATTTAAGGCTGTTATTTGAGACAGGAAATACAAATGTCTAATTTGATAAATTGATGATGCCATTAGTTGTCATTTAAATAAACTGGAATTTAATTAGTACTTGAGAAAAGCTACCTCCAAAGGAATGCCCCAATTAACAGCGTGATTGCCTGGTGCCAAATGTTTTGGATAGAAAAACATTACCTGATGTCTTTTGTTTCCCTATGGTCTCATTAAACATTACACGATCAGTAATGCTAGTTCACATTTAAACTAAATCTTAACCCCAATCTTATAAAAATATTCCACCACTCCATGTAACATTTTGTCAGCATGGTTTGTAGATAGAGCTCTCATCTCTGAATCAAACAGTGTGGGTTTGAGACCCATATCAAGACTTGAGTGCAAAATGTAAGCTGACACTTAAGTGCATTATTGAGAGTGCATTACATTGTTAAAGATAACGGGCCTGATTTTAAGTTAGCCCACCCGGTGTAAACGGAGTGCTCGTGGCTCGAAAACTATGTCGGATCACTCATCCCCGTTTAGACTCATGCTCCGCCTGCTGCCATCGTGGAAGGGGCTTTCCAATGGGTGGTCGGGGCACCGCCTGTTTGTAACAATAGCTTTAGTTTGTAGCTTTTGATGTACAGAGGACCCGCCTGTAATTTTGAAGGACAAATCGGCAGACCATGCACCACGCAGGCTCCAACCATTTATCTCAGATGACAATTTCAAAAAATGGTCTCAAATCTTTTTTGGTTTCATTTTTATGGGGCCAAGAGGAGCTGACTGGAATTCCACCACTGGTTAATCAGTGAGCTGCAGCGGGACGCTTATTCTGGGCATGTAGCTCGCCTGGGTTATGTTCACAAGACCAGAGTCTCAAATTGGCTCGGGTCCCTCGGCAGGCCCAACCATCCGGTGGCTGGTTAGCCACCCAAAGGTTAAAATCTACCCCACCTTCTTTTGGATGAGATATTAAACCAAAGTCCAAACTGCCTGTTCCAGTAATTCAACAGGAAATTAAAGGCCCCATAACACTGCACAAAGAACAGCTGGGAGATCATCATACCACAATTAAAGAAGAACAAGGTGACCAACATTCCACCCTCAAACAATAGAATAAAAAACAGATTAACTGGTCATTTATCTCATTGTTGTTTATAGGACGTTGCTCGTGCAGAAACACTGCTGCTTTTGCCTATATAACAATATTTCATAAGTGGTTCATTATTTGTAAAGCACTTTGAGACATTTCAGCTTGATGATACACCATGTAAATGACACCATTATTATTAATTTATTATTTGGTCAGTATTTACTTCACACCAGCCATGTTATAGAGGTTGGCTTAGTGATGCCAATTTTCTTTGAAAAGTCATACCCAATAAGAAGTAGAATAAAGTTAACCAGAGCTTGTCTCTCAGCCATTTGTACGATGAGATCTCCATCACGTTTCTGGGTTAGATTGAAACTTTAGTTCAAGCAATGATTAGGTCCATTCCAGAATCATTGTTTTAGTCTACTGTCCAATGTAGGTATCCCTCTAGTCATATCAAATTAGTAAAACTATGATGTGCGTACATATTGGCTACACTGTCATTTATATGGAGTTAGCTGGAAACTACTGAAAATAATTCATTACCGAAAGGATCATAAGCCACAAGGTGGTGAACTTTTTAGTGTTTAATTATAGTATTGACACACCATAGTCCAAATCACTGAAATTTGTAATTAAAATCAGTACATTTTTAGTGCTAGATGTCCAAAATCTGCACAAACAATGTGTTCAAACATTTTTCACATCCTGTAATAGTTAAAAAAAAATTCTATGTTCTCTCTAACAACTGTTGGAGCTGCCATTTTGGATTCTTCTATCAAGCATTTTTCATAGTAGCAAATACCTATTTAGCAAAGTTGCTGCAAAAATGGATTGTGCTAAGAGAAGCATTACAGCCATTTCTTCAGCTATAACTGTCTTAAGCCAAATTTATAGGACCTAACTCAGTTAAAATATTTTCTAAAAGATTTTGCTCTCTGATGTTGGTTATTGTTAACCAACTTCCTGGTAGCCACATTAGAAAAACCATCAACTCATTCAAAAGAGTCTGAGTTCCAATCCCAGGCTCAACTGTTGAAGTCAAGAGTTCCTAATTGGTGACTTTCATTAACTGTTGGTTAAACTGTTAGACGGAGCATATTGCAAGAACAGGGAAGCTCCTATTTCCAGGGGAGGAAAATGCAATAAAATCAGTCACAGGCCACGGAAGTGCACTTCCTGTCAGGTGATTATTGAGTAGCGTTGACAGCAACAAGCATAAAAATAGGCAAACCAAATCACTCTGTGTTCCCTGAAAACTAATGAGAGAATAGTTTCAGTGGTAATCCATTTTGGGGAAAATGGAGTAACAGACAGATTTCTTGTTAAAGATGTATACTGTAAAGTTCAGAGAACACGAACGTTGATCTTGTATTTAGTTCTATTTTGTTTGTGAAGTTTATCACCAACATACGACATAATTCAGAAATTAGTTATCAATTACTCTCTTTAATATCAGACTGACGTAGATTGGTTCTGTACAACTCTGATTAAACCTCAATTTATACATTTCATTCCTGGAATGAACACCCTCTCCAGGGAAATTATTACCAAAAGTAAAAGGAGTGCTCCTCCCGACCCCACATTAAAGGACCCGATCGCTGCTCCAAGCCAGACCATCGATCCCCGGCCCCAATCTCCCCTCTGTTCCCCACCATATATTTTTCATATATGTTATAATTAAATACAAATGGGCCGCCTAGGGAAAATAGGGTGGTAACAGCCTTTAAAATGGCATTAGATCACTTACCACTCCATTTACACTGGTGGTCCAGCTGCCATCATTTTGGTTGGGTCTTTAGATGCGTATCTGCCTGTTTCAAGGGGGAGGCTGCTTTTGGTGTGCATATCAAGGTCCTACGATGTACATTACAATTTTGAGGTACAAATGGTTCGAATGTCTGCCTATATGTATCGACGTTGAACAACCTAACTAGTGATGCTTAATGGGACCGCTTGAGGCTGCTCAAAAATAGCCCGAAAGTATTTCCATCTTTTATTTTTGCCTGCCAACTGTCCATTTTGCGCCAAGTATTAAAATCGGCCCCAAGGTTTCTGCACAATTGAAGGGCCACTATATCTAGGGATTTCTAAGTCGCAAATCATAAATTTCTGGAAAGAAACAAACATCAGCCAATTTGAGCATATCAATGATAATGAAAAAATTGCATATTTATCCCCCAGTATGGACCTCAGAACATAAGAAATAGGAGCCGAAGTAGGCCATAGGGCCCCTCGAGTCTGCTCTGCCATTCAATCAGATCATGGCTGATCTTCTACCTCAACTTCACTTTCCTGTCCTCTCCTATATCCCTTGATTCCCATAGTGTCCAAAAATCTATCAATTTCAATCTTGAATATATTCAACACTTGCAACAGTTTCAAAGTCAACTTTCTGATTTTTTTTTGAATTGTTTTTAAAACTTACTTTTCATTTTGGAAATACAGCACAAGATAGAAAACAATCCACCATCTGAATCTTTCATTTTGGAAACATAGTTCAATTTTTTGAGTTAAAATTGGTTGGGTTTCATCCTTTGGCTTTATGTCAGTTCTAATAAAACGGAGTTTTTTTAATAACTTTCTCATTATACACTACTGTGACTTTATAGTATTTGTTCAGATATTGTAAATTGTACCCAGAGTTGCATACTGACATAACAGCATAAGAAACAATTTTATTCCATACATGAAACAACCATATGTTCCTTGTAGGTGAAACTTACTCATAGAAAACCTACACATTCAGAAGTCTGGAACAGGGGTAAATCAGAGAATTCTCAACTCTGTGACCTAACTGCTTTTCTCTACATTAAAAAAAGCTATTCTGCAAGTCTAAATGTTTTTTATGGTATAAACAGGGCTAAAATCCATGTAGCCACATCAGAAGTTTGGATTTTGAAATTCTGCAGTTTGCAACCTCTCACAAACCCTCCCCCATGATATACATTGTTTTTTGTCTCTCAGTTTCCAAGCCCCAGCCTCTTTCTTGACACCAGCAGCTGTCTCAACTGTTTGTTTATGTAAACTGATTTATATTCTTTTTCTTTACTTGCTTTTTTGCTTGATAATTTTAGAGCAGATATGTGCATTCTCTTGTGCTGGTCAGTTTAGGCTTATGTTAAGCCCACTGTGCAGTTTCAGATGTCATTTACCTTCATGTTCTGCCTAGTGTGGATCCAGATAATCACAGTAACTCTCATAACAATGGCCCAGAATTTGCTGGAGCGGGCATCTCGCAGCGAGCACCGTAAGTTGATTGTTTCCTCACCCTTCAGCTCCAATTAATTTTACGCCGCAAATTGCTGGAAGTGCGAATTGATAACGGAGCATCTGGGACCTTGGTGAACGACGGGACCAATAATCTATCTCCTTAACCAATGATTTTTAAGGATCTGAATGGTTAGCAAAGCTCTGAAGTGGCAGCTCGGACATCTGATTATTTAAACAAAATTTATTAAAATATCACTGAATTACATGCAGGAAAATGTGTAGTTCTAAGTTTTTTTGCCCATGGACCATGACACATAAACATATAAATAAGACAGCCTCCTGCTCAGATTGTTTTTTAATTCATGAAATTCAGGAACCAAAAGCAACTGCTGTTTACACGCAAAAGTTATATATTTTATATCAATTCACAACAAATTAAATTTGATTATCTTCCTCTTTGCTGATCAGAAACATTTCTTGCTTTTCCAGCCAGTTACGAGCCTGCATATTTTCACTCAGTGACATTCGCATCCAATAAAGCACTTTCCAACATGTGCTCTCTTTGTTTCCTTTCAGTTCTATCATTTGGTTGTATTCCCTAATGCATTTTTTTTTCTCTGTGAAGGATTTACTTCCTTTTATAATTTCCCCAGTTTAACATGCACCCCGGTTGCGTGCTTTATGTGGCAGAACAATTATCATTAATTGCTAACTGGTTGCAAAGTGGAAGGCCATTGGAAACATAAATTACCCTATTAACAGGACCCTTACTCCGTGAAATAGAAGCCCTAACTTTCTGCAGCGGGTTTAATTCATTTTTACAGCGCAAGTGCAGCAATTTCTTGACACTCATGGGGAGTTTGACGGCGAGCTCCGGTTTTTGTGAAGCTAACAGCGGAATTGGCGCAATTCGTCCAGTAATATGTATTTCTTGCATATCGCTTACTCACCACAAATTGCCGGATTTTTATGCATTAAAAGCGGCGTGAACTCTCCGTTATTTTTGCAGCAAATTCTGGGCCAATTTGCTTGGTTATGTCAAGGCCAGCAAAGTATCCACTACAGTTCTATTACTTACTTTTGAGTAAGAGAGTCTCTTTCCCTTAGACAAAGAAAGGGAATGAGACTCTCTTACTCAAAAAATCAACTAATATTTTGGTTTTCAACATGCAGTAAGAAGATAACTTAACTCATCTTCCACTATTAACAATTTCTTGACACTCATGGGGAGCGCAACTGAGCATTTTGACTTTCTCTGTGATTCTTTCAAATTTCTCATCCATATGTAAAACAGATGGACATAGCAGTTACAGATGAACATTGAGATCCTGGCTTTGTGTCAGTACTTGTTTGGAATTCAGCATTACAGGATCTAGATTTATCTGAAAATATAGACAACCGTTAGTTACTCTAATGAGACAGAGCATCAAAGCCAAAGAATGAATCACCACAAAACTGAAAAAGCAACAGGTTCTTTGAAACTGGAGACCAAACTGCTTAGCTCTGACAGTGGTAGTTGTTCATGCCTTTGTTACCTCTGGACTCAACTATTCCAATGCTCTCTTGGCTGGCCTCCCATCTTCTACTCTCCATAAGCTTGAGTTCATCCAAAACTCTGATTCTAACTCGCACCAAGTTCCATTCACCCATTACCCCTGTACTCGCAGACCTACATTGGGTCCCGGCCGGGAACGCCTCGATTTTAAAATTCTCATCCTTGTTTTCAAATCCCTTCGTGGCCTCGCCCTTCCTTATCTCTGTAACCTCCTCCAGCCCGACAACCCTCCGACATTTCTGCACTCCTCCAATTCTTGCCACTTGCGCAACCCCAATTTTAATCACTCCACCATTGGTGGCCGAGCCTTCAGGTTCCCAGGCCCGAAACTCTGAAATTCTCTCCGTAAACCTCTCCGCCTTTCTATCTCTCTTTCCTCCTTTGAGACGCTCCTTAAAACCTACTTTTTTGACCAAGTTTTTGGTCACCTGTCCTAATACCACCTTATATGGCTCCATGTCAAATTTTGTTTGAAAATGCTCCTGTGAAGTGCCTTGAGACACGTTACTACGTTAAATGTGCTATATAAATGCATGTTGTTCTTGTTGTAGTTCTTTCTATCCACCTGCTTACAAAAAGAAGCCAATTTTTTTTCAATTGAAAAGCTTAGGTGAAGGGCCAAGACTCAAAGCTCAGGATGCCGACAATGCTAAAAGTAATAGCAAAGGAAAATGAAGTATTTCAAGAACTAGTGTTTGGGCGATGCCTATCTTGGATTTTAAAAGCCTGCTGATTACAAGAGGATGCGAAAACTGAACAAAGTAAGGAGTTCTAAGGCTGGATCCTGTTGTTTGGAGCAGAGTTTCAGCAGGACTACATGTCCACCCACCCTTTCAAAACTGCCCAACCTATTTCCCTAGGTAAATACTAATTTCCAATTCACGGTGGGTTCTTGCAGGATTCCTGCCACCAAGAGGGAGCCCAATATTGCAAAAGGGATCCTAACAGCACTGCAGCGGTGACCGCTGCAATACCAGAAGAGGCGATGAGCAACTTTAATGGAGAGAAACACCCCAAAGACTGCATTGTGGGTCCCAATGAAGGCCTCGGCAGCGGCTGAATTGGACGGAGAGGAGGCCTCCACAAGGCCCTCTCCCTCCATCCCCTGACCTCAAGACCATTATCACTGCTTCCCAAGGTTTAATGACACCTTCCATCTAGTGGTCCCGGGAAGCGGTAGTAAGTGGGATAGACGGGACGGAACTCCACTGGGAAGCTGGCCCTGCCGACTCTGCCACCATTTGCATGCGTTGAGTGGGGAAGTAGCAGTCAGATGAGATCCCAGCAGGGTGGGAGGGGGAAATCATGGACGGGCAATGAAGTGGCACTTGACCTCATCACTCAATTTTTACTTTTATTTCCAAAGGCAATACCACCAGATTTCAGGCAGGTTCGCGGAGAATACTTTGGCCCCTAGTTTAATGTTTGAGTGAAATTGCTCAACAATAGTTTCACCAACCATTGTTTTTTTTCCAGTCAAGCTCCCTTCGTTTTTGTTGGAAAGATAAAAATTAGGCATCAACTTCATCTGAAATATCAGAAAATAACAGAAGGAAGATCACTGATGGTCAGAGCAGGGATACTATTAAATATAAATTCAACATATTTCAGCTTCAATTCCATGAATAGGGTGCTGTACTTTAGAATTGAAACATGGGATGACATTGAGGATACAAGGTATCATTTTATATAGTGTTCAATGTCATCTTGTGTCAGGCACGTTAATCCCAATATTGTCCTCTTATCATAAATTCACACTGAAGCAATGCACTATTCCTTGCATACTTTAAAATGTGATGGGAATTGTTTTCTGAAAATATAAACTATTTCTTATGGTTATAACTTTTTAACTTTATATTAATGGCTCAAAATATGAAGGGATTTAATTCCCTCAGCAGTGCACTACTCTATGGATTATCTACAATATTGATAAATTGATGGCTGGCCTTGGAGTCAGAGAGCAGGCAGAGTGCAGTGGCAGCACTGGGGAGAGCAGAACTCAGAGCAGCGTGTGTGAGTATTAAAATCAGCTGATTTGAATTTACCACATTCCGAGCAGTCGTAGTAACTGATGGGATGGCTCTTCCGAATGTGGGAAATTTGAATCAGCTCCAGATTTTCACACAAGTTGGTGCTTCTGAACAAACTATTAAACACCACAGAGGTTGTAACCTGACACAGCCAAGTCCACCATTTTGATTGTGGCAGCATAAGTGCAGCAATTTTTATAACCTCATCATGATTATGACATGCTACTGGTTGACACACATATATTTGACGCCATCAGATCACTACCAGTTTGTGTACAGCAGTAGTTCTCAAACTGTGAGAAAGGGGAATCAGCCTCCTGCATTTATGTCTCATTGCGAAAGCTCATTTTAAGAAGACCTGGATTAAGCAGCTGGTGATGAGTTAGACTGGGAACTGGGTGAACAGGACTGTCAGTGGGGGCTTGAACTGATTATATTTTTAAATGTTCACTCAATAAAAGTAATTTCAGATTTTACAACAGATTTTACAACTGTTTAAGGACAATTTAAAAGTTTAAATTTTTAAGTTTCTGTCAGGCTTCAGCAAAGAGCTGCTGTAGCAAGTTAACTGGTTAGCTAGATTCAACTGGTACTTGAAGGTGGGGCAGGCCTGACTCATCTGAGTCTCAACTGTAGAAATACAGGGGCCTGTTAGTGCGAACTGCACGGTGTGCGGATACACAGTGTGCTGAGAGTTCGGTAAATGTGGGAGTTCGGTGAAGTGGGGGAAGGAGGTGCTGCTTTGCCTTGCTATTCCGAAAATCGGAGAGCAAGTTATTATCTTAATGGCGAGAAACTGGAAAGTACTGCAGTACAAAGGGATCTGGGGGTCCTAGTGCAAGAAAATCAAAAAGTTAGTATGCAGGTGCAGCAGGTGATCAAGAAGGCCAACGGAATGTTGGCTTTTATTGCTAGGGGGATAGAATATAAAAACAGGGAGGTATTGCTGCAGTTGTATAGGGTATTGGTGAGACCGCACCTGGAATACTGCATACAGTTTTGGTCTCCATACTTAAGAAAAGACATACTTGCTCTCGAGGCAGTACAAAGAAGGTTCACTCGGTTAATCCCGGGGATGAGGGGGTGGACATATGAGGAGAGGTTGAGTAGTTTGGGACTCGACTCATTGGAGTTCAGAAGAATGAGAGGCGATCTTATTGAAACATATAAGATTGTGAAGGGGCTTGATCGGGTGGATGCGGTAAGGATGTTCCCAAGGATGGGTGAAACTAGAACTAGGGGGCATAATCTTAGAATAAGGGGCTGCTCTTTCAAAACTGAGATGAGGAGAAACTTCTTCACTCAGAGGGTGGTAGGTCTGTGGAATTTGCTGCCCCAGGAAGCTGTGGAAGCTACATCATTAAATAAATTTAAAACAGAAATAGACAGTTTCCTAGAAGTAAAGGGAATTAGGGGTTACGGGGAGCGGGCAGGAAATTGGACATGAATTTAGATTTGAGGTTAGGATCAGATCAGCCATGATCTTATTAAATGGCGGAGCAGGCTCGAGGGGCCGATTGGCCTACTCCTGCTCCTATTTCTTATGTTCTTATGTTCTTATTACTGCTGTTTTGTGTGAGATTCTATGCTATGATTTAAATTTCCTGTTACTTCAGTTTTAAGAAGATACATTCAATTCTAACACTTCTACTTCTCTCTTTTGCTTTTACTTTTCTCTCCTTTCTCTTTGCTTTTCTTTTTCCTCTTTCATTCAGCTTCTCTCCTACCCTACTTCACTCATTCATTTTTATTCTTTCTTATTCACTTCCACTCCCCACTCCTTGTTCATTTTTCTCTCCTTTAAACACATGCAGATATACATACATGCAAGAAGGCACCAAATTTGTAGCCAATTATTTCCCCATAGGGACTAAAGATTAGAAGCAGAATTACCACAAGGTTTACAATGATGAAGAAAGCTTGTTTCGTGCTTTTCTTATACCCCTGTCCACCTCAAGCCCCACTGGGCAATAACACAGTAGCAATGCTGAAGGCCTCAGGTTCACCCTTTCAGCTGCAGTTGATTTGTAGCACAGGAGACCATTACAAAAGGAAGGAGAGAAGGGAAAACTTTGAGGAGGTACTCTTACACTTAAAGAGAAAGAAAATTCAGTAACTGCCCTAGTGGCATAGTGTTAGCAGACATGGTGCTGTAGCAGGGAGTGTTTGACCCAAATCATATGGAGGTTGCTGCACCCCTTCATGCTGGGTAGATTTTATATCCAAAGCGGTGATAACCAAAATAACACTAGTAATCGTTGTGATTCTAGTACAGCTCACTGCTGAAAGAAGGGGCTGGGATTTGCAGTACTTAGATTACAAGAGACCTTAGGGGCAGCAATTCAGTCATGCATGCAGTCACAACAGATAGCAGTGTAGTGACACTACATCACTACATTGGCATTCCCTGACATCTGAAGTTAAGCAGCATAGATGAGGCAGAGTATAGTTTCACTCTGGGCCCACACATACACATTATATCGACATCGGAGATGTTTCAGTTCAAAACCACAGCTTCAGAGTTGAGCTTCTACACAGTATGACTTCAGGGTTTGTGCTACAACATAAATGGCAACCAGCCTATTCAGAGTGTAACATTCAAACATTCTCACCCGCACTTACACCTATCATATGCTTGTAACGTATCATCCATTTTTTGAACATAAACTAAGGGGTTGATTTTAGGATGGCCGAGCGGGTGCCTTCGTGTTGGGGGGGGCTTCGAATCCCGGGGCGTGTCCAGAGCCCAGCTCCAACCTGCCCACTTCCGGGTTCCCCAGTGATGCGCTTAGATGCGCGCGCAGCCCCCGCATGTGGGTCACTCACCAGCAATTAAAGCCGGCGGGATCCCACTTAAATCAATTAATTTGATAGTTCAGGTCGTTTGCAGACCTGATTTGGAGGACACTTTAGGAGGGGTGGGATTTTCAGGTCAACTGAGCGTGCTTCCCGTATTGGGGGAAACACTCCCAGTTGAAAGAGACGTGTTGCAGCCACCAGCTTGTGGGAGCTGCAACGGTCCATTTGACAAGTGGTGGGGGAGGCGGGGGGGGGAGACCCGCACTCATTGCAGGAGGCCACTCTGTCACTTTGGACAAAGTTTGGCCTCCACCATCCTCCCCCTAACACTAAAACTCACCAACTTGCAACCTCAACCCCGGTGTGCAGACACATTTACCGACCTTGCGGACCTCCTCAGGCGGATGGGGGCCGCCACAGCTGCAGTCATGACCTCCTCGGAGGAAGAACAGCATCACCAGCCTCACCGGCCACGCCGTCCACCTCTGACACGTGGAGCTCCACAACACAGTGCTGTGACACATCTATCTGCACAGCAGGAGGGAGGGCAACCAGAGAGAGAGATGCGTCACTAACCTCCAGAACTAGCCGCGCCTCTAGCCAAACTGTTCCAGTACAGCTACAACATTGGCATTTACCCGTCAATGTGGAAAATTGCCCAGGTATGTCCTGTCCACAAAAAGCAGGTCAAATCCAATCCGGCCAATTACTGCCCCATCAGTCCACTCTCAATCATCAGCAAAGTGATGGAAGTTGTCGTCGACAGTGCTATCAAGCAGCACGTACTCACCAATAACCTGCTCGCCGATGCTCAGTTTGGGTTCCGCCAGGACCACTCGGCTCCAGACCTCATTACAGCCTTGGTCCAAACGTGGACAAAAGAGCTGAATTCCAGAAGTGAGGTGAGAGTGACTGCCCTTGACATCAAGGCAGCATTTGACCAAGTGTGGCACCAAGGAGCCCAAGTAAAATTGAAGTCAATGGGAATCAGGGGGAAAACTCCCCAGTGGCTGGAGTCATACCTAGCACAAAGGAAGACGGTAGTGTTTGTTGGAGGCCAATCATATCAGCCCCAGGACATCGCTGCAGGAGTTCCTCAGGGCAGTGTCCGAGGCCCAACCATCTTCAGCTGCTTCATCAATGACCTTCCCTCCATCATAAGGTCAGAAATGGGGATTGTCGCTGATAATTGCACAGTGTTCAGTTCCACTCGCAACCCCTCAGATAATGAAGCAGTCTGTGCCCGCTTGCAGCAAGACCTGGACAACATCCAGGCTTGGGCTCATAAGTGGCAAGTAAGATTCGTGCCAGATAAGTGCCAGGCAATCACCATCTCCAACAAGAGAGAGTCTAACCACCTCCCCTTGACATTCAATGGCATTATCATCACCGAATACCCCACCATCAACATCCTGGGGGTCACCATTAACCAGAAACTTAACTGGACCAGCAACATAAATACTGTGGCTACGAGAGCTGGTCAGAGGCTGGGTATTCTGTGGCGAGTAACTCACCTCCTGACTCCCCAAAGCCTTTCCACCATATACAAGGCACAAGTCAGGAGTGTGATGGAATACTCTCCACTCGTCTGGATGAGTGCAGCTCCAACAACACTCAAGAAGCTCGACACCATCCAGGACAAAGCAGCCTGCTTGACTGGCATCCCATCCACCACCCTAAATATTCACTCCCTTCACCACCGGCGCACTGTGGCTGCAGTGTGTACCATCCACAGGATGCACTGCAGCAACTTGACAAGGCTTCTTCGACAGTACCTCCCAAACCTGCGACCTCTACTATCTAGAAGGACAAGGGCAGCAGGCACATGGGAACAACACCACCTGCACGTTCTCCTCCAAGTCACACACCATCCCGACTTGGAAATACATCGCCGTTCCTTTATCGTCGCTGGGTCAAAATCCTGGAACTCCCTTCCTAACAGCATTGTGGGAGAACCTTCACCACACGGACTGCAGCGGTTCAAGAAGGCGGCTCACCACCACCTTCTCAAGGGCAATTAGGCATGGGCAATAAATGCTGGCCTCGCCAGCGATGTCCACATCCCATGAACGAATTTTAAAAAAACCCTCGCCACACGGTCTACAGACCGAGGCTCAGCTTTCTGGACCTCTCTGAGGAGCAGTGCACACGGAGGCTCAGAGTCACTCCACGTGTAGTCGTGGACATCTGCAGCATCCTTGATGCCGAGCTGCTCCCGGCTGGCCCGAGCACCATCTTCTTACCTGTCGCTGTCAAAGTCACCACCGCCTTCAACAACTTCTCCTCCGGATCCTTCCAGGGTGCCACCGGGCACATTACCGGCGTCTCTCAGTCGTCTGCACAAAAGAGCCCTGCAAATACACCTACACCCACTCTGCAGTGATACAATGGGTGCCATCAGGTGTGGGTCTTCATGCTGATCCTCAGGAAAGGGAATTATTGCACAAACCAGACAAGATCTGCAAAGACGTGGCAGTAGTGGTGATAACAAATTTTAATGTGCTTTGCAAAACAAACGAAAGTAAATCAAAAACATGACATTCTGTCATACACCCTTGTGCATCCCCTTTGTGCTCACAAAACCTTAGCCTTACGTTTACAGGAACCCCTACGTGGTGCTACCCCTGTGGCTTCAGCAGAGGTAGTGGCAGGTTGCTCTTGTCCATGTACTGACCGATGAGATGCTTTGCGCGGACGCCCTCTGTGTTTTGGTGCCCGTGAGGGCCCCTCCAAAGACTGCTCCACCTGCACCTGTGCAGGGGCAGACTCGGCCACCTGGAGAGGAGGCAGCATTTTTTTTATTCGTTCATGGGATGTGGGCGTCAATGGCGAGGCTGGCAATTATTGCCCATCCCTAATTGCCCTTGAGAAGGTGGTGGTGAGTCGCCTTCTTGAACCGCTGCAGTCTGTGTGGTGGAGGTTCTCCCACAGTGCTGTTAGGAAGGGAGTTCCAGGATTTTGACCCAGCGACGATGAAGGAACGGCGATATACTTCCAAGTCGGGATGGTGTGTGACTTGGAGGGGAACATGCAGGTGGTGTTGTTCCCATGTACCTGCTTCTCTTGTCCTTCTAGGTGGTAGAGGTCGCGGGTACTGGTTGAGAGGGGCGCAACGGGTGAGACGTGGAAGCGCTTTGAGTGGTGTCCCCACTTCCATGTCCCCTTTCACCATCATCCCTCTCCTGGCCTAGGCCCACATCACTCCTTCCACCCTGCTGGACGACAGTTTGGTGGACTTGTGTGAAGCCTTGAAAGGCCAGTTGTAATGTATCTGTCAGCCTGTTTAAGGTGGCAGAATATTGCTCACCCTGAATCCGAACGGCCGTTGTCAGGGCCTGAATGGACTCATTGTTGAGCCGTGCTTGAAGCTCGATGGAGGCTAGCCTTTCCTCCATTGCAGACATTCCTGCACCCACCCGCGACACTATTTCAGAGATGCCTTCTGTGACAGTATCTCGGAGATACCCTCCTGTACCTGTGCCACCATTCCACTCATGCAGGAGTTGGACTCCTCCATCCTCTGCGCGATTGTGGAGTGTGTGCGTGTGGCACCTGTTCCAGTACCTCGGAAATGTGCTGCTGGCCCTCGATGACTCTCCTTTTCATGGCTGGCCCCCAGGGTTCAGCATCTGGGTCCAGCTGAGCAGAGCCTGGAGAAGAGTGCTCCCACCGACGCGGACTCTCCACGGCTGCCCCTGCCACCAGGGTCTGCTCGTGCTCACATGTGCGTGGTGACTCACCATGTGCAAGCCCAACTAAGTGAGGACGGGGACCCACCGAGGTGTGTGTATCTGTGGTGGTGGATGAATGGCTCAGATGTGACGATGGACCCTCAGAGGCCGGCAGGTCCTCTGAGGAATCGCCCTCCGCAGTCACGGCGGTCGCAGATGGCCCTGCAAGAGAACAGAAAGCAATATTAAGCATGTGGACAGATGTTGAGATGCTGCAGGTGCCAAGAGATGTTAAGATCATTCACTATCATGAGTGCTGAGTGTTAGATTTCTGTCACCAGCCGCTTGTGTGCTCCCAGTCTCGGCATCCGCCATGGACAGGCACTCCAGCGTCGGGCTTAGTTCCAATGCCTGCTGCTCCACGTCCGTTAAGATCACCTGGTGTGGCGGGCCCCCTCCGGTCCTTGCCCTCTCCCAGGCATTCTGGCATCTCTTCTCCTAACAAGGCAAAACACAGAGAGGCGTGATTGAATGATGGTTGCATTGTGACCCGCTGCATCCATTGGTGTGGGTGAGGGTGACAGTGAAGGAGATGCATGGGAGGGTGCGTTTGAGACGTAGCTATGAGATTGTATGAGGATTGGGTTGCGTGGTAGCGTTCGAATAGGAACTGGGGCAGTGAGTACGTGCAGGCAAGGTGAGGATGATGGTTGAGTGGATGTGAGGAGTGATGCGAGAGTGTTGTGGTGGCAGTGCAGAAGGAGTTTTGTGATGGTGGAGGTGATGTGGAAGATGGAGTGTGGGAGAATGCGTAAGTATACTCACTTTGGCCTCCCTCCTAATATCGTGCCCTACATCTCCAATGACGATTTGGGACCTGATGAATCAATTCACAAAATGCATAAAGAAAATTAAGCGGCCAAAACATTATTGAGGTGTTGCAAATCTTCAGGTAAAACTGCAATCTAATTTTATTTCAATGTTTAGAGTCACTATTAGATAAACCCTCCTTTCTAGCCTGTGATGTTGTACCTAACACGGTATGTTGGCTGAATTGTATTGGCATGACTTTAGTATTGAAAATTTCAATCTGGCACTAAATCCATGTTGCCTTCAGAAAGTAGAGGGCTAATGCTGCCAGAAAATGCAATCCTATGTGCCATGTCAGACAGTGGGGGTAATTTTGATTTGGGGCAATAGTGTAAAATGGGTGATAGCGAATCAGCCACCCTTTATACATATCTTCTGATTTTCATTTCTATTGTAAAAACTGAGCGAAAAATGGCTGCTGTGTTTGCCTACATTACTACAGTGACTACATTTAAAAAGTATTTCATTGGTTGTGAAGTGCTTTGGCATATCCTGAGAATGGTATATACATGCAAGTTCTTTCTTTCTTTTGGCATCCAGTGTCAGCATCAAGCTGTGTTATGATTACTCAGGGTATTCTAGTATGTGGCTTTTGGAGGCCCATGCTGCAAATTAAACGAGGTGGCCCGCCTGCTTCCAGAGATAAGGGACAATACTTCACGAAGGGATTTAATTACCTGCTCCCAGAAGCAAAACAGCGCACTGGCAAAATGAATTGGCTGTTAGAGATGGTGTCTGCCTATTATATTATTCTAGCTGTCGGTAGCATTGCAATTTTAACACTGCTGGCCGGACCTGACTTTCCCCCAAGACAGCACAATTATTTTAAAGTCACAAGTGACCAACTACTGTATACAGTTGTTCAAATGTTGCTCTCAATTTCTGAAAAGTTTCCATGGTGTAAATAGGTCTGTACACAGGGAACCACATCTTATTCTTACACTTCCACTAAAAGCAGTTGTACAATATAAATGGGTGTAAGTGTGAAGATGCAGCAGTGCAAAAAATCACTGCTATTTGCCATGGTTGTATATAAAACTGTTGAGTTTCCTAACGATCCATCACATATATACCATCAATGGGTCATGTATTCATACCCTAAACAAAAAGCATTGAGAAATATTTGAGCACATAAATTTACAGAGCTGTAAAATCACAGTACAATACATCTAAAGAACTGCTCATGAATCTCATTAATAAAATCCCATGACCAGTGCTCCTCAATTGTTGCTCTATCATCTTTTGAATCCCTGCTATTTCAGTCAGTACACAGTTTTATTTGACACTACCACAATAAAGCGAGTCAGTCAATTCATGTCGAGAGCAGCTCCTCTCTGTAGATCATCTTACAAAGATGTTATTGTTGGTGCTGCAGTAGGGCTAGGTACACCTGAAGCTGATCAAAAGAAGTTTGAATGTCAGCTTGATCAGACAAGCCTCTCAGTGCAGTAAATTAGTTCCAAACATTTATCACCACTGCCTTAGGGCACTTTAAAATGAAACATGACTGCCTCGAATTCCTGGGTTTTGCAAACCTGAATGTGTTACAGACGCACTAAAAATCCCACTTAAAATGTGTACTACAGTCAAGAACCTTTTGTACTTGATGATTAATATAAATTAAGAATAAATAATAAGTATAATACTTATCACATCAAAATATCTCAAAGTGTCCACTTTCTAAGTGCAATAACTGTTGTTATGTATTAAAATGCTTTCCCACTTCAATTACATTAACTGCAATCAAGAGGTGCATTGTAGCCCCACTGCACATTGTATTGGAGCTGCAAAAGTTTCTGCCATTCATTGGTAGGGCATGGGCTTGTGATGACCATTTCCCACACAATCTTAGCTATGTCGTTTGGAATAGCCATTGAACAGAGACCAAGCATGTTCTCAGAGAGAGAAAGATCGGAGGAAGAGGCAACCCACACCAGTTTCATGCACTTCCTAGTGACCAATTATGTAGCTATATTAGCAGAGGCCTGGAAAGAGGGAGAAACAGAAGAGAGAAATGGACCCAAAAAAACGAAGCAAATTAACTGCAATAAAATGCAGTAAGAATAAATAAACTATTTTTCTTAACTTGCACTGCATTCAGGTATTATTTTGGAAATTAATATAATTTATAATATGCTTTACAACACATGGCCTGACACAAAGAAATCATGACAAAGATATTAGCCTGCAAATTACTTTTTGCCGTGCGTACAAATGCTTTGCATGTTTGCATGACATTCTTTTTGTTAATGGACATACCCATATTAAAATAGCCGACAGAGGAATGGAATGCAAGCACATTAATCATTTGAAAATTAATATTACAAACAGTAATTTTAGGCTATTAATTCACTAGGAATATAAAATCCCACGTATTAACCCTGGAAATAGACAAATAAAAGCACATTCCCTCCTTAATCATCTAACAGCCATACAAACAACACAAAACATAGGAGAATAGTCCATAGGCGCCAAAATTTCCTGTGAATTTTCAACCAAAGACCATACAATTGGGGCATAAAGTCAATTTCCGGTGTAACAGATCAAGGAAATTCAAGTGCAAGTGTGTTACGCATGTACTTATGCTACACACAAATTTCTTCAATCTTTTAAGCCCGTTCATCGAGTCCTGCACTCGTACGTGTTGCGGCTCATTATAATGGCTCTGCCCCCAAAGTGAAATTCCTGCAATTATGCTAATTCAAAACGGGTGTAAAATTATGCCCAGAATTTTAGGCGCAGCAGGAAGCAAAATCATATTTCTGGTGTTTCAATGTGATTTTTTTTTATTTATCCTCACTGAGACCTGCGCTGTATTTTCTGTTTCTTTGAATACATTTTGATGGCATTAGTATGAGTCACATTAAAAAGTGAAAAGATTCACAATTACATTTTCTCAAACTTGCTGTGCCTAATGTGCATGAACGATGGTTAGATGGCTTTAAATTTTAATTTTCACACTTAAGGTAGGAATATATGGTGTGAGTTCCGCACTTTTCTCGGGCCGCGGTTGTTTACTCCGATTTTTACAGTATGCTAATGAGATTGGTAGAATATTTTGGCATAAATTGTCATTGACAAAATGGCCTATTACCTCCCACAGGAAATTCCAGGCCTAGATATTTATTTAATGTCTTTAAATTTAAACAAAATATGATTTATTATATACACACATATATAATTCCCTTCTTAGGCTCAGCGTCCTTTTTCACCCTTATGCCTCTGTTAAGCGCTTTGGGACTCTTTTCTGCATTAAAGGTGCTATATAAATGCAATTTATTGTTTTACCAACAATTATTTCCTGGTAATCAACTAATGACTATCATTCAATAAATGTGCAGTAATAACTTTGAATCCTTCAGCATTATTAATCCAACATTATGCATCAGCTGCAAACATTATCCTGACTCAAGTCTGTCATTATGCCTTCAGAAGAAAAATGAAAGAAAGAATTAAGTAAAACATCTCCATTAACATTGCAGAATTCACATAATGAATAGAAAGTATTTGAGTTTGGTTGTAAATTTCTGTTGCCTTTTGGTACCACAGTGAGATTATTGCCTTGCATCCATTACATTTAAATAGATCCAATTTTCCAATGGTATTTGTAATATGATTCAAAACCATTTACAATCCTCATCTGTATCACCAATCTACTCAGCGGATTTGATGTCCGATGCACCCATGGACATCCATTCATGGCCTACTTGCCCATGGACTGTCACCAGAGCAGGCATTACTATACTCTTTCATTTCTTGCTCAGCAGCAAAGGAAAGCGTGAAAATATTATTGGGAAGCAGGGATAGCCCAAGTTCCAAAGAGCAAGTGGAAAGCCCTATTAAAATGAAATTGATTTTTTCTGGCATCCACTTGGCAACTATAAACAGAGGCACAATTAAAACCAGGTGCAAGCCTTCGTCATTACCAGTCTGTTGTGCAATGTGTACAGTATTTCGGAGAATGGCCTTTGAGCAAAACATATATTTTAACTGCGACAGACAAAATATTAATGGGTAACCATGTATTATTTTCAGCTCTTGTGCAATCAGAGGTACCATAAAAATACCTCAGGCATGGCTAGAATTTGTCACCATTAGTTTGCAACTTTTTCTTTCTCTCTTTTCAGCAGCAGCAGCAGTAGGAAGCTACCACCTATCTGGGCTTTTGGGACAGCAGGGGCAGCAACCTGGTAAACATGGGCACACTGTGAATTGAGGGACCCAACACGCAAATGTCCTCCATACCAAAGAAGACATATACATCCACTTAGGGTTTAAGTTTGTCTGCACCTAATTTATTTAATAAGATTCTGGGAGCTGAGTTTAAGGAACTCAAACATGTAATAGAAAGACATCTAATGAATGAAAATATAATACAGAATAGTCAGTATGGATTTCAGAAGGGAAAGTCATGCTTGACCAACCTTATTGAATTCTTTGAAGAAGTAACAGAAAGAGTAGACAAGAGTAACGCAGTAGATGTAATATATTTGGATTTTCAAAAGGCCTTCGATAAGGTACCGCATTGTAGACTCATGGCTAAGGTCAGAGCATGTGGAGTCAGGGGATAGCTAGCAGAATGGAGAGCAAATTGGCTGCAAAGCAGAAAACAGGGAGTAGGGATTAAAGGTAGCTACTCAGACTGGCAAAAGGTGTTCCAAAGGGATCGGTGCTGGGACCACTGTTGTTCACAATTTACATTAACGATTTGGATTTGGGAATCAGAAGTACATTTTCAAAATTTGCGGGTAACACCAAATTGCGGGATGTAGTTAATGCAAAGGAAGAATGCGTCAAAATGCAAGAGGACATTATTTAGCTTGCAGAATGGGTGCGTAATTGGCGAATGAATTTCAATATAGATCAGTGTGAGATGGTACATTTTGGTAAGATGAATAAAGAGGCCACATACTGCTCGGATAATAAGAATTTAAACGGGATAGAGGAGCAATGGGATCTGGGGGTACAGATACACAAATCACTAAAAATAGCGACATAGGTTAATAAGGCCATAAAAAAGGCAAATTAAGCACTAGGGTTCATTTCTGGAGGGACAGAAATGAAAAGCAAAGAAGTTATGTTAAACTTGTATAGAACCTTGGTTAGACCACACTTGGAGTATTGTGCATAGTTCTGGTCTCCATATTATAGAAAGGATATAGAGGCATTGGAGAGGGTGCAAAAAAGATTCACAAAAATAATACCAGAATTGAGAGGGATATACTTATCAGGAAAGGCTTAACAGGCTGAGGCTCTTTTCTCTATTGAAGAAAAGGCTGAGGAGTGACCTGATACAGGTCTTTAAGATAATGATAGGGTGATGTAGAGAAACCGTTTCCACTTATGAGGGAGTCCAAAACTAGAGGTTATAAATATAAAATAGTCGCTACTAAATCCAATAGGGAATTCAGGAGAAACTTCTTTACCCAAACAGTGGTAAGAATGTGGGAATGCGCTACCACAAGGAGTAGATGAGGCAAAATTTTTTTTTATTCGTTCATGGGATGTGGGCGTCGCTGGCGAGGCCGGCATTTATTGCCCATCCCTAATTGCCCTCAAGAAGGTGGTGGTGAGCCGCTTTCTTGAACCGCTGCAGTCCGTGTGGTGACGGTTCTCCCACAGTGCTGTTAGGAAGGGAGTTCCAGGATTTTGACCCAGCGACAATGAAGGAACGGGATATATTTCCAAGTCGGGATCGTGTGTGACTTGGAGGGGAACATGCAGGTGGTGTTGTTCCCATGTGCCTGCTACTCTTGTCCTTCTAGGTGGGAGAGGTCACGGGTTTGGGAGGTGCTGTCGAAGAAGCCTTGGCGAGTTACTGCAGTGCATCCTGTGGATGGTACACACTGCAGCCACAGTGCGCCGGTGGTGAAGGGAGTGAATGTTTAGGGTGGTGGATGGGGTGCCAATCAAGCGGGCTGCTTTATCTTGGATGGTGTCGAGCTTCTTGAGTGTTGTTGGAGCTGCACTCATCCAAGCAAGTGGAGAGTATTCCATCACACTCCTGGCTTGTGCCTTGTAGATGGTGGAAAGGCTTTGGGGAGTCAGGAGGTGAGTCACTCGCCGCAGAATACCCAGCTTCTGACCTGCTCTCGTAGCCACAGTACTTATATGCTGGTCCAGTTAAGTTTCTGGTCAATGGTGACCCCCAGGATGTTGATGGTGGGGGATTCGGCGATGGAATGCCGTTAAATGTCATGGGGAGGTGGTTAGACTCTCTCTTGTTGGAGATGGTTATTGCCTGGCACTTATCTGGCGCGAATGTTACTTGCCACTTGTGAGCCCAAGCCTGGATGTTGTCCAGGTCTTGTTGCATGCGGGCTCGGACTGCTTCATTATTTGAGGGGTTGCGAATGGAACTGAACACTGTGCAATCATCAGCGAACATCTCCATTTCTGACCTTTTGATGGAGGGAAGGTGATTGATGAAGCAGCTGAAGATGGTTGGGCCTAGGACACTGCCCTGAGGAACTCCTGCAGCAATGTCCTGGGGCTGAGATGATTGGCTTCCAACAACCACTACCATTTTCCTTTGTGCTAGGTATGACTCCAGCCACTGGAGAGAGTTTTCCCCCTGATTCCCATTGACTTCAATTTTACTAGGGCTCCTTGGTGCCGCACTCGGTCAAATGCTGCGTGGATGTCAAGGGCATAGATACATTTAAGAGGAAGCTAGATATGCACAGAGGGGAGAAAGGAATAGAAGGGTATGCTGATAGGGTTAGATGAAATATGGAGGGAGGAGGCTCACGTGGAACATAATCGCCTGTCACACACCAGTTGGGCCAAATGGAATGTTTCTGTGCTGTAGTTTCAACGTAACTCGATGTAATACAAGGGAGGCCTATCACTGATATTTATATTTAACAATTATTAAAGAAAATATGCTTGTACCCACAGCTCCCATACCATAGACCCTAAATATGACCATTAAATTACCACAATATATTTGAATTAGGCAGCTCGGTAATGGTGAAAAGGGGAAATTTAGGTCATTGCTGCCACTTTTGTTGCTTCAGTTTTTAAAAAGATTTATGTACTGTATTACCAAATTAAACTACTTAATGAGTCTATATGGGGCACATGGTCTAGTCTAGATAATATCCTTTTTACAGCTGTGGTTTTAAACTTACTTGCTAACCTGATGACTATTGCTTGAGGTCAGTTAAATTATTTGAATGATATACTGTTGCACAAACACTGTTTCAGTGGTTACACCTGGTTAATTGCTAGTTACGACCAAAAGACTTGAATAATTCAGAAAATTTGTGAGTTACATTGTTGCATTTGTGCCAGAATGGCCGTCTAAAAGTTTGAAACATTGTTGAAAGTCCTTACCCCCATGTGGCAGGAGGATGTTCCGCAGATGAGTGCAAGCCTTGATGTAATTGGCTTGATCTCACAAGGCAAGTTGAAACCTCTTACATCTGCCCCAATCACACCTAGGGAAACAAAATACCTTTCTTGAGAAAGAGATTATCATTTTTAATTATCCAAATTTTGATGAAACTCACTTTGGGTACCCCTTATTATTCCTTTAACATCTTGTACCAAAAGGATCCATTCTTCTAGAGTGCAGGACAGCAGTATAGTGATGGCGTTTCACCATAAATAAGAGGTGGACACTAGTGCCACAACTAACTTGTGTTCACACAGTGTCAACATTAGTATGGAATCTAATTATTGGAGATGAGATTTTGTACCAGTATCTCAGAATGTAGGTTTACACTGAGCGTTTTGCAACTGAGTTGGCTCTAATGTGAAGCTTGTAATGTCTCAGGCTCTAATCTGGTTCTCTATCATCAAAGCAGGAATGATGTAAACACTTTTCTGTCACAATTAGTTATAGCATTTGTAATGTTTTCTGCATCTCCATTTTATCATTGTCATGATGGGTAGAACAAAAGAATCCTTTGAGTTAAAATTGCAACAAAAGTTCTCTGACAAAACAACTCTCAAACCATTAGAAATTACTGTGATACCACAAAGGCCCACAGTCTACTGCTCTCAATTCTAAGATCACTTAATTCAAATTGTCTGATAATTTAATTTTTTCAGCACTAAATTCCCACTTTGCGGTGCTATTTATCTTGCTTAACTCAAATTATTGTGTAATTCAAATTTTTATTGCAAAAATTACTTTCAATTATCAGGAATCGTCTTCGCCTTCAGAGCCTGTGAAACATGATACAAAGACCTACACAAACCTCATGGCCTTCAGAGTCTAAGTAATGTCATACAGTGAAGACCTATATGGAACAGTATGCTTTCAGATCTGTAAAATACTCAGTAACATTGTCAAAAATCTTTGATCCTGATCTTGGCCTGACACAGATGTGTTCTAGGAAAGGGGAATTATTTTTCTCCATTCTCAGTGAATGGCTACTCATCAACATTTGATTCTCCAATGAGAAAATTAAGCAGGTTGTGGATTTTTTTCAAGATGTCAGAGACCCATGTTTGTAGTACCAAACTCCTTTGTGGTGTATAATTTGGGTAAAGATATTAGTACTGTATTATCCTCCCATATAGTGTGCAATGAGCTGGGAGACACGTAGAAGCTGTTTGTATAGACAGTCCAGCAAATCTGAAAGGATTCTAGTTCTATTTTTCAGCTGAGAGACTTTGAATGATATTGGCTCCCTAAGCTTTACTGTTCAAATATGTTTTGCTGTTAGTGTTAAATTCTATAGAAGTATTCTTAGTGGGATTTGTTGGGATTTGTTGAATACAAGTCTGAATGCAATTCACAGCAGTTTGAGGGGTCTTAACCTCAGTAAAGATTCAGGGGGGCAATGGCCCGAGGAGCTGACACAATTTTCCCTTTTCGTAGAGGAATGAAAGTATATAGAGCAGTATCTCCTGAATAATTCATTATACAATACTTACGTTCACATATTTTGACAATTTCTTATTTCTGACAAAATGCAGTTCTTAAAACATCATACTGCATTCTTCAACATTTGGGCTATTCTCTGGAGTTACGCATGGGCTATTTCTCACTCCTGTTGAATGAGAGCCTTGGTAAGCCACCAAAAATTATGTAAAGTGCACATGCTTGCAATTTCCAAGGGTTTGGCTGGGAATCTGCAGGCAATGCTCTAGACCCTCCAAAAAAGTCACAGTGGAAAGCCATTCTTGACCTTTGAGTTGTTCTTTCTTAAAGCTGGTTCAGGACGGTATCTCATTTTTTTTACTTTTTGGGGCTCCTTTTTCATTTTGTTTGGTGCATTTTTGAATTTTTCTTTTGCATTTTTTTTCATTTGTTTTAGGACGCTTAAAGCTCATTTTAAGCACCCCAAAGTGTGAAGATAGACATTCTTCTGAGAAAGTCTCATCTGCCAAAGTGAGGTATGTTCAGCTCAGTTTACAGATTATGGATGCAGGCAAGTGGGCACAGAGCTTCTCTTGTGCAGCCAGGAGACCCTCCATAGGTTGTCCTCTTCTTCCAAACACCTCAGAAAGGGCAATTTCTACTGGAAAATCCATTCGTTCCTGTAATGCTGCTGGATAGATTTTAAAAAATGTAATAATTGGCACAAAGGCTCATGAGAACCTAAAGGCCGCAGGAAAAAAAATCAAAATAAAAATGAAGGAATAGTGGCTAAAATACACTTATCTTTATGTAAATGTCCTTTCCATGATCTCCAAAATACTTATCACCACCCAGCAATCCCGGACACCCATTTCAAATGGGTATTCTTTATATCTGGTACGTTGCAGGCCAGAACAACAGTAAAAAAATGCCCACAAATTAATATTTAAATGAAGCTTCCGCCTGTTTGTGGTGCTGGTCCCGTGCACTGGGAAATGCATCAGAATACAAACTCAGCACATTTCTGAAGGCCCATTTTCTGCTGTCGGCTACCTGATTTACACTGCAATAATAGGTGGCTAGAATCAGAAAGCTCTGGCTTGTGTTTCCACTAAAAACAGTAAAGTGCTACTACATTCTGCACCCCTTTGAGGGTTAAAGGCCTTCATGTCATTCCACAGGCTGATAGAAACATTCCTGCTGCTAACAAACAACCTATCAATCCAGCCTTTCATTCTTTCTTTGAATTATTTCAACTTTAATGAAATGTTTGGGGTGTTCTGTTTATTAGTAATTCTGCAAAATTATCTAAATACCAAAAAAAAATCAGCAGTCACATGGTTATCAGTTAAGTCAACTGAGAACCTGCCTGTGGGCAAGTAGTGTAATGGGGTATGCAGTATTACTGGCAGTGCAATTTCACATATAACAGAAATTGTGGGAGGATAACCTGTCTTTATGATAAAAGCCAGAAGTACATGCATGACACATAAGGACTCCCCGCACAAGGAACCGCTGGCTGCCAACCCACTTTCTAACACTTCATAGTAAGCAGATCCATCCACTAGAACCCAGTGCACCGATAAATTAGAAATATACAATATATATGCTAGCCTTAGAATAAACTAAAATATTATAGCCTGAACTTTCCGCTTGGCTCTTCTGGGGGAGGAAGTGCAGCATGGCAGAAGCCTATGCAATCGATCACTCCTGTGTATTTTGTCATTTGCAAAATGTTTCAACATGCCTGCCCATATGTGAGGGTATTATATGACCCCTCACCCCTATCACTTCTTTCCTACTTTCCACAACATGTTGACTATTTACTGGATACAGTTCCCCTCCTGTACTTCATCCAAGTGATAGTATTCATGCATGAGCCTTGACAATGAGTGTCAGAAGCTATTACTCATTGTCAACACACATGCATGTCATCAAGGGCCACTGGAGTTATTAGAAACAAGAACCCTGGAGTACTTATGCCAATTGTGGCACTGCTACTGCCACCCAGTTTGATATTAGTTAATTCAAACCAGTTGGAGGATTGAACCTGTGGCCTCCCTAATCTGTATAACCCAGCTAATCTTGGGATAAACTCAATAAGCCATCAGTGCAGTCTTGTTACATTTTAATTAACAAAAACAGGGAAGTTATTTTATAATTAGCTGCTAAAGTTAGTAAATATAGTGTTATAGTGTTTGATACTTAAACACTCCAAATTCTGATTAGCTTTATACCTATTTCTGAACACAAGGGAAATGACCTGGGAAGCTCTCCATCTCAGTTGCACCATCAGAGAGAAGCACTGAGCACAGCCTAACTGCTGCCTTACAATGACGAAGGGAAATCCCAGGTCGTGTCAGTATGCGTTCCCTTCCCTGCACAACCTTTACTACCTTGGATCAAGAGCGGCACTGGCAGAAGCTTGAATTAGGGACAGCTAAACAGAACAAAGGGTACATTAAAAGCAAGGGGAAGAATGTTTAAATATATTTTTTGAAAATCTGTTACACTACTCTTACATGTTAAATTATTATTGATTCTATCCGCTGCTAATTATTTTTGTGGCCTAAGGGGTGTATTTGATACAATGTAGTCACAGTAATATATGGCTAAAAAAAAGAACTGAAGGAGCAAGGAATAGAACGGTGGTCATTATTTGAAACATGATGCATGTAAATTAAGCTGGTGTTTTTTTCAGAGAAAGTCCCCTGAAAGAATGTTCTATTCTTTGCAATCCCAGATGGTACTACCAGTCCCTGCAAGCAGTTATCTGTGGTAATATTCTGTGCTTCTGCATCCTGTCTGAGACATGCACATGGGAAAGAGAGCTCTGTTCCTCAGTAGCACACAGACAGAGGGAGAGTCCCTCAAACAAACAGTACTCTATGAGTCATGTGTCTCGGGGTGAATTACTCTGGGACAGAAACCAAACCTTAGCCACTAAACCTTGCTAATGGGACGTGGGCACAGTAAGAGCAATATAATCCCAAGAGCAGTGGATAGGCTTTGTCACATAACACTTTGTCACATCATTTTTAACACTTAATAATCTTAAGTGATATAGAATAAACCACAAGTGGGAGAGACTTACAGGGATATGCTTCTGAAATGAATTGTGGAGAGCAAAGCTCAAAGGTTCCTAAGATCATTGTAATTTAAAGAGCGTACTACAGCCATAATGTCCTTTTTTTATTTTTCTATTTTACAAATACAATGTATCTTGTGTTGTTGCTATTTTTCACTGTACCACGGAATCGTCTGGCTACTGTTCAAGTGCACTAAAGGTTATTTACTGATTTAAATGATCAGTAACAGGAAGAGGGTTATGATTAAAATACTTTTGATAGTAAGACCACATAACAGGAAAAAGGGAATTTACAGGGAAATAAAACACTCCCTTTCACTGAGAGATGGCACTTGAGCGATATATTATATGAAACATGTGTTATTTCTTACCTCAGTTGATATCAGCTGATCTCCAACATTTGGCCTGCCGCTGTAACATCCCTGACCAATTTAACACATTCTCTGATATCAAAATCCTAATTTTTGTAACTTATTTTCTGTCTCTAAATCAGATGAGATACAGTCCAACAAACCAAGTACATTGTTTGACAGGAAACTGCTATCCATATCTGTGTCGCTGTGTCTTACGTTTCTAAACTAGTGGAGTAAGCATGGGAACAGAAATCTGTCTGCTGTGTTCTGCTCTAGGGCAGGGCCTAACTCAAGTCTCATACATGAGATTCTTGAGTCACTTACTAGGGATGAGTAGCTGAGGTGGTTTCCTGTTGTATTCCTCATGGTTTTTATCTTAAACTAGGTGGGCTGCAACCAAGGCTAAAGAGCCCCACCTACCCTTTATGACGGGGGAACACCCGCATCCATCAGACACAAGTGCCCCCGCTGGACATCAATCCAGTGTTCAGAGCCGGCGCTCCAGTCTCCATTAGCCGGGGCTGTTTGGAGTGGGACCCGAATCCAGCCCTTTTGACTAAGAGGTTGGAATACTACCACTGAGCCAGCAGTCACTCCATCTGGACACAAATACCCCGTTGGATATCAATCCAGTATTTAGAGACTATATTCTAGTCTCCACTCACCGAGCTGTCTGGAGAGGGGTTCAAATCCTTCATCTTATGACTCAGAGGCAGGAATGCTACCACTAAGCCAAAAGCTCGCTCTGGGGGCAGACATATTGAGGCTGATTTTCCTCTGCATTGCATAGAATTACATAGAATGCACAGAAACATGCCATTTGGCCCAACAGGTCCATGCCAGTGTTTATGCATGAGACGAGCCTCCTCCCTCCTTCATCTGACCATATCAGCATATCCTTCTATTCCTTTCTCTCTCATGTCCTTATCTAGCTTCCCCTTAAATGCATCTATGCTAGTCGCCTCAACTACTCCTTGTTGTAGCGAGTTCCACATTCTAACTATTCTCCCTGAATTCCCTATTAGATTTATTAATCACTATCTTATATTTTATGGCCCCTAGTTCTGATCTCCCCCACAAGTGGAAACTTCTCTACATCTACCCTATCAAATCCTTTCATAATCTTATAAGGTCCCACATGGCAGACTCGCCAAAAAAGTAAAAGCCCATGGGATCCAAGGGAAAGTGGCTAGTTGGATTCAAAATTGGCTCAGTGGCAGGAAGCAATGGGTAATGGTTGACGGGTGCTTTTGCGACTGGAAGGCTGTTTCCAGTGGGGTTTCACAAGGCTCAGTACTAGGTCCCTTGCTTTTTGTGGTATATATTAATGATTTGGACTTGAATGTGGGGGGGCTTGATCAAGAAGTTTGCAGATGATACAAAAATTGGCCATGTGGTTGATAGTGAGGAGGAAAGCTGTAGACTGCAGGAAGATATTAATGGACTGGGCAGAAAAGTGGCAAATGGAATTCAATCCAGAGTAGTGTGAGGTAATGCATTTGGGGAGGGCAAACAAGGCAAGGGAGTACACAATAAATGAGAGGATACTGAAAGGAAGTGAGGGACCTTGGAGTGCATGTCTACAGATCCCTGAAGGTATCAGGACAGGTAGATAAGGTGGTCAAAAAGGCATATGGGATACTTTCCTTTATTAGCCAAGGCACAGAATATAAGAGCAGGGAGGTTATGCTAGAACTATATAAAACATTGGTTAGGCCACAGCTTGAGTACTGCGTTCAGTTCTGGTCACCACATTACAGGAAAGATGTGACTGCAGTAGAGAGGGTACAGAGGAGACTTATGAGGATGTTGCCAGGGCTGGAGAATTTTAGCTATGAGAAAAGATTGGATAGTCTGGGGTTGTTTTCTTTGGAACAAAGGAGGCTGAGGGGAGATTTAATTGAGGTATACAAAATTATGAGGGGACTAAATAGAGTGAATAGGGAGGACCTATTACCTTTAGCAGAGGGGTCAGTGACCAGGGGGCACAGATTTAAAGTAATTGGTAGAAGGATTAGAGGGAAGCTGAGGAGAATTTTTTTCACCCAGAGGATGGTGGGGGTCTGGAACTCACTGCCTGAAAGGGTGGTAAAGGCAGAAACCCTCAACTCATTTAAAAAGTACTTGGATGTGCATTTGAAGTGCCGTAACCTACAGGGCTACGGATCAAGTGCTGGAAAGTGGAATTAAGCGGGATAGCTCTTTTTCAGCCGGCACGGACACGATGGGCCAAACGGCCTCCTTCTGTACCGTAACTTTCTATGATTCTATGATTCAAACGAGCTGAGCGTTGATCGAGTGATATCCCTTTCTATTGATGAACATTCCTGGCTCATGTGCAGGTGCTCGGATTGCTACGTGTATGCAATTGATTGCACCCTGTACCCCTGGGAAGCCAGCCGGAGAGTGGGAACTCACTGCCCTCTCAGTCTGGCTGAGGTCGTCTATGGGGAAGTTGACGTCATGGGTCACAATGCTAAACAATCCATCGGTGACCTGTCGTATACACTTGTGAGCAGATGACTGAAAGACCCCGGCGATGTCAACGGTGGCGACCTGGAAGGATCCAGAGGCAAAGAAATTGAGGGCAGTGGTGACTTTAACTGCCACAGGCAATGCGATGCCACCAGGCCCAGCCAGGAGCAACTCTGCATGAAGGAGCACCTGCCGAGTCACTCTAGCGCTTGTCGGCACTGCTCCACAGAGGTGTCCAGGAAGCTCAGCTTCTGCCTGTTGACCCTCTCACGAGGGTAGTGTCTCTTGTGACATTGGGCCCTCCGTTGTTCCCCTCTCTGTTCTTCTGCAGGTCTCCATGGCGTACCTCTGTCTTGTGAAGCTGGAACTACCAGAACTGCACGCAGATGGCGATGTGCCTCCTCCTCAGATATACTGGTGAATGCAGCCATTGAGCCCCCCCATCCTGATGTTGTCAGTTTGAGGGGGACCAAAAAGTAGGTAAATATGTATAAACAGAAGAATTCTGAGTGTGAACCAAGAATTCTCAGTCTAAACACAAAGATCTCCCAGCCAAACGTTTGTCTGAGAGAATTGAGTGCCCTGCTGCAATAACTCACCTTTTATCCCCATATGTCAATCGGTGATTTAAATGGTCAAATGGCTGCTGGCTGCAACCCGCCACCGTTTCCATGGCGTGTTGCCACGGGAAACACATTAAGGCAGAGTTAAAATCCTTTCCCTGCATCAATAAACGTAAAATTAAACATTTCAATAAATTTAAATACCTTAATTACTGCTTTAAATATCGGCCCGCCAGCTTTAATTGCCGGTGGGACTCCTGGTTTCCTGAAGCGCGCGTATGCACCCAAATGCGTCTGGGTCGTAGGCGTTTTTGGCGGGTTGCAGCCAGGATTCCTTCCCTCTCCAGAAATCCGCTATTTTGATTGCCCCCATCGCAGCCACCGTGTTCTAATGCAAATTAAATTTAAAACACCTAAAAGTGATGGCATCAAGCCTGCACGGTGATTTCCTGCATTTCTTCTAGTTGCAGGTCATGTGCTGAGAACACCCACATAACTTAGGCATTCTGCTCAACAACATTGTGTCTAAATGCTCAGTAGATTAAAGATACAGGCACCAACTTCAAAGAAAATGAGGAATCTCTCCTTTAGCTGGTTGCTTTCCTTTGGAAAAATGATTGTCATTCAACCTAACAAACAAGGTATCAAGTGACTTGATGTATGCAGCAGTGCTGTACAGACTGGCTAGTCTAATAGATGTGCCCAAGGCAGCTTCAAAAGAGTCGGTTACATAGAAGTTCAAGGTAGTAATGTCTTTCATCACTGTGGGCAGAGCTGTCTGAGGCCTGGATAATATTTGTAGGTTGAACTGCTGGAGGAGGCTAAATGCCACCAGATGAAAAGTAGGTGGTGAAGATAGATCTCCTTGAGCATGCCCAAATAACTCTGGTGATGAGTGGATTGGCTCAGAGAGCCTTCAATGCAGGTGCATAGGCCTCTACTCATTCATGTGGAAGTTCTCCTTATCCCCTAGTTCCCCAAAAAGAGGAATTCCCAGAGGCATGCCCATCCTACCAGTGGAGGCTGTTTTAACTGACAGTGAATCTTCTTTGAGTGGTAGTACATGAAAAAGGAAATGTGTGAAAAAAGTAAAATGAAAAATTATATTTCTGACTGCAAAAAACTAACAAACTAAATGCAATTCAAAAAGGCAAAAATAATAGTAGCTCAGTCAGAAAGCAGCAACACACTTCTTTCAGAAACATCACTGAAGGCCAGTAAGTGAGTTTTGTTAATGCGCTTATTTTATACTGGCTTTGAGTGATGACGTTGCTTTTCTGGAAGAAACCATCAAAAATGTAGGGGTGAAACCTTATTTACATAATTTCTGGATCCTTAAAGGCTCGAACAACAGCCTCCACTGACACTAGCCCGGTCTGGAAAAAAAAGGGCAGTGTGCTTCTGGTTGCCTTTTGCAGTAAAGCAGATTATGTAATAACTGTGATTTTTGATTTGCCAAGAAAATGCCTATATTCTAACAGTCTGCTTCTTTGATGATTGTACTGTAGCGGACTCATTGAAATCACTTCATTAATAAATAAAAGTTATTTTTAATCACACTCAGCTTATTCCTGTGCATAACTGAGGTAGAGGGAGTGGGTAAGTGAGAGCCTGTAGATGAACGAAAGGTAACAAATGCAAAAATACAATGCTAGTACCCATTAGAACTGACCAGATTTGTACAGGAAAGTCAAAGTGTGTAATCCAATGTGTGACACATGAAAAGTCCTCAGACAACCTTACAGCTCTTGCGTAGCTTCACATGCATGCCCTTACTGCAGAAGGGAAAACTTTCTAACTGCAGCGTAGATCTGGAACTATTGTTGCATTAGCTTCTGTAATTGTGAGCCCAAAAGGGAAGATTCCAAAAAACCTAGCTGCGTGGTACACATTCTTTTATCCTGTTCATCTTTTCATCCTGTTTCCAGGAGCAGACCATCCATGAATTGTCTCTTGGCATTTAATCAGTTAAATCAAATTTCTGTAGCCTGGTGGCAGACTCGTAAACCCAGTCTGGGCTCCCAGAATCCAAACTAAAAGAAAAGAATAGTATAAAAGCAGATTTACTCACACATATGATATGAAATGCAGAGAATGTCAATCTCCCAAAGCAGTGAGAGAACAAGTGCCGAACACTGTAATTGGCAACACTGAGACCTTAGGCATCCAGATCCAGCAGTCTGTCACTCCCCAGGCTGGACAGGCTGGGATTGAAAAGAGCAATGGCACCAGGCTTTACCTTCATCATAGACACCCATTGGACTGCTCTGATGAGTCTACTGGTAATCTAGTTGGGATGCCAGCACTGGGTGCACGATAAGACAAGGATCCAATGAGCACCTTCATTTCACCTTCTCCCACTTCAGCTAGACCCCTTAAATGATTGGAGAAGAATATAAGAATGGGGGGCGCTGGCAGTTACAACACTGCCAGATGTTATTAAATATAGAGATTTGTATTTCTCCTTTGTATGGACAGTGTCTATCGGGTAAGGCCATGGAAAAGTAATAAGTGCTGGAAGGGGGTGAAAGATGGCACTTCAGTGGAAGGATTGTATGGCACATTCTTGGGGCAACAATATGTGGAAGTTCTTTGGGAAAATAAATTTTGTATGTGGCAAGAAGTGTCCATTACAGGGACTAGTTATCAGCATTCCAGACCAATTTTCACATCTGTACATTATCTCGGTCCATGTCATCCTTGTCCTTGACCTCATCCTCATCCTCTTCCTATGGACCGTGAGTCCCATAGGCCAGTTCCTCATCCTGCTAGATGCTCATTTCCCTTTGAATAGTCAAATTGTGCAGTGTACAGAAAATGATGATGATTTTGGAGACCTTGATTGGAGCAGCACCTCCATCTCAATAGTCTGAACAACAGAATTATTTCTGTAGCATCACTATGGCGTGGTAACAATGAACATCATTGTATTTACAGTCTGCTGCTTGTGGAGGTTTCTAACTGGGGTCATGAGCCAAGGCTACAAAGAGCAGCCCTGGTCTGCCAACAGCCATCTGGTTATTTTCTCAGAAAAGTCAAATAATGCAGGCATCTTGGATTACTGCAGAATAAAGGCATCATGGCTACTCCCTAGATAACGGGCATTGATGTGCACAAAAATGTTTCTGTGGTTTTAAAGAATCTGTGCATTTATGGAGTAGATCTCCTTCCTGTTGATATAAGCATTGATGTTAAAGTATGGAGCTCTGACAGTCACATTGGTTCCATCCATAACACCCTGAATGAACTCTTGGGAAGCCTGCCAGACGGTGAATGGTCTGTACCCTCTCCAGTTAGTGTCTCCTTTCTACTAGGAAAGTTATGAAGGTGTTTCCTGCAAACATGGCATCACTCACTTGCTTTATACAGGAATGAACGGCAGTCTGGATTATCTGGCAGATATCCCTTGAAGGATCCTGTTACATAGAAACTTAATGTTGCAGTGACCTTCACAGTTATGGGCAAAGCTGTCCAAACCTTTGAAGTTGTCAGGCTGCAACAGACAACATAGACTGTCACTGTCTTTGCAGTACACGAGGCACTAGGACTGCTCTTTTTCGACATACAATGCAATGCAGCGCTCTATGAGCACAGGTTGTTAGGTATTGACGCAGCGAGCACATGCCCTGAGGTGTTTTGGACCTGAACATGTTGGAGTATGAATTTGTCTTGGGTGGTAACACAGAATGGGTAATGGAGAATCGGCCGCTTGGTTTACACTCTGTCCAATTTTCGGGCCTGTTTTGCACTATCGCCCAAGGCAAATTTATATCCCGTTGCGTCCTCATACATTAGTCATCATCATCCAATTCATGCAGCCCTATGGCAACAGCCAAAGGGATTCCCATCCTGTTAGCTGCAACTCGTGCTGCAGCAGGATTTACCTAGGCTCCAGAAAAGTATGTCTTAGCCAAACATAGTCATTTGGCAAAAAAAAGAGGAAGAAAAAAGTATGCAGGAAGGTCAATGCACGAACAGTGAAATGCCCACAGCCTAAAAACTAGATTTCAAAACACTCTTGCCCTGAAATTCTTGGGCCTAGAAGGGTGCTGCTGAAGCATAGAGGGGCTGTGGAGGCAGAATTGGGGCAGGACTCAGTTCTGTCATTTTATTTAAAAATTCCAGCGGAACTGGAGGGGGGGCACTTCTCGTGTCCGTCCCCATTCTCAGGGTTCTGCTCTTCCCTTGGCTTCGAGTGGGCCTTCTCCTCCACCTACTTCATGGTTAGGACTCCAAGGCTGGAAAAGTTGGCAGCGTGCAGTAGGCAGGTCTAAAAGTAACATGCTCTCTTAATTCAACCAGGCATCTGAAATACTGCTTCAAGATGTCATCACTGCCTCCCTGCTGAAGCAAACCCTTGAACATTCCCAGGTAAGTATGCCTGGGACTGTATCCTTAGCAGTGCGATTAAGGAGGGGGATGTATGGGCAGCCTGCCTCTAGTGCAAATAAACCTGCATTTTATCCATCTTTCACTGTTTTCTTCCTCCTCCAAAAAACAGAGAGAGGAAAATCCATAGAAATTCCTATATTTCAATTTTTAGTTGCAACAAACAAAAATCCAAAGAAAATGACACTATAAAACTCCACCTATCAAGAATCCTGCAGCTCAAGCTGTAACAACTAACTATAACTCAATGCCCAGAAACTGCCTGGCCTTCATCTCTAATTGTATCTGGGCAACCTGAGTGCAGAGCACATTCAGATGGGAAAATTGGGAAATCACAGGCAGCTTTATTTCAAGAACAATTTGGCTTGGAATTAGATAATATGGATCTCTGTCCTATCTCCTAGGTCTCCCTTCACTGTTTCATGCTGGTGTAAATTACCCCACTGGTTGGAAAATCTACTCTTGCGCAATAGAAGAATTGAAAGAAACAAGATTTTCATTGCCCCGTCAGGCATGGAGGAGATCAAGATGTAGGGATTCAGCCACTGCACTGTGAGAGGCATGTGCACCAAGTGCATGAAATATGAAAGAAATAGACAACTGTAGAGTGGAATCATTGGCAAAGGATTGGATACGATTGGAAGGTGACTGGCAGGGGCCATTATATGGAGAAGGAACAGAGTGGGAACAATACAGAACCTAAAAGAACCCCTGAATTAATGGAAAGACAATCAGAGGATGAACTACCTAATCTAACACATGGAGCAATTTGAGAGGAAAATGGATTGCTTTATGATAGCTTAGTAGGAGGTCATATGATGGTAACTGTTTAAAAATGGATGTGTTAAAAGCTTTGGAGATGTTCAAGGCGATGAAAAATAATTCATCAAAGTGTTCAAAAAACTCCAGAAGTACAGAACACACATAATTATACACACATGCAAACACACTCATTTAACAAGATGAGAAAGATCATACCGCCCATCCTAGCTCATCCATTCAGAAAGAACCTACAGTCCCTCCCATATGAGCATCAAACTATTTCTTAAATGACTCTAAGGCTTTTGGCTCTGCTACCATTCCCAACAGTCCATTCCACACTCTAAGACAACAAGCTCGCCAGTGGAGCAGCCATGTCAGAAACTATACTGGTGATCATTAGGTGGAACTTTCAAGGTAATAGATAATTAAAAAGTTAACAACATCTTCCATGACTTTAGAAAATACTGAGGTAGGAGTATTTGGGTACTGGTTGTAAGGAAAAGAGGGACTTCCTTTCTTGGGGATAGGAAGAACATGAGCAAGTTTCCAATGTAAAGGGCACGTAAACTAGGAGTAAAGGAGACTGAATTTTCTCTTCTTTCTCCCCCACCTCCACTGACTCGTATTGAGGTACAGTACCATAGTAATGGTCTCCCTTCAGTACCTTGCCCCATTGCCAATCTTCATGTGAGCCTAAACAGTGAGTGTCTGCATGCTATTCGACTGTAGATTGTGTCTCAGCCAAGGAGAATACTGTCTTCACCAAAAGTGCACACAAAGTACACTTTCCAGCATCGACCGCTAGATATTAAATGAGGACACTGATAGATTTTTCCAGTGCAGATCCTTCTTCAGAACTCCAGTTCTGATGAAGGGTCTACACCAAAAAATTTAACTTTTTTTTGTACAGATGCTGAAGGACCTGTTGTGTGTTCTCAGCATTTTCTGTTTTTATTTCTGATATTCAGCATTTTCAGCTTATTTCTTTTTATTAGTATTGGCATTAAATGGAGTCATGTAATTTAAAAAAGAACAAATAAAAGTAATTTGGAGAGAAATTTCTCTAAGATTCATGAAAAACATGCCAAAGAAATGATCAAAGAAAAAGAAATTTATATAAAATATTATTGAAATCATTCACTGCTTTGCTCCCGTCCTCCTTTCCCCAGGTTACCTAAACCTCCTGCATGGGCGTCGATCAGAGATACTGCCACAGCAATTCCCTTCGGTAGTCCCAGTGCTTGAGCAGCTTCTGATGTCAAGCCATTTCCCACACGGCTGCCAGGAGACAACACATGGTTCCCTGGATCAGACAGAAAAAGAAAACTGTTAGCTAATAGAACAAACATCACATTCATGTGGACCTGAGACAGGTTCCTTTAGACAAGGTACTGAAACTTGCAGACGTAAATACCTCTGAAATGAATAATTGAAAACTGATACCTGCTTACCTTTAGCAAAAGCTCTCTTAACCTCTGAAATCCTGGGGCGTTTTGCAACACAATTGCATTCCCTGCAGGCTTTCATTTTTATTACAGAACCTGTATACTTTATGAATATATCATGTACAGTGTGGTAAATTATATGATTTAGCACTCCTGGCACAGAGTATAAAATTAGTGGGTGGAAAAATCATGTGGACTGTGAAATGGGCATGGTAACCTCCTCAACCAAATTCATGATATGCAGGCCCATCACTCGAAGCTCCGCACTGGGAACACTAAATCATAAAATTTGCCCCAGCTTTAGCTTTTTTTCCCAATTTTTCCCTCATTGCCTGAATGGGGCATGGTTTCATGGTACCAGCAGCCCTTGGATACTTCACACAAGTGGCATTGTTCACATGAGCTGAGACAGTGATTGTCCGCAGACTATTCAGCCACACTTCATTTTGTCCATACATGCACACTTCCCATCATGAGTCACTGGTAGCTATCAGGAGCAGAAAGTCTGGCAGATTTTTTTTTTCCCTCTTCACTAGCCTGGTCCAATTGTAGCTTCTCCACTAATGCTCCAGCTGAGATCAGCTAACAGGCGATGGATCAATCATGGACCCTTCTTGGTCTATTTAGCTTAGTACTACATGACAAAGAGCATTTACCCAGTTAATCATCAGTGAAGCACAGATGACATTCACCATACCAGAATATCTAGCTTGATGACAATACATTTTAAAAGTTATTAAAATAAGTTACTTCCTTAAAAGTTTAGAAATTAATGTAATTCCTTGATAATAAACTAAAAGCAACATTGCATGTAGTGCAGGGGTTATGTTACTGGACTAGTAATCCAGAGGCCTAATCCAGGGAATGAGAGTTCAAATACCACCATGGCAGTTCGAGAATTTTAATTCAGTTTTAAAAATCTGGAAATAAAAAGTTGGTACCAGTAAAAGTGACCATAAAGATATCAGATTTTCCTAAAAACCCAACTTGTTCACTAATGTCCTTTAGGGAAGGAAACCTGCTGTCATGACCCAATCTGGCCGATACTCCAGTTCCACACTAATGTGGTTGACTCTTAAGTAGCCTAGCAAGCCACTTACCTGTATCAAACCGCTACACCACACGGACTGCAGTGGTTCAAGAAGAAGACCCACCGCCACCTTCTCAGGGCAACTAGGGATGGGCAATAAATGCCAGCCTTGCCAGAGATGCCAACAACCCAAGATTGAATTAAAAAAATGTTCCTCAGTGCTATATATTCTTGGCAAAAAGCATTATTTTGTGGTTTAGACTACTAATCATAGTTCGTCTTGATGGGCCTTCAAATTCACCCAGAATATTTGTTTAGGTAATTGGAAAAACACTCAGTATGTCTGGCTGGATGAAGTGAATTCAGCATGGAAATAATAATATTTTTTGTTATGTGATCAAAGGAAATCATGTTGCCTTTTAAATAGAGCTGTCAGTTTTGTATGAATTTTTTCCTGTTCTTTCCAATAATTTTGTTTGAACATTTCCCCTCTGTTTCTTCCTCTACATCACACACAAACACACACGCGCTCACACACATACGCTCACACACACACCTTTCTCTTTTTCTCTGCCTCTTATGGGAGATGAGAAGGGAATTTATTTAATCTGGAACCAACCTAGCTTATGGCTCATTAAATGATGTAAAATGCGTGTAAACCAGTGGTGTTGGACAGTGCAGTGTTAGAACAGTGTCCTTTCTTCCATCGGATGTGTATTAGGATCTTGCACATTGGGATGAAAATATTATTTTTCTGATCCTATGTACCCCCAGTGAAATGAGTTTGAGGAGTTACAGTTGTGGGTAAGAGGTATGATTGGACATGACTGCAATCACATCTACAGTTGAAGGAACAGCTGGCACTAACTGACAAGGCTCACATGTGAAGAATGGGTACTTGGGCAGTTCCATGTAGTATGGAAGTCCCCAGCGTACATGGAACTATATCTCAACACCTTCAGGAGAGGGAGCAAAAAAATGCCAGAGAAAAGTGAGAATTTTTTTTGAAGTGGGAATTGTCCTCAACAAAGGAGAACAAAATACAGAAAACATAAGAGATTTTATTTTTGAGTAAAAGGCAGAGGTTCCTTATCAAAATTTCCCTGTAGTTTACTTTCATTGATCCCATCAAACTGCTGACCACCCAACTTCCCTTCCTGGCCCCCATGTCAGCTGATATTGTTACTGCTTCTCTCTCCTCAGGTACTGTCCCCCTCAAATCTGCTGTCATCACACCCCTCCTCAAAAAACCCACCATTGACCCCTCTGTCCTTGCAAACTACTGGCCCATCTCCAACCTCCCTTTCTTCTCCAAAGTCCTTGAACGTGTATCGCCTCCCAAATCCGTGCCCATCTTTCCTGCATTTTCATGTTTGAATCCCTCCAATCAGATTTCCGCCCCTGCCAAAGTACTGAAATGATCTTTATCAAAGTCACAACTGACATCCTATTTTCACATCGTTCACCTGACGAAGGAGGAAGCCTCCGAAAGCTTGTGAATTTAAAATAAAATTGCTGGACTATAACTTGGTGTTGTAAAATTGTTTACAACAGACATCCTATGTGACTGTGACAATGGTAAACTATCCCTCTTCATCGTCCTCGACCTGTCTGCAGCCTTTGACACGGTTGACCACATCATCCTCCTCCAATGCCTCTCTTCCATCATCCAGCTGGGTGGGACTGCGCTCGCCTGGTTCCATTCTTATCTATCCAGTCGTAGCCAGGGAATCACCTGCAATGGCTTCTCTTCCTGCTCTCGCACTGTTACCTCTGGAGTTCCCCCAAGGACCTATCCTTGGCCCCCTCATATTTCTCATCTGCATGCTGCCCTTCAGTGACATCATCCGAAGTGTCAGATTCCACATGTACACTGATGTCACTCAGCTCGACCTCACATCCACCTCCCTCAACCCCTCCACTGGCTCTCATTTGTCGCATCACTTGTCTGTCTGGATGAGCAAATATTTCCTCCAACTAAATATTGGGAAGACTGAAGCCATTGTCTTTGGTCCCCGCTGCAAACTCCGTTCCCTAGCCACCAACTCCATCCCTCTCCCTGGCCACTATCTGAGGCTGAACCAGACCATTTGCAACCTTGGAGTCCTATTTGACCCTGAGATGAGCTTCCGACCGCAGATCCGCTGCATCACCAAGACCGCCTACTTCCACCTCCATAACATCGCCTATCGCTGCCGCTGCCTCAGCTTATCTGCTGCTGAAACCCTCATACATGCCTTTGTTACCTCCAGACTGGATTATTCCAATGTCTCCTGGCTGGCCTCCCATGTTCCACCCTCCATAAACTTGAGCTCAGCCAAAACTCTGCTGCCTGTATCTTAACTCGCACCAAGTCCTGTTCTCCCATCACCCCTGTGCTTGCTGACCTACATTGGCTCCCAATCCAGGAAAGTCTCGATTTTAAAATTCTCATCCTTGTTTTCAAATCCCTCCGTGGCCTCGTCCCTCCCTATCTACGTAACTTCCTCCAACCCTACAATCCTCCAAGATCTCTGCGCTCCTCCAATTCTTGCCTCTTGCTCATCCCCGATTTTAATCGCTCCACCATTAGCAGCTGTGCCTTCAGCCACCTAGGCTCTAATCTCTGGAATTCCCTCCCTAAACCTCTCCACCTCTCTCTCCTCCTTTAAGATGCTCCTTAAAACCTACCTCTTTGACCAAGCTTTTGGTCATCTGTCCTAATACCTCCTAATGTAGCTTGGTGTCAAATTTTGTTTGATATTGTTCCTGTGAATTGCCTTGGGACGTTTTATTACATTAAAGGTGCTATATAAATGGAAGTTGTTGTTGTTGTTGTTGATGTTATAGGCCCCTAGTCTAAGCTATGTATTCCTGATACAGTTAAGCCCCGCTAAAGTCACTGTGGAAAAGTGTAAACGAGGTTTTCACTACACATCCAACGAAGTCACGGCAGCACATCGGCAAATAGTCCGAGGAAATTCAGGGCCTATATGAAGTTAAAGAGATGTGATCTTATCCATCTAAGTAAATTAAAAAATAAGCTTTACCATTTAAAATATTGTGTGAGGGAAGTTCCAGTGATTATTTTAGAAGACGTCACACTTTCACAGATTACATAACTTTTATGTAACAAACATTATGGTCTAGAAATTGGTAGGCGGCGTAAACCGAACGCAGGGAACAATCTCTGTGCCAGAACGGGTAGCCCCGAGGCACACCCGATATTGGGCCTCGGGCCGCATTTATTTTTCTGACAAGAAAATTTTAAAATATAAAGCTTCTGAATAGTACAATGGCAGGGTGGTAAAATTATTCTCACTGTAAGAGAAAAACAGCTGCATTAATCTGGCAGCACTCCATCTTAAGGTGCTTTACCTTCAAAACTCCACCCCCCAACTCAAACTCTTGTGGGATATTTCCATGGTAACAGAGATATGTATCCACCACAAACAATGTGCGATTACAAAATATCTTCAAACTGGTTTTGGAACCAGAACAGGCTAGAAGAGGGGAATGTTTTTGTGTTAGCGAGTTAATACCAATTCAAACTCGGGTTTTGTGTCCCACAAATAAACAATGTCAGCAACAAAACCTCTTCATTCACATATATTATGCATGCTGTTCCATGGAAGGCGGGGACCTGATCTCTGCTAGGCTTGCCTGGGGGAGATACTGAGTGGAGGCACTTAATACTCAGATCTGAGAACAGATTTTCTGAATTCATGCTCCTACTGCAAAGATTTGTGTACTGGGAGCGTATATCAGGAATTTGGACTCAACATTAGTAGGACTTTCCAGGGTCTGGCTGACCTCCCCGCAAAAGTTCCTGCTACGGGCTTCCAGTGCACTAAGTTCCATGCTGGGAACGTAAATTCATAAAATCTACCCTAAGGGATACAAGGGGAATCAACTTGTCACCTATTCCTAGAGGCCAGTTTAAACTAGGTATAGTCTGCCTGCCACCTTCTCGGCCGAGGAAAGACCTTGAGGGACCTTAAGATAAGAACAAAGAATAAAAACTGAAGGCACCCTCTCACTCTGCTCCAGTATTTAATTCAGACAATCTAATACCTGGAATAATAATAACCTCTTGAAAATTACTTCATTCACATGTGCGCAATGGCACAGAAATGGCTCACTGGGTATAGCGTGGAAAAGTATTTGTGCAAGGCTTCCTAGATGCCTTAGTGGATAAATACCTGGTGTGATGCTGAGCTGCACAGACCAGAAAGGTTCTGTGACACCTGGTTTATGCTGAGTTAGCTGACCTCAACTAGAGCAGTGGTGGACATTGCAATTGCTCTCGATGTTCTGGATTGGCAAAGGGAAAGTCAGCCACGGCTCCTGCTCCTGATTGTTAACCAGTAACTGTTGCTAGAGAGCGTGTGCATGAACGTCAAGCTGAGGACAGGTTTGAGCTTGGCTCTGTTGCCCTGCATGATTACCCACACTAATTAGCTAGCCTCACTCTTGAAGAATAGCCATTTGGACAAGATGCAGCAGGGAAACCAGCACCTTTGGAAACAGACCTCAACCTCACTTACCATTTCGAAGAATGAAGGGGAAAAAACTAGAAAAAAAATGCATCTGCAGATTCTGCCTAATAATTACAGAGTAGAATTAGAATATTTTTGTGTACGAGGAGACAGGTGCTTAACCCTTCTAAAATAAGTGGGTTAATGCTGCCACAAAGATAGCAGAGAGAGATGAATTTCAGAAAAATGCTTTGAGTGCTCGTTCACTAGTATCCTGAGTGTAATTTCAGAACTTATATTTTTATGAGTGCATTTATGCTCATTAAGATGAAGGATAACAGTGCCAAGGAATGGATTAGTCCTTAATCGACCACTTCTTGCTGGGAGAGAACAATTAGGGAATCAGCCAATATGTCCCCTAAAAGAAACTCAATGAAAAGATCACAAATGCGTAAATCAGGCATAGTATGGTATCGATCCAATGGAGAACAACCTTTATAGTATCTCTACCAAGCTTTGTAAATTTGACTCTCAGAAGAACAGCTCCCACTGCACATATACTGGCTTTCCCCATTTCCCATACTGTCTCGCTGACTCAGTGCCAACTGTACAGAACTGGAAGGCAGGTTGTACTATGAATTCAGATGCACTTCCCTAGTTTCAGACTGCACAAACAAATGTCACTGGGGGTTTCAACAGCTGTCTGAGAGAGTTTCACCCCATCTGTCTGGCTTGGATCGAATCCCAGTCCCAAAAGCGAATGAAGCAACTCAGTGCTCTGAAAATGTACTTTTATAGAATGCAGCTCATAAATATTTCAGTGGTTACAGTGCTTTCCAAAGCTTAGTGTTTACTTAATGTACATAACTACTAGTCCAGGGTCTTTGCATTAATACTTTTGATAAATGATTGGGCTTTGGTTGAGCACAACATAAAAACAAATTGTTTTGTTTGAAAGGACCAGGGAAAGAGGCAAAAGGTAAAGAAGATAAGTTGGTTTCATAATGTTAATTCCTTTTTAAAGGAATCATCCAGTGTTTTGAAAATGAATGACCCGCAATACCTCCATCATTTCTGCCTGTATGCAAAATAATTCAACAAATGATAATTAACACAATAAAATCTCAGTTTCATTTTGAATTTAATGTTTGTGTTTGTGAAACAAGTTTATATCTACAGCTGATCACTCTTGGAGGGCAAGTACTTGCAATAAGAAAATTTTTTAAAATGTTGCTAAATACATCTTGCCCATTAGAGAAGATCATTACATTACAAAGCAGCTTGTGGTGACACATCATGTCAGGTCTTTTGACCTTAAGAGATTTCCTTGGATAATGTGTCTAGCAGATCCATCTCTAGGATGAGCATCTTGTCCATAAACTCATTGTTGATCCCAACATGGAAACACAACGTAAAGGCTCAGGACATTTTGTGCACAGCGCCAAAAAAACCTGATTATAAGCAAAGAACTCCAAAAACTAAATTTAACTTAACAAATGACTTTAAGGCTGTGGCTTATGGGATAGACTATCACCATGTGCAGGAAACACTGACTTAGTAGCAGTGTTCCAAAATTAAATCAATCAATTTCTGAGTAGAAAGCCAATTTGAGAAGGAAAAAGATGAAAATTGGTCAGATTTGGTCCAGAACAGATGGGAGACCAAAGGTGAATGACCTTTTTGTGTTCCCACATTCTTATGTTATCTTCATCTCCTTCCTTAGCCACTGTCTACCTGATTATCATCAGATATTCATTGTTACTTATTATAAAAACTAAGGGGCTGATAATGTAACCGTGGCACAGTGACGTTGCAATCGTTACTCTGAGGATCTGTCCTGTCATACTGTATTCGGCTGGGCTTATTAGATAACATAGGGTCGCTAATTTAAATTTCAACGTCATGCTTCCAACACATAGTAAATGACTCACTGGGAGCATACAAGGGTTAGGGGATAGCATTTCCTGAGCATTTATTAAAGGACTGTTGCTCATTCTTAAAGCTGTTTTGCTCCTTAACAGCAGCTGCAATGTATCAAATGCTTCCTTACACTTATCCCTACGCTTTGAGTTCCCACTTCCAAATACACGGTGTGGGACTAGAGGCCAGTACACCAAGAGAGGTGAGCTGTACAGGCCTCCAGATGGGTGCAAGTGGGCCCCATCAGAAAAGGGGCAACTCCCCCACCCTAATTGTGGACAGACACCCCATTTACCGGCTGCATAGGACAGGTAGGTACCAGAGATAAGCCCGTCATGACGCAAGTGCCTACCAGCAAATGAGATGCCCTCCCATTGCCCCTGCAAACTCTGGTGCGTGGGCACAATCCCAGCATGACTGGATTACAGCCCACAGAATTTCATGACTAATGGCAAATGGAATTAAGAGGATATGGGCCACATGAACAGAGACAGATGGAGGACAGAAAGCAAATTGGCTGATGCCACCAATTTGAGGCAATGGAAAATTGTGATAAAGATTGTGAAAGAACAAAGGAGGACATAGATAAGATCAGCAGAAATGTAACAGATCAGTTCAATGTCGAAAAATCTGAAGTAATGCATCAAGAAGCAAGACTAGGTTAAGTCAGTACACCTTATATGGTAAAATTTTAAATAGATAAGTGGAGCAGAGGGGCCTTTGTGTGCAGGTACACAGGCCCCTCTGGACGGCCGTGAAAATAGGTAAGACCATAACAAGGACAAACAGAATCCGGGCAGTTTTTTTTAACTCCCACCCACCCAGCAGAAACCAGGTGGGTAAGTAGTTAAAATGTTCCGGGTGATTTATCCGCCGATTTCCCACCTACTTCGCGCCGATCCCAATTTTAATCTGCGCTTTTAAGCAGGCAGCAAAGACACCTGCCTGAAGCGGAGGAGTCCTTTTCTTAAATATACAGATTGCGGTCCGATAATGTCAATGGTACTGACTGCAACTATAACTCGGGCCTGTGTGGGGATGCCGCTTTGGCTTTCCTGCCAGGCTGAAGCCGGTCAGAAATCGATGAAAAAACCTGGAAATGATAACTTGGGCCTCCCCTGCCCCAGACAACACCCCCATTCCACCGTGAGACTCTCCTAGAACCCCTATCCCCACACTTACCTGCACGTTGGCAGGCGGCAATGGGCCACCCATTCTTCCACAGGCCAGCAGCCATTTCCCACCAGCTTCCTGCCTGTTTCAGGCAGGGGGTGGACTGGCGGCATGGTAATGAGGCCCGGCGGTTTAAATTTCCTTGGCCTCGTGCTGCTGCCGGGCGGGCAGGAAATTAACTTGCCAATGCGGTTTCCCGCTGGAAACTCGCTGGGAGTTAAAATCCTCCCCTTTAGTTTTGTATCTAGGAGCATAAAGCTCAAAAGTAAAGAGGTAGTGTCGATCTTGCAAATACCTTAGTTATCCCACAGTTTGGAATATTGTGTACTGCTTTGGTCATCACATTATAGCAAAGGTATAAAAACAATACAAAAGGTGCAGCGTAGATTCATTAGGATGTTACCAGAGACTTGAAACGTTAGGGTTTTTAATCACTAAAACCGAGATTAAGTGGTGACCTGGTTAAGGAGTCTTCAAGATTAAGAAGGGTTGTGATAAGGTAAATAGTAACAGATTGTTTCCACTGGTTGGTGAGATGCGAACATGAGGGCAAAAATTTATGGTACTCAGAAAATTGAAGGGTGATTAGAAAAAAATTCTTTGCACAAAGGGTTTTTAGAATGTTGAATTCTCTGGCACAAACCATTCATAAATCATCTTTAAAGGGAATTAGATAGCTGCTTTAAAAAGAGGAAGAACAAAAGTTTTTGGGGAGCAAGCGAGACCGTGGGATTAGAATAAACTTGTTAGCCTGTCCTTGTGCTGTAATATTCTGTGATTCTACGAAATAGATAAGTGAGCAGAAGTAATGACACGCTATCAATTTACAATAGTTACAGGTTTAACCAATCCTCTTCACATTTAATAGAAAAAAATAAAGTCACATCTGCTGCACCAATCTGCAATGTAAATTGGACTGGACAAAAGGGTGCAGATTTTCCCCGGAGTTACAATGGACATGCATTCCTAACACACAGAAATGCTATGGCTATTGATTACACTCCCTCTGGCCCCATTTTTGTAAACTTCAACAAAAAAATAATTATTTTTGGTTGCCCCAGGGGCAGCAAACTAGGCTACAGCAAAAGTCCTCCCCTGAGGCAGGTAGCAATTTTACAAACCTGTCAAAAATATTACAAAAGTCTGAGCCCAGGAAATCATGGGCACAGGCACTGGGAGATTAGAAATCCCACTTGCCAAAGTTGTGCCACCTTGAGATCCAGGTGCATAATCAGTCTCAAGATCCCTGAATATTAAACCTTACATTTGTTACTGCTTGTCCACAGAGTATCTCCGTGGCCTATCTTTACCTGATTGGTTCATATGGTTTACCCAATTTATACAAGACAGTCTGAGAAAATACTTTTAAAGTGAATGACCAAGCCAAAGAAAATTTGAATATACTCATTAACTCAAAAAGAGCTGCCAATCAAACAGATATAAGAATAAAATACACAAGATGCTTGTATTTGAATTGAATGTCTTGACTCCGCCCCCCCCCATTCCCTTGGATACCTGACCAGTTAAAGCATCAATATTCCGCAGCTACTGTATCAAAACAAGCTGCACCATTTTCAGTGAGTGTACTTGGCACTTAACCACTCCCCCACCCCACCTCACCATCATATACTGTGACTGAAAGAAATAAACCATCACGGACAAAATTGCTTTACTTTCATCATATCTCTTTCTGCTCATGAAGAGGGAGGTATTGGGGGTAATGCCTACATGGTCACATGTGTGCCATTAATACTGCCATGCACAGGGGAATCCAGACAGAGGGTGAAAATGTATGAGTTTCTGCTATTGCTCTGTGTTTTCCTGGGGAAATGGAGGAATTGAGTGTCACAAACAAACAAGGGGCATGATTTTAGCTCGGAGCCGGGAACCCAGCGCGTCTGCAGATACTAGCGTGGAGAACCTGGATGCCACATGAGTGCGTCGCAATCTGCGATTACAACTCAACTGAAGGTAAGTATTTGTGCTTCTGGGTTTCCCACATGCCAGGCAGCCAGATTGACAGTCTGGCTGCCTGTCGGAAGTGAAATGAGCTGCAAATTGGAGAGGGGGGAGGGAGGGAGAGATCGTGGGCTGTGGACGAAATCGGAGGGGTGGTGGTGTTGGAGTACGTGGATGACACCGGGTGAGCTTTGGAGAGGATGGGAGCGTCCAGAATCGGTGGTGGGGGGGGAGGGGGGTCCAGCATCGGGTGGGAAGGGGGGTGGTCGGCCGATCACGGGAGTCTGATCACGCCAGGTCAGCTTGTTGGGCCTGAACAAGCATTCCTGCTCCTCCAGGCCCACAAGCAGTGCAATAAAGACACTCACCTCATGGATTCGGTCCTTCCCGCTTGCTGACGTGAATCAAGCGATGGGAAATCCAAACAGGTAAGATTAAATTTGTTTGAATTTTCTAATACACAAAAGATTAAGTGCCTCAACTATCACAATGAGGTACACTGCCCTTTTAAGAATAGGCCTGCCGGCTTTAAGTGAGGACAGGATTTCTTTTGCCTTCGGGCATCCAAACACGCCTGGGTTAAACCCGGAAGTGGGCACGTTGGAGCCGGGATGCGGTCCCGCTTGAAAAACCAACCATTTTTACTGCCCACCCGCCCCCAACCCACCCATTCTTAGGGGTTAAAATGACCCCAAAAATATCTGTGACTGCATAATGCAACTGTGCTTTGTAGGTTAGGAAATTTGGTAGATATCTGCAGCTGTTCTTAGGAAGGATCCTATAGTGTACAATTACAAGGCAGCTGTTACCTTGACAGCCATTAATAGGGCAGTTATTGTCTTGGAATTTCTTTCTAGGTCTGGTTGCAAGAGTATGCAAAGTTTTGTCATGGTGTCCTACAGACCTTAAAGGATTTTCCCTTAGAAACTCACCCATTTTTGGGCTGTTTTGAGGTGCTATAAAGATTAAAATGGGGCGGTATCGCTTACCGCCACAATCCCACCCCAAAAATGGTCACCAAAATTTTGCTCCAAGAAACCACCTCTCTCCATTACCGTCCACCTTGAGCCTACCCCACTGTATGTAAATGAGGGCAGGTGGACCTGGCCATGCTGTCTCAGCAATTTCTCCCCAGTTAGCACCCCTAAGCCAACCACAGGAAACACTGCCACTATATAAGCAGTAGCATATTCAAGTTAGCTGATCTCTGTGGTGAATACCATATACAAACTTTCCCAGGAGAGCAACTTTTGTTCGTTTGAACTCTCGAGCTTCACCAAAATGTTCTCCTGTCAGTTAAGGTGAGTATTGGAGAAATTCAAATTTTGGATTGGGAAAATGCATTTCTCAATGCGATTTTCTCTCATTTGTTATAAAGAGTTAGAGGGTGAAGTAATGGGAGAGGCTTGATTAGAGGGACTTAGAGTGAGGCATCACAGAAAATGCTTGTTTTCAACATGCTGATACCCACACCACAGGATTTATAGAACTAGGAGATCTTACTTCGATTTCGCTGCCCATCAATGCCTCAGAAGGCTGTACTTTCCTTCAGAGGCTATTGTTCAGTTGTGCCAGCTGCCAGCTTAAGACCTGTAGCACAGCATTATCTATAAATGAAAATGGCCACTGCCTTGAATTTTTTTGCTAATGGATCTTTCCAGGCAGCCTAAGGTAACTATTTGTCGCATTAGCGTACCAGTTTTTGGGGTGGTGGAAGTTACACTGACTGCCTCTGCCACCTGCCTCAATAATGTTTGTACCTCCATCTTATGGGCTTCATGTGGTCAATCCCCAGGATTTGATTTCTTCTAGCCCTCAATTCAGTGAGTAGTACATTCACGGATGCGCCAACAAACCTGGGGGCTCCTCCTGCTGCTGAACCCCCACGAGGCTGCTCCACCTTCACTCTTGTAGCCTTTTACTTCCTGTGGTGTGGTTCCATAATTCACAGAAAGTGTATGACTCTTTAATCAGCTGCAGCACAACTTGATTTCCCTCCCTCCCAGTGGCAGTAAGCCAATGACTAGTGGTTTTACTCCTTTAAACCTGCCCCTCATCCATAATGAAAGGCACTCCAGGAAAAGCAGCACATTAGCAATGGAGTCATGTGGAAGTCCGGACCCGCCGCTAACCCGCCAATCGAAGGAAAATCCAGCCCATGTATGATTGCCTGGCACTGTACAGAATGGTGGCACTGTAGGGCACCATCCAATTGAGGGTCTAAGTGGCAAATACACGTGTCTGGCTTGGCTTCTCCAAACCTCCACCTCTTCTTCCAAATCGTGCAAGTAAAGAGGGATTCCCATAGAGATAGGTGAAATAGCCATGTGGAAACAAGCAGATTTACAATATGAAGCGCCCCTTAAGAAGCTACTTGTTTACTGTTCGCTTGTGCTAAACAGCTACATTGAAAAAAAAGTACCATTTCGGCCAAAAGATATAGCAGGGCCTGCCAATAATGGTGAAACATCAGGCCCATTTAAGAGGCAAGAATCAGCATGAGGGAATAGGCGTACCTTCCAGCATCTGTTTCATAAGGGTGCTCAGTATCTCTAGTGCTCTTAAAGCATGTTATGGCTACTACCCTAATTTACATGATTTTGGGACATCTTAAGAGCCTTGTGCACAGCATATGCGCAGGTTTTAACACTGGCATCTGCTCATGTTTCTGGGGTACATGAGCAGATGCCAGCGCTATGTGCCTCAAAAAATGCACATCACTCCCCCCTCCCCGCCCCAATGTCAAACACAGACATATACATTCTCCCAATAAATATTAGTTCTGCCACTTCTATCTTAATTGTTTTTCTTGTTCTATTTGCATTATGACTTTTGTCTTTTTAAAAAACTGATGTATGTTTTAATAAACCCTACTCTAAATTATACATGTTATTTGAAGTTTCTAAACAATTACATTTACCATATGAATGGCTGACAAATGTGATCCGGTACTTCTATTTGATTGTTTTTTAAAATATTGTTTCTGTGAGGTTATAATCTTTCTTTAAAAATTGTAATCATTGATGTACACATGTATTCTGTCTTCTGTGAGCACAAGCATTAAAAGTGATAGCAAGTGTAAGCAGGAAGGCTCTATGACATCATCAAAATAGCAAAAGGAAATGGCTCATGATTGTCATAGCAACCAGGCTGGTCATTTTAGCAATACAAACCTCACTGCAGAATCGCACAAGCCTAGTCTTTTTTTAAGAAAGAACAGAACGACTTCCGGTTTTGCAGCACCTTTCAAAACTTTGAAGAACAGCCCCAAACCAATGTCATCTCTGTGCTCTAATGTATTCATTATAAGTTTGCGCTCGGTTCAGAAAACTGGTGACAACATTTCCTCAGAATCAATGTTTCTGCCTGAAGATTTTTTTTCCATACTATACAATGTAAATAGTACTGTCAGTGATTCACAACAAAGGGAATTCCAACCCCAAGGGGCTTCAAGGAGAAATTCTAACATACTTCTGAACTACTCAGATATCCCGTGTGCGCATCTCCAAAGCACCACCCAATGTAAAGTTAAAACACAGAGGTTATTGACAATGGATATTCATAAATTCACTACATGTAGTAACATTTTTCTGTTACTACAATATCTTCAGTAACAGAAAAGTATTAAGATAGTTGATGAATTTCTTTTAGCCTACATCTTACTTTTACTGAGGACCATAATAATGGAGCACAATTTCACAAAGTACTAGTGATTAGGACTTTCACGTTACTCTTCTTTGCAAAGATCTTTGAGAGATTTTACGTATCCATCAGGTCTAACTCACAATAGCTTGGTTCAGCACCTCAATGGGAGGATGGTTCTTCTGCCATAGTGTGCTACAGTATGGGGTTAATGTCAGGGGCCGTGCTACTTGTGCAGATGTGCATCAGGTATGAGTGACCTGGGTTATCATATGCTCAGGCCTTTGCCCTATTCTTCACCCATTTCATTCATTGCATCATCATGTGGCCTGGAAGTTGATGTGGTACTGAGGTTTGTTCACATGCCATGCACTGGGTTCATTAAGACCCCCTTTCAAATTATTTAAATGAACTGATGGTTCTATAATGCATTCAGTGCATCTGAAATGCACTCCAGTTGCTCAGGGTTCATATAAATTGGGTGCTAGCTGGTAAGCCATTCAACCACTTTGGGTCCTCATTTCTTAAAGAAGAATCTGCTTGATATGTGATGGAATTAAGTTGCTACTAAGCAATATAGCGATTTGTCATTTATGTGCCTTATTTTTGGTTTCAGCACTGAAGCAATAATCACCTTCTTATAACTGCAAAATACCTTAACAACAGCACTCTGTCTAGAGCTTCTATACTAGCCATGGACATCCAACTGAGCATACCAATCTATATGCTGATTCTGGGCAAGGCAGGTGTATTTATATCTTAGGCATTCAAGATGTAGGCACCCTTAGCTGGCCAAGACAATCATACTTGGAAATGTCCAAGGAAATCTGCATGTGGATACTACAATTCATGAGGGAGGCTATACAAAACTATGCACTCTCCTGGAGCAAGACCTTAAACCTAATACTAGGAGGGGGTGGTTCTGTCAGCTGTCAAGGTGAGTACTGCTTGAATTTTTTGCGACTGGTTCTTTCTAAACAGCATCAGGAGCTGTCTGTCAAATCTCCCAACCAGTAGCACACAGCTGCATCCAGCAGGTGACAGATATATTATTTACCTAGACTAGGGACTTAATTATTTGATGGACAGAAATCAGCCAGCAATGCAAATGCAGATTGCCATGGAGCAGGTAAAAAGAGTCGGATTCAAACAGTGGTAGAGGAGGACTCAGACCAGAAGTCAGATTCAGTTTCCTAATCATTCAGTTAGGAAAAGTCATAAGGTGGGTTCTAATTGATGACACATTAACCTAAGTGCTTACATCATCCAATGCACAATAGTCATCTGCACATGTGCCCAATACCCACAAATAAACAAGATCCTAGCTATTGCCCTCAGCTTTCCATAATGATCCATGAATACCACTTCATTCCTCCAGAACTACTTCATCCTAAATTAATTCTCATGACACATTAGAGAACAGTTAACTTAAATTGTATTAACCAACAATGTGCAGTACAGGTGTGTTCAGTGCACTTTACCTCAGTGCTTACCCTTAGTGAAAGTGTAGGATGGGTGACTTCTACTTCCTAACCATACATTCCTTCTAAGTGGATGAGGAAATGAGGTGCACAACTATTGGGTGTCAGTGTCTGCCTCTAAGAATGGAGGTGGTCCAGTGCTGGATCAGTTGATGGCCCTGTAACAGCAGGCACTAGAGGTGTGTGGCTGCCTGGCTCTGCACATTAGAATATCTGGAGTTATTTGAGCAGGGTGGCTAGGTAGTACAGATTTGGCATTACCCTGAGAAATATGTCCTCTATCTGTGCCAGCTCCTGCCACTCCCTTATTGTTAGGCACTTCCTCAGAATATCTAAGAGATCTGTATAGGATTAGGCTGCTGGAAAGCAATAACATTGTTGAAGCCCTAGGTTATAGCTGTCCCAATCTGTTTTGCTAGTACAATGAATTCAGACAAAATAGTCTTTCCATAGGACTGTTCGTGCAGAGCCACATTTACAGAGTTTTAAGTAAAGGTCCTGTCCACTAGCCTTCCTAGCTGCAAATCGTCCATAATAATTTCTGTTTCCTTCTCTTCTACCAAGGCTTCAGGCTGATTCCATTGAATGGGTTCCCCTCTCTAGATAGCAAAGTTGCTCAATACCCAGCAAATACTGATACTTTTTGACATATATCGTGGTTATTGAGTAATACCTCTCGAATCTGTCCAAACATTGGAATCTCTGCTTCAGCATGCCAACTGTATGTTGCACCAGAATTTGGTTGTACTTGGAGTCTGCCTCTGTTTGAGGTTTTACTCAACTTCATTAGCCTACTGTGGGTATCCTTGGTTCCCTAACAGCCAGCGAGCCAACCTTTCCAGCCTAACCTGCTCCTTCAAATAACAGTAGCATGGTGGACTGGTGTAAAATGAAGGCATCATGGCTGCAGCTAGAGTAACACACATAAGCTTGAATTATTCTGTTCCTGTGGTCTGGCACCAATTGCACAATATTGGAATGAAAACCTATTTGTACATACCGTGGGGTTGTCGTTAGGCGCTGATGACTACATGTGTCTCATTAATGAGTCCAGTACTTTTGGAAAACCTGATAAAAGTACAGCACTCTCTCATGCTGTTGCATCTTTTCCAAAGGGAAAGCGATGAAAGTATTTTCCATGGCAAGCAAGGCTTCAGTGGACTGAAGGTTGTTACCAGTGGAACAATCCGGTCATGTGAAAATTTAATGCTGTGGTAACCAGACCCTATGATCGATCTTGTCTGGCGGTCAGGCTCAAGCGTAACTCTGTGCCAGCCTCTCTCGTGAAATCTACAGTGAAGGCAGGTCCCTTCAGATATCCCAATCAGGCGCACCTCAGTCTGAAGACTTGTTTCTTGGGACAAGGCTAAATGGTCACCAGACACCCGAGGTACAATTGCATTTGCCTTTGTTCCCTCTGCATGAACTCCTCCTCCTCCTGGTCCAAATGCATCTCTGCCATTGGTATACGCAATGCAATTCCCATGCTGAACACGGAGCTTGTTGCTAATGAAGCAGCTGCTGTCAGCAACAGTGCAATGGGAAAAGGAGTCTCTGCAAAAGCAATTTCACAATACAAAATGCAACAGCAAACAGCAGCAGAAAGTAATTCACTAAAGGTAACGCACTAAAGGTAACGCACCAAAGATAGTGCAGAAACATCCATATAAAAAGAAAAACAAAAGGGGGACTTGCAATGTCATAGTAAAGTAGCAATCCACCTTCAAATGCCAGTAGTGCCCATTTTAAATAGGCAAGGAGTGCTATAAGAGTGAACAATTAAACAAACAGATTTCAGCGTGGAAGCAATTTACATAAAGATGATCACAAATTAGAGGTATAATAAGGCCCATGCATGCTCTGTATCAAGCCTTCAAAAGTAGAAAAAAATGTGTCAGCAAATTTAGCATTTCACAAATTGAGCGCTCAGGCCTGATTCAGCGAGGCATGACTCCGGAATGTGCGGAGAGTGCACCACTGCAGAATTGGCCTTATTGTTCCACTATTTATAAAAGTTGAAAAATGATTTAAACTATTTTTCCTCCTTTCCAAAAGCTGTGTGGAGGGATGAGAAGAAAGCAATGCCAGGCAAAAATAACGTGATATGAAGCCCAATGAAGAGGCACGAAATGGAGTCAGTGGGCAATTGACCACCTTGTTTGGTGGCTGAAGTTGGTGTGAGGAGGGTTGTCCTGTTTGCTACTTCAGAGCACTCTCCCCAGAGGACAGCATTGCACCATGCCTGTCAGGAGATTCAAGGGTCTATACAGTTATTGGGTGCCAAGTATTACACTCTGTACCCTGGGGAACCATGACACCTGGGAAACATTCTGCGTCCTGTCAAATTTATGCCTCTTTCCCACAGGCTCAGTAATGAACACGTTGCCTTTGCAAGCAAGGCCTTTGACATTTTCTTGAAACATCGATAGGCATAAAACCGGTGTGCAGCATTGCTAAGTAGCAATATAAAGGTAGAAGTGAAATTAAAGGGTTGAAGTACGTACTGGTAAAAGTGCTATAATTTTTTTTTATTATTCATTCATGGGATGTGGGTGTCGCTGGCGAGGCCAGCATTTATTGCCCATCCCTAATTGCCCTTGAGAAGGTGGTGGTGAGCCGCCTTCTTGAACCGCTGCAGTCCGTGTGGTGAAGGTTCTCCCACAGTGCTGTTAGGAAGGGATTTCCAGGATTTTGACCCGGCGACGATGAAGGAACGGCGATGTATTTCCAAGTCAGGATGGTGTGTGACTTGGAGGGGAACGTGCAGGTGGTGTTGTTCCCATGTGCCTGCTGCTCTTGTCCTTCTAGGTGGTAGAGGTCGTGGGTTTGGGAGGTGCTGTCGAAGAAGCCTTGGCGAGTTGCTGCAGTGCATCCTGTGGATGCGACACACTGCAGCCACGGTGCGCTGTTTTCCCGACTTTCCTTGTTTCGCTCCTACCCAATGCTGTTTGAATATGTAGTTTGCTGCCTACTGCTGTGGGGCTGTTGATTTTGACCCTCCAGTTCAAAGACACTGAAGAGTTTCCACCGTGCAAATTGTGGAATAGCAGAAAGAGCAGCAGGGAGCAGACAGTAATGGACCAGACCAGGTTGTGGAAGAGGAAGCAAGGGAACAGACCAACCCGCTCAGGCCAGGGACTGCAAAAAGACAAGTGAGTTACAGATCCTTTGTGTCATTTTTTAAAATTTTGACTCCACAGCAGGGCTCGTATTTTTTGTATTTGGGTTTGGATTTTATTTGCAGGATGATCTACAATTTGTCATATTGGTGGGGGGGGGGGGGGGTTTGTATATGAGGGCTGAAACTTTGTGTGGAGAGTTGGCTTTTATATATGGGGGCTTAGATTTTTTAGCAGGGGGCTGGTTGGATCTTTGCACTTACCACCAAATTCATCCTCCTCCTCAGCCACTCTCAGCTGAACTGGGCTGTTTTGACACTGATCGACCCTAAGCTTAGCTTCTGACTGTATATCCTCTCCATCACAAAGATCATCTACTTCCACCTCATCATCTGCTTCCACCCCTACCTCAGTCCATCTGCTACTGAAACCCTTATTCATGCCTTTATCACCTCCAGATTTGACTATTCCAATGGCAGCCATGGCTCAGTAGTAGCACTCTCGCCACTGAGTCAGAAGGTTGTGGGTTCAAGTTCCATTCCAGGATATGAGCACAACATCTCGGCTGACACTCCAGTGCAGTACTGAAGGAGTGCTGCACTGTCTGAGGTGCCGTCTTTCAGATGAGACATCTGCCCTCTCAGGTGGAGGTAAAAGATCCCATGGCACTATTGCGAAGAAGAGCAGGGGAGTTCTCCTCAGTGGCCTGACCAATTATTTATCCCTCAATCAAAACCTAAAAAACAGATTATCTGGTCATTATCACATTGCTGTTTGTGGGACCTTGCTGTGCCCAAATTGGCTGCCACGTATCCTACATTTCAACAGTGACTACACTTAAAAAGTACTTAATTGGCTGTAATGTGCTATGGGGTGTCCTGAGGTTGTGAAGTGCTATATAAATGCAAGTCTTTCTTTTTTCTTTTACCTCCCTTCCTCCACCCTCTGTAAATACAGTATCCTATCCTATATCAAATCCTGCTCATCCAACCTACTCTTCATTTATCTATATTGCCTCAAATTTAAAATTCTCATCCTTGCATTTGGATTTCTCCATGGCCTCATTGCTCCCAATCTCTAACTTCCTTAAGCCCTACAACCCCACTCAAAACCTCCATTTCTCTGACTCCAGCTTCTTGTTCACCACCCCCCCCCCCAATCCTTTCATCCTAATTTTGGCAACAGTGCTTTCTGCCGCCTAGGTCCCACACTCTGAAATCCCCTCCCTAAACTGCCTCCATATCCCTCTCCTCCCTAAAACCCACCTCTTTGCCCAAACTTTTGGTTACCCATCCTAACATCTCCTTCTTTGGTTTGGCATCCATTTTCTTCTTACGCCTCTGTGAAGCACCTAGACTGTTTTTCTATGTAAATTGTTGTTGTTCCTGTTTAACAAGAGAGGGCTGGGATTTCTAACATGGGAGGCTAGGAATGCTGGTTTACTTGGTTGGATTTTGAGTCCTGTGCAGCCCACTTATGGTTGCGCCCTGTGGATTTGGTTGCCTTTCCAAAAGGTTGGATACCCTTGCTTTAATTGGGTTCAATTTCAGCCTACACTGATGAGATGAAAATCTCCTCTAACTGTAAGAATCTTATGTGAAAGTAGCCCCGGATTTGCCACAATTTGACTGTTTAACTCATACAGGCCACTAGGTGGCTGGAGTGAGAAATGGGAACTGTCACACTGGTGTAGTATATGGCGGGAGGGTGGGGGTCTCTGCTGAACTTAGGGGTGAAGTACCCTGTTTGTCCAGAGTACACCGGACTACACCTGGGGCATGATTTTGACCTGCAGCCCGGAACCCAGCGGCTGGGTAGATATTCACCTGGGAAACCCGGAAGTGCGTCGGAGTCTGCGATCGCAACTCAATTGAAGGTAATTATTTTTGCTTCCGGGTTTCCCACATGACAGCCAGCCAGATTGACAGCTGGGAATCAGAGAGGAGGGAGGAGTGGGGGGGGGGGGGGGAAGAGATGTGGGCCATGGAGGACTTGCAGGGGGTGGGCATCTGGTGCCGCAGATGGAGACCGGGGCCGGGGGGAGGGATCTTAGAGAAGATCACGGGCTGGGAGGTAATCGAGTCATTAGAAGAGTTGGAGGTTAGGAGTCATCAGAGGAGTCGAAGGTCGGGAGTCATCAGAAGAGTCAAAGGTCGGGCGTCATCAGAGGAGTTGAAGGTCGGGAGTCATCAGAAGAATCAGAGGTAGGAGGGACGTCTCGGCCATGAAGGGGGTTCTCGGCCATCGGGGTGGAGAGGCTCTCCCATCGGGTGGGGTGGGGGGGAGATCTTGGCCATCGGGGTGGTCGGACATTGGGGATCTCAGCCATTGAGGGAGATTGGACATCCAAGGTTCTCAGCCGATTGTGGGGGTCCAGTTGTGGCAGGTAAGCTTGTTGGGCCTAGTTGAAACACTTCTACTCCATAAGCAGTGCAATAAAGGCACTTACCTCCTGGATCTGGCCCTTCTTGTCTTCCTTTTCACTGGTGAGATTGAGAAGCCATGGGAAACCCGTGCAGGTGAAGTAAAATTTGTTTCAGGTTCAGAATCTACAAAAAATTACCTACCGCAAGTATTTCAAGTAGATAAATTGCCGCTTTAAAAATCCGCCCGCCGGCATTAAATGAGGACTCGACTTCCGGGTTTCGGATGTGCACACGCATCCAAACACACCTGGGTCAAACTTCAGAAGTGGGCACGTTGGAGCTGGGTTACAGTCACACTTCAACCTCCCACCCACCTCCAACCCACACTTCATTGGGGTTAAAATTACCCCCTTGGTTTGGGAGTGCTTGACGGTAAAATTGTTTAATTCTCCACCAACGTCCCTCATCCTGATGAACATTAACAAATTAAATATTTTATATATAAAGATTTTAAGCGTTTCCTCAGCTGTGAGAGGGAATGGGGTTAAAGAGATTTCTAATGGCTTAATTGGCAGTTTGCAAGGCCAAGAAATGTCTGAAAACTGTTGAATTTACTCCTGAGTCATTGTCATTGTCATAGTTTGTGAGTCTAGTCACTGAGGGAAGGGGAACAACCTGCAAAAGAGTGATTAACCATGTAGATAAAGAGGTAGCTTCTGTCCCTGGTAATGAGTTAAAATGGAAACTCAGATTTAAATGGCAGCACAATTTTAACTCAATATTTTCTTTCTTATGGCAGCAATAGGCATTTCAGAGTTTTGCTGCTCTGATTTTCTGTAGCACCCAGCTTAAACCTGGCCTTCTGGCCATGGCTGTGATGAAACAATTGACTATAATCATCTCTTACGTTGCTACTATACCATTTGCTTAGTAGATATTTGCTTAATAGTGTTTGGAGCGAAGCTTGCTGAAACAGACGTAATTATGTGTACTTTTGAGACAACTTCCAGTACGACATGGACCTGACTATACTGATTGTATAGTACATTTTGATGTACATTTTTGTTTTATTCAGTAGGACCAATACTATATTCAAAGCTAGTAATGAAAAAGGACAGAGTCTGTTCTGGACACGTGTACAGTTAGCTGAAGAGGTGCATCTCATTTTTGTAGCAGCTGTAAATCTTATATTTGTAAACAATTTTACAACACCAAGTTATAGTCCAGCAATTTTATTTTAAATTCACAAGCTTTCGGAGGCTTCCTCCTTCGTCAGGTGAACGATGTGAAAATCGTTCACCTGACGAAGGAGGAAGTTATTTATATTGCAGACCTTTCAACTTATCTTCATTTGAAGACTGACACCCTCATTTCTGAACAATTGGGCTTGAGACTCTTAACTTAAAAACAATCACGTACATTTTTAATGTACAGAAACTTACTTTATTACTTAGTTTACTGGTGAATTGCTAGAGGAACAGCACCTCATCTTTTGTTTAGGCATTTTACAACCTTCCGGACTCAACATTGATTTCAATAACTTCAGATCATGCCACTGCTCCCATTTTTTCAATTGTAAACAATTTTACAACACCAAGTTATAGTCCAGCAATTTTATTTTAAATTCACAAGCTTTCGGAGATTTTCTCCTTCCTCAGGCAACCATCATCCCTTTTGTCATTGAATCACTTGTGCCCTCCACCCTGTCAGAGACCTTCTGTTTTGTTCTTTCCTCCCCTCGCCTCCCTCCCCCACTTTCCCTGGCTCTGTACTTGCTCAAAAACTTTAACTCTTTTAACATCTTCCCGTTCTGATGAAAGGTCTTCGACCTGAAACGTTAACTCTGTTTCTTTCTTCACAATGTGGAGATGCCGGTGATGGACTGGGGTTGACAATTGTAAACAATTTTACAACACCAAGTTATAGTCCAGCAATTTTATTTTCTTCACAGGCGCTGCCTCACTTGCTGAGCTTCTCCAGCATTTTCTGTTTTTATTTCAGATTTCCAGCATCCGCAGTATTTTGCTTTTGCTTGTTTTATTTACTTGAAGATCGGCACCCTCAATGATTCTCCATCATCTACAAGGCTCAAGTCAGGAGCACAAAGGGTTGTAGAAGTTTGGAACTCTCTTCCACAAACGGCAATTGATACTAGCTCAATTGCTAAATTTAAATCTGAGATAGATAGCTTTATGGCAACCAAAGGTATTAAGGGATATGGGCCAAAGGCAGGCATATTGAGCTAGATCACAGATCAGCCATGATCTTATCAAATGGCAGAGCAGGCACGAGGGGCTGAATGGCCTACTCCTGTTCCTATGTTCCTAGGAGTGTGATACAATACTCATCTCTTGCCTGGATGGTACAGCTGCAACAACAGTCAAGAAGCTCAACAATATGCAGGACAGGACAGTCTGCTTGATCAGTGTTCCTGCCACTGGACTCATTAGCCATCCGTTCCACCACTGGTGCAGTATGGCTGCAATATGTATCATTCTCAGGGAAAATGGGGATGGGCATGTGACAAGACCATCCCCTTTAATCGAAAGATCAAAAGGGTTTGCTTAATCGATTCAGTAAACATAGACCCAGAGGTACAGGTTTCCCGGATGTCCTTACGTCTCTTTCGGGTTTTTTTGTAGGTTTCCTGCCCGACCGGCCAACCAGATTGACAGTCTGGCTGTTGGACAGGAGGGCAGCCAGGGAGCGGATGCCAGTAGGTAAGTCTTAGATGAGGCGGGCGGAGGTGGGGGGTCGGGGTCTGGGTCTGGGCTCATCGGGTGGGGGGGGGGCGTCGGGGGTTATCGGGTGGTCATCAGGATCGACAGTCATTGGGGGGGTGTCATCAAGGGCTCAGTCATGGACAGGGTCGGACATCAGGAGGGTGGGAGATTGTGGGGGGTGTCAGAGATCTTGGGGGGGGGTCAGAGATCTTGGGGGGGGTCAGAGATCTTGGGGGGGGTCAGAGATCTTGGGGGGGGTCAGAGATCTTGGGGGGGGTCAGAGATCTTGGGGGGGGTCAGAGATCTTGGGGGGGGGTCAGAGATCTTGGGGGGGGTCAGAGATGGGGAGGGGTTTGGCCATGTGTGGGATCGAGGCAGGTAGGCTTGTTGGGCCTGGAGGAAGCACACCTGCTCCTCCTGGCCCACAAGCAGTGCAATAAAGGAACTTACCTACTGAGCTGGGCCTTCTCACCTCCTCTTATATGGTGTGAAGCAGAAGGTCCGGGAATCCCAGTCCCCAGGAGTTAAAAATAAAAAACCCGTCAAAATAGAGGCTTGCAGCCTCCTCAAAAGATTTCACTGACTGACCCAATTCCTGAGAGCGGGTTGATCGCCCGCCCCTCAACCCGCCTCCGTGAAGTGGGCAGGTTGGGGTCGGGTTTTACTTTTTTACGATTTTTACCTTCCCATTTTTACCTTCCCACCTGTCTCCAACTCACCTGTTCGTGGGGTTAAAATTTACTCCCAGGACTTTGTTCGTGGAACTACAAGGACTTATATCTCATTATCTATCAGATTTTTTGTGTGTCATGTTATTTAACTGTAATATGTTAGTTGCTTTGGTCTGTAAATCCTGATCTGTGGTAACATCTACCATTTTGAAGAGACTTTTGTACCATAGGGCAAGACTGTTAAATTCAGTGAGCAGATTATTGCAAATGGGGTAATTGTTAATATAGCCTCTGGATCATACGAGTATACGACAACTTAGTTGACAATTGTAAACAATTTTACAACACCAAGTTATAGTCCAGCAATTTTATTTTAAATTCACAAGCTTTCGGAGGTTACCTCCTTCCTCAGGTGAACGATGTGGAAAGGAGGTAACCTCCGAAAGCTTGTGAATTTAAAATAAAATTGCTGGACTATAACTTGGTGTTGTAAAATTGTTTACAATTGTCAACCCCAGTCCATCACCGGCATCTCCACATCTTAGTTGACAATGTCAACAATTGGCACAGAATTGCCATCACACACTCTAGCATGGATTCATGGAATTAGACAGCACAGTTGAAAAGCTGAAATATGAAAAAATATGCTTGAGACCTCCAAGGTCTCACACTATCATAGTTTGTTGAATGATACAACAATCACCAAAGCTAAATCTAAAAACTATAAATGCAAAATATAAGTTAAGCAAAAAGCATAGTTGCCTGTGAGCCTTAAGGTTTTAGAACTGTTGAGGTTTTCAGTTGCCACAGAAAGATAGGCATCAGTTTGTAAGACCACAGTACTCAATTCTAAACATTTCTGCGGTACAATGAGTCATATTTAGGTTAGACAGAATGCACTTTGAAATTATAGGCTATTTAATAAAGATGCCTTGTTTGATAGGTGTATTCCATACATTGAAAAGGTCAGTTTGCTGAGTTCAGCCCCGGAAAAACCAACACTGATTCATCACTTCTGTAATATTACAATTTTGATTCATGAAACAATATTTTTTTTATTATTTTTGCCATTATTAAAACATACTTTTTCTTTAAAATTTTCATCTTTGTGTTTAAATCGGTCCATGGCCTCGCCCCTCCCTATCTTTGTAATTTTCTCTAGCCTTACAACCCACGCCTCCATTCTTCTGACACCAGCCTCTTGTGCAATACCATCCCTTCAACCCGTCATTGGATGCTGTGCCTTTAGCCGTCTAGACCTCAGTGCTTGGAATTCCCTCAGCCTCTCCACTGCCCTCTCTTCCTTTATGACCCTCCTTAAAATCCAGCTCTTTTACCAAGCTCTTGGTCACCACTCCTAATCTCCCCTTGGCAAATGCTTTTCTTTATGTTTCTGTGATGCGCCCTGGGATGTTTTCCTATATTAAAGGTGCTGTAAAAATGCGGGGCAAATGACTGTATCATTCTGCCCATTTTATAAGGTACTAAGGAGATTGATGACATGCACCTATTGCACCATGACATGATAGATCTTATTACTGCCAAACAATACCACTTATAATTGGAGTGGAGACGTAGCCTGCATTTTTTATAACAGGAACACCCCTGTTTGAATCTAGAACTGAGCATTAATCTGTCTTAATTTACATTGGTGGGACTGCTAATAGAATTTCCAACTGAAAAAATGGGAATAGTCAGGTGAATAAAATACCAACAGAGAAAATATTGTACAAATATTATCAAACAGAGCAAAGTCACACCCCATTTGCCTTTACTACAGCCTCTGTGTTAAACAATGCCTCATTAATTATGATAATCTGCATTAGCACGTCTATATAAGAAAATATTTAAAAATAGTATTACTAGTCAATTTTTTTTCTGAGCTAATGGAAAGTCAGTGATAGGGAAGGGTCACCTGTGTCCCAGATCAATTCCATTCAAGTTAATGGGGGGGCCACAACATCGGCCTTGGCTGGCAGTCAATTCAGAGCTGCCCGATCCAGGGAAACACTCTATGAGCAGACTATGCAGCATTATTCTGCTGGCAAAGTGTTTGCCTGCAACTCAGGCGGCTCCTCCCCAACACTGACATTAACAGCTGCTAAGGAGGAAAGAAAGACCTGAAATGGATGGTTTTCATTAGCCTAGAAAATCAGCAAACTTATATAACTGGTAACATGTAAGTCCAGCAGTTTACATTCAAATGGTAAGAAACACTGACACAAATGGAGGAGTGCTACTCGCACCCAATTTTCTGAGGTCAGCTCATTATCATAATTATGAATTGCTCCAGATGCAGAATTGGATTCCGGGAGTACAGTAGTAGTGGGATTGTAAAATTGCATGTAAGTGAAATTTAACGGTATGAAGACAATTAGAGGGAAATGTCACAAATATAACTAAAATTCCTGAAAGCCTTTAGAGCGGCAGAACCTACAGGCAGCTCTTTCCAAAGTTTCTCAGAATGTTCTGGGTACAAGTCCCACTCCGGAAACAAAATCTAGGCTGACACTCCAGTGCAGTACTGGGGGAGTGCTGCACTGTCAGAGGTCTGTCTTTTGGATTATATGTTAAACCGAGGCCCCATCTGCCCTCTCACACGGACGTAAAAGATCCCATGGTGCTATTTCGAAGAAGAGCCAGGGAGTTCTCCCCAGTGTCCAGAGCAATATTTATCCCTGCAGCAACATCACTAAAACAGATTATCTGATCATTATCATACTGCTGTTTGTGGGACCTTGCTGTTTTGCTGTGCACAAAATGGCTGCAAGGTTTCCAACATTGCAACATTGGCTACACTTCAAAAGTACTTAATTGGCTGTAAAGTGGTTTGGTTTGTCCCGAGGTAGTGAAAGGCGCTATATAAATGCAAGTATTTCTTTAAAGAGGGAATTGGCAGGCAAAGATGAAGGGATAAGAATATGCAGGGGCGTGTCTGCAGGCAAGGGATGGAACAGTCCAGCATCCAATCCCATGTTTCATGGCTACTGAAGTGAAGGTGGTTCTGAGGAGTCATGTTTGTAAATGCATGTCAAAGTCCTCATAAGTCAACACTGCAGCCTCCCTGCAAGGAGGTGCTGCTAAGTTTCAGGCTTTTACTTACTAGTACTGTCACTAAATGTACCAATTCTATGTGCTGCATAGTAACTGCAAATATCCTTGCAGCAGTTGGCACAGCTCTGCAACTCATTGTCTGATTGCCCTGACCTTGTGAAGATAGTTCCCCATAGGTAGGTGCAGCAGAGCCTGCAGATATTATTGATGGTATCTTGGGACATGTGGCCATTGAGGATACATGAGGTATTGATTGCCCGGGCATACCTTATTCCATTCAGTACTACTGAAAGCATGACCTGCTGTGATTGGAAAGAAGCATCCAATATTATGGTTAGTCAGGCATTCATTTTTTTGTGATGCCTTTGGGTCTGCTGTCCCAGCCTCCTTTGGGAAGGGGAGTCTTCACACTCACTAATTATTTCCCAATGTAAGATGTGTTTATATCAAGTCTGCACATAAGGGTGTGTGGATACCAGTGGGTGGGCAAAGGGCATCTCTTCTGCAGCCTAACTTGCCTCGCATCCCTCCATCTTATTCTTTCACACACCTCAGATAGGAGATTTCTTTTAGGAAACCCAATTTGTGCTGGGGACTAAAAATACATTTTAGACCAATTGGCACAAACTGTCATGAGAACCTAAGTGCCTACAGAAAAAAAAATTAACAAAAACATTTAAGAAATGACTGGGCTGAATACCCTTACCTTTACAATACTGTACCTTTTTCACAACCTTTGGCATATTTATCATTACCTAGCTACCCGGAATGCCCATTTCACATGGGCATGATTTAGTATTGCATGCTATGTTCCTGCCTGCAAACTAATATTGAAATAAATCTCCCCCCCCCCCCCCCCCCCGCCCGGTTGAAGTCGGCACTTGTTACAGCCGCATTTCCCATCCCATGGGAAATTGCACGTGATGCATAGTGGGTGGAGATCTAGAATAATGCATCTCTGTCCACTTTTCAATTAGGATCACGTGATTTACTCACAAATAAGGCAATTCCAATTGGAGACTCTAGACTATACTTTTATGACCAATTTCTTTTTTTTTAGAGAAATTGGGGGAATACTTTGAGAAAGTACTCCCCTCAACTTTTCTTCCCCTTTAAAAAACAAGTTAATAGTCTGTGCACTTCTTTAATTCCATTTAATAATATTCACCAGCAATAATTTGTCACTTCAGAATACTGCATGAAAGAAAGGTGTATGGATTTTGAAAGTTATCAGAATCCTTAAAACAAAAATGTATTTCTGTGCTAGCCAGAATAACTCAACTGGAATAAAACATTGTTCCTAAAACTTTAACTTTGGACAATTCTGCTACGTGATAGCTGGGAGGGAAACATGCCTGCTATTTATTGCAGGTCAGCTGTAGAAATATAGTGAACAAGTGAGTAACAATCTAAAATTGCCCAATGGGCAATCCTTTCAGAATGTGCTATCTTGACTGCAAAAACCACTGATGTCAGAGCATTGCACTCAATGTTAGACTTTCCCAATAGGAGAATAATAATATTTGGGATAGCCAATATGGTTTCCCAGGCAACCACATATCCAGCCACAGCCATTCAGACATAATTAAGTTCTGAAATCAATTTTCCAGGCAGAAATGTAAATTTGTAAGATTGCTAAGATTCTTTTCTGCCAATCTAAAATCAGATGCATCTTTCCGCTTAATACAGTCTGCAGGGCATGATGACAGGAGCCAGTTATTAAATTGCCAATTGTGATTTGTCATGTGGAAATTTGGATAAAATCTGATACAGTACTTTCTTGATTTTGATTGGTGACAACAATAACTATTGGCCAATTACACATCTGCTTGATACAAACAGAAGACAGCAGCGAGTGTTACAAAATTCATAATTCTGACACATCAAACTGCAAAGGCAATAGATTGAATGATTTATGTAGTGAAAAAAGCTTCTGTTTTTGCCAAACAGATTCACATCACCTTGACAGGAAACAGTGGGGTAGAAATTGAACCTTGTTGCTCCTGTTTTCCAGATGGAAAATGAGGGCATAAGGGAACAATTTTGCCAGGCTATGTCCCGAGCCCCAAAGATGTCTGAAGTGCGGTCCAACCACATATTGGGTCAAGCAATTTCTCAGGCATTCCTACAGACCGCCTAAAACAGGCCCCTTAGGTAAGATAAAGAGAAGCCCAATGTCTGTTTTAGGATCTTATTTTTGAAATTGGGCTGCCCCGAGTGGACCAGACACCGGGCCTGCTCTGCTCAGATTTTCCTGCCGTGGATGCAGCCTTATAAGCGCCAACAAAAGGTGAGCTTTTTAAAAAAAGTTTTCATGTGGAGCCAAGAGGAGCACTTCTGAGAGCTGCTGTTGGACTTCGATCGCCCCCTCCTGTTCTCCTTCTCCTGTACTCGAGGCATGAGGCCAGGAATTTATCTGAAGACCGTTTCAAGGCAGGCCGCCTAAACTGGATCCCTTGGCATGGACGAGCTGCCTCTGGAGGCACGACAGGTGCTGGCTGCTCGCTCTAATTATTCAGATGAGGCACCGAGGCCCAATTTTGATCAGGCCTTGGGCCTACCTGTTCCCTGCGCCTAGTTTGCACTGGCCTAGCAGTACAAATGAATTTCTACCCCAGCAGGTTTTCCACTGAAAAATAAAATGTTGTCTTCTCCCATCACATGAAGGGAGGTATTTTACTCTAAAATAATATATTATGATTTACTGGGATATTCATTTACCTATACACATTGTATAGGGGATACTAGATTTGTGACTGTGGATTATAAGGCAGTAATCCAATTGACATCCAAAACTATGAAAGCAAAATTCGAGGATCTGCTCATCAAAGGAACTACAAGTATATCCTGCAATCTTCTGGCAGGTGTTTGGTGCTATTTTTACTGTATGAAATTTACATTTTTTTTAATAGCACCACTTTTAATAATGCATATCGCTACCATGACGTAGGACGTCATAAGCTAATAGAGCATTAGGCATGACCTCCAATTTCATTTTGGATGGTGAAATATATAAGATCTTACCCTGGCTGATGAAATTTATGGTTAGTATCAGGTATCCGTGAGATCTAATACTTAGTTACAAATGAATGTCAGACACACAAATTTGCTAAGATAAAATGAAAAAAATGCGAATATTAGAAATATGAAATGAAATCAGAAAATGCTAGAAGTACGTAAGTGAATAAAGCTAGGTTAAAGTTTCAGATAGGGCTATTGCTTAAATTTATTCTGATAAAGGGTCCCACCAGATATGTTATGAATGTAAGAACTACTGGGAAAAGGAATCTTAGAAAACTATTGTGAGATCAAGAATTCAACCCATATCATGCAGCACAGTTCAATTCCCAGAGCACCATCAACCTCAGAGAGAAGCATTTGGATGAGTACTTGAAATGCCATAGCATACAAGGCTACGGACCAAATGCTGGAATATGGGATTAGAGTAGACAGGGCTTGATGGCCGGCGCGGACACGATGGGCCGAAGGGCCTCTATCCGTGCTGTATAACTCTATGACTCTATGACTCTAAGCTGGAAGTGGCTATGAGGGGCGAGTCAGGAAATGGAGTAAAATTGCTGTTGTGGGGACTACATGATTCTCACAGGACAATACAGTATCCACGATAAAAGCACAACTGTAATTTTCCAGTGGCCCTAGCCATGAGGTAAAATCAAATGTTAAAATGGTTCTTGATGAGTTAAACTGTGTAACATCACATTGGCTACACATCATTCTGATTAGAATGCCAGTATGTTTTCAATTTAGATTTTAATTGGTTGAGGCAAACTTAGTACCTACCATAGTTTTAATTCAGGTTTCAGCCAATAGGAATGCTGTGTTGTAACCAGCGGAAACCTAATATTGATTTGTAGCAGTGCAATTTCACATTTTATTGGTAGGCTACGCTTGGATTATTGGACCAATTGCCCTTTCAAACTAAAGGAAAGTATTCTCTGGGTCAGCCAGCTGGAGGGAGCCTGAATCAACCTCACACGAACATGTCAGAGAACCTCCTGTACTCGAGGCATGAGGCCAGGAATTTAGTTTCATTAGAGGAACTATATATAGCTACAGCACCAAGCCACAAATCTGCATTATATGATAAACAGCACGCAAGCACAAAATATCCCATTTTAAAATACCCAAATAAACACATGTATGGTAACAACTGTTATTGCATTGTACCTATTTTGGAATGGTTGTTGACTGTTAAATCCTCAAGTCCAATCTGCTTCCAGAAGCAGTCATCCCAGCCTGTTTCTGCAGAGTAGGTCCATTTACAGACCAAAGTACAGAGAGATCTAAAAAAACAAGGCAAAGCAAACAGTTACTATCTATCTCTCACTGGATAAATTAATATGAATAATTCAAATAAATTGCTGAGAATTCAATCCTATCTTTTACAATATTACAGCAAGTTTTATAGCTGTTATTGATAATGTTATATTAAAGGGCCTATATTCTTAAAGTAAAATTTCTAAATCATTAACAATTTAGTCATGATACTGGCCCCTCTATTTACGTGGAGGCAAGGAGGGAGCGGGGGTGTGCGGGGAAACCCGGAAATTCTGAGGACGCGGAGCTCCTGCTGAATTTAATGGCAGGGCCTCATTATCATTTCTTTTGACAGGCTCGCCAGCTCCTGGGTGGGAAAGCCAGCGGTAGAAGGCTGCAGCCAGGGACCAATGGGGACGATCCCCGGCAACCAGTAAAGATCGGGGGTTGGTGGGAGGCGGGTCAGACTAGCAACTGGGAGGGAGGAGGGACTGGGACAGATCACGGGGCAGAAGGGGGAGGGGGCAGACCAGCAATCGGGAGGGAGAGAGGGAAGGAGAGATCACGGGACAGAAGGTTCGGGATCGCGGGTTTGATAGGGGAGGGTGAGCTGATCGCGGCAGAAGGTTTGCTTGAGGGGCTGGGGGTGAGGGGAGCACTCCTGCTCCTCCTGGCTCACAAGCAGTGCTATAAAAAGCACTAACCTGCTGGATCTGGCAACTCCCGTCTCCACTTAGCTACCAGGTTTTCCCAAGCTCTGGGAAACCCACCTGGCCAGCATTAAATTTAAATCAAGCTCCTAATTGCACCGTGGGAGCCTGATTTAAATATTATAATAATGAGCAGTGCAAAACTTTGCCAGAAGCTCCATTTTCCTTAATGGATGGGTGATATGGCTTCTGATACTTGCATGCCAATTGTCAGCGCTTCACACTGACAGAATTTTGGGGACACGGTTAGCGTGTCATTGCTAGCTGATCAAAATCAGTGCAAACAATGCCCTTTTCCCCCCAGTTCCCCTTCTACCCGAGTTCGACTGCCAATGTACTTGGCTGGGTTGCACTCTGCTCTCTGTATTGCTATTAGCAAGAATATTGTAGGTTGGAACTCTCACAAGAGCATGAGTTCCGATTACAGTACAAGAGGCTGTCCTAGTACTAGCAAAAGTGCAAGGGGAGAGAACATATGGAGGATAGTACAGATGGGGGTTGTGGGGGGAGGGGAGGTGAAGGCGATATCAGGTGGAGCGAACTGTGAAAATCGGAACAATGAAGTTTGCAGAACTCAAACAGTCCATCAGCAGTCCTAAGAACGTAAGAACATAAGAAATAGGAGCAGGTGTAGGCCATAAGGCCCCTCGAGCCTGCTGTGCCATTCCATCAGATCATGGCTGATCTTCGATCTCAACTCCACTTTCCTGCCTGATCCTCATATCCCTGGATTCCCCTAGAGTCCAAAAATCTACCTATCTCAGCCTTGAATATATTCAATGACTCAGTATCCACAGCCCTCTGACGAAGAGAATTCCAAAGACTCACAACCCTCTGTGTGAAGGAATTCCTCCTCATCTCAGTCTTGAATGGCCGACCCCTTATCCTGAGACTATGTCCCCTAGTTCTAGACTCTCCAGCCAGGGGAAACAATCTCTCAGCATCTACTCTGTCAAGCCCCCTCATAATCTTATATGTTTCAATGAGATCACCTCTCATTCTTCTAAACTCCAGCAGGTATAGGCCAATTCTACTCAACCTTTCTTCATAGGACAGCCCTCTCATCCCAGGAATTAATCTAGTGAACCTTGGTTGCACTGTTTCTTCCTTAGATAAGGAGACCAAAACTGTACGAAGTACTCCAGGTGAGGTCTCATCAAAGCCCTGTACAACTGTAGTAAGACTCCCCTACTCTTGTACTCCAACACTCTCGCAATAAAGGCCAACATGCCATTTGCTTTCCTAATTGCTTGCTGTACCTCCGTACTAACTTTTTGTGTTTCTTGTACGAGGACATCCAAATCTCTCTGAACACCAACATTTAATAGTTTTTCACCATTTAAAAAATATTCTGTTTTTCTATACTTCCTACCAAAGTGAATAACCTCACATTTCCCCACGTTATACTCCATCTGCCACCTTCTTGCCCACTCACTTAATCTGTCTATTTCTCTTTGCAGAATCTTTGTGTTCTCCTCACAGCTTACTTTCCCAACTAGCTTTATATCGTCAGCAAACTTGGATACATTATGCTCGGTCCCTTCATTTAAGTCACGAATATAGATTGTAAATAGATTAACTAATCCTTTATCCATGCTAATATATTACCCCCAACCCCATGAGCCCTTACCTTGTGTAACAACCTTTTATGTGGCACCTTATCGAATGCCTTCTGATAATCCAAATATACTACATCCACTGGTTCCCCTTTATCTATCCTGCTACTTACATCCTCAAAAAACTCTAATAAATTTGTCAAACACGATTTCCCTTTCATAAAACCATGTTGACTCTGCCTAATCATATTATGATTTTCTAAGTTCCCTGTTACCACTTCCTTAATAATGGATTCCAGCATTTTCCCCGACGACTGTGTCAGGCTAACTGGCCTGTAGTTCGCTGTTTTCTCTTTCCCTCCTTTCTTGAATAGTGGGGTTACATTTGCTACCTTCCAGTCCACTGGGACCGTTCCAGAATCTAGAGAATTTTGGAAGATCATAACCAATGCATCCACTATCTCTGCAGCCACCTCTTTTAGAACCCTAGGACGTAGGCCATCAGGTCCAGGGGATTTGTCGGCTTTTAATCCCATTAATTTGTCCAGTACTTTTTCTCTAATGATATTGATTGTTTTAAGTTCCTCACTCTCATTTACCCCTTGGATCCCCACTACTTTTGGTATGCTTTTTGTGTCTTCTACTGTGGAGGTAGAAGCAAAATATTTGTTTAACGCATCTGCCATTTCCTAATTCCCCATTATAATTTCTCCTGTCTCAGCCTCTAAGGGATCAACATTTACTTTTACTACCCTCTTCCTTTTTACATATTTGCAGAAGCTCTTACAATCCGTTTTTATATTTCTTGCTAGTTTACCTTCATATTCTATTTTCTCCCATTTTATCAATTTTTTGGTCATCCTTTGTTAGTTTCTAAAACTCTCCCAATCCCTAGACTTATTTCTCTTTTTGGCAACATTAAAGGCCTCTTCTTTCAATCTAATACTCTCCTTAACTTATTTAGTTAGCCACGGGTGGATCACATTTTCCGTGGAGTTTTTATTTTTCAATGGAATGTATATTTGTTGAGAATACTGAAATATTTCTTTAAATGTTTGCCATTGCTTTTCAACTGTCAAACCCGTTAATTTAATTTTCTAATCTACCTTTGACAATTCGCCCCTCATACCTATGTAATTGGCTTTATTTAAGTTTAAGACTCTAGTTTCTGACTTAAGTATGTTACTTTCAAACTCAATGTAAAATTCTATCATATTATGATCACTCTTCCCCAGAGGTTCTGTTACTGTGCGATTACTCATTACATAATACAAGATCTAAAATAGCCTGTTCCCTGGTTGGTTCCATGATATATTGCTCTAGGAAACAATCTCGAATACAATCCATGAACTCGTCTTCCAAACTACCGTTGCCAATTTGATTTGCCCAGTCTATATGCAGATTGAAGTCCCCCATGATGACTGCATTTCCTTTATTACAACCTCCTGTTATTCCATGATTAATACTCTGTTCAAAGGTATTGCTACTATTAGGGGGCCTATAAACCACCCATATTGATTCTACTTCCTAATCTTCCGAGCCAAGAATCCTCTCTCACCACTGTCCGTATGTCATCTTTTATTATTAGGGCTACAACCCCTCCTTTTCCATTCTGTCTGTCTTCTCTAAATGTCATGTACCCTGGAATATTTAGTTCCCAACCTTGGTCATTTTGCAAGCATGTCTCTGTAATGGCTATTAGGTCAAGCCCATTTATCTCTATTTTTGCAATTAATTCATCTATCTTGTTACAAATGCTCCGTGCATTCAGATAAAGAGCCTTTAATTTTGACTTTTTATTACTTTTTCCTGCTTTGATCTTACTTGTTGCACTGTCATTGGTAAACTCTCTGTCCCTTCCTGCCACACTCTGCTTATCTTTACCCAAGTCACTACACTGTTCTATTGTCTTAACTTTTTTCATTCGATTTCTAAATTTCCCCTCACCTGACCCCTCCAACCCCCTTTTTAGTTTAAAGCCCTATCTACAGCCCTAGTTATTTGATTCGCCAGGACGCTGGTCCCAGCCCGGTTTAAGTGGAGCCCATCTCTTCGGAACAGCTCCCTCTTTCCCCAGTACTGGTACCAATGCCTCATGAAACAAAACCCCTTCCTCCCACACCACTCTTTGAGCCACGCATTTAACTCTCTGATCTGTTTGACCCTGTGCCAATTTGCACGTGGCTCAAGTAATAATCCAGAGATTATTACCTTTGAGGTTCTGCTTATTAATTTAGACCCTAGCTCCTCAAACTGTCTCAGCAGAACCTCATTCTTAGTTCTACCTACGTCGTTGGTTCCTACATGGACCACAACAACTGGATCCTCCCCCTCATGCTCCAAATTCTTTTCCAGCCGCGAGGAGATGTCCTTAACCCTGGCACTGGGCAGGCCTTATATGGATATAAATAAAACGTCAATTTATTAGGCAATATTAAAACATTCCTTAGTGATTTGTACAATGCCATTAGGATGCCTATAGAAACATTGGGATGGGGTGTTATCATACAAATTTTAAAAAAGGAATGGAATGTTAAAGTTTCCCGTATTTTTAATGTGTGAAAACTTACTTTTGACCTACTAACACAATGGAGTTTATTTTGAAAAAAATGTCAACCTTTTTTTAAATTGACTTGTTGAATATATATATGTATATATATATATACTTTTTAAAAAGACTTGTGGGGCTATTTTAACCCTATCATCCCAGTGAAGATCTGGTGGGAACGCAGTTAAAATCGCTCAGGTAACTCACTTGCCAATCCCACCGCCTACCTGGTCTCAGCAGGCGGCCTTTGGGCCGTGCGATTTTCTGCTTCTTGCCGCCAACTACCCAGCTGGAATGGGCAGGAAGTCGGCCGGCAGGATTTAAATTGGACCTGGGAATTAAAATACCCCAGACCTCATTTCCAGAGCAGTGGGTGACTTTCTAACTCACACTACTACTCACCCACCCAAAACTGGCCCGGACTTAAAATCGGGACTTTGAATTTTTCCTTGAGCTTACATCTAAACACCAATTGTAAAATTTTGACTTTAAGTAAGGTGAAGTCAAAAGGACTTGAGATAGCATGTGCAATAAAAACAGAATGATGCCATTAGATTTGAGATGTGTTTGTATAATCTCTCTACCAGAGACTGGGGCAGCGGCATTCAAACCCTGTTCACTGAAGTTCTTTATCTATTACTCAAGGTTACTGGAGACGCCTGTTGAATTAACGTCATACGCTATAAAGCAGAAGGAATTTATCTGACCGCATTATCATTCAATAACATTATTACTTCTATAGTTATTACTGGATTATGGTTATTTTATTTGTATCTTTCATGTGTATTACTTTCATAAAGAAGGATAAGTATAGAGGGGAATACTTTGAACATAAAGGCTTACTCCACGATCCCAGGCAAAATGGCCCTGGGATAGCTGTGCGTGAGAGTGGGAGACAAGCAGGGATGATAGCAGAGCATGTTGTTCATGGGGCCAGTGTATTATAAAGAAGTCTATGGGGGTAATTTTCACTTTGGGTGCGAACCAAAAACTTGTGGTTGCAGATTGGCCACCCATTATTTGAAGTCAATGGAAAGGATAATTGGGTGGCCTGTAAAACTGGCGGCCAGTCCACAATCGCCAGTTTTCTGCCCGTGCCCAAAGTGAAAATTACCCTTTATAGGACTGTTCATGCAGGGTCACACTTACAAATTTTATGAGAAAGCCCTGTCAATCAATGATTGTGGAAACAGTCTTCCTAGCCACACATCAGCCTTGCCTATTTCTGTTGCTTCCTCTGCCTGATCGTCTTCAATCAAGGGTGCAGGCTGACTATTCTGGTCCTATGGCTGAAGAGTTTTCCCTCTCTTGTCTTGCAAAATTATGCAGGATACAGCGAATGCAATTATTTTTGACACTTTGTCAGGGTTGTAGAGTAATTACCCACATGATATGTCCTGACTGCAGAATTTGTTTCAACATGCCAAGTGCATGTTCCATCAGAGCTTTCAGCCTCAGTTAAGGGTTCCTCCCTGGTATTAATAGCCCTCATCCCTTAGCAGCCAGTCACCCCATCTGCCTGCTCGTTAAAATTGTGCTGGCACAGTGACTGCCACAAAATGAAGGCATTGTGGGGGCTGCCAAGGCATCGTGCCTTCACCTCCATTATTTCTGCCCACTTAGTCCGACGCCAGCTGTGCAAAGACATATGCCATTAGGTTGTTTGATAGCTACATACGTGCCGTCATTGAGGCCCTGCATTTTAGGGTAGCCTGCCATCTGGTAAAAATGCCATGTCCTCTGGTGCTGTATCCTCTATTTCATAGGGAAATTCAAAAAAGTGTTTCCCCTAGCAAACAATACTTCGATAACCTGCTTGATTAATCAGTGTATCAAAGATTGGCTAATTTGGCAAATGTCATCAACGGTACTTTAGTGGTCCAGTTGAGTAAATAGCTGGTGATCTTTACAGCAACGGACAAGGCTGTCCACATGCTAGATCTTGTCTGCAGGTTGGGTTCCAGGAGATGGCATAACTTGGTGACAGCCTCCCTTGCAAAGCATAGACTGTGAAGGTAGATCTCCTCAGATGCCCAAGTAGATGTGCTTGAGTCTAAATACTTGGGTCCTTGGCCAAGTCGAAGTGGGTGCTGGGAACCTGAGATACAACAGCAGTTGCCTTTCTTCCCTCTGCCGAACTCCTCTTCCTCCTCCAAACCCACAAGTTATTGGAAGGCCCAATGGAAACCCCCACAGTGGTGACTGCTGAGTAAACAGCTGCTGTCACCAACAATGTTATGGGAACAAAATCTCTATGGAACGAGTCTTGCATTGCCAAAAGGCAGCAGCAAATAGCTGCAGAAAGTAATGCAACCAAGATAATGCAGAAACTGCAATGTGAAAAAACAAAAATATTCTAACTTGTAATATTATCCCAAACTGTCAATCACATTTTTAAAAATCCTAATTCTGAAGGCCAGAGCACAGAAGCGTCCATTTTATACAGACATGCAAGTGTATAAGAATGGAGAGACCAGAAACATCTTGCAATTCATTGTGGGACATATTTAAGTATGATTCTAATTAGGAGGAATAATGAGGTCTGTGCACAGTCAATACGGCTGTCAGAAAACAGACATTTTTTGATCACAGAATTCACTGACAAGTGAATCAGGCATTCTGGCTTACTTGTCCGGTTCTGCAATTCGTGCAGTATCTAGGTAATGCATATTTATTTTTAAACTACTCTTTATCATTACTACCTAACTGGCTAATAATGAATCTACCTCCCAACCGCAAGCCAGGTTAGCAATGGATGGGATCTCCACCAGTGCTGTGCACTGAGAGTTATGATGCTGACATTAGCTGAGCAGCTCTCTGCTGATTGTGGAGATGTAAAACATTTCTGCAGGGAAGGAAAGAACATTGCAACTGCAAGTATCCCCGGCAAGGTGGGAATTCTCTTCCAACTTTTTAACAAAACCTAGATGGTGTGGAGTATTTTATACTGAAAGTGTTCCCTACTGCACTTTCCTACTCCTTTAATTTAAAAACTCTTCTGAACTGGTTCGGATTTCACAATGGGTCACAGAAAACACTTTAAAATAGTCACGTTATAAATGCCTGCAGTTCCAACGATGCTATTTGACCTGTTTAATAGTACACTGATAGTCCATTGTGTGTTTTAAGGTGTGCCTTACGACATAGTCACAGAAATAAGGTTACTCCACCAATCATAGTTTAACCATTCAAAACTGTTTACAGCAAAAATAGAACAATTTTAATCCACACCATTTATTTCAATATTAAAGCTTTAAAATTGTATAACTCTGTGTAAAGATAGACTGTCACAAACACCACCGTCAAGAGATTCCAGCATGATTTATCATGCTGTACACTGAGGAATGTGGGTGGATTACTTTCATCTTTCTTAATGGATCACTGTATCCTTATTTATTGCTGTATCTTTTACCTATCTGCTGGGAGTGCTCACATTGCACAAGTAACTGGGGAGCCTAAGCTCTGAGATAAGCCATTGGGAACGTCCTGAGATCAAACATACATGTGGTAGACATGCTGTTCCCAGAACGAAATAAACAGTTTACTTCTTTGTAACAGTTACACAAACTGAAAGCGGGCAGTTTGTTGCACTGACAAAATAGTGGCAATGTGTGGGAGGAAAAGCTAGCCGGGTGGTCTCTTCCCAGGACACCGGTCAATGAGGGCATCTGTGGAGGTGTCACCCTGACTAAAAAGAACAGTGTGGATGTGGGAGAGGGGGGAGTCAGAGAGCAGGGAAAAAAGTAAGGAAAGTGGTTAGATTTTTTTAAAAAGTGATATTCTAAAACCTAAATAAAACATCGCTTCCACTAAATCAATTAGATAATAAACTCTTACTTTTTCTATTCTTTCTGGAGAAAAGGAATGTAAATGAGAGTTTAGATTTGCTACAGATTTATAGATCTCACCTTTCCTTCCCTGCAGAAATGTTTCAGACCTCCACAATCAGCAGAGAGCTGCTCAGCTGATGCCGGCATTGTAACTCTCAGCGAGCAGCCATGCTGGTAAGGTTCTGAAATTCTCGGAGGGTCAATCTGCCAGCACAACTGTAACATTGTAGATTCCAAACCCGTCCATGTCAGTTGCAGAAAACCCCATCCCAAATCTCAAGGGTGAGATCGTTTGCATGTCTAGGACAGGCAAATTATGCCTGCAACAGCATTACAGTAACACCCATCCCGAGTCATCGACCGAGTGTCAGTGGCCATGCCACTCCAAAGGCAGAGAGGAGGTCCAGCAGAGCCCCAAAGAAACTCATGTTCTTCACATCTTTTGGTCCCAATGGGAGGTTGTTAGGCCAAAGGAGGTCACAGAAGACGAGGCCATGAAGGGATTTAAACGCAAGGGTGAGATGTTTAAATTAGAGGGCAGAAGCACCAGATATGGGATGAACCTGGACAAGGATCCTGTTTACCACAATGGAGGGGAATTCTCAGCTGAGGATAAAGGAGGACATTGCGGAAGCTCTGGTGTGGAAGATGTCATCATCAGAGCAGATACAATGGAGATGGAGAAACTGGGAGAAAGAAATGGTATTCTTACAGGAAGTGGGTGGCAAATAGTTGTTGTGGGAGTTGGTGGACTTGTAGATGTCAATGGAAAGCCTATCCTCCGACAGGGAAAGAGAAGTCCAGGAAGGGAAGAACCAGAGATGGGCCATGTCAAAGTAAGGGATGGATGGAAATTTGAGGGATAGTTAATGACATTTTCTAGATCCGGGTGAGAGCAGGAAGCAGCATCAACACAGTCATCTAGAACTAGCTGCGCCTCTAACCAAGCTGTTCCAGTACAGCTACAACACTGGCATCTACCCGACAATGTGGAAAATTGCCCAGGTATGTCCTGTCCACAAAAAGCAGGACAAATCCAATCTGTCCAATTACCGCCCCATCAGTCTACTCTCAATCATCAGCAAAGTGATGGAAGGTGTCGTCGACAGTGCTATCAAGCGGCACTTACTCACCAATAACCTGCTCACCGATGCTCAGTTTGGGTTCCGCCAGGACCACTCGGCTCCAGACCTCATTACAGCCTTGGTCCAAACATGGACAAAAGAGCTGAATTCCAGAGGTGAGGTGAGAGTGACTGCCCTTGACATCAAGGCAGCATTTGACCAAGTGTGGCACCAAGGAGCCCTAGTAAAATTGAAGTCCATGGGAATCAGGGGGAAAACTCTCCAGTGGCTGGAGTCATACCTAGCACAAAGGAAGATGGTAGTGGTTGTTGGAGGCCAATCATCTCAGCCCCAGGGCATTGCTGCAGGAGTTCCTCAGGGCAGTGTCCTAGGCCCAACCATCTTCAGCTGCTTCATCAATGACCTTCCCTCCATCATAAGGTCAGAAATGGGGATGTTCGCTGATGACTGCACAGTGTTCAGTTCCATTCGCAACCCCTCAGATAATGAAGCAGTCCGAGCCCGCATGCAGCAAGACCTGGACAACATCCAGGCTTGGGCTCATAAGTGGCAAGTAACATTCGCGCCAGATAAGTGCCAGGCAATGACCATCTCCAACAAGAGAAAGTCTAACCACCTCCCCTTGACATTCAACGGCATTACCATCGCCGAAACCCCCACCATCAACATCCTGGGGGTCACCATTGACAAGAAACTGAACTGGACCAGCCATATAAATACTGTGGCTATGAGAGCAGGTCAGAGGCTGGTTGTCCTGCGGCGAGTGACTCACCTCCTGACTCCCCAAAGCCTTTCCACCATCTACAAGGCACAAGTCAGGAGTGTGATGGAATACTCTCCACTTGCCTGGATGAGTACAGCTCCAACAACACTCAAGAAGCTCGACACCATCCAAGATAAAGCAGCCCGCTTGATTGGCACCCCATCCATCACCCTAAACATTCACTCCCTTCACCACCGGCGCACAGTGGCTGCAGTGTGTCCCATCCACAGGATGCACTGCAGCAACTCGCCAAGGCTTCTTCGACAGCACCTCCCAAACCCGCGACCTCTACCACCTAGAAGGACAAGAGCAGCAGGCACATGGGAACAACACCACCTGCACGTTCCCCTCCAAGTCACACACCATCCCGACTTGGAAATATATCGCCGTTCCTTTATCGTCGCTGGGTCAAAATCCTGGAACTCCCTTCCTAACAGCACTGTGGGAGAACCGTCACCACACGGACTGCAGCGGTTCAAGAAGGCGGCTCACCACCACCTTCTCGAGGGCAATTAGGGATGGGCAATAAATGCTGGCCTCGCCAGCGACGCCCACATCCCGTGAACGAATAAAAAAAAAGTCATCAATGTAAAAAGGAGTAAGACTGGAAATAAGAGTGTTCCTATCCAATGAAAAGGCAACCCAACTGGGAACCATGTGGGTTCCATTGCAACATTTTTTATCTGGAGGAAATGAGTGGAGTTAAAGGGAAAGTTGTTCAAGGTGAGAACAAATTTAGCCAGACGGAGGTGGATGGCGATGGATAAAGATGGTTGTGCCTCTGTTTAAGGAAGAAACAGAAGATCCACAGGTCATCTTGGTGCGCGATGGTGGTGTAGTTCCACAATATAAAAGGAGATGGTTAGGGCCAGAAAATCAGAATTCATTAAAGTGGCAGAGGGCATCTGAAGAGTCACAGATGTAGGTATGTAGGGACTGGACAAGAGGGGAGAAAGAGCCAAGATGAGAGGAGTGCTATTGTGGAATAAGTTGTGAAACGGTAACTGAACCCAACTCTGTGATGATCACAAAATAAGCAACACTTACTGGTAAACAGCTTCTTACAATTTGAAATGAAAACCTGTGATTTTCATGGATTTTCATTGCCAGTACAAGAAAGGAAATCAAACTGCAGCTCTGGATGCGACTGATAATTGTCACATTCCAGCACTGTTTTTTGCACAGTGTTAGTTTTTCTATCACTGAGTTAGCAGCTCCCAAAATATACCAGAAATGCACATTCAGTGGAATGCCAAATAATTGCAGTAATTTGTTTCCTAATTTTAGACACAGTCTGGGGTGATGTATGTTGCACCTGCAAACTAACATGTTATTCTTCATTCAGTGTGTATTCTAGGCAAGTCAACGCATGCTTAAAAAAAGCGATTTAAGAGATTCTGCTGTAATAACACAATCTGTCACTAAGAAATTAATTGCTGTGCTTTGTTTTCTCACATGGTTTAGTAAATTACAGATTGCAGTTTCTTGGCTTACAATATGCTGTAGTTAAAAGCTAGCAAACCATATCTTCGACATACAGTTTAAGAAAAAGCTCCCAGTCCCACAATCTTGTTGTGATACTGAGCCAGGCAGGCAGGAACATATAGCTGAAGTCTGCTCAGCAGTTACCCCATATCTATATTGAACATGGCAGCTTTGGCAGGGTAGCAGCAGTACTACTCTAATCCAAACAAAGTTTGTTAAAAAATTATCTTTTCCTGTTCCAGGAAGTTATCCTGCACCCAAACTCCTCAATAGAGTAACATTTTTTTATTTGTTCATGGGATGTGGGCATCATAAGAACATAAGAAATAGGAGCAGGAGTAGGCCAATCAGCCCCTCGAGCCTGCTCCGCCATTCAATAAGATCATGGCTGATCTGATCCTAATCTCAAATCTAAAGAACAAAAGAAGTAGGAGCAGGACCCAGCCACTCAGCCCCTGGGCCCGCTCTGCCACCCACAGGGCCTTGACCGATCCGAACTCAGATTCATGTCCAATTTCCTGCCCGCTCCCCGTAACCCCTAATTCCCTTTACTTCTAGGAAACTGTCTATTTCTGTTTTAAATTTATTTAATGATGTAGCTTCCACAGCTTCCTGGGGCAGCAAATTCCACAGACCTACCACCCTCTGAGTGAAGAAGTTTCTCCTCATCTCAGTTTTGAAAGAGCAGCCCCTTATTCTAAGATTATGCCCCCTAGTTCTAGTTTCACCCATCCTTGGGAACATCCTTACCGCATCCACCCGATCAAGCCCCTTCACAATCTTATATGTTTCAATAAGATCGCCTCTCATTCTTCTGAACTCCAATGAGTCGAGTCCCAAACTACTCAACCTCTCCTCATATGTCCACCCCCTCATTCCCCGGGATTAGCCGAGTGAACCTTCTTTGTACTGCCTCGAGAGCAAGTATGTCTTTTCTTAAGTATGGACACCAAAACTGTATGCAGTATTCCAGGTGCGGTCTCACCAATACCTTATATAACTGCAGCAATACCTCCCTGTTTTTATATTCTATCCCTCTAGCAATAAAAGCCAACATTCCGTTGGCCTTCTTGATCACCTGCTGCACCTGCATACTAACTTTTTGATTTTCTTGCACTAGGACCCCCAGATCCCTTTGTACTGCAGTACTTTCCAGTTTCGCGCCATTAAGATAATAACTTGCTCTCTGATTTTTTCTGCCAAAGTGCATAACCTCACATTTTCCAATATTGTATTGCATCTGCCAAATCTCCGCCCACTCACCCAGCCTGTCTATATCCCCCTGTAGGTTTTTTATGTCCTCCTCACTCTCTACTTTCCCTCCCATCTTTGTATCATCTGCAAACTTTGATATGTTACACTCGGTCCCCTCCTCCAAATCGTTAATATAGATTGTAAAGAGTTGGGGACCCAGCACCGACCCCTGCGGAACACTACTGACTACTGGTTGCCAGTCCGAGAATGAACCATTTATCCCAACTCTCTGCTTCCTGTTAGATAACCAATCCTCCACCCATGCCAGAATTTTACCCCCAATCCAGTGATTCTTTATCTTGAGCAATAATCTTTTATGTGGCACCTTGTCGAATGCCTTCTGGAAGTCTAAATACACTACGTCCACTGGTTCCCCTTTATCCACCCTGTACGTATGTCCTCAAAGAACTCAAGCAAATTTGTCAGACATGACTTCCCCTTCATAAAGCCATGCTGACTTTGTCCTATTAAATTATGTTTATCTAAATGTTCCGTTACTGTCTCCTTAATAATAGACTCCAAAATTTTACCCACCACAGATGTTAGGCTAACTGGTCTATAATTTCCAGCCTTCTGCCTACTACCCTTTTTAAATAAGGGTGTTACATTAGCAGTTTTCCAATCTGCCGGGACTTTTGCTGAGTCCAGAGAATTTTGGAAAATTATTACCAAAGCATCCACAATCCCTACTGCCACTTGCCTCAAGACCCTAGGATGTAAGCCATCAGGTCCAGGGGATTTATCCGCCTTGAGTCCCATTAATTTACTGAGTACCAATTCCTTAGTGATTTTAATCGTATTTAGCTCCTCCCCCCCCCCCCCCCAGAGCCCCCTGTTTGTCCAGTGTTGGGATATTCTTAGTGTCCTCTACCGTAAAGACTGAAACAAAATATCTGTTCAGCATTTTTGCCATCTCCACGTTTCCCACCATTAATTTCCCGGTCTCATCCTCTAAGGGACCTACGTTTGCCTTAGCCACCCTTTTTCTTTTTATATAACTGTAGAAACTCTTGCTATCTGTTTTTATATTTTTTGCTAATTTATTTTCATAATCTATCTTCCCTTTCTTAATCAATCCTTTAGTTACTTTTTACTGTCTTTTGAAGACTTCCCAATCTTCTATCCTCCCACTAAGTTTGGCTACCTTATTTGTCCTTGTTTTTAGTCGGATACTATCCTTAATTTCTTTACTTAGCCACAGATGGCTGTCATTTCTTTTACACCCTTTTTTCCTCAGTGGAATATATATTTTTTGAAAGTTGTAAAATAACTCCTTAAATGAACACCACTGCTCATGTACCGTCTTACCCTTTAATCTATTTTCCCAGTCCACTTTAATCAATTCCGCTCTCATACCATCATAGTCTCCTTTATTCAAGCTCAGTACGCTTGTTTGAGAACCAACCTTCTCACCCTCTAATTGGATATGGAATGTAACCATGTTATGGTCACTCATTCCACCGGCAAGGCCAGCATTTATTGCCCATTCCTAATTGCCCTTGAGAAGGTGGTGGTGAGCCGCCTTCTTGAACCTCTGCAGTCCGTGTGGTGAAGGTTCTCCCACAGTGCTGTTAGGTAGGGAGTACCAGGATTTTGACCCAGCGACGATGAAGGAACGGTGATATATTTCCAAGTCGGGATGGTGTGTGACATGAAGGGGAACATGCAGGTGGTGTTGTTCCCATGTGCCTGTTGCCCTTGTCCTTCTAGGTGGTAGAGGTCGCAGGTTTGGGAGGTGCTGTCGAAGAAGCCTTGACGAGTTGATGCAGTGTATCCTGTGGATGGTACACACTGCAGCCACAGTGCGCCGGTGGTGAAGGGAGTGAATGTTTAGGGTGGTGGGCGGAGTGCCAATCAAGCGGGCTGCTTTGTCCTGGATGGTGTCGAGCTTCTTGAGTGTTGTTGGAGCCGCACTCATCCAGGTAAGTGGAGAGTATTCCATCACACTCCTGACTTGTGCCTTGTAGATGGTGGAGAGGCTTTGGGGAGTCAGGAGGTGAGTCACTTGCTGCAGAATACCCAACCTCTGACCTGCTCTTGTAGCCACAATGTTTATGTTGATGGTGGGGGATTCGGCGATGGTAATGCCGTTGAATGTCAAGGGGAGGTGGTTAGACTCTCTTGTTGGAGATGGTCATTGCCTGGCATTTGTCTGGCGTGAATGTTACTTGCCACTCTCCCTCTATTATCCCATTTATATTACTGAACTCCATATACAGTTCGAGCAAAGTTGCTGAGGGAGGTCTGTATGGAACAGCAATGCCATACATGAATTACTGAGCAACATGGGTGGGTTCAGAGGCTAGCCTGACCATAGCAAGACCCCAAATGTTGGCCCAATGCCAAATATGTTTGGCCTCGATATTAACCCACTCCCCACCACCCCTCCCCTCACTCACATGGGCAGGGACGGGGTTTAGAGAGTTAAATATGGGAAACGTGTCCCCAACACACTGCGCATGCATTCATCGCCTTTATTACGACGGCGTATATCGGAGCATCCGAGTGTCCCATCATGGAAAGTCGGCAGAGAAACAGAGGCAGGAGCTGCCGGCTGCACAAGCTAAGTGCCTTTTTCAGCACTCCTTGTGGGCTAGGAGAAGCAGGAGTGCTTCTCCCGGCCCCTCAAGGAGGCCTTTGGACTCCCCCAGCCCTGATCACCAGCCTTCCCCCGCCCTAGCTCTCCCGATTGCCAACCTCTCATCCCCCCTCCCGATCGCCGGCTCTCTTCCCCCCTCCCGATCGCCGGCTCTCTTCCCTCTTCCCGATCGCCGGCTCTCTTCCCCCCTCCCGATCGCCGGCTCTCTTCCCTCTTCCCGATCGCCGGCTCTCTTCCCCCTTCCCGATCGCCGGCTCTCTTCCCCCTTCCCGATCGCCGGCTCTCTTCCCCCTTCCCAATCGCCCGCTCCCTTCCCCCTTCCCGATCGCCGGCTCTCTTCCCCCTTCCCGATCGCCGGCTCTCTTCCCCCTTCCCGATCGCCGGCTCTCTTCCCTCTTCCCGATCGCCGGCTCTCTTCCCCCTTCCCGATCGCCGGCTCTCTTCCCCCTTCCCGATCGCCGGCTCTCTTCCCTCTTCCCAATCGCCCGCTCCCTTCCCCCTTCCCGATCGCCGGCTCTCTTCCCCCTCCCGATCGCCCGCTCCCTTCCCTCTCCCCGATCGCCGGCTCCCTTCCCCCTTCCCGATCGCCGGCTCCCTTCCCCCTCCCGATCGCCCGCTCCCTTCCCCCTCCCGATCGCGGGCTCCCTTCCCCCTCCCGATCGCGGGCTCCCTTCCCCCCTCCCGATCGCCGGCTCCCTTCCCCCTTCCCGATCGCCGGCTCCCTTCCCTCTCCCCGATCGCCGGCTCCCTTCCCCCCTCCCGATCGCCGGCTCCCTTCCCCCTCCCGATCGCCCGCTCCCTTCCCCCTCCCGATCGCGGGCTCCCTTCCCCCTTCCCGATCGCCGGCTCCCTTCCCCCTCCCGATCGCCCGCTCCCTTCCCCCTCCCGATCGCCGGCTCCCTTCCCCCCTCCCGATCGCCCGCTCCCTTCCCCCTCCCGATCGCCGGCTCCCTTCCCCCCTCCCGATCGCCCGCTCCCTTCCCCCTCCCGATCGCAGGCTCTCTTCCCCCCCTCCCGATCGCCGGCTCCCTTCCCCCCTCCCGATCGCCCGCTCCCTTCCCCCTCCCGATCGCAGGCTCTCTTCCCCCCCTCCCGATCGCCCGCTCCCTTCCCCCTTCCCGATCGCCGGCTCCCTTCCCCCCTCCCGATCGCCCGCTCCCTTCCCCCTTCCCGATCGCCGGCTCCCTTCCCCCCTCCTGATCGCCCGCTCCCTTCCCCCTCCCGATCGCGGGCTCCCTTCCCCCCTCCCGATCGCGGGATCCCTCCCCCCCCCTCCCGATCGCGGGATCCCTTCCCCCCTCCCGATCGCGGGATCCCTTCCCCCCTCCCGATCGCGGGATCCCTTCCCCCCTCCCGATCGCGGGATCCCTTCCCCCCTCCCGCTCGCCGGCTCCCTACCCCCCTCCCGCTCGCCGGCTCCCTACCCCCCTCCCGATCGCCCGCTCCCTACCCCCCTCCCGATCGCGGACTCCCTTCCCCCCTCCCGATCGCGGGATCCCTTCCCCCTTCCCGATCGCCGGCTCCCTACCCCCCTCCCGATCGCCCGCTCCCTTCCCCCTCCCGATCGCGGACTCCCTTCCCTCCCTCCCGATCGCGGACTCCCTTCCCTCCCTCCCGATCGCCCGCTCCCTTCCACCCTCCCGATCGCGGGATCCCTTCCCCCCTCCCGATCGCGGGATCCCTTCCCCCCTCCCGATCGCGGGATCCCTTCCCCCCTCCCGATCGCGGGATCCCTTCCCCCCTCCCGATCGCCCGCTCTCTTCCCCCCTCCCGATCGCCCGCTCTCTTCCCCCCTCCCGATCGCCCGCTCTCTTCCCCCCTCCCGATTGCCAGGCCTCTCCAACCTCCCGGTTGCCAGGCCTCTCCAACCTCCCGGTTGCCATGGACCGTCCCCAAGGACCCCCGGCTGTGGCTTCCTGCTACTGGTGTTCCCTCTCGGCTGCCGGCCAGGCTGTCCATTCAGCCAGCTGCCGGGCGGGAAACGGATCTGAAAAATGTTAATGTGGTCCTTCCATTAAGTTCGGCAGGATTTCCGTGTCCCCGGCCTTGCCGGGTTCATCTGCCCTTTTCGGCTTCACCGCACCCTCCCTGTCTCCTCGTAAATATCGGGGCCTTTATGTTTGCCACTGCAGGCAGTTTCAGTTGGAGATATCAGATAAAACCCCAATTCCAGGAGGCCTTTGCTACCTCTGACTGCAGAAATGTTTGGGTGTTTTTACTGCAGGCTTGCTTCCAGTGACACACTTGCTGGAGGCAAACCTGTAATATAAAAGGGACATAAGTGGATGTTATTTTTGTCATTGTTGATAGGCTAGCTTCATTGCCTACTGTGCCAATAACATAGAATTACATAGAATTTACAGCACAGAAACAGGCCATTCGGCCTAACCAGTCTATTCCGGTGTTTATGCTCCACATGAGCCTCCTCCCACTCTATTTACTTCATCTCACCCTATCAACATGTCCTTCTATTCCTTTCTCCCTCCCTTATCTAGCTTACCTTTAAATGCACCCATGCTATTCGCCTCAACTACTCCATGTGGTAGCAAGTTCCACATCTAACCATTCTCTGAACAAAGGAGTTTTTCCTGAATTCCTTATTGTATTTATTATCGACTATCCTGTATTTATGGCTCCTAGTTTTGGACTCGCTCATAATTGGAAGCATCTTCTCTACATCTACCCTATTGAACCCCTTCTATCAAGTCACCTCTCTCAGTCTTCTCTTTTCTAGAAAAAAGAGCCCCAGCCTATTCAGTCTTTCTTGATAGTTGTACCCTCGTGGTTCTGGTATCATCCTTGTAAATTTTGGCACTTTCTCCATTGCCACTATATCCTTTTTGTAATATAGAGACCAGACCTGTGCACAATACTCAGTATGGTCTGAGTGTGGTCTAACCAAGGTTCCATACAAGTTTAACATAACTTCCCTGCTTTTGAATTCTATTCCTTTAGAAATGAACCCCAGTGCTTTGCTTGCATTTTTATGGCTTTGTTAACCTGCGATGCTACTTTTGATGATTCTTGAATCTGTGTATTAGATCCCATTGCGCCTCGACCCCATTTAGACTCTTATTTTCGAAGGGGTAGGTGGCCTCCTTATTCCTCCTACCAAAACGCAATACCTCACATTTGAAATTCATTTGCCATTTACACCACCATTCTGCAAGTTTGTTGACGTCATCTTGTATTTTGTCGCAGTCTTCCTCAGTATTAACTATACCCCCAATTTGGTGTCATCTGCAAATTTTGATATTGCACTGTACTTCCGATTCCTGAGTCCAAATCATTTATGTAATTGGTGAGCAACAGTGGGCCCAGCAACGATCCCTGTGGAACACCACTTCCCATCTTCCGCCAGTCTGAGTAATTACCTTTAACCCTACTCTGTCTTCTGTTTTGTAGCCAGTTTGCAGCTTGCTATTCATTCTGCTACTTGTCCCCTGACTCCGCATGCTCTGACCTTAGTCATGAGTCTAATGACTCCCAATTATGGTCAAATTCTAAGACTCATGACTAAGATCTTATCAAAGATCTTTCGAAAGTCCATAAGACATTTGCCTCATCTTCATTGTAAGATTATTTGTTATAATGTAGTGTGATTTCGGAACATTTTGACACATTTTATGTTACGTTATTGGGCATTCACTAAATCACTCAGTGTAACATAAAAGATACTTGGCTTCTGAGGACTGTCTTGTAATAAGTGTGAATAACAGTGGGAGTAGATATATCATATAGGGGCTGAGGGCCTTTTCAGTCTACATAAAGGATGTATTAAATTCCACACAGCTGTGAAATCTGATTTACTGCACAAAACTAACCAGACAGCAATATAAACTGATAATTAGCTTTAGACCGTCCAAAATGCTTTCTGTTTTCAAACTTGTACGCAGTTTATGTCAGTGAAGCAATTAAAATACCTAGGGCTGTTTGATGAACAGGGTGCACGCATTAAAGTGTAGAGTTGGTTGGTTTAATTATTGACCATTTCAAAACAGTCTGTCTAGAAATACGAAAGGCAATACTGTCTTTTGGCTCCAAGCCAAAATCAGCTCCGTTTTCAAAGGATCTGTCACTATTCTCCATTAGGCAAGTAAAGAGCCATTTTATTAAGTTCGGCCTCATAAATAATGAATGTGTAATGCACTTTTCATATCAACCCTCTTGCTAATCAGCCAAATATTGCTGTCCATTTTTTAAGAAGTCATCATATGACTGCTTATGTGACAAAAGAAAAATCAATGACTGATAATGGGCTGACATAGTTGGCATAGTGACTGAATTGGTGCCTTAAGATGGGAGTTTATTCAAGTAATTTATTAACCTTTGTTATAGTACTGTAAGGTTGGATCTGTTGGACAACATGAAACCTATTTACTGATTGTCAAAAATCTAAAAGAGCAAACATCTGAATACAGTGTACCAGTGTTTTCATGAAATAAGATTTGCACTTAGGCGACAGATTTGATAATCACCCACACTGTGTTCAAATTTGTTGGTTCCATGTTTTTAAAGATAAGATGAATAATGTTTGACTCTTATATAGTTTTGCTAAAAGCTAACATAAAGCACACAAAATAACTTACAGGATCCACATTTCTTCCACTAAGTTGGCTACCTAGTAGATCAATTATTTTTTTTAATCTACCGGCCTAAAGATGGTCTAGGTTTTTCTCTTGGCTGTAAGGTTATTACCAGATGTTCGAATGGTTTCTGCCTGGGAGTTATAGCTACTGCAAGATAAAGCAATCTTCCCCTGCTAGCAAAGCTGGCAGCAATGAGCTGCCACTAAAGAGCAGAATAAGGTAATTGGGAGTCAGTAGAACTACAAACAGAGATGAGATCAGTTACAGGATGGCCTTGTCTAACCAGACATTTTGAAAAAGGCTCCTTTCCATTCAGACGTGGCTGGGAATACTGTCTTGATGTAATAGGATTCCAGCTGTATTTTCAAGTGGTATTCAGGGAAGTGAAGGGTTATAAGAAGAATATGTTATTTGTTACAATCCAATCTGCTCTTATTACTTGGGTAAGCTTCTGTCTTCTCTTTTTTGCTGTCAATGGGCATAAAAGTTGTCCAAATATCAGCAGAGTACTGCTGGGTCTAATTTCAACTATTTATAATGATGATGGTTACCAGAAGAGATAAGTAAGTCTATTTACCACTGACACTGTTATTACTAATTGAGGTTTAACTCAAGACCCATGTCTTTTATTTGTCTGAAAAGTAGGACAACAAATTTGTCACAATAACAGTATTCCCTCCTGCACCTCTCACTGTCAGTGTAGAACAGAAAGTTTCTGCACTTTTGCAGTATCATATTAAAAGCTGGTACTTAATTGGTAGGATGCTAAGACCCTGATTATTAACATAACACAGCTGGTGTTAGTTACCATTTCACAACAGTTCAAGAGGACTCCGATAACTGATCACACTTTGACTCTACCTTAATGACAGCAACACAGGGTCATGTTCATAAATGTTGACAAGGAAAGAAACCCAAGACTTCCCAAGTTATTGAATTTTTATTTTTTCTATTTTGCATCTCTCTTGTCAGTTAATCTGAAACTGGATTCTCAGAATTTATGCAATGAAAATCAGAGACAAGTGAGAAGTATTTTTTGTAAATTAGGATAACTTGTCCAAGCAGGCAGGTGCTGGAAACAGATCAGTCTGTAGGAGATATCCATCCATTCGCCACAGGCAAGCAGGCAACAGTTACTGTATATCACTGTTGCAGATTTTAAAAATACTTAACATTCGTGCTGAGATCTTAAAAGGTAAATACCAATATGGCACTTCACTTTTATATTTTATCTATATATTTCTATTCTGATTTTATTTCTTGCCACTCTGAGAAAATCTGAGGTCATCTAGGCTGCTGTCATGTACTTCCTGTGGTTACCAAATGTCATTCCCAGAGGTCTAAGGCCTGTGCATAGGAATTTGCTTGTTGTTTCAGTAAAACTAGTAAGAGGAGAGAAAATTACAAAAGCATTTCTATTTCTGTCAGGCATAAGGAGTTTTGTTTTGCAAAAATCAAACCTTTTCTTTAAAATCCTGAAATGGAGATTGGCCACTTAGTCAAGTTTCATTCACCCACACCCAGTTGTTAAAATGTCCACCGACAATCTATATGTGTGCACATGTTGTCATATGTTGGTATTATAAACTCTTGCCATGTAATGCCTAACTAGAATTTTTTTTAAAATGGTGTATAGGTGAACATAAATCGACACCATGTATGCCAGGTTTCCTTGCCCTTTTTCATGCTTGCAACCAGATGAGAAATTGGGTCCTGTCATTCCAAATGAATAAATGAAAACCAATATCAGATATTTAAAAATAAATCAATATGAAACTTAATTTTAAGATCAGGAGGGCTGATTTTGCTCTTCCTCCTTCCCCACCGGGCATTAGACAAGCACAGCACACCTGGTATGAATGTTGCCTGTAAAACCCTTAATCTGTCCCTTTAAGTTGTTCCGAACCTTGAGCATGCCCAGGCACATGCCCAGCACAAGCCACCTCCAGACTGGGTCTTGTACCGTGAACCAGGGATGGAAACAGGTACAGGGGATTCCACCCAGTATCCTGGCCAACATTTATCCCTCAACCAACACCACCAAAAATAGATTAACTGGTCATTTATTTTATTGTATTTTGTGGGATCTTACTGTGCACAAATTGGCTGCAGTGTTTGCCCAAAAAACAATAACTAAAGTAAATGTTTGGCTATAACGCACTTTCAGGCATCATGAGGATGTGAAAGGTACTATATAAATGCAAGTTCTTTTTATTTTCTTTAATCAGATCATTTTTGCACGATTATGTGAAAATTATTAATATTGTTCCATATCAGCAAATCATTTATCATCAATAAACATAGCATAAGGACAATGAAGAATGAGATGACGCCATGTGACCCATCTAGATTGTCCCTCTGGTACCCTAACTCTTGCAGCCTAGCATCCATTTCCATTTTATACTCTCCTAATGCCATTGCCTCTACTAAATGTCTGGTGGATTATTCCAAACATATACCCACCTTTGAGTAAAAAAATATTTCTAATACTTGTTTTAAATGTACTTTCCAATAATTTAAATTAATCCCCTGGTCCAACTAGCCTGATATACTCTGAAGTAATTTGCTGGATTTACATCTTATACATCATTGAAATATTTTATAAATCTCAATGAGGCCTTCTCTTAACTTTCTCTCTGGACCACATAACTTGAGCTTATCTAATCTTTTCTTGAAGCCTATCTGCTTTACACTTGAGATCATTCTTCTTGCTCTTCTTTGCAGCCCCTCTAATGTATGTATTTACTTTTTATAGCATGGTCAAAACTGAACACAGTACTAATCTGACTGGTGTATTATAAAGCCTTAGAGTAACCTCTGTTCAGATTGTATGTTCCTACATTTTATCAGATTTATTAATTACTACATCACATTGTCCAGTCAATAAACAAAAATAAGTCTACTGTAACTCCCAGATTCCTATCAAAATGTCCCTGTGCTCATTCGTTTCTGTTCATTGGATACTTGTTGCACTTTTCACCCAAATGGAATATTTTACATTTACCAGTATTAAATTTAATTTGCCATTTGTCTGCCCAATTTCATAACTGATCTAAATTGCCCTTGCAGCATTAACTGCATTCTCTTATCTTACTCCTCCCTATGTTTTATTGTTATCTGCAAATTTTTCCTGTAGACTATAAACACTTTTACTTTATACTTTTCCTGTACTCCCTTGGGTATTTTCCTGTACAGTTCCCTGTACGAATCCATAAGAAAAATATGCCAAGGGACAGCATGTAAACAAGTGAAAGTGGTGTCATAATATTTTGCAAAAATAGCATTAAAAATGCTAGGGCTGATTCTGCAGTCCCATGCTTCCATCAGGAAAGCCGCAATTGCAGGGAATGTGGGTGAGAAATGGGGATATACTATCGTCATCTGACTCTCTGACTCATGCTCCCCGTGAATGTATCTCTGCACAGGGAGGACAAAATCACAGAATCAGCCCTGCCATCCATTAACTGTCCCAAGCACTTGTGATATCCATTTGAGTCACACATGTAACTGGTTGCATCATTTTAGGTTCTGGAAAGGCATGATACCAATTTAGAAACTGGAGGAAACCAACAGGAGCCCAAAACTTTGCTGATGTTGCCATTTTCCTATCCATGTCCAACCCAGATATGTTTTCCCTTGTTAAAAAATAAGAATCCATGTGGATAAGGGAACATTCAATTGTGGTATTCTGCAGCAATCATTTTTTGCGGAAATGGATTATGATATTTGCAGGTGAAAAAAATTAACCGACTATCTGAAAATAAACTGTGGATACAGTGCTCTGTAATTCCACCCACATTCTTTCCATGATGTCTTCTGTTTACTGTGTCAAGTAGATCATATAGCGTATAGAAAACAGAATTACTCTCCCACAGCCCACTATGCCCACACAACATGAGTTCGATGAGCACAAACACTCCCTGGAAGGTTAGTGGAATTTATCCGCCCACAACTGCAAAGATATTTTCTACCACCCCTCCAAGACCTCAAGTGTGGAAAATGGATTAATTCTTCTAAATTAAAAAAAAATGCAATTCAGATGATCTTAAAATAAACCAGATATATGAAATGAAATAGTAGAATCAAAATATTTTAGTTAAGGTACACATTACCTAATAATAATCAAACAGCTACACATCTGTTTTTATGAACCTCAGCTCAGTGTATAATTTATTAACAATTTTGGTTTTTGTCTTTCTGGCAGTCAATATAACATGTTACTAAACTGTCTGTGCATGTGTGGATTTAATAGTTAGCATTTGTGGAAACTTGCATTGTACAGTGTATAATCACTATAGTTTGCATACATTCATACATATAGAACATCTAAGCACGTATTTGTGGTTTGTATAATGTCTGGCAAGCACTTAAAACTCTTCGCTGATTTGTAAAATCTTAGTTACTAAGCTAATTTCCATATTAATAGATTAGATTTAAAAGATCTAAGGTAGTCTCAAATTTAACTGTTGTGCTTCACCAAAACAACTTCCATTTATATAGATCATTTAACATAGAAAACATCCCAAAGCACTTCAAGATGGCATTCTCAAAACAAATGGACACTGGGCCAAAGAAGGAGGTATTTGGAGGGGTGATCAAAAGCTTGGTCAAAGAAGTGGGTTTTAAGGAGTGTCTTAAAAAAACAAGAGGGAGGTGAAGAGGCGGAAGAGTTTAGGGTGGGAATTCCAGAGCAGGGGCTGAGACAGCTGAAGGCAAAGCCTGATAAGGCACGGTAGGGAATGAATGTACAAGAATCAGAGGAACAGAAAGTTTGGGAGGGAGTTGTAGCATTGGAGAACGTTACAGTGATTGGGAGGGGCAAGAACTTAAAGGAAGCAAATTTTAAGCTGTGAACCTACGTAGGTCAGCAACAACAGGGATGATGGGCAAGTAGGATGGTGTGGGATAGGATACTGGCAGCAAGAGTTTTGGATGAATTGAAGCTTTCAGAGGGTGGAAGATGGGAGGCTGGTCAGGACAGCATTGGGATAGTCAAGTATAAAAGTAAAAAAAGGCATGAATGAGAGTTTCAGCAGCAGATGGGCTGAGGTAAGGTTGGTGGTGACTGACGTTACAGAGATGGAAGGAGGCAGTCTTTGCAATGGAGGGGATATGGGATTGGAAATTCAGCTTGGGGTTAAATAGGACAGCTAGGTTGCAAACAGCCTGTAACAGTGGCTAAGGAGAATGATGGAGTCGGTGGCGAGGATGTTGAATCGCTGAAGGCACCCAGGGCACGGGCCAGAACTATTCAGGAAGTTCATTATAATATTAAAATAAGGGTCCTACACTAGTTGTAGGACCCTTTTGTGAAATTGGTCTGCTCCAGCGCCTGACTCACATGATTAACTCGGCCAGCAACTCAGTCACCAAGGTCCCTGCAGGAGCACTATTTAAAGGGCTCATTCCCTCCATTCAGGTTAGTTCCAAATCCAGGCCTTTTTGGATGGCAAAGCAGGCAAGAACTATACAGAACACATGAGCTGCATACTACATACTGCAGAGCCCCTCTATTATCCGTTTTACACTATCGCACAAAATCAAGATCTAACCTAATTACTCTCCTTTCAGTTTAAAAACATAATTTTCAACACAACAATGACAAACACTAATCTCAATAAGACTGCACCAAAACTTTTTTTTTTTATTCGTTCATGGGATGTGGGCGTCACTGGCAAGGCCAGCATTTATTGCCCATCCCTAATTGCCCTTGAGAAGGTGGTGCTGAGCCGCCTTCTTGAACCATGCAGTCTGTGTAGTGAAGGTTCTCCCACAGTGCTGTTAGGTAGGGAGTTCCAGGATTTTGACCCAGTGACGATGAAGGAACGGCGATATATTTCCGATTCGAGATGGTGTGTGACTGGGAGGGGAACGTGCAGGTGGTGTTGTTCCCATGTGCCTGCTGCCCTTGTCCTTCTAGGTGGTAAAGGTCGCGGTTTTGGGGGATGCTGTTGAAGAAGTCTTGATGAGTTGCTGCAGTGCATCCTGTGGATGGTACACACTGCAGCGATGGTGCGACGGTGGTAAAGGAAGTGAATGTTTAGGGTGGTGGATGGGGTGCCATTCAAACAGACTGCTTTGTCCTGCTTTGTCACTTACAGTGACTTATAGCTGGACTATAAGATTTTTAACCCGCTACCAGGGTGTAAAATTGACATTGAAGATTAACCACCCTTTATAGAAACATAACGATTTTTATTTCCACTTGTGGAAATTCCCACTTGGTAAGTGTCCTGGTTCTGGATTCTTTGGCTGTTTTTCCATGGATAGGACTAAGACATGAGGTAAGTCATTTTCAACTTTGCCGCCTGGGCAGTAGCGTGACAGAGCAGATCTCACAGCCTTTATAGAACCCGCCCGATTTTCACTCCATTAACTTCAATAGACTGAAAATCGGGCAGGTTCTACAACAAGTGGGTGATCTGCTCCACCAGGTTCCGTACAGGCGGCGAAGTTTAAAATTACCCCCGAGCTCTTTTAAACTGTGTTTTGAGAAGAAGCTTGCCTAAAAAGAGGTTAGCTTATCAAGACAGCCCTGTCATGAGTTGTGGATCCACAGACAGGTCAGAGGTAGTTAAAGTGTGAGATGGGGAATTTTTCTCTAGGAGACTAAACAATGGCTAAATTGCCAACATGTCTGGTCATTCAGAAAGACACCTAGCATCTTGGTGAAGAATTCTTTTGATGTCTGTGGGTCAGGGACAGAGGCTATTAAAACACAGACACTAAAAAGTTAGTCAAGCAGCAGAAGGGTATGCAGGGAAGGGACCTTTGTCCTGGATGGTAGGACAGGGTGCACAGAGATCGTTCTTTTAAGTTGAGCAAGACGACTAACTGGAGTGGGCTAGCACTAGCGTGCTTTTTGTTTTTGTAACACAATGCAAACAGAAGTATTACTGATTGTACCAGCAACTCTCATCATACTAGTTGTCCTGTATTTTTATCTTCTGTGGAATAAAATGTCCCACATTTTGAACCACCTAGTGTTAACTCGGTCCACCTTCGGAGAGATGGAAGCAATATATGTGTGTAAGACACGAAGATCTTGTCCGGAGTTTCATTGTTACACTCCTGGGTTCCATGACCAGAATACTAGATATAGGGCAGTGACAGTCAACTTCCATAAAAGCAGGTGCTCAGACCAATTAAGGGAACAGCTAACACCACTGAACCTGAGGAGGTATCTATGGCAGATTTGAATTCATAACAGTAAGCCACCAGGCTTGAATATTAGATTGTAAAACAAAGCAGGAAGTGCTCACAAATATCAAAAGCAAGTCTTCACCCCAACTTTAACAAGTACAGCATTTAGAGGTTAAACAAATAGAAAAAAGATACTGATTGTAACCCTTACTTTCATTGATCAACAACACACACTCACACTACTAATCTTTTCTCCATTTTTCTTCCTGGTGCTTACTCATACTGCAGTAGAGTTCCACTGGTTTCATACACCTTCTGTTACCTCACTTAAATGGCCATTTTTCATGGGGTGATTTTAAACCCCAAGAACGGGTGGGTTGGGAGCGGGTGGGAGTTGAAAATAGTTGTTTTTTGGGTCGCGAACGCAACCCGGCTTTATTCCCGGATTTAATGTCGGCGCGTAAAAGTACAGTCTTCCTACTGGGAATGCAAAGTCCCAAAATTTTGCAGTTGCGACCCAAAAAAACAACTATTTTCAACTCCCACCCGCCCCAACCCCCCCGTTCTTGGGGTTTAAAATCACCCCCTCCCCCCCATGTGTGGGCCTTGTAATGACTACTGAGCAACTATTTAACTCTGATGGACATCATGACTGAGCCCAATCCCATCCTTATTCAATGTCCACACAAGCACACTTTCCAGCAAGAGGTACCATTCAGGAACACATACATGCCCACCTGCAAAACTAGTTGACCAACAGCTTCAAGAAAGCTAATACAGGCCCAAAGAAACTAACAAGTTAAAAACAGCCTGAACCTTGGCAGGTGACACTGAATGCAATGGGATATAGGCTGGTCATAATTTAAACTGCAGGTACATCCAAATATATTAAATGTGTAGTGGAAGACCGTGGCAAAATTGCTGAGATTTTCCCTCGTTTGCGGTGGAGAAATTGTAGGCTACTGTGGATATGTATTGGTACTCACTGTTGCTAAATCTGTTTAAGTTGTTGTAAGATTACGTATACAGTTGTAACAATGACACGGAGACACTCTAAGCCCCCCATACCCAGTTCACAAAGGAATACCTTCTCCAATATCACTCCCAGATAACAGTGGCAGTCTTCTTTCCTCTCTCCCTGCAGTTCACACTGGCACATTTCTCCTCCTCCCAGTTCATGCTGGAACTCTTTCTCACTCAACTCAAGCTCCATTCTTGTCGCCCATTCCACTCAGTTCATGCAGGCACTATTCTTCCTGCTATTTCTCCTTGCTAATCTACATTGGCTGTTCCTGCTCCCCTTATTTAATATTGGTTTTCCTTCCCTTTCTCCTAACTCAAGTTGGCACCCTTCTCCTCCCTCCCCAGTTCATGTTGGCACTCCTCTCCCAATTCAAGCTGGCATTCTTCTACCCTTCCCCCAAGTTGAAACTAGCTCTATTGCCCCCTTACTCCTCAATTCAAGCTCCCACTCTTCTCACTAAGTTCCCCTATTTCATGATATGAACACTCCTTCCCTCCTTAGTTCAGGCTGGCATTCTTTTTTTTTCCCCACACACTTCCTTCCAGCTCACGCAGGCACTTTCCTTGTTTCTTAGTTTACACTGGCACTCTCTTCCAAGATCCCATCTCCTTTGCACCATTTCTGGTCCCTTCACCCACATCAAAGAACTTCGTGGAACAGCAAGAGGAGGAAAGAGTTGGGTGTGCGACTGAGGAGAGGAGCTGAAACCAGAACTGGGTGGGAGGAGCCAGAAGTGCCACTGATTTTTGTCCACAAATGTGGATAATTGAAGACTGCCCTGAAAATACTGTTTATCTTCAGGAAACAGAGATAGATAACATGCATGGAGCAAGAAACCTGGCTGATTTTCCACCTTCCTTGCCTAAGAACTGTGATGGATAGGGAGATCTATCGTATTTCAAATCAGAAAAAAAAGACAGGACTGGGCAAGTAAAACAGCATTGCCAGGACTGCAGCAAATTGGGCACTGCCCATGGCTGGGTCCAAATGAGCTGACCTCTCACAATAATTTAGTGGCTCTACCGGCACGTTGTACATGGATTCCTAATAGAGCACTGAGGTCGGAGGGGCAGGATTTCCAAGGCCACCTGCTCGTGAGGCCGAAGTCCAGATGAGAAGGTAAGATGAAAGACCCCAGTCGAAGGTCAGGCCCACGCAGGAAAAAATATTTAAAACTTCCTCCCGCCTGTCCCCATGAGGTTGGTGTACTTGAAGCTTGAAAATGGGGCCTTCATGAGTTTTGCATACAATGATGTGCAGGCTCCTCATGCACTAAGCGTTTTCCACACACATTTCCCTGTGCTCAATGAATTGGGTATGGAGCAGGCTTTAAGTCTCTGTTCCTGATATTATGTGGCTCCAACACATAAAACACTACAGCACCTTTGGCCCCATGGACCCCATTATTAATGCTTATATTTCTAATATCCATTTGTGGCATCGATCAATACTGCTGACTCGGCACAGCCTGGCTAATTAGAATATAATATAATTGGAATAACTGCCACCATCCATTGATCACAGCAATGTAAATAGAAGGCTTATGAATTATTTTTCTTCTGTGATGTCATTCATTACAAGAGAGAGATATTTTTAAGATTAGCTCCAGACAGGTAGAGGGAAAGCTGCACTGCTCTATTATTGAGCAAGTGAGGAATCATTGAATGGTTACAGCACAGGAGGAGGGCATTCGGCCCATTGGGTCTATGCCGGCTCTTTGTAAGAGCAATCCAGTTAGTCCCATGCTCTTTCCCCGTAGCCCTGCAAAATTTTTCCCTTCAAATATTTATCCAATTCCTTTTTGAAAGCCACAATTGAATCTGCTTCCACCACCCTTTCAGGCAGCGCATTCCAGATCATAACTACTCGCTGCGTAAAAATGATTTTCCTCACGTCACCTTTGGTTCTTTTGCCAATCACCTTAAATCTGTGTCCTCTGTTTCTTGACCCTTCCGTCAATCGGAACAGTTTCTCTTTATTTACTTTATCCAAACCCTTCATGATTTTGAACACATCTATCAAATCTCCTCTCAACCTTCTCTGCTCTAAGGAGAACAACCCCAGCTTCTCCAGTCTATCCACGTAACTGAACTCACTCATCCCTTGAAACATTCTAGTAAATCTTTTCTGCACCCTCTCTAAGGCCTTCACATCCTTCCTAAAGTGCAGTGCCCAGACTTGGACGCAATACTCCAGCAGTTGCCGAACCAGTGTTTTATAAAGGTTCAACATAACTTCCTTGCTTTTGTACTCTAAGCCTCTATTTATAAAGCCCAGGATCCCGTATGCTTTTTTAACCACTTTCTCAACATGTCCTGCCATCTTCAAAGATTTGTGCACATATAACCCCAGGTCTCTCTGTTCCTGCACCCCCTTTAGAATTGTACCTTTTTTTTATATTGCCTCTCCTCAATCTTCCTGCCAAAATGTATCACTTCGCACTTCTCTGCATTACATTTCATCCACCATATGTCCGCCCATTCCACCAACTTGTCTACGTCCTCTTGAAGTCTATCACTATCCTCCTCACTGTTCACTACACTTCCAAGTTTTGTGTCATCTGCAAATTTTGAAATTGTGCCCTGTACACCCAAGTCCAAGCCATTAATATATGTCAAAAAAAGCAGTGGTCCTAGTACCGACCCCTGGGGAACACCACTGTACACCTTCCTCCAGTCCGAAAAACAAATGTTCACCACTACTCTCTGTTTCCTGTCACTTAGCCAATTTCGTATCCATGCTGCCACTGCTCCCTTTATTCCACGGGCTTCAATTTTGCTGACAAGCCTATTATGCGGCACTTTATCAAATGCCTTTTGAAAGTTCATCAACCACATTGCCTTCATCAACCCTCTCCTAAAAAAACTCAATCAAGTTAGTTAAACATGATTTGCCTTTAACAAATCCATGCTGGCTTTCTTTTATTAATCCACACTTGTCTGGGTGACTATAAATTTTGTCGCGGATTATTGTTTCTAAAAACTTCCTCACCACCGAGGTTAAACTGACTGGCCTATCTTTACATGCTTTTTTGAACAAGGGTGTAACATTTGCAATTCTCCAGTCCTCTGGCACCATCCCCTTATCTAAGGAGGATTGGAAGATTATGGCCAGCACCTCTGCAATATCCACCCTTACTTCCCTCAGCAACCTAGGATGCATCCCATCCGGACCGGGTGACTTATCTACTTAAAGTAAAGCGAGCCTTTCCATTACCTCCTCTTTATCAATTCTCAGTCCATCCAGTATCTCAACTACTTCCTCCTTTAAGGTGACATCTGCCATCCCCTCTGCCTCCATTTGTAGATCTCCTTTTTGTCCCTAATCGGCCCCACCCCTCCTCTTACTACCTGTATTATATTTACATGCCTATAGAAGGCCTTTGGATTCCCTTTTATTTTCGCTGCCAGTCTATTCTCATACTCTCTCTTAGCCCCTCTTATTTCCTTTTTCACTTCTCCTCTGTACTTTCTTTATTCAGCCTGGTTCTCACTTGTATTATCAACCTGACATCTGCCGTGCGCCCCCTTTTTCTGCTTCATCTTACTCTCTATCTCTTTCATCATCCAGGGAGCTCTGGCTTTGGTTGCCCTACCTTTCCCCCTCGTGGGAATGTACCTAGACTGTGCCCGAACCAACTCCTCTTTAAAGGCTGCCCATTACAGTTTTATCTGCCAATCTTTGATTCCAATTTATCCGGGCCAGATCCATTCTCAACCCACTGAAATTGACCCTCCTCCAATTAAGTATTTTTACTCTAGGTTGTTCCTTGTCCTTTTCCAAAACTAATCGCCCAATTCATTCCATTTCGATGTAATTTGTCTTGGGAGAAAAGAACTGATTGACAGCTCCTTACCCAGGCAGAGAAATACATTTGGCTGATTATTACCAGTTCGGCAGTTCTTCTTATTCCATTGATGTGAAAATGAACATGTGAAGGCTCTGTTTAGTAGTCTCATCCTTGTGTTGAAGTTTTCTATTACTGATACTAGTCCAGATTTAGGATTATTGGGAGAGTTAGTGAGTCTTATTATCTGTGAACCAAAGAGGTGTAACTTAAATATTGCAATCTAGTAAAACCTGCTGCATTAGTCTTTTGCCTAAGTCACATGGTTTAATAGACTGATTATTCTACCATTATCTGAAGAATTAGGAGGACGTGAGGGGCTTGCATCACTTATAGTAAGCAAATTACTGGCGTGAGGGCATTCTGTTCAATCTTGGGCAATGCTATATTAGCAGATATTGTACATATTAGATCACAGTTTGGTTCACAGGGAGTGAGGGCTTGCTTATGGGAGTGGTTTCTGATGTTGAGCAGAAGAGAAATGCCTGAAAATCATAACAACGACATCAATATCAATTGTAGCCTGCGGGTTATGGACAGGAAAAAAATAAACAACGATTTTAGATCCTGTAACCTGCTAACTCAGCACAGGCTAGGGATCAACCCTGGGATCCTCTCAGTCTGTATGGTTTAATACATCAAAGTTACCCGCCACCTCCAAAAAAAATTAAGTTATGCTAAGAGTAAAAAAATCAAAATAGTCTATTTGTACTGTAAGCGTCTGCTGGCATTTCACCTATTTAAAGCTGTGTCGATTTGAATATGGTTCAAAATGGTTCATGAGGAAAAGAAATACTGAAGCTGTAATGGTAGTTGCTTCTTACTATATACTGCACCCTCCACCCAGCAATAACTGACCCAGATATTGTCGACTGGCTTATCCACATTGTTACAAATTACTTCCTTTAGATACGGAGAGAAAAGACTACTTTATTCTGAAATATAATTTTTGATTTTGACCAATTAATTTTGTATTCCAAAAATCCAAGGAGGTATTCCATCGGGATTCCCATTTGTGAAAATGAAATTTGAGAAATGTTATTTATAAGAAAATTGTCATCAGTGTATAACAGAAAAATTGGTATTTTCTTTGCTATTAATCTGTGACCATCTTCTGGGAGTTTGTTATAACAAACAAAGATTGAGGATGGAGATGGGAGGGAAGGAGTGACTAAGGGGTGCAGTGAAATTTAATTTGGTACAGATTTCAATAAGACAAAGTAATGTAGCATCTGTTCTGCATAACACTTTAAAACATCTGTAATCTTTATTAAATACTGTAAATCTGAACATTTTTCGTGGTCTAAAATGCTGCCAACTTTTATGAGTTACCCCACTACTGCAAGTATTTTTAGATTTGGAAATTATATTATATACAACTGTGTTTATGAAGTTCCACTAATGTAATTTACTGATTCTATTGTGTGTGTTTTGGGGGGGGGGGGGTGGAGGTGAGATTAATATGGTGCACATCAAGCGCTGCAAATGATCATTTCCTTAAGCAACAAGTAGGCTGTAGTCAAGTATAGCTTGTGTCTGATGCAAGATAAAGCTGCGTATACAGTGACTGTAATTATGGCCTCTAGAACGCTGGAAATGTTAAAAAGAGTGCAATGTTTTTCACAGGACGGTTGTGAGCCAAGTTTTGCACCTTGCAAGCAGGTTTCTCACCAGTGCTGATAATCTCCTTCAGACTCAAATTTCAGATTCCCTACTCATTTCGCCACTGCGTGAATAAAACACCATGCATGCCCTGGTATGACAGAAGATTAATGGCATATATATGAATCGCATAGAATACCAATCTGTGGCATATACGGACTGAAAAGAATACCAATCTGTGGCATATACGGACTGAAAAGAATACCAATCTGTGGCATATACGGACTGAAAAGAATACCAATCTGTGGCATATACGGACTGAAAAGAATATCAGTCTGTGGCATTTATGGATTAAAAGAATACCAATCTGTGGCATTTATGGATTGAAAAGAATATCAGTCTGTGGCATTTATGGATTAAAAGAATACTGTTCTTTCAATGTCCAGGGTGGTCATGGGCCTCTAGAACAGAATAACGCAGATGACTGCAAGATATCCTGGCAGCAGCCATGATGATTTCATCTTGCAACAGTCCACAGTGCCACAACTATTTGAAGGAGCAAAAAGAATGGATGGATGGCTGTTGTTTCTACTGGGTCATGAGATCGCCCTGCCACTATTGGCACCACCTTGGCAACATTGCTGGCTGGCTGCTCCTTTCGCCAATTTGCCTCTTCTACATTTCTCTAAGGGGGGCCAGCTGGAAGCTTTTTTTTTTATTCATTCATTTTAAAGATATGAGTAATAAAGGTTAAATCAACAAAGTGTACCATATAACAATCTGCATTTGTCCTCTAGATATGTAACTGCTCCGGTTATGCACACAACAGTAGATACACAGGTTATAGACCACAGAGACAAAATCACTATTGGCATTTTCCTTGGTTAAGTATCAGCATTCTCATATCTGAATCAGAATATCATGGGCACAAGTACCGCTGCAGGACTTGAGCACATAATCTAGGTCTGATACTTCAGCAGCACTGTGGGAGTCCTGTATTATCAATGGTGCTGTCCTTCTGAGGAAACATTGGGGTGAATTTTCAGGCCTCATGCTTGGCAGAAACAGGGCAGTAGCATCTCAAAAATGGTGGGTAATGACATACTGCCACCAGCATTGTGGCTACGGCAATTTATCCCCAGGCCTAGCATTGGGCTGCCGAAGCGGCAGTAGGCCCATTTAAAATGACAATCGGGGTCCTATGACATACATAGGACCCTGACTACAATTTTTGGACCGAGATGAGTGGACAGTGCACCATGCATGAAGTGGCGGTCCACCGATGAGGATCTCGAAAGTGAGTTCCTCTTCATTTTTTGGGGCTGGGAGGAGTAGGAGTGCTCCTCCAGGTTCCACAAACTCAGCCTGGGCCGCTGGCACTCCGGCTCCCCCACTCTCTGCAGATCAAGGCCCCCTCAGGAACCTAACTTCCTCTGGCCTGAAGGCCAGCTGGACCGCCTGATATTATGACAGCCCGGAGCTGGCAGGGTACTTGGTTTTTGGCCGTAGCCCATCGGCCAAATGCAAAATCTCAAAATGGACTGGACCTCCAGGCAGCCACTGGCAGGTTCTGCTCGCAGCCGTCCAGATTCCACTCTGGGGGAAAATCCAACCCATTATACCAAGGCCCGATTCAGTTGGATGTAAAAGATCCCGTGGCACTATTCGTAGAAGAGCAAGGGAGTTCTCTCAGTGTTCTGGCCACAAACCAATCCCTCAACCAACACTAGCATAAACAGATTAAATGGTCATTCATCTTAGTGCTGTTTGTAAAATTTTGCTGTGTGCAAATTGGCTGCCACATTGTCTATATAACAATGACTACACTTCCTTGGCTGTTAAACGCTGTCACATGAGGATGTGAAAGTTGCTACATGAATGGAAGTTCTTTTCTTTCTACAGGATCGCATTAGTGATTTGCAAAACTTTAATACAAAAAAAATAGCAGTTTATCTAGTGCATGAGATTCTTGATTTATAATTGCATAGCTCATACATTTACTGGAGAGCAGTGTTGAGACGGTACGTCAAATGTTACCAGCAACGAACTGCTTAACTAATCCAATGTGTTCCACATGGTTTCAACCTGATTTGCAGTGATTGTTTAAAAAAATAGGAATGTTAACAAAGGATGTATGCTTTTTTACACTCAAAACAACCTCCCCCAGAAAAATCATTTTATACCTTCTGTATCAGTATCACTAGACTTTTGTTCATTTTAGTCCTCTGAGACTGACGAGTTGTTTTTTTTTAATTTAAGTGATATTTTTCTAGTACAGCCATGGTGCAAAATTTATGTGAAATAAGAGAGTACTTTGAACAAAATATACTCTCTTTAGACTTTCCCTCACTTCCCCTTTAACTTTATTTTTATGTGGGTGGGGAGGTTCTTCATGGATTGGAGAATATTTGCACCATGCCCATATTTTGCACAGATTTTTAAAACTCACTAAAAATATTTACTCTTTGTCAGAGGACTAGAATATATTAACATCTATTGATGTTGGTGGAGAAGTTAAAAAATCCATCTTTTTTGCAAGAGAACTGCTTGGGTACGATAAAGCACAAGTCCTTTGTTAAAATGATCAAATTCTTTATCGTTAATCACTGCAGCTGAGGTTGAATACATGTGGGAGACACTAGGCTATTGAAGTAGTAGTTGCCAGTAACATTTGAAGCATAGTTCAAACATTGCTCTCTAGTATGTTTCTTTAGTACATGAGCTATGGAGTTAGAGGTCTGATTTTTCAGACTATGTTTAGGCTTGAATGCCTAGCCTATGGCTGTCCTCAATTATAACAGGATCAGCTCATTTGCATAATTACCATTAGTTGCCCATGCAGCTTTGGCCTTATCGGGGGAGGGAGGGTGGACCACAAAATCACGGTTCAACTGAAATTTAAAGGGATGTGGCCACTTAAAGATAAATGGCCATATATGTGGGCAAAAATTCTTAGTACCTTTGACAGGTTTTGCCAAGACCAAAAGGATGAGGGGCAAAAGAAATATCAGGCAAAAATAAAGTGAAAGGAAACCCAACATGCAGGCATGCAGACAAAGTCTGCAGGCAAGCAACAGAGGAGGGCAGTGTAGTGCCTGACGCCCTGTTCCATGGCTAGCAAAGTTGAGGATTTGCTGGTTGAGATTAATGCAAGGAGGATTGCCCTATTTTGGCACTTCTGGGCACCATCCCCAGAGAATGACAGTGCCTGCAAGTGGTGGTGACCAGACTCAATGTTGTGTCTATTATGTGGGAATAGATGCTGAAGAAAACAGCATCCTTTAAGGAAACTGATGAGGTAAGACTAGCCAACAGTAGCATGTATTGGGTACACAGCCTTGAACTGTTGTCTGTCAACCATATTTATTGCTCACCCATGCCAGGCTCTCACACAAACTTACAGGGTTTTCACTGCATCTCATGAAGCAGACACATTCAAGATACAATTTACAATTGAAAGCCTTGCCACAATCACACTCACACCTCATGTCACTGTAACACAACCTAGCTGCATGGTGCACAGTCACTTACTGACACCCAGATTGGCCTGCATGTTGAGCACATCTGTCACTGTGCATGTAACCTAATTTCTGGCATCTCTAAATTACTTTTCTGCTTTTACCAGATGACACATAATTGAAGGAGACAGCCCTGACCTAGAGAACGCTCTCCCTGGTGAGTGTTGGTGGAGAAAGTACATCTTCTCCAACATGTCCAAGTAGCTGCAGCAGGGTCTACAGACCTGCATAGTTGGATAATTCCTCTGCAATTCCTCCTCATACTCAAACTCCCTGAACCTAAGGGGGATTCCCAGAGAAATTTCCATGTAACACCTCAGAGTGCATGAAATGAGTTTTATGCTGCCTGAAATGCAAAGTGAAAAAAACAAATATACCAAACAAAATGCTAAAAAAAGGAAGCCAAAAAGTAAAAAATGAAATTATCTGAGATGCGATCCTGAACTGAAGCAACAGTTTTAAGAAAAGGAAACTCAAACACCAGGTTGAGCTTTCCACTGTGACCATTTTTTGTGGCCTTTTGTGACGTACTTCACAGGCAAACCTTGGGAATTCATGGACCGACTGAATTTAAACAATTTTTGAAATCTTAATGAGGCTCTCACTTGTCATCTGTGACAGCCTCCAGCAATTTCACTACAAAAGACGGGGTGTGCGAACCCAGCAAAGAATGATCTCATACATGCACCTCTGACATATCTGATTGGATAATTTTCTTTTAAAATTTGCTGCACTACATAAACTGCTACATTTTCTTTTGGTAATAACCTGACTACAAAAAGTGCAGTACTAAACAACCAATATGAAACTAGAGGACAGAAGAAATGCCAATAGTGATTTTGATTTTGTGGTCTGTAACCTATATATATATACACACGCACACACCATGCTACGTGTGGAACAACCAAATATGTTAAGAGGATTAAAGGATTCAACGTAATTTCCAAAGTATGGGTTGACAGTAGAGACCACATCTCCCAACAAAGCATATCGGAAAATCATAGACAGCCACCCTGTGATTTTTCCAATTTGCGTTGGACGAGGCTTCCCACCACCATTACATGTGCAGAACATTGCCTTTTTGTCTTTTCAAGTGTTTTACAAAATTGTTATACTGCACAAACTGATTGATTTAACATTTTACCACTGTTGGAAACCTGTGGTGATACGAAGAAATCTTCCCTTTAATTAAGCTAACATCAGTTCTATGCAGCAATTCAGAACTCAAGTTTTGTTTGTGTCCCTCAAGCATAATTCTGCACAAGTTTGTTTATGACTTGCCTTTTAACAAAGGCTTAGTAGGCTTCAGCCTGTGAAAAGGTTTCTGTTTTCACTCATTTCCATGAACAGATTTTTAGGATGGAAACCAGACTTAGAGCAGCAGTATAAAACAGATAAAAAGTCTGTTGCTGCTTTCTGTCTTGCTTTCCTGCTTTTGAATGTCTTTCTTTTTGCCAAAATTACTAACAGAGGAAAATATGGGCCTTAGTGAGAACACACCATTATTCTCAATTTCACTCTTAGATATTAATCGGAAATATTAATCAGTGGCAAGCCAGTGGGAGGCACTAAAAAGTGAAATTCTACGGGTACAATGCAGACACGTCCCCTCAAAGAAAAAGGGTGGCACTGCCAAATTTAGAGCCCCCTGGTTGTCTAGAAGTATACGGGGCAAGATAAAGCAGAAAAAGAAAGCTTATGACTGTCACAGAAAACGAAGTACTGCAGAAAGCCTAGAGGAGTATAGAAAGTACAGGGATGACGTAAAAAATGAAATAAGGAAAGCAAAAAGAGGGCATGAAAAAATATTAGCTAGTAAGATTAAAGAAAACCCGAAGATGTTTTATCAGTACATTAAGAACAAGAGGATAGCTAAGGAAAAGGTGGGACCTATCAGGGATGATAAGGGTAACTTGTGTGTAGAAGCAGAGGATGTGGGTTTTAAATGAATATCTTGTCTCTGTATTCACAAAGGAAAGGGATGATCTGGACGTAGTAGTTAAAGAGGAGAGGTGTGAAATATTGGATAAGGTAAACATAACGAGAGAGGAAGTACTAGAGGGACTGGAATCCTTGAAAGTTGATAAGTCACCAGGGCCGGATGGATTGTTTCCTAGACTATTGAAGGAAGCCAGGGAGGAAATAGCGGATGCTCTGAGGATCATTTTCCAATCCTCACTAGATACAAGGGAGGTACCGGAGGACTGGGAGACTGCAAACGTAGTACCATTGTTTAAAAAGGGTACGAGGGAAAGGCCGAACAATTATAGGCCGGTCAGTCTTACCTCGGTGGTGGGCAAACTATTAGAATCAATACCGAGAGATAGGATAAACTGTCACTTGGAAAGGCATGGTTTAATCAGGGATAGTCAGCATGGATTTGTTCAGGGAAGGTCATGCCTTACAAATCTGATTGACAAGGAGGATCGATGAGGGTAGTGCAGTGGATGTTGTCATCATGAATTTTAGTAAGGCATTTGACAAAGTCCCACATGGCAGACTGGTCAAAAAGGTAAAAGTACCTTGGGATACAGGCAAATGTAGCGAATTGGATCCAAAATTGGCTGAGTAACAGGAAACAAAGGGTAAAAGTCGATGGATGTCTTTGCGAATGGAAATCCGTTTCCAGTGGTGTGCCACAGGGCTCAGTGTTGGGTCCTTTGTAGTTTGAGGTATATATTAATGATTTGGACTTGAATGTAGGGGGCATGAGTGGCAAATTTACAGACGACACAAAAATTGGCCATGTAGTTGATAGTGAAAATGATAGCTGTAGACTCTGAGAAGATATCAATGGGTTGGTGGAGTGGGCGGAAAAGTGGCAAATGGAGTTCAACCCGGAGAAGCGTGAGGTAATGCACCTAGGGAGGACAAACAGTAAAAGGGAATACGCAAGTAAACGGGACTATATTGAGAGGGGTAGCGGAAGTGAGAGACCTTGGAGTGCACATGCACAGGTCCCTGAAGGTGGCAGTACAGATAGATAAGGTTGTGAAGAGGGCATATGCAACGCTCTCCGTTATTAGCCGAGGTATAGAATACAAAAGCAAGGATGTAATGATGGAACTGTATAAAACGCTGGTAAGGCCACAGTTGGAGTATTGTATGCAATTCTGATTACCACATTACAGGAAGGACGTGATTGCTCTGGAGAGAGTGCAGAGAAGGTTTACAAGAATGTTGCCAGGGCTTGAAAATTGCAGCTACACGGAGAGATTGGATAGGCTGGGGTTGTTTTCCTTGGAGCAGAGGAGGCTGAGGGGAGTCTTGATTGAGGTGTACAAAATTATGAGGGGCCCAGATAGAATAGACAGGAAGTACCTGTTTCCCTTAGCGGAGAGTTCAAGAACTAGAGGACATAGATTTAAGCTGATTGGCGGAAGGATTAGAGGGGACATGAGGAAAAACTTTTTTACCCAGAGGGTGGTGGGTGTATGGAATTCGCTGCCCGAATTGGTGGTAGAGACAAGGACCCTCAACTCTTTTAAAAAGTACCTGGACCTGCACCTAAAGTGCTGTAAGCTGCAGGGCTACGGACCGGGTGCTGGAAGGTGGGATTAGAATGGGCACCTGGTTATTCTTCGAGCCGGAACGGACACGATGGGCCGAATGGCCCCCTTCTGTGCGGTACCTTTTCTATGGTTCTATGTGAATGTGGAGTAACTACTAATGGTCATGTTTTTTTCAGTTAAATGTGAAAATGAAACTCTGAGTCTTCCCAGCTTCTTGTATATTATCACCTTACATATAATTTACAGCACAGAAACAGGCATTTGGCCCAACTAGTCTATACCGGTGTTTATGCTCCACACAAGTTTCCTCTCACCCCTCTTCATCTTATTCAACCAGCATATCTTTTATTCCTTTCTCCCTTACGTACTTATCTAGCTTCCCCTTCAATGCTATTCACCTCAACTATTCCTTGCGGTAGCAAGTTCCACATTCTAAACACTCTACGGGTAAAGAAGTTTCTCCCAAATTCCTTATTTTATTTATTAGCGACTGTCTTATATTTGTGGCCCCTTGTTTTGGTCTCCCCCATAGTGGAAACATTTTCTCCACGTCCACCCTATCAAACCCCTTCATAATTTTGAAGACTTCTATTACATCACCTCTCAGTCTTCTCTTTTCTAGACAAAAGAGCCCCAGCCTGCTGAATCTTTCCTGATAGTTATAATGTTGTTTTCATATCTTCACATCCTTTCCTTGGAGAATAATGTGAAGTAGTGGAAGGATTTGCAGGCTGATTAACAGTCTTGGCAAGTCGCAATGTGAATACTCCTTCCATGGCCGTAGCCATCTTTATAAAGCCGATAGAGTAGTTAGTCCTAAATGGTGGGAGGGTTTTATGGGCTCCCACAACCCATAGGATGAGGGGAGAGGAGGAGGGGGTGGTGAGGGAGAGATCACCCACCAAACGTGAGTATCCCGCTGGATGTCATCCCAGAATGCAGAGCCGGAGCTCCGGTCTTCACTCACCGGGAATATCTCGTCTCGATGAAAAAATAGCTGCCTTGCTCCCAGACGCTTCTGAGTTCTTCACCTGTAGCAGCCTAGTGATAACTGCTTAGTCCATCTTTTACCGCCCTCCTGTGGGGAATCTTCTGGGCAGCACTTAGCATTCCACTGAGCTCGCCATCTCAGTGTAGCTGAGATGGCGAGCTCAGTGGAATGGAAATCAGAAGAAAAGAAAGAACCCTTGTTTTTAACTGGGAAATCCAGCTGGTGATGGAAATTTTCGAAAGATCAAAACCTAGATGGTATAAAGGTTAGCACAACACCCTTTCACCATTTTCACTCCAGCCCAGAGGATAGGGTAAAATCCCCAGTATCTGCTATCTACCCATGTCTGACAAATTTAGTAAACTTTGAGGAAAGAAAGGAGTTGCATAGAATTAAATAATTTTAACCTCCCCACCCCCCAGCACCCCGCCACCACGACAGACGAGAAAAGGTCAGGGGGAATTAAATTGTTAAATATGTGAAACCTGACACCAACCCGCTGTGAACACGCCTACTTCCAGTTTAACCGCAACGGCTTGGGTGCGGCCGAGTAACCCGCTCTGGAGAGGCGGGTCAGTTATTTTAATATTTAAATGAGGCTGCGTTCCTCAGATTTTGGGAGCCATCTCAATTTAACGGGCTGCGGGCCAGGTTTCCCAGGGCTCGGGAAACCCGGCAGCTGATGGGAGGCGGGAGATGGCAGATCCAGCAGGTAAGTGCTTTTTAAGCACTGCTTGTGGGCAGGGAGGAGCAGGAGTGCTTCCCCCACCCCCCGTCCCCTCATGCAAACCTTTGCCGCAATCTCTTCCTCCCCGCGATTTGCTGAACACCCCCGTGATCTCTCCCTCCCGTGAGGCCTCCCTCCCTCCCTTCTCACTGCCGCGCTCGGAGCAAACCGCTCCACACCCTTCCTCTCCCCCCCCAAACAACTCCTGATCTTCTTAACTGTCGGGGACAGTCCCGAGCGCTCACAGGCTGCTGCCTTCTACAGCAGGCTTTCCCGCCTGGCAACATGGCCAGCCTCTTCATCTGTAAAGTGTAAAAGGAGAGTCCGAGAGCGAGAGGAGAGTCCGAGAGCGAGAGGAGAGTCCGAGAGTCTGAGAGATGAGCGCAGTGTAAAAGGAGAGTCCTAGAGCAGGAGGAGAGTGCAAGAGGTGAGCGCAGTGTAAAAGGGGAGTCTGAGAACGGGAGGAGAGTCCGAGAGGTGAGCGCAGTGTAAAAGGAGAGTCCGAGAGCGGGACGAGAGTCCGAGAGGTAAGTGCAGTGTAAAAGGAGAGTTCTGAGAGGTGAGCGCAGTGTAGAAGGAGAGTCACGAGACGGGAAGAGAGTCTGAGAGGTGAACGCAGTGTAAATCTAAGGCAAGTCATGCCAGCAAAGCTCGCACCCGTGATATACTCCTCCTGCACTATGTGGGAAGTCATGGACACTACCAGTGTCCCTGGCGATCATGTGTGCAGGAAGTGTGTCCAGCTGTAGCTACTGGCTAACCGTATTTCGGAGCTGGAGCTGCAGGTGGATTCACTGTGGAGCATCCGCGATGCTCAGATTATCGTGGCTAGCACATTCAGTGAAGTGGTCACACCGCAGGTAAAGATTACACAGGCAGAAAGGAAATGGGTCACCGCCAAGCAGAGTAAAAGGACGAGGCAGGTAAAGCAGGAGTCCCCTGGGGCCATCTCCCTCTCAAACAGATATACCGCTTTGGATACTGTTGGGGGAGATGGCTTATCAGGGGAAAGCAGCAAAAGCCAAGTTTGTGGCATTACGGGTGGCTCTGCTGCACAGGAGGGGAGGAATAAGAGTGGCAGGGCTACAGTGATAGGGGATTCAATTATAAGGGGACCAGGTAGGCGTTTCTGCAGCCGCAAACGTGATTCCAGGATGGTATGTTGCCTCCCTGGTGCTAGGGTCAAGGATGTCACGGAGCAGCTGCAGGGCATTCTGGAGGGGGAGGGTGAACAGCCAGTAGTCATGGTCCATATCGGTACCAACGACTTAAGTTTAAAAAAAAGGGAGGAGGTCCTGCAAGGTGAATTTAAGGAGTTAGGAGATAAATTAAAAAGCAGGACCTCAAAGGTAGTGATCTCAGGATTACAACCAGTGCCACGTGCTAGTGAGTATAGGAACAGGAGAATAGACCAGATGAATGCGTGGCTGCAGGGATGGCGTAGGAGGGAGGGATTTAGATTCCTAGGACATTGGGACCGGTTCTGGGGAAGGTGGGACCTGTACAAGCGGGACGGGTTACACCCGAGCAGAACCGGGACCGATGTCCTCATGGGGGTCTTTGCTAGTGCTGTTGGGGAAGGTTTAAACTAGAATGGCAGGGGGATGGGAACCTGAGCAGGGAGTCAGAGGAGGGGGAAACAAGGATAGAAACAAAAGACAGAAAGGGAAGAAGCAATAGTGGAAGGTAGAGAAAACAAGGGCGAAAAACAAATAGGGCCATAGTGCAAAATAAAACTAAGATGACTAGCAATCTTAAAAAGACAAGGCTAAAGGCATTGTGTCTTAATGCGTGGAGTATTCGCAATAAGCTAGATGAATTAACAACGCAGATAGATAATAACGGTTATGATATATTTGTGATTACAGAGACATGGCTACAGGGTGACCAAGGATGGGAACTGAACATCCAGGGGTATTCAATATTTAGGAAGGACAGGCAAAAAGGTAAAGAAGTGGGGTAGTGTTGTTAGTAAAGGAGGAAATCAATGCAATAGTGAGGAAGGATATTGGCTCGGAAAATCACAATGTAGAATCTGTATGGGTGGAGCTATGAAACACCAAGGGGCAGAAAACGTTGGTGCGGGTTGTCTATTGGCCCCCAAACTGTAGTGGAGATGTAGGGGAGGGCATTAAACAGGAAATTAGAGACACATGCCAGAAGGGTACAACTATAATCATGGGTGACTTTAATCTACATATAGATTGGTTCAACCAAATTAGCAATAATACTGTGGGGGAGGAATTCCTGGAGTGTGTACGTGATGGATTTCTAAACCAATACGTTGAGCAACCAACGAGAGAACAGGCGATCCTAGACTGGGTATTGTGCAATGAGAAAGGATTAATTAACAATCTTGTTGTGCGGGGTCCCTTAGGGAAGAGCGACCATAACATGATAGAATTCCTCATTAAGATGGAGAGTGAAGTAGTTGAATCCGAAACTAGGGTCCTGAATCTAAATAAAAGGAAATTACGAAAGTATGAGGTGCGAGTTGGCTACGATAGATTGGGGAACTTTACTAAAAGGGATGAAGGTGGATAGGCAATGGCTAATATTTAAAGAACGTGTGCAGGAATTACAACAATTATTCATTCCTGTCGGGCGCAAAAATAAAACAGGAAAGATGGCTCAACTGTGGCTTATAAAATAAATTAAGGATAGTATTAGATCCAAAGAGGAGACATATAAAATTGCCAGAAAAAGCGGCAAGCCTGAGGGTTGGGAGCAGTTCAGAATTCAGCAAAGGTGGACAAAGAGATTGATTAAGAGGGGAAAAATAGAGTATGAGAGTAAAGTAGCAGGGAACATAAAAACTGACTGTAATAGCTTTAAATATTTTAAGAGAAAAAGATTAGTGAAGACAAATGTAGGTCCCTTACAGTCAGAAATGGGGGAAATTATAATGGGAAACAAAGAAATGGCACAACAATTAAACACATACTTCACAAAGGAGAACACAAATAACCTCCCAGAAATGTTAGGGAACCAAGGGTCTAGTGAGAGGGAGGAACTGAAGGAAACCAGTATTAGTAAAAAAAAGTGCTAGAGAAATTAATGGGGCTAAAGGCTGACAAATCCCCAGGGCCTGATAATCTACATCCCAGAGTACTAAAAGAAGTGGCCCTGGAAATAATGGATGTATTGATCATCATCTTCCAAAATTCTATAGACTTTGGAACAGTTCCTACAGATTGGAGGGTGGCAAATGTAACCCCACTATTTAAAAAAGGAGGGAGAGAAAAAACAGGGAATTACAGACCAGTTAGCCTAACATCAGTAGTGGGGAAAATGCTGGAGTCTATTATAAAAGATGTGATAACAGAACACTTGGAGGAAATTAACGGGATTGGACAAAGTCAGCATGGGTTTATGAAAGGGAAATCATGCTTAACAAATCTACTGGAGTTTTTTGAGGAGGTAACTAGTAGAATAGATAGGGGAGAACCAGTGGATGTGGTGAATTTGGATTTTCAGAAGGCTTTTGATAAGGTCCCACACAAGAGGTTAGTGTGCAAAATTAAAGCACATGGGATTGGGGGGAATATACTGGCATGGATTGAGAATTGGTTGACAGACAGGAAACAGAGAGTAGAAATAAACGCGTCTTTTTCCGGGTGACAAGCAGTGACAAGTGGGGTACCGCAGGGATCAGTGCTTGGGCCCCAGCTATTCACAATATACATCAATGATTAGGATTAGGGAACTAAATGTAACATTTCCAAGTTTGCAGGCGACACAAAGCTGGGGTGGAATGTGAGCTGTGAGGAGGATGCAAAGAGGCTCCAATGTGATTTAGACAAGTTGGGTGAGTGGGCAAGAACATGGCAGATGCAGTAGAACGTGGATAAATGTGAGGTTATCCACTTTGGTTGTAAAAACAAAAAGGCAGATTATCTGAAAGGTGATAGATTGGGAAAAGAGGAGGTGCAACAAGACCTGGGTGTCCTTGTACACCAGTCACTGAATGCAAGCATTCAGGTGCAGCAAGCATTTAGGAATGTTATGTTGGCCTTCATTGCAAGAGGATTTGAGTACAGGAGCTGGGATGTCTTACTGCAGTTAAACAAGGCCTTGGTGAGACCACATCTGGAGTATTGTGTGCAGTTTTGGTCTCCTTATCTGAGGAAGAATGTCCTTGCCATCGAGGGAGTGCAATGAAGGTTTACCAGAATGATTCCTGGGCTGGCAGGACTGACGTATGAGGAGAGATTGGGTTGACTAGATCTATATTCACTAGAGTTTAGAAGAATGAGAGGTGATCTCATCGAAACATATAAAATTCTAACAGGACTAGACAGACTAAATGCAAGGAGGATGTTCTGGATGGCTGGGGAGTCCAGAACCAGGGGTCACAGTCTCAGGATACGATGTCTGCCATGTGGAGAAATTTTTTCACTCAGAGGGTGGTGAACCTGTGGAATTCTCTACCACAGAAGGCAGTGGAGGCCAAGTCATTAGATGTATTCAAGAAGGAGATAGATATATTTCTTAATGCTAAAGGGATCAAGGGATATGGGGAAAAAGCGGGAACAGGGTACTGAGTTAGACGATCAGCCATTATCATTTTGAATAGCAGCGCAGGCCCAAAGGGCCCAATGGCCTATTTTTGCGCCTATTTTCTATGTTTCTATGACCAGCTGCCGGGCAGGCAACAGAGTTAAAAGATGATAATAAGGTCATGCCGTTAAATTCAGCAGGACCTCCGCGTTGCTGGCATTTCTGGGTTTCCCGGCCACTGACACATACCCCCATTCCATCTCTGCCTCCCCATAAATATCGGGGCCAATGAGTCTACATCACAGGAACAGGCCATTCGGCCCAACTGGTCTATGCCGTCATTTATGTTCCACACGAGCATCCTCCCATCCCGCTTCATCTAACCCTATCAGCATATTCTTCTATTCCTTCTCCCTCATGTGTTTATCTAGCTTCCACTTAAATGCATCTATGCTAGTCGCCTCAACTACTCCTTGTGATAGCACGTTCCACATTCTTACCACTCTTTAGGTGAAAAAGTTTCTCCTGAATTCCCTATTGGGTTTATTAATGACTATTTTATATTTATGACCTTTACTTCTGGACTACCCCACAAGTGGAAACATTTTCTCCACATCTACCCTATCAAACCCTTTCATAATCTTAAAGACCTCTAGCAGGTCACCTCTCAGTCTTCTCTTTTCTGGAGAGAAGAGCCCCAGCCTGCTTAGCCTTTCCTGATAAGTAAATTCTCTCAGTTCTGGTATCATCCCAGTAAATCTTTTTGCACCTTCTCCAATGCCTCTATATCCTTTTTATAATATGGAGACCAGAACTGTGCACAGTACTCCAAGTGTGGTCTATCCAAGGTTCTGTACAAGTTTAACATAACTTTTCTGCTTTTCAATTCTATCCCTCTAGAAATGAACCCCGGTGCTTGGTTTGCTTTTTTTATGGTCTTATTAACCTGCATTGCTACCTTTTGGTGATTTGTGTATCTGTACCCCTAGATCCCTCTGCTCTTCTATCCCATTTAGACTCTTATTATCCAAGTCGTATGTGGCCTCCTTATTCTTCCTACCAAAATGCACCACCTGATGGGGAGGTTAACTAGTGCTGTGGGGAAGGGTTTAAACTAATTTGGCAGGGGAGTGGGCACCAGGATGAAACATTAGAGAGGATAAATAAGCTGCACAGAGGACAGGGAGGGACAAATAGCACTAGAGTGAAGAAAAGTTCAGAAATAGGAGGGACCAGACAAGGGGGAAATGCGAGGCAGAGTAAGATGAGTTTGGAGTGCATCTGCGTAAATGCACGTAGCATGGTGAATAAGGCTGGTGAGCTGCAGCTCAAGTCGCCACATGGGACTATGGTATAGTGGCAATAACAGAGACCTGGCTGAAAGAGGGGGAGGATTGGGTATTTAATATTCCTGACTACAAGGTATTCAGGAAAGATAGGGAAGGAAAGGAATTTGCGGGGGGGGGGGGGGGGGGTTGGCAGTACTATAGCACTGGAAAGGGACGATGTAGTTGAGAGGTCAAAGACATAATCTATTTGGTTAGAATTAAGGAACAATAGAGGAGCTATTATGCTACAGGGTGTATACTATAGGCCATCAAGGAGATAGAGGAGCAAATTTGCAAGAAAATTACAGAAAGATACTATAGAGTAGTGATAATGGGGGACTATCCCAATATAGACTGAGACGGTAACAGTGTAAAGGGCAAAGAGGGGGAGAAATTCCTGAAATATGTACAAGAGAGCTTTCTGGAACAGTGTGTTTCCAGCCCAACAAGGAAGGAAATAGTGTTGGATCTATTTCTGTGGAATGGAGTTAGGCAGGTGGAGCATGTTTCAGTGAGGGAGCATTTGGGGAACAGTGATCATAATATCAATAGGTTTAGAATAATTATGGCAAAGGACAAGGAACAATCAAATGTGAAAATACTTAACTGGAGTAGGGCTAATTTCAGTGAATTAAAAAGGGATGTTGCCCAGGTGGATTGGAATCAAAAATTGGCAGGCAAGACAGTAATTGAACAATGGGAAGCCTTCAGGGAGGAGTTTGTTCAGGTACAGAGTGGACACATTCCTATGAGGGGGAAAGGAAGGGCATCCAAAGCTAGAGCTCCCTGGATGACTAAAGATATAGAGATTAAAATGAAACAGAAAAAGAACGCTTATGATGAAAGTAGGGTTTATAATAGAGTAGGGAACCAGGCTAAATACAGAAAGTACAGAGGAGATCTGAAAAAGGGAATAAGAGGGGCAAAGAGAGAGTATGAGAATAGACTAGCGGCTAACATAAAAGAACACCCAAAAGTCTTTTATAAACATATAAATAGTAAAAGGGTAGTCAAAGGAAGGGTGGGACCGATTCGGGACAGAAAAGATCTTCCTGTGGAGGCAGAGGGCATGGCTGAGGCACTAAATAAATGCTTCGCATCCGTCTTCACTAGAGAAGAGGATGCTGCCACTGTAGCAGTAAAGGAGGAGGTAGCAGCGATATTGGATAGGATAAAAATAGATAAAGGAGGCATTTGAAAGTTCGGCAGTACTCAAAGTAGAAAAGTCACCCGGTCTATATGGGATGGATCCTAGGTTACTGAGGGAAGTAAGGGTGGAAATTGCAGAGGCTCTGGCCACAATCTTCCAGTCTTCCTTAGATATAGGGACGATGCCAGAGGACTAGAGGATTGCAAATGTTACACTCTGTTCAAGAAAGGGGAGAGGGATAAACCCAGCAATTACAGGCCCGTCAGCCTAATGTCAGTGATGGGAAAACTTTTAGAGACAATAATCAGGGACAAAATTAATTGGCACTTGGAAAAGTATGGGTGAACATATGAAAGTCAGCATGGATTTGTTAAAGGAAAACAGCGTTTGACTAACTTGTTTGAGTTCTTTGATGATGTAACGGAAAAGGTTGATGAGGGTAGAGCGGTTGATGTTGTGTATATGGACTTTCAAAAGGCATTTGATAAAGTACCACATATTAAACTTATTAACAAAATTAAAGCCCATGGGATTAAAGGGACAGTGGCAGCTTGGATACAAAATTGGCTAAAGGACAGAAAGCAGAGAGTCGTGGTGAACGATTGTTTTTCATACTGCAGTGAAGTATACAGTGGTGTTCCCCAGGGGTCAGCATTAGGACCACTGCTCTTTTTGATATACATTAATGACCTGGACTTGGGTACAGAGGGTATAATTTCAAAGTTTGGAGATGACACGAAACTTGGAAATGTGGTAAACAATGCAGAGGATAGTAACAGACTTCAGGAGGACATAGACAGACTGGTGAAATGGGCAGACACATAGCAGATGAAATTTAATGCGGAGAAGTATGAAGTGATACATTTTGGTAGGAAGATTGATGAGAGGCAATATAAACTAAATGGTTCAATATTAAAGGGGGTGCAGGAACAGAGACACATGGGGGTGCACATACACAAATCTTTGAAGGTAGCAGGACAATTTGGGAAGGCTGTTGAAAAGCATATGGGATCCTGGCTTTATTAATAGAGGCATAGAGTACAAAAGCAAGGAAGTTATACTAAACTTTTATAAAACACTGGTTAGGCCTCAACTAGACTATTATGATAAATTCTGGGCACCACACTTTAGGAAGAATGTCATGGCCTTAGAGAGGGTGCAGAAGACATTTACTGGAGTGGTACCAAAGATGAGGGACTTCAGTTACGTGGAGAGAGTGGAGAAGCTGGGGTTATTCTCCTTAGAACAGAGAAGTTTAAGGGGAGATTTGATCAAGGTGTCCAAAATCATTAACGGTTTTGATGCAGTAAGTAAGGAGAAACTGTTTCTAGTGACAGAAGGGTCGGTAACCAGAGGACACAGATTTAAGGTGATCGGCAAAAGAGCTAGAGGCGACATGACAAAACATTTTTTTACGTGGTGAGTTGTAACAATCTGGAATGCACTGCCTGAGAGATCCAATAGTAACTTTCAAAGGGGAATTGGATAAATACTTGAAGGGAAAAAAATTACAAGGCCATGGGGAAAGAGCAGGGGAATGGGACTGACTGGATAGCTCTTTCAAAGAGCCGGCACAGGCACGATGGGCCAAAAGGCCTCCTCCTGTGCTGTACCTACTATTATACTATGACACTTATCTATATTCATTTGCCAATTACACGCCCATTCTGCAAATTGATTAAAGTCTTCTTGTATTTTGTTGCAGTCTCCCTCAGGGTTAACTATACCCCCCAATTTGGTGTCGTCCGCAAATTTTGAAATTGTACTTTCCATTCCCGAGTCCAAGTGTTTTCCAGAGTGTATTGATAAAGAAAAACCCGGATGTTCTGTATACTGATTTTCAAAAGGCATTTGATCAGGTGCCGCATAAGAGGAAGACTTGCTTGCTCCACACAACATGTAACCTTTGTACTGCGCAGCCAATGGCCAAAGTAACCGTGACTGCCAGTTTTTATCTATTGGGCTCCTTTCTGGCTAGCACTGGGGACATCTGCAATGTCAGCCAATTTGCTGCCCGTATCAAGATTTCACAGATGCATTATTCACAGGGCCAATGGCTTCATCTCTTTTGCCACTGACCAACAGCAGCAACATGCAAGGACAATACAATTCTACAAAATGTCTGACATTCTGAGTCATCAGCTACACCCACATTGCCATTTAAGCCCCTTGGCACAATGCTGTATCATATATGAATTAAAACAAAATTTTTCATCTCAATGTAGCATGGTGCATGGCCACCAGCAAAGAATCATGCAGGTCAACACCTGCTTCCCTGGAAGCTCTCGTGATGCTTTCATTTTAAAGCAATAATCTATGCCACCAAATTGGAAGATTGCCACCAAGATGGCAAAAGGCTAATCTAGACAGTTGTGGCACGTTATACCTATACTAAATACAGAAGCAGATTGCAAATAGAACTACTGAACTTGCATTTATATAGCACCTTTCATGACCTCAGGGTGTCTCAAAGCAGTTCACAGCCAAAGAATTGCTTTTAAAGTGTAGTTATTTTAGTTTTGTAGGCAAACGCAGCAGCCAATTTGCACACATCAAGGTTCCACAAACATCAGTGATCAGTTAATCTGTTTTTGGAGGTGTTGATCAGTAAGCAGGTGGCTAGGCCCTCGTTCTGCTATTTCAGGTACTAAACTAGCTGATTTAGAGAATTAGTGTCGCTCCTTCATCATTAGCTGATGCACTGTGTGGGAGAGGAAAGCTATGTTTTACCCCACAGACTGCGAACAGCTTTATCTTGAGTAAACAAGCAGGAGTACATTTTTCCAGAAGCTTTTCGTAACCTACCGTCAACCCATGAACAGCACATGAACAATATTTTCTAGGCTTTAGTTATTTTTTACTTAACAAAATCAATATAGCATGTACTTAACTACAATACAACATGTAAACATTTACATTTTTTGGAGGACTCCTCCTGCATCATTGTAGTTGGAACCTGGAAGAGACTTTCATTCAGCCAAAAATAATACAAACTATCAGATGGTGATGTCACTCTGGTATAGTTCCACACCAGAATGCCAAAAGGGTTTTTCTAACATTGCAATTCCACATGATTAGATAGATATTTAGAGAATTTAAAGGGAGCCTCTTCTTGCAATGTTAACTTTTTAAATAAAATGAAAAGTCAGTGTGCGATATAGAACAGTTCTTAATTGTATGAAATGGATGGGCAACAGGATGATCAGACTTAGGTTTCAGGTGAATTGTTTGTATCATTTTATTGTTTGTAGATTAATTTTTAGCTTTTTTGAATATATGTGGATTTTCCCTCTTGCCAAAAAAGAAGTGCAGCTTCTGCAGCAAGCACACAATGTCACAGATAATAATTAAGCAATCACGTATCACTGGAGCAGTTACCGTTGAGAATGAAGCAACAATTAGATAACACAGAAATCAATGCCGGGACTGGCTACAACAGACATGGTACCTTCACAAGTAGAAACCCAAGAGTGGTCATAAAGCACTAATCTCAAGGAGTGCAGATGACACCATAACTACAAGAGTGAACCTTGAGCAGTTTCTACTTGTGATCTGAAAAAGCAAGAAGAGATTAACGTTTTGTAATCACTCCATGTACCTTTTTTGTAATACAGTATATAATATGGAGTAAGTGAGCATTTTCTACTTTTTTTTCTTTTTGGCTGTTAGTAGTCTCAATATGGACATCACCGCCAGCAAGTTCTATGCAATTGATTACAATGTTTATTCATAGGAAGTAACAATAACAGTACCTATCATACAACAATACTATCAGTACATATCTAACATCATTTTATGTGCTATGTATTGTTTGAAGCAGTACTTTAAGAAAGAAAGAACTTGGATTTATATAGTGCCTTTCAAAGCACTTTACAGCCAATGAAGTACTTTTGAAGTGCAGTCACTGTTGTAATGTAGGAAACTGCCAGCCAATTTGCAAACAGCAATACGATAATGACCAGATAATCTGCTTTAGTAATGTTGGTTGAGGGTTAAATATTGGCCAGCACACCTGGGAGAACTCCCCTACTCTTCTTCAAATAGTGCCATGGGATCTTATATGTCCACCTGAGAGGGCAGATGGGGCCTCGGTTTAACATCTCATCCAAAAGACGGCACCTCCAACAGTCCAGCACTCCCTCAGTACTGCACTGGAGTGTCAGCCTAGATTTTGTGCTCAAGGATCTGGAGTGGGTCATAATTTACGCTATGTTTGGGTATTATTACCTTTCATAAAAACAGTTGCATTTTAAGCAACCATACCAAACTATTAATGGAGTTAGTAGCAGAAAAAGATCCTATTCAAGGTTAAAACGCTCCCATTTTTGAAACAGAAAATTCATGCATGTTGCTATTGATATCCCATGAGGTACTCTATCTTGTATCAGTTTCTTGCTTCTAAAATGCTTTCAAACAATATTCTATATAGTACTTGTGTACAGCAACTGAATTTCTAAAAATAGTTTGTTTTGCTCTTGTTCAAACCTACAATAGATTTTTGTACCAGTTACTATTTAGTTTTCTCAGAGGGTAACATTACTTATGGTCACAACTGTCGTTGTTTGCTCTCTTCTTCCCATCTTTAAACTGCTTCATCCTGGGTCTGTGTACAACAGCTAACAGAAACACATTGACTCCTTGAGATCATTTTCTTGAAATAGAAAACAGCATATGCATCTCATATTTCACATGAAACCACTATTTTACTGAGAGTACAGACACACTGAGTCATGTCAGGCAGTGGAAAGAGGGAGTTAACAAATGTCAGTCCAGAGAACAGCAGCTCCCTTTCATATTATGGGTCCAATCCACAATATCACCTGCAAACTCTGCCCCCACCCCTCATCCCACGAGAGAATTAATGAAGACTGTCTCATCAAACAGTCTTTACTTTGTCAAATTAAGGCACATTGTCCAGGATTAGCTTGTCCGCTTAAGCTCCAAGATGATCTCATCTTCTGGCTCAGTATCAGAAGGTCCGAATGGAAGGATGCCAAAACTACATCTGCAACACCCCCCAACCACTTTGGCATGGTTTACTTCTCCCAGAAGACTCCCACTGCAGTAATGATCAGTCCTTATTGCAGCAATACCAGACTTTATGTAAACAAATACCTTGTGGTTGCACCTGTGGCTTTCCAAGATAGAAAATCAGGGAGATCAAAGAAATGACCAGCTTTTTCCCAGCAAATGCTTCGCAGTTTCTGGCAAGTTCAAACAACAAACACAGTTAATAGTGTCATTCCAAAAACGAGCAAATATCCTTTTCATGTGGTATATATAAAGATATTTTGTTTCTTTGATTTTAATTGTGCTTGCACAAAACATTTAAAACCAATTATCACACTATTTTAAAAAAATGTGTTACATATAAATTAATCTGCTTTTAAAGCTGTGTATATTTGTTAGTACAATAGCTCACACTTAAAAATCCAAAATTTAAAGCTGCTACATCACAATTCATATCCTAAGAAATCTTGAGTTCTCATTTTCAAAAAAATACATTGTAAAAGTATCAGAATTTGATGTTATTTTCAAGTTATGTTTTTCAATATTGTAATCACTCTGCAAGGTTCTGTATTTTCCAGCTGATGTTATTCCAGATGCGTAAGCGACCAAGTGAGTGAAAAACATTAAGGGGCCGCGGGGCCTGTAATAACCTGATCAATCCTAAGTGGAAACAACACAACTAAGGAAGAATTTTCTTTTTCTTCTCTGCTCGAATCTCCTTGTGCCATGCATTATTCCCAGTTTAAAGGAGAGTGCGGACCTGTTCCCAACCTCTGTCAATACTACTCCATACACAGTTTCCAGGAGGTGTATAAAAGAAGATTTAATGACTGGCACGCATCACTTCTCCATGACAGCACTCTGAGATTGGAAATGCTACACATGATAAATTATAAAAGCAAACCTGCAGTTTAGCATTCCATGACACTACACCATGCCCCAACAACTAACACAATTTAAAATAATGCAAAGCAACAGAAACATCTTTTTATCAGAAACTGAATCCAATAAATAGAAGGGATGATCTCTTAGCCTTCTTTTTTACTGTTTCAATGTCCAAAATTGCAGCAGTCCAGTGACCACTTTAAAATCTACCAGTTGGAGGTTTAACCTTTTTCCCTGCAATGCAACGGTGGTGTCATTATGTTGCACATCTTGACTAAGAGGAAAGAATGTTTAGGAAGTATAAACTGCACACATGTTTTGTTGAGAAGGAATTTTAAATCTAATAACTTCAGAACAAAAGTTATTTTAGTAAACACATTTGCAGAGGAATTCTTTTGATTTTTATATCTGAAAATGGTGGGGTCAGAAGGCTTCACTTTGGCACATTTCCTTTTCAACATATTTCAGGCAACTTTCCCATAATCTCTGAAGTGCCGAAGAAATCATCATTTTTGAAAAGCTGCAGTCCTAGAGTTACCATTACCTGGATACTCCATGCTATCGGAGTCCAAATCCAGGTACTAGGTAACACGGAGCATCCAGGGAAAGCATAGTCCACTGAATTGTCTGCAATGATTAATGCTATCTGCAGTTTACAGTTGGATCTGAATTGCCCTTTGTTGCCCTGGTCTATACTTCAGAACTGCAGGCTAGAGACAGCCTGAAAGCAGACATTTTGCGTAGAATTCTTCCAATGTTACATCACAAACTTCTGCTCCAGTCCTAAAGTATCAAAGCAGAGTAACAATAAGCAACTGAGAGATGCCAAAATATATACCTATATATCCTCAATGGATATATAAATACTATATAAATATAAGTATTTATATTGTATTATAATTCAGTAGAGCACATTTTTCCTTAAACTCTATCTGATCTTAGGTCAAGATGAAAAGGCAGCTTTCTAATTTATACTACTGTGTCTCCCACCCCACCCCTCCTCCTGAGAAAAACATTAATTAATTCTCAGGCTGTAATCTTACTGAGGTCAACTTCACACACTTCTATTTGTGTCTACTATACATATCTCGGTTGACAGTATTGATGGCCTAACATTACAGGGGAGCACTTGGCTAAAACTCGTCAAGCGTAAATGACTAGCTGTTAAAACCTCTATGAAGATCCCTCAGTTGAAAATAAAGAGCTATATCAATCACCTTACCAAAGGTAAATACTGCAATATTATTTAAGCTGGTAGGAAGCTTACAGTAAAGGTCAATGGCCAAAATCATCTTAAACCTAACTGCAGAAGACCAGTAGTTATTTAAAAAAAAGCCAATACACCAGTCCTGAAGAAGCAGAAACACAAATGATTACAAACCTTGAGTGGTCATCAAACTTGACAGTTAAGGTCCTAAGTGATGTAAGTCCTTATCATGGCAAATAATACTCCGCCTTTGTCATGTGTCTAAGGAAATAGACCTATAGCAAACTCCTGCTTATTTTTCCTTTATAACTGATGTTTTCCACAGTGACAAGCTTGCCTATAGCTAGATTGCTATTTAAAAAGCTGTACAGAAATGGAATGATCCATCTTGGGAGGGCCAGGGTTTGGCAGGACCAGTCACAATCTGTAGAACCACACCTCCAATGAGTTGGTTACATGGAACAATATTAACAGCAACTGTAGAAAGTTTCACAAACCAGAATTTTTTTTAAAAAATCATTCTTCAGGATGTGGTCATCACTGGCATTTATTGCCCATCCCTAGTTGACTTGGTGGAGCATCTTCCTGAACTGCTGCAGCCCATGTGATGAAGGTATACCCGCAATTCTTTTAGGTAGGGAGTTCCAGGGCTTTTACCAAGCAACAATGACGGAACAACAATGTATATCTAAGTCAAGATGATGTGTGACTTGGAAGATATTCCATTGCATCTGCTGCCCATGTCCTTCTAGGTGATGGAGATTGCAGGTATGGGGGCTGCTGCCGAAGAAGCTTTGGCGATTTGCTACAGTGCATCCTATGGATAGTACACACTGCAGTCAGTGGTGGAGGGCGTGGATCAAGCGGATCGCTTTGTCCTGAATGGTGTTGGGCATCTTGAGTGTTGTTCCAGCTGCATTTTTCCAGGCAAATGGAAAATATTTCATTACAGTCCTGACTTGTAGATGGTGGAGAGGCTTTGAAGGGTCAGGAGTTGAGCCACTCGCCGAATACCCAGGCTCCGACCTGCTTTAATAGCTATGAGTTTTATGTGGCTGGTCTAGTTGAGTTCCTGGTCAACGGTGACCCCCAGGAAGTTGATGGTGGGGACCTCAATGATGGTAATGCCATTGAATATTAAGGGGAGGTGGTTAGACTCTCTCTTGTTGGACTTGGCGATTGCCTGGCACTTGTGTGGCACAAATGTTATTTGCAACTTATCAGTCCCAGCCTGGATTTTATGAAAACAAACCATCTAGTCTAGTCTCAGTCTCCTGCTTGATCCCCACACCTTGCAATATTCTTTTTCAAGCAGTCATCAAATTCCCTTTTGAAAGTAATTATGGACTCGGCTTCAACAACGGTTTGTGGCTGAGAATTCCACATCCTAAACACCCTCTAAAAATATTTTTTCCTAACCTCCCTTTAATTCTTTTTGAGTTCATCTTAAATTTGTGCCTCCGCATTACCATCTTGTCAGCCGATCGAAACGTTTATTACTTTTTTTTTTAATATCATAACTCTTCATAATCTTAAAGACTATCACTTCACCCCTCAATCCCAATGAAAAATGTACTAACTTCTCAAGTCTCTTTATAACTCTGGTTAGCATCCCAATAAACCTTGGTAGTATCCAAGTTTTCTATCCTGCAACTTTTCCATTACTTTTGTATCCTTTCCATAAAGGGGGCATCCCAAAATCATAAACAATACTTCTACTGTAACCTAATTAAGGTCCTATACATTTTTAAAATTTTCTCCGTGTTTTTGTATTCTGTGCCTCCAGATACAATACAGAGGATTCCATTTGCCTTTTTTATAGGCTTATCAAATTGTACTGCCACCTTTAATGACCTGTGTATCTGCACACCAAGGTTCCTCTGCTCCTCTACTCTTTAAAAAAATTAACATTTGAAGTGTACTTCCTTTCCCCATTCTTACTTTCAAAATGTATAACCACATTTTCTACATTGAACTGTCTACCCATCCTGTGAGCCTATGTCCTCCTGCACTATTTCTCGGGCCTTGTCTTAAATTGCCATACCTCCCCAATTTGATCTCATCAGCACATTTTGATATTGATCACTCAGTTCCTAAATTATGCTGCTAAATCAAGACATCCAAATTCAACTTTCCCTTCCTTCCTCACAGTTGTTGTCCCCTTCCTGATGAAGTATGGATTCAAAAGATATTGTTCATTCTCCAATATCTCAATCAAGTGGCCACTCTTCATGCGTGCACCTAGATAGTAGTCCTGATTTTAACTCAGAGCGGGAATTGGATGGGCAGAGGGGCAGGATGAGTGGCAAGCCCCCATGATGTCACCTGCATACAGCCAGGATGATCTCAGGCCTCATTTTAACATGATTGACGGCGGCCCAACCGATCATCTTGGGAAACGACAGCCCGCACATTTTTTCTGCCCAATTTATGGCAGGCCACCGTTGGCCTATTTAAAATAGGAGTGCACCTCTTAAAGTGAAGTTGCAGTCTCTGCTTTCACATTTCATTCTAACAGTGTGGGCATAATTCTGGAGACAGTAAAGAGTTGAAGGGCTACCCCCAGGTTTTCTGATGCCTCCCTGGAGATCCTGGTGGAGGAGGTCAGGGAAAGGTCAGTGGTACTGTTCCCCAGCACCTACAAGAGCATCCCCAGGGTGACAATCCAGCAGGCCTGGAGAGGTGGCTGAAAGAGTCAGTGGTAGCAGCATCACGCCCAAGACCTGGGTTTAATGTTGGAAGAGGTTCAATGATCTCACAAGAGCACTAAGGGTGAGTACAGCTCTTCATCTCTCCATCTCTCTCAACAATACCTGACAACAATCCTTTCACCCCTTCCTCCATCACTCTAAACAATTCTCTCACCTTCATCACTTCCTTCAGCATACGATCAGAAGGGCATACTGCAATACCTCTCTTTCTCATTCCAAACACAATTCACAACTTCCTTTGCTGTCTTTACATCACATACTGACAGCATTCTCCTCTCACATCCTAGGACGTACACAACCAGCAACTCCTCCCAGCATTCCTTCCTCACTTCACATTCTACGTACTTTGTTTTCTATCCATCACCTTCCATCCTCATTCCATCTTGCTTCTTCTCCATCTCTCAACACTTGCACTATATGCACAAACTCTACACATCGCCACTTACCTTTTCAACAGCCACTCACGAACTCTCACCCTCTCCTTCTGCAGGACATTACAGCACATAATACCAGGGAGAGGAGCAAGACCAGCTGATATTGTAGCCCTCACCCAAATGGAACATGAAGCCCTGGGGATTAGTAGCCCAGGAAAAGCCATGAGCATCAGGGAAGGTGAGGCCAATGGCTTATCTGCATTTTACTTGTAACCCTTCATTCACCTCAGCAAATATTCAGCAAGCTTCACAACTTCAAGCTGCAATCTAAAGACTGTCACTTGCTAATGTCCAACCTCTCAGCGCCATCCTAACTTTTCTCTTTCCTCTAGGTCTTTCTTAGCATCTGGAACCTGCTGAAGAAGACACCTCAGAGGAAGACAATCTTCCTGAGGAGGCACTGTCACATTCTCCATCCCTCCCAAGCACCAACACAGACATTGGCACTATGGTTGGGTTAGATAGTGAGGCAGAGGGGTCTGCACGTGGTGAAACACCTAGCACAAGTGAGCAGCAGCAGGTACTGGCGGCAGGGAGAGTCCAGGAAAGAGCTCATCAGAGCAGGACAGTCATGAGGACTTCAGGGCCCCAGCCATGAAAAGAAAACTGCTTACCTCTCACAAGCAGTTATATAGGGTATTGGAAGTCCTTCCAAGGAATTTCAGCATTATGACTGAAAGTATGGAAGAGTCCGCTTCAAGCATGTATGGCCAGGAAATCAGCTGGAACAAACTGCCTTGGCAGCAGCTGAGGTGCAACAGTCTGCAGGCAGGACCTCATAGGCTCCAACAACCAGAAATCACCAGCCATGAGCATCTCAAGTCATGAGCAGCAGCAGCAGCCTTCCACCAACATTGCTGCGGCCACTAGGGGAGCATCTCATAGAATTAGTTGACTTAGGAAACCATCTTATAGCTGCCTGGATTGACACTGAGTGAGAAATTAATTGAAGGCAAAAATCACATTTGGCACTTTGGTCTGCAGTGTGGTTTCATAGGAGCTTCTACATAAGAACATAAGAAATAGGAGCAGGAGTAGGTCATACGGTCCCTCAAGCCTGCTCCTCCATTCAATAAGATAATGGTTGATTTTATACCTCAACTCCACTTTCCCGCCCTATCTCCATATCCCTTGATTGCTTTAGTGTCCAAAAATCTATCGATCTCAGTCTTGAATATACTCAACGACTGAGCATCCACAGCTCTCTGGAGCAGAGAATTCCAAAGATTCACAACCCTCTGAGTGAAGACATTTTTCCTTATCTCAGTCCTAAATGGTCGACCCCTTATCTTGAGACTATGATCCCTAGTTCTAGACTCTCCAGCCAGAGGAAACAGCCTCTCAGCATCTACCCTGTCAAGCCCTCTAAGAATTTTATACGTTTCAATAAGATCACCTCTCATTCTTCTCAACTCCAGAGAATATAGGCCCATTCTACACAATCTCTCCTCATAGGAAAACCCTCTTCATCTCAAGAATCAATCTAGTGAACCTTCATTGCATCCCCTCTAAGGCAAATATATTCTTCCTTAGGTAAGGAGACCAAAACTGTACACAGTACCTCAGGTGTGGTCTCACCAGAGCCCTGTATAATTGCAGCAAGACCTCCTTATTCTTATACTCCAACCCCCTTGCAATAAAGGCTAACATACCATTTGCCTTCCTAATTGCTTACTGTATCTGCATGTTAACTTTCTGTGATTTGTATACAAGTACAACCAAATCTCTCTGACTACCAACATTTCTTAGTCTCTCACCTTTTAAAAAATATTCTGCTTTTCTATTCTTCCTACCAAAGTGAATAATTTCACATTTCCCCACTTTATACTCCGTCTGCCATCTTCTCGCCCACTCACTTAACCTGTCTATATCCCTTTGCAGCCTCTTTGCGTCCTTCTCACAGCTTACTTTCCCACCTAGCTTTGTATCGTCAGCAAACTTGGATACATTATACTCATTCCCTTCATCTGAGTCATTGATATATATTGTAAACAGCTGAGGCCCAAGCACTGATCTATACAGTACCTCACTAGTTATAACCTGCCAACCTGAAAATGACCCATTTGTTCCTACTCTCTGTTTCTGTCCGTTAACCAATCCTCTATCCATGCTAATATATTACCCACAATCCCATGAGCCCTAATCTTGTGTAACAACCACATGTGTGGCATCTTATCGAATGCCTTTTGAAAATCCAAATATACTACATCCACTGGTTCCCCCTTATCTACCCTGCTAGTTACACCCTCAAAAAACTCTAATAGATTTGTCAAACATGATTTTCCTTTCATAAAACCTTGTTGACTCTGCCTAATCATATTATGATTTAAATGCCCTGTTACTACATCCTTAGTAATAGATTCTAGCATTTTCCCTACTACTGAAGTCAGGCTATTTGGCCTATAGTTCCATTTTCTCTTTTGTCATTAATATACAAGTTGGCTGAATGGTTTCAATATGCTTTGGTGGTGATGGATGTAACAAGAACTGTAAATGCAGAGGGGCTTTGTGTAAGTTTTCAGTGTAGTCACCACAATCACTCTGCAATTAACTCATTCCTCGCATCTCTTGCTGCAAGTTGACGTGACCCTCCTTCTTCTGCTGCTTCCTTGCCTTCACCCTGGTCTTCCTCGTCCAAAGAAGACTGCTTCTGCGCCTCCTCTCCAAATGCAGTCCTCTCTGTATGGCAAAGTTGTGCAGGATGCAGCACACCACTATGACTCCGTCACTCTGTAACCTCCTCCAGCCCTACAACCCGCCAAGATCTTCTGTTCTTCCAACTCTGGCCTATTGCACATCCCAGTTTTAATTGCTCCACCATTGCCAGTCATGCCTTCAGCTGCTTAGGCCCTAAGCTCTGGAATTCCCTCCCTAAACCTCTCCACCTTTCTCTCCTCCTTTAAGATGCTTCTTAAAACCTACCTCTTTGACCAAGCTTTTGGTCACCTGTCCTAATATCTCCTTATGTGGTTCAGTGTCAAATTTTGTTTGATAACGCTCCTGTGAAGCACCTTAGGATGCTTTACTACGTTAAAGGCGCTATATAAATGCAAGTTGTTGTTGTGGGGCATAATGTAGGGAGCTCCCAGTCCTTTTCAAACACCTGAACCTCTATTTGAGCAGCTCAATGGCTCAGGCATAGTGGGGTTGCGGAAGTGTGTCATCAGCAAAGTATGCATGGGTTATTGCTTATCCCACAGCAGACATCCTGTCACATTCGTGAAAGGGTTGAATATTGGGGGAATGGTTGAATGTTGCAGGATAAAAGCATTGTGACAGCTGCCTGGGTACCTTGCACAAACTGGCATGATCTCTTTCTGTGATCGGAGACTAACTGGGCATTAATGGTTTGATAGCTTTTCCTATTCACGAATGCTGCTGGTTGGTGTTCTGGTGCCTTGATGGCAACATGTGTGCAGTCAATGACTCTCTGGACACAAGCAAAGCCAAGCACTGCTGCAAATCCCCAAGCTCTCACCTGTTGACTGTTGAGGCCAATGTGGAAAGTGATATACTGGTTAGCCCTGGCAGGCAGGGCATTGGTGACCTGCTTAATACAGCTGTGTACTGCAGACTGGGTGATGCGGGTTATGTCCTGTGTGTCAGATTTTAGCCACGCGGCTAATCTTATAAATTAATAGGCCCGAGAGTGTAGTTGCAGCAACTTTAAGACTTTATTAAGAAGTACAAAGTTTAGCTTCTGCCTTATCTTATATTAATGTAGCAATCATAGTAGACGTGCAAGTCCCACGCATTCACAGTAACTTACATCAGGTCAGCTTGCTACAGGGAACCTTAGACGCCCTGAGGTTGATCTTTAGTGTCCCTAATCCAAGCTGCACCCACAAGGCTACTAGAGTACACCAATCTTTATACTTCTCCCCTCAACACACCTACTTCTGTCACAGGATATGATGTAACCACAGCACCTTGTTTGAAAAATGGTAGAAGCTGGCTTTGTCGGGTCTGTAGTTCAGACAGTAGGCCTCATCCCTTCTTAGCTGCTCCATTATACTTCTGGATCCATGGTAACCGTGCTTAACTATTTTAAAAGTATACACTCTTAAAGTCATGTGATACAATTCTCATCTAAGGGTGTATTGCCTACAGCATACAGATAATTCCTACACCAGCTGTCTTATCTTGCTCAGGCTGCTTATTCTGCAAAGAGATGTTTTAAACACATGCTGCACCCATTACACGAGTTAACCCATGATGCTTTCTGCTAATGTCAAGTTATCCCAACCTAAGTCATTTTTACACTATTACCCCTAAAACTGTAGCAGACTGGAAGGAGCCAGTGGCAAAGAAATGATGGGTATGGTGATTTTCACAGCCACTGACAAAGCATGGTCCCCTGGTCCTGCTGGGTGGGGTTGGTTAAAATTGTCCTCAATGTATGTTGGCATGTACAGGCATCACCGCTGAGTTTCATCCAAACTTCACTTGACTTTCACGGAGCACAGGAGATGAAACCCTGTTTGATTTTTCCTACGTCAGGAATACTAAGGCCAATAGTAGCACTCCAAATGCTGCCCTGGCTGAGATCAGTTTACTCAGCGGATTGGAGATCGAATCTGGGACCTTCCTGGACTGCATGGCTCAGTACCACACTAGGAAATACATTTACCCACGGAAAACTTACAGGGACCATTTCTCCTGTGCTTTAATCCCTTAGCTTTGTTGACCTTCCACATCCTGAACCTTGTTACTGTGGCTTTTTTTTGTGTTTATAAAGTTAGAAGGCTCCAGCTGCTCAAAGCAGACAGAAAACAATTCACATTTGGCACTCATTAACCCAGCAGCTGGCATTATTAGGACCAGATGAGGAAGAAAAAACGATTCTGGATAGGGCAGTAAGGAACAAAAAAGCCAAATTCTAGCTTGCATCTGACAAACATTTACAAGCCATATGTCAATTTGAAAGGCATAATATATTATTTCTGGTATGGTACCAATTAACTCCAAAGTTTAAACATAAACATGTTATTACATTTTCTAATTATTATATTTCACTAATTCCTAGAAACAGTTTTCCCAGTCAAGCAATATATTTAACAAAATTAATAGCTTTCATTACATTTGTGAATACAATTTGAACAAGGTGTTTCTGTAGTCTATACTTATCTCAATATATGGGAATTAAAGTAAAGTATGACATCGTCTTACTTAAAACTTCAATATTAAAATGCATTCATAATGTAAAGGAGCGACAGCTACTTCCTCGATCTGCTTTGTCCCAATCACTTGTAATACACTGTCTAGTAATATTATTAAAACCTGAAGACATGGTTAGTGGTGCTGCAGAGCATACGGTCAATAATGTACTGTATGACTGAATTATGCAAGAATGTACAAATCAGAACAACAAATGGGAAGACTTGTTTCTACTTGTGTAATGTTTCTGAATAAATTACATCTAACCATATCCTTTGCCGGCAGGTACATCCTGTGTTGTACTGTTTGTGAAGATATGAAAATACATGTAGCTACACATCATTTTTTAAAAAAGATTCAACCAGTTCCAAATAATTATTAACATCCTTAAGCTAATTTACTATTTTTGAGCATTTTACTTTAAACAAAGATCAACAGAGACATAATTGGAGAAAATGGCATGGGTAAGATCCTGAACCCAACAGTGTGAGGAAGCTGAACTAACATGCACAGGCAAAGCTGAAGCACCACTGGAGTATTGGTTGTAACACGACTTATGCCAGTGCAAAGATGTGGAATTACCACATTCAGTAACTCCTCCAAGCCAAGTTCCTTGATCGTATCATCGATTTTGACAACTTAAACAAAAAGACCTAACTATTATATATTAATTGAAACCACAGATAAAGAGCCGTAGCAGCAAGAGGGAACAGTTGACCAAACGGTGCAATGCTGCCGATAGAGCATGAGGAAAGTAGAAAACTACTCAAATCAGAACTCTTTATGAGAGTAAGCCTGGCAAGAAACAAAGCATGAAGCACTGAAAGGAAGAAGCACAACGGTCTGAACTGTCCAGAAAACACTGCCGAAATCACCAGAAACACAGAAAGACCAACCACAGCAATGAAGGAACGAGCCTCTCTTAAAAACCCTCTCCTCAACTATAGAATACGTACTTACGTAAATCACAGCAAAGCTCATGAAAATCACTGTAGTAGCCACAGCACTGAAACAGGCCTGTCAGAACTCCCTTCTAGCCAATAAAGGAAGTGCAATCCCCACTCCCTTTGGTAGTCCCACCAATAAACAATATCCTGACCAACCCACCCCCAAGGAGCAGCAAATTAATAGTGTATTTCAATGAAACCTCCGCAGCTGAGGCATATTCTGGCCTCCTCTGACCACCCCCCCCCCCACTAAACAGGATTCTAGAGTTTTCCTCTCAAAATCTAGCACCTCACCCACTATGGAGCATCTCTCGTGTGCTCTGCCAAGAGGAACATTCTATCATTGCACTTTTTTGCTTTTATTCACCCCTTCCCTTATTCCTCCTCTCCTCCCCCCCTCTCTAAGACATTCGCTCCCCTTTCCCCTTCCCTCACTTTCCCACTTTCCCCTGCTCCCTTCTTCTCCCCCTCGTCTCTCTCACTCCTCCTCCACTTCCCCCATCTCTCTCTCTCCCCTTGTCCATCCCTCTGTCGTCCTTATCTCCCTCTCCTTCTTCCGCTTTACTCTCCTATTTTCCATACTTCCTTCTCCCTCACCATCCCCACACTTTCCTCTCTTCCGCTATCTCTTCTTCTTTCCCTCTCCCCCCTCCCCTCCCCCTCTATATTCCCCACTCTCTACTTTGCTCCTTCCTCCCCATTCCTAATCTCTCCCCTCCCTCCATCTCCTCCTCTCTGCCCCTTCCTCTTCTTCTCCCCTTCCCTCTCCACACCTTGTCTCTCAGCTCTGGCCTCCCTCTATCCCCTGCCTCTCGCTCATCTCTTAGCCCTGTCCTCTGTCTTCTCCCCTCTCCTTCCTCTATCAATCACCACTTCTGATTCAACCCCCACTGTGCAGCATACCCAAATCCAAACTCCCAATCACTGTGCAGCATTTCAGATTTGTATCCCCCTGACTGAGCAGCATCAAAACATCATTGAGCACCTAGAATCATAGAATCGTAGAAAGGTCACAGCACAGAAGGAGGCCATTCAGCCCATCAAATCCATGCTAGCTCTATTCAAGAGCAATCCAGCTAGACCCACTCCCCCGCCCTATCCCCGTAGCCCTGCAATTTTTTTTCTTTCAAATACTTATCCAGTTCCCTTTTGAAAGTCACGATTGAATCTACCTCCACCACCCCCTCAGGCAGTACATTCCAGATCACAACTGCTCGCCGTGTAAAAAAGTTTTTCCTCATGTCACCTTTGGTTCTTTTGCCAAACACCTTAAATCTATGTCCTCTGGTTCTTGACCCTCTGTTCAAAACAACTGCACCCACCCCCCCCTCCCCCCACTCACCCCCCTCCCCACTCACCCCTCACTCACCCCCCTCCCCTCTCCCCACCCTCCCCTCCCCTCCCCTTCCCCCACTCACCCCTCTCCCCACCCTCCCCACCCCTCTCCCCACCCTCATCCCCCTCCTTCCTCCCACCCCCACTCCCTCCCCACAACAGAGCGGTTATCCAACATCAGGAACCTCCATACAGAGCAATGACTCAACACTGACCCCCCCCCCCCTTAAAGAGCAGTCATTCAACATTGGCCCCTCCCCACTGAGCAACAATTCAACTTTGAGAGGGTAATGCAAAGGATGAAAGAGGACGTGGGAATGCAGGAGAGGAAGGGGGTGCAATGGAGAAGTGGGAGAAAAGTGGGGGAAAGGGGATGGATGAATATTAAAATTATATCTTTTCCTACCTTTTTTTTGAACTACCTACTCAACCACTTCCCCATTCCCCCATCCCTTCTCCTTCTCATCCACGCTCCCTTCCTCTTCCCACACTCCTCCCCCTTTCCCTTCGTCTCCATACTCCAGCTCTCCCTCTTCCATTTAATTTTCCCTCCCTTCCTCCCCTCCCTCATCCTTACTCCCTTCCCTGCCCCTCCCCTCCCTTCCTTCCCCTCCTCCCTCCTCTCCTCCCTTCCTGTCCTATCCCCCTCCCCCACCCCCTCCATTTTGCAGCATGGATATAAAGTGGACTGACAGATGGGAAATAAAGAATTAGTGTCTTTGCTGACATCACAAAAGTACAGGGTTTGGCAAACAGTAAAACCGTAAAAGAGCTCATGATAAACATAAGACAAATTAGCAGACTAGGCAGACAAGTGACATACAATTTAATGCAGAGAAGTGCGAGGTAATGAATTTTGGGAGGAAAATGGAGGAATGAATTTTGGGAGGAAAATGGAGGAATGAGTATAAACTTAATGAAGAGATGCTGATAGATGTGGAGGGTCACAAATACAGAAGGGCAGGTTTTTCTGGGTCCGAGCCCAGATGCACTGGATCATCTGGGTTCAGCGAAATCAGAAAATCAGGCAGATTGGAGTGCATGCCTATAAAATACCTCCACGATTTTCCTCATTTAAATTGGTAATGAAAAATCAGGGGGGTTTCTTTACAGACGTGCGCTCTGATCCTTCCAATTTTCTGATATTCACTGCACCCAGGCGATCCACTGTACCTGTTAAAGTTCCAGTGTAGGGACATGAAGCCTTAAAAAATATATTTTGGATTCCATGAATAAGGCATAAAATTCAAAAGCAAAGAGGTAATAATAAATCTGTACAAGACAATGGCTAGGCTACAGTTGGAGTACCGTGAGCAGTTTTGGCACACTATTAAAAAGAGAGCATACAGTGTAGTTTCACCAGGATGATGCCAATGATGAAAACCAATGGCCCCAATTTTAACTCTGGGTGGATTTTGCCTCGGTGGGTAGTGGGGTAAGTTTGAAGTTCACCTGCTGCCCCAGGAAACAGTCCCAGGGTATTTTAACTCCCTGGGCTTCATTAGAATTGCACATGTGGGTTTCTCATTCTCTCGCTCTCTGCAGGGACAAGGCAGCACACAACACAAGAGAGAGTAGAACCAGGTCAGGACCAGCCAACCTCACTGTCCCATCGGAATTGAAGCAGCAAGCTCTGGAAACCCTCTGAGCTATGAGAATAAGAGATTGTGAGGTCGGGGGCTTCTCTCAACAGGGGCTCTATTACTTGTATTCCTTCAAAGACCTCTGAAAAATGCACGATCATGCAGCTTGACTACATTGAATAATGAAAATAAATAATACCCAAAAGAGAATAAAAATTGAAAATTAAGCAAGGAGATAAAGGAACTCAAACAGACCAACCTAATAGTCACGATCTAGTGATGGGTTTTGTCAGTTCTCATCCGCCCTATTATCTGGAATGGGAACAAAATTCCTCGGCCCCACTCCGTAGTGTGGTAGAGCAAGCGCCAGTGACTACCGCTCCTGACCCTGCCAGGATAGGGTCACATTTTTTGCATATGTTGGGTGGGTGCCCACACCGTTACGGGCACATCTTGGGCATCTACCAGATGGAAGTGGTGGGAAAAGTGAAACTGGGCAGTCACTCACTAGCCAAAAGTTGGTCTTTGCTGCCCAATCAGCCCCATCTATAAAGAGGCCAATATTTGTCATTCTGTCAGCTTCCTAATGTGGTTTCCAGTCCAGGACCCAGGCTTCCACCGCTCCAATGATCTGTACGTCAGGTTCATTCTGGCATCCAGATCATTGGGCCTTAGAGGGGCCAGGGCGAAAGAAATCCCCAACGTGGGAATTCTCTCCCCTCAGCTTGCCCCGTCTGAATTTCTAGTACACGGGGTTCTGAGCGCAAACCTAGTGTCCTTGGATCTCATCAGATATCCCAGCTTTGTCAGGCTGCCTGTCCCAGCTTTTGTCCTAGGAGCGCAGTTGGGACCACAGAATCGTAGCAGAAATATCTGGAAATAAAGACTGTTTCACTTCAGTAGGAAGTACAAACATAATAGACCTCAGCTCGGTGCAAGGACACAGTTGCAGACAGGCACAGCATGATTAGCATTCATCCAATCAGATGACTCCAGCAGAACATCCAAGCTAATCTTCATTTAAATCATTTAAATGAGCTTCCACTGTGAAGAACACCTCATATTAGGAGTTTGCTATTTGGGGGTGGGAAATCAGGTGCTCCTGCAATATTTAAAAATCTTTTTTGCCTGATATATTCATTTAGTTTCCATTTCTAATTGAAAAGGATGTCATCCACAAGAACAGCACCTAGAACCCCAATTCGTAGATGCTTCATTGGATGCCCCCCGCTTAACCAAATGCACCAGAGAAGAGTGGCACTCTTTGACATCCAGCCATACAAGCAAGCAGCACTGAGTGCATGGGGAGGAAGTTGAAGTTCATGTAAATGAGCAGTGCCACACACAAAAGACCAGGAATCGCATATAAAAAAAAGTCAAGTCAAGGTCAGATACCCACATTATCTTATATTAAGTGTCCAAAGTATGCATGGTAGAGTTCCTTCCTACTCACGCTATTTTATAATATTTGAAAGGATTACCATGCACTGATATTATGCAGCAGGGTACACTTTGCATCAGCAACTTACACCTGTCCTAAAGGGATTCACTCAAAACAAATTCTTCCATCTCAATGTAGCTGCATAATGCTCATACATGTAATCACACCATCTATGGGTTGCAGCATACTTTTGGCAAATTCATCTCTATTTCTGTTTGCAGAAGACTGTACATAATAGGAAGGAGCAAACCTGAATGGTAAAAGCACCCCCTAACTACCGGCTATGGAGCAATTTTGATGAGGCCATCCACCAGATCCTTGGCCAAGACTACATTGAGCTCTTCACATCCTATTCAATCACTGCCACTAAAGTATACACTAAAGCACAATACCATTTGAATCATTTTATTGAAACTATATTTCAAGGTTGTCAAGATGACAACATTTTAATCTATGTTCCTCTTTGCCTTCTTTAGGTGTGCCCAGAAACCTGTGCCCAGCCCATTGGGCCAGATATAGCCTGTACCTCACAACATCCAATATCACTCACCCCTGCCCTTGCAAATACCACCAGTCTGCAGACATGGGCTTGAACTGCCCCACCCACCCAGATGGAGAAAGCCTCGCAGAGATGAAACCTTGCGCTAAATTACCTCACTTTCCCAGCACAAGAAAATCTCAGAGATAAAATCCTAGCTTTGACAGTCCCACCCACCCTTCCAGCTGGAGAATCCTTCATAGGGGTAAATCCCCAGGTTAGACAGTCCCAGCTGGAAAAAAACTCATGGGAGTGAATTGTTGTTTGGAAAATTAAGTGCGCAGTAATTTAATACAAATGAAAAGGAATCCCACAAAGCTAATCTATGAATGACATACTGAATAAGAACCATAATCACAACTTCATTTTTCAACAAATTTAGTGCTTAGCTTCACCTTGCACCAAAACACAAAAATGTTCAAAAGTTTAAGTATTCTCTTTAATTATATATATTGTCTAAATAAATGGGATGGAGGCTGCAAATAAGTGCTTGCATAAGATAATCAAGTTGTCTTCTGGAGAAAAGTGCTGGACTGGAATAACTATCTCAGTTCCTGATTCTCCTGGGCTTTTATTTTTCTTTAATAACATTTGTAAAGAAACAAAAAGAGTTTTTTTTCTTAATGTTGTTTCAATACTACTTGTTTGTAGCAAATTCATAGTAAGGATTAAAGGTTTAATAATAAAGGACTTACTTCTTTTAACCACAGAAGTTTGGGTGGCTGCATTTCTGGAGACATCACTCCACCCACGTAGTTTAGCACACAGTGTTTTGTTTGATTTATTCGGTCTACTTGATCAACTGCTCTGTGATCCATCCACATGATAATGTTCCTGTTGTTCACCCCTGCATCAATGTGAAACAGAAAACCATCAAAACCACAGCATAGCAGATCTGTTAATAATATGATTTCCACAATATGTCAAGAAACAGAAGCTGCATTGCAAATATCACAACACATTGTCAAGTACCAATTTTTTTTTGGCAATGAAGCTTCATTTTCCAATCATTTATCTCTTGCCTTAGAAAAGCAAATCCAAAACCGTACTTGGAACAACTTAGAAGAACACAATTAATCTATATCTGGCAAACCCAAAACAGGGAGACCTGCACTTCTGCTCTTTCTGTATTTTATTAGGCAAAATTGGCTGCATCTAAATGATTAAAAAGGCAAATCAATTTATAATGTGCATTTTTGATGCCCAAAGTAAGACTTTGTATTTTTCTTTTTCTTAATCCTTATATTATGGTATGGTTGAAAGTTGATAGAAAACATACAGACATTCTAAACTCTAAATACCAGACTTAGGTTGGTCAATGGGTGGGACCCATGTAGAACCAAAACTGGAAATTACAAGATGGATTAAATCATTACACTATTAAACCTGTCTGGCCAACATTTTAATTCTATCCACCTGCAGACTGAATTCTAAAGGGGGAAGAGGAAATTACTGGAAACATATGAACATCTTTAGGTATGATCTTTTTAAGATAAACTTGGGCAGCAGCTTTAATAGCTTGCCAGGAAACTGAGATTAAAACATGCACTTTCATGCACAGTGCTTGTATACATATAATGTAAGTGAAGTTATTTTTATACATAGTAATGATGAGTTTAACCTATCAAAATTAATTTCCTGTAAACTCAAGATTACTGTTTACTTGCAATTAATTACATATGCATAATAGCATTTAGTTAACCTGCATTACGAAGAGTTATTATATAATTATAATGATACTCTGTTGATCCACATGAACCATATTGTATATATTTTTTAAATGTCAAACTGGGTGGTGTACTTAGTTAGCAATGGAACGTGGTTTCAATTTTAGTCAGACCAATAGGATGAAAGTCTTCTCCTTTCTTTGCTGACTATAAAGAGTCCTACGAAAGGCAAGTCTGATTACTCCTCATCAAGGTCCTATTGGTGTAATAATCCAACATAAATTAGCATCTCACTCATAGAAACAAACAAGATGGTTGGTGTGGGAAATGGAGACATTCACACTGATACTCGTTACAACGGGATACACCTGAAAATGGCTGATGTTGATACTGAGTGGCAAAAGTAGAGGCTTGCTCCATTTCCCAATAATGACCTCCCTCCCTAGGATGAAAACAAAATTCATAAATTGTTAAATTCACTGATCACTCACTCCCAGCAGGGAACTGTGATCAAAGCAGGAGTTGGTTCGAAGAATCATGTTAGTGTTGTAGGTGTTGTGTGATATCTGACTCAATTCTCCCTCCCTTCGAGTGTGGCTCCCTGCTGGGAGGACAGGATGGGTAAATTTATCCTTATAAATTTTGCATAATGCTTGGCTACCACTGAAAATTTAGCCACAAGTACATTGAGCATACTGTGGTCACATCATTTGAATAATTAGGATAAGCTTCCAGCACATCTTTGGCCTTGCACTAGCAACCAGCCTAATGAAGGACACTGAAAATGTAAAGAGATGTGTCCACTTAATAATGACTGGCTGCATATGCCGGGGGAGGGGGAGGGTTGGGATACTGTTTCAGTCTTTATAAAAGGTTCAAAATGAATTAAAAATATTGCTCAGCCCTTGATAAAGCTCATGGGAGGAGGAGGCAGGCAAAAAGTGCCAGGCAAAAATGAAATGAAAGGAAACCCATCGTGGAGGCACAAAATGAGTTTGTGAGAAAATGATAGAGCAGTGCAGCAACATGTTTGTTGGCAACTGCATGAGGAAAGTGCTAGCAGGGTTGCTCTGTTTGGCACCTCCTCCAGAGGATTGCTGTATGACTTGCCTGTCAGGAGGTTGCAACTATACCCAAAGATCTGTAAAGCACACGTGCAGCACAACCATGATGCTCTTCACTTTTAGGAATCCTGCTACCAGGGAGACGTTTTGTTCCCCGTCAAGCTGATATCTCCTTTCCAAAAAGTAAGTAATAGACTTGTTGCCATTTGCAAACAAGGTCTCTATCACTTGCCTGATGTATCTGTGAGCAGCCGACTAATTGATTTGGCATATGCTGCAGGACTTAAAAGGCTGCAGCAGCTAAAAGGGGTCAGCACAATGCCTTGTATTGCATTACTTGAATTGTTTGGTAAGGTCTTTAGAAGGGTTGAGAGTTCCCCCCACCCTCCATTTAGCAAGGCCTCCATGGCAAAGATCCTAATGGCAGTCTTTCTTCCTCAAACTGTTACCATATAGTCCTGGAGCACCAGGTTAGAAAGGGCTAATTCTTTCTGCTTCCAAACATTGTGGCTGCGATACAGAAAAGAATCTCTCAGAGCTTCACTGATCTCATTGATACCATTAGGTTTGCTCTCCTACACATCACTGGCCATGCTGAGTAGATGTCTGGTACCAGCAGCATGGCAGGAATGTACTCACATGTGGAGCTGAATCTCAAGTTAGCAACACATGTCTGACCTCTTGCCAGCCCCTCCAAAACCTGCACTTCTGGCAGAAAGGAAAGAGGGCCAGGCTACCCATGCAGTAGCATGAAAGATGCAGCCTGCAGTGGGGTCCATCAGTTACTGTGAGAATAGGGCTACCTCAGTCTCAAGAGCTCCTCTTGTCACACAGCAACCAACCACCACACACTCTCCTGCCACTCAGGTAGTACTAGATTAGGGGGTAAGAATTCATACCACACACTAGAACCAAATGGTAGCACAGTGGTAAGAAGCACTGAACATAAACACATACTATAGGTTGTAAATAAAATGTTGGTGGCACTGAAGTTGTGCACGCAGACATTGTTCTTGGCAATGTTTGGAATTGGCTTTGATGAGATAGCATGAATGAGACCATATGAGTTGAAGAGTACAGAGAAGGGACTAAAGATGATGGTATCATTGTGGTGGGAGAGAATATGGAGACAGGACATTCATGCAGTGGCCAGAGGTGGTGGTCAAGAGAAGGTCTTCTATATCAGATTGGCACAAATGTCTTTTCCAACTGGCAATGGATTGTCCTCCACACTCTCTTCAGGCTGCTGCTTCCTCTGTTGCCTATGAGTACCTTCCTCCTCTCGGCTTCAGAGGCTTCATGATGAGGTCACGTAAGGCAAGGTTATACATCAGATAGCACACCCCCATGATCCTTCAGACCCCAGCTAGACGATATTGCAGACCACCCCCAAAACATCCCCTGAACCTATGATGAAACTGGTGGAAGAATATAGCTCATCATTGCGGTGCTCAGCTGATGGTCTGGAAAAGCACACGAGTATCAGCCATAGATGTAGAGGATAGCTTTGATCTTCAAGGACCCCACCCCCCCCAACCCCGAGAAACTTGCCTTTCTGGATCAAAGAATGCTCACAGAGTGGGCTACCTTAAAATGAAGCCATTGCAACAGCTGCCAGAAAGCAAGCATTCACTTGCATGATGCAGTGTTGCTGGTCACAAACATTAATCAAAGTAACATGTATGACCACATATGTGCAATCTGCTGCTGGTTGCCCGTGGGGATGTGGATGAACTGACTTGTCTAAGCAAACAAATCTTTTGTGAAGGACAGTCTCCTCAAGCAGTGTTCCTGAGTTAATTGGTAATAAGAGCACCTTGGCCTGTATATTCTGGTATGAATATACCAGTGGGTGGATGAAATGCATCTCCTGTGCTGCCTCACCAGCCTGGCCTACTTTCTCAAAAAAACAAAGATACAGGGGTATTCACAATGGGAAGCCCACTGTGGCTTATTTAGAATGGGGGGAAATGGGAGCCCCACAGCAGAGGGTATAAAGATAGATGGTAAAGCAATTGTCAATGTTGAAAAATTGTTAAAAATATCAAAATTGGCTGGGAAATAAGCTTTCTATGTATCTTTTCAAATTACTAATTGGACTCTTTAAATCAACTTTTGACTTTTCTTTGCCACCTAGCAATGCTAGATGCTTGTTTTATACTTTGGTGATTGATGCTCAGCATTAATGAGGTTGTAACGATGGAAAGTTTCAGGGCAGACTCCTCTGCTGTCTGTCAGAAGTAATGATGTGGAGATGCCGGTGATGGACTGGGGTTGACAATTGTAAACAATTTTACAACACCAAGTTATAGTCCAGCAATTTTATTTTAAATTCACAAGCTTTCGGAGATTTTCTCCTTCCTCAGGCAAATGTTTCAAGATCTCAATTGTCAGAAGTAAAGCTGGAAAAAGGGGCATATGATATCATCACCAAACAACTGTCTGATTTAAATAAACCCACTCACTTTAGGACAGACTCTTTTGCCATCCACCAGAAGCGATGCTGGAAAATTGGGCAGACATGAGTAGGGATCCAGAATCACCATCCAATTTCCTGCCCCTCTCCAAAGTTCCCAAATTTCAGCTGTGCTGGTGTGCCTGGTAGACGCTAAATACCTCTCCACAGGGAGGACGGAAATCAGAGAAAACATTATCCTCAAGCAACCAGCCTATCTTTTCAGGTGGAGGAAATACAACATTCAAAGAGCTCAAGGGGACATGGAGAAAAAATACAGGGATCCACAATCTTTACAAAAAAAGGAATATCCTTTCAAAGCATGGTAATGGAAATTGAAATTCTTGTTCTACAGTAACAACAGTTATATAAACATTACTATTGAATACAGCCAAAGGATTAGAGAAATGGTAACACTGTGATGTGTTGGTTTATTGCCAGCGCTCTTTGAAATGTTTGATATTTAAATTACAGAAATTAGAAACATAGAAAATCACAAGAGCAGAATAGAATATAGTCCGATTCCGCTCCGCGCCCCCCCCCCCCCCGTTTCAGGTGCTAGCATCGTGCCCCTGGGGGGAAGCCCTGGAAATCCCAGGACAACGCAAGGGGGGTCAAGATCTGAAAATTCCTCTGGTGCAAAGCAAATAAAAATCAGTTCCCATACCTCTGTCTAATCTGCTTTCCTGTTGGACTAGCGGCTATAAACATGCAAACAAACATGCGAGAAAGGACAGGAAGAGATCAGCTGGACCATCAAGCCTGTCCCACCCTGACATGGGGTAATCTATATGCACCATTAACTCCACTCTTCCCCTCCCCCATGCACAGTAGCAACCAATGGTTTGTTTCTCTTCTAGATATTTACTCTTACAACCTCTTTTGGCAAGCTGTTCCAAAAATGGACCACTCTCTTATTGCGATAATGCTTTCTTACCTGAATCTACCCCTTTACAACTTATATTTTTATTTTAATTCTTGTATAAACACTAGTCAACATGTTGTGGCATTGCACACAAAATGTCAAGACCAAGGGGGGAATTTTAACCCTCAAGAATGGGTGGGTTGGGGGCTGGTGGGAGGTAAAACTTTCAAAATTCTCAAACCCAACCCCAAACCCACCTCCAACATGCCCACATTTTAACAGAGGAGCATTTGGGTGCATGCGAGTAACCTGCTCGCTGGAGGCGGGTCGCTCATTATCATATACTAATAAGGCGCATATGAAGAGATTTTACCAGGGATTTAAAATTAATGCCTCCAGCACAGGTTTCCCGGGGCTCAGGAAACTCGCCAGCAAAACGGAGGCGAGATTGACCGGCACATCTTGGGGATGTTTAAACTTCTAATTCCCTGCTATGAATAAAGGCTCAGTGCTCACAGCTGCTTTCTCAGTTCCCCCTGGCAAACGTTTTGCTGAGAGTTCTTGTGGTGACAGATGTGTTGCAGAGGTTTGGAAGCTTTTAAATGGACATCAATGGGGTCACCATGGCTGCTTTCCATTGGGCTTCGGATAAAGAAGACAGTCACCATCCACGGCAGCAAGGTGGTGCTGTGGTGGGAGCTGCAGGTAAACAACAGAGAGGTGGACAACAGAGAGGGAAGCCACAGAGAGGGGAATAGAGTGAAGAGCAGCAGAGTGGAGAACAGCAGAGAGGAGAGCAACAGAGGGGCCGAGGTCGCAGGAGGCACTACCTACATAACAGGGTGTACAGACAGAGGCTCAGCTTCCTTGACCTATCTGAAGAACAGTGCGAACGCAAGCTCAGACTGAAACGGCAGGTGGTCGCAGACATCTGCAGCCTCCTAGAAGAGCTGCTCCCTGCTGGACCTGATGGCCACGCATTACCAGTTGCTGTCAAAGTCACCACTGCCCTCAATTTCTTTGCCTCTAGCTCCTTCCACAGCACCACTGGAGACACTCGAGGGTCTCTCAGTTGGCTGAACATAAATGTATAAGGCAGGTAATGGATGGGTTGTTTTCCAGGGCATCGACTTATGTCAACTCCCTCTGCGACAACAATAACCAGAATTAGTGGGCACTCAGACTCGTACCTCTGGCTGGCTTCCCACAGGCACAGAGTGCAAGCAATTGCACACACATGGCAATCCAAGGACCACCAGATCAACCAGGAGTATTCATCAACCGCAAGCAATTTCATTCCATCAATGCACAGCTGGTGTGCAACCACAAGAAGAGATTCATGCAGATTCCCTGGCAGCAGCTATGATGTTTTTATACTGCGGCAGTCCAACATCCCAGACCTCTTCGTACCAGGAAACAGACTTAAGGGCTGGCTCATAGGAGACAAGGGATACCCCCCTCAAACTTGGCTCATGACACCTATGAGGAACCCCACCAAGAAGGCGCAACAGTGTTACAACCAGAGCCACACGACCACCAGATGTGTCATTGAGCAAGCCATCGGTCCGAAGGCGCCCTTCAGTATTCACCAGCGAGGGTCTCCAGAATGATAGTGGTGTGCTGCATTCTGTACAACATTGCACAGCAGCGAGGATTAGAGGTGGAGGACGACCAAGGTTCTCATCAGTCATCATCTGATGACGAGAACATTGAAGAGGAGGAGGAGGAGGATGAGGAGCAATACGAAGATGGGGCACCCATCGCCAGACCAGCCGTGTACATTGCTGCTTGGGATGCCAGGATGCCCTAATAGCTCAAAGGTTCAGTTAGGCAGTCACACTGGAAAAAATAAAAAATGAAATCCTCCGCCAGCCCCCCACCATTGCACAAAACATTTCTTCAACCATGCATATACACATTGCACATCCTTAGTGGGTTCTGTCATTTAGTCACATTCATCATAAAGCAATTGAAAGGGCGAGTTGGCACTCGGGACACAATAATGGGCAAGATTGGGAAGTGGTGCAAATCATCACATTTTTGGTGCCGTTATTAAAAAGAGGAAATTTTACAACAAAACATTTTGTCAAACACCCATGCATATAACCTTGGTGAATTTCAATTGCTTTCTTTTACACTTCCTATCGCTTCTACGTGGTGCATCCCCTGTGGCTTCAGCAGAGGTAGAGGCAGGCTGCTCAGATCCCTGCCCTGACTGCTGAGATACTTTTGGCCTACGACCTCTGGGTTTAGGAGCCTTGAGGGCCCCGCCAAACCGCCAAAGACTGCTCCACCTGCACCTGTGCAGGGACATACTCAGCCATCTGGAGAGGAGACAGCATGTCGGTACTGGCTGAGGGGGGGGCAACGGGTGAGACGTGTGAGCGGTTTGAGTGGAAGTCCCACTTACATGTCCCCTTTCACCATCATCGCTCTTCTGGCCCAGCGCCACACCAGTCCTACCACTCTGCTGGAGAGCATCTTGGCGCAGATTAATGACACGTTATAAGGCCACGGATAAGGTATTTGTCATCCTGTTTAAGGCGGCAGACATCTCCTACACGGCCGTGGTCATGGCTTGCATAGACTCATTTGAGAAGTTCCACGGAGGCGACCACTCTCTCCATTGCAGACATTTTTGCACTTACCTGTGTCACCAATCCACTAATGCTGGAGTTGGACTCCTCCACCCTCTCCGCTATTGTGGAGAGTGCGCATGGCATTTCTGTCAGTACCGTGCAAATTTGCTGTCCCTCTATCATTCTCCTTTTCAACGATAGCCCCCGGGATTCAGCGTTGGTGTCCAGCTGAGCAGAGCTTGGAGAGGCGCCCGACATGGACACTCTACAGCTGCCCCTGCCACCAATGTCTGCTCATGCTCACTTGTGAATTGTGAATCACCAGGTGAAAACCCAACTAACTGTCTAACTGGACCCAATGAGGTGCAGGTATTTGTGCTGGTGCATGGCTGTATGTCCTGTTACAGTGCACCCTCAGAAGGAATGAGCTCCTCTGAGGAATCGTCGTCAGGCATTTCCACAAACTGTTGCTCGGAAACGGATATGAATTAGTCCTGGCAAAGTAACAATCTTGCCCACCATCATACTCAAGCTTCTCTTAGTTCAGTCATTGATGAAATAAAGTAAACATGTGTGTCAGAGATATTTTTAATTCTGTCACCAGGCATCTGCGAGTTCCCAGTTGCTCCATCTCCGATTGAGAGGGATGCAGATGTGCCACTTATCTCCATGGCCTCCTTCTCTGCATCTGTGAGTTCCACTATTTGTGGCGAGCCACCTCCAGTCCTTTCCTTGTCCCTGGGGTTTTGCGCTCTCTTCTCCTACAAGGGGCGAAAGAACAGACATATGAATGACTGTGGGTCATGTGGTGAGGGTGACTATGAGGCATATGGATCACATTGCATTAGGATTAGGGTGAGTGGCAGTGGTGGATGGATAAATGGGGAGGTGAGGAAGTGCATAGAAAGTGAACCATGGGTGTGATTAAAACTTAAGTGGGTGTGAGGGGTGATGTGATGGAGTAAGCTTGGCAAGACAGAGTGAGAGAGGGGTGTTGTACACCACAGGATGTATGTGAATCAGCAACTGTACTCACTTTTCCTGACCTGGTTAGGTCATTAAACTGCTTCCTGCACTGTATCCAAAAAAGTGATACATTGCTCCTGCTGCTCACCTCCTCAGTCAACTCCAAATACACCTTCTTGGTGAGAACAACAGGTTTCTTCCTCCCGTTGCTGGGATAAATTATCTCCCTCCTGCTCCTCACTGCACCCAGCAGTAGCTCAAGGGAAGCATCGTTAAATCTCGGTGCTGCCCTTGCTCGTCCTGAATCCATCTTGAATAACACTCACTGTAGCCTTCCAAAACCTATCTCCTCCAAATTCCATTTTTGCACTGCATTGGCCCTTTAAATAGTGCAGTTTACATCACGTCATGTGGGTACGCATCATGCCCACTGTTGCAGCTTGGAGTCACAAAACCCAGAAGTAAAATTATAATTAGGCAGCCGTATTGAAATTGGACATTCTGACCCACTAAATTTCCTTCCAGGTTTTGCACATGCAATTTCCCTTCCCCGCGACCCCCACCCGGCCCCCTCCAATCCGCTTAGAACCCACCGCTGCGTTAATATCGGGCTCCAGGTCTTCAAGCAAAGTAGCACTAGAGGAAATGGAATCATTGCACCGCTGTGTCCAAATATAATTCAGTCCTTATGTCAAAGTTCTGACTCTTCTATAATAAATGTTTGATACTGTAATTTTATATTGTTCAATTATACCATACCTTTCACACATACATTAAAATATATTTCTGAAACTAAATTTTCAACACCAATATTCCACCACCAAACAGAAAGTCAAACAAATCATAAAATACAATAATGCAGGAAAAATTATCCAGAAAATCAAATGTAAACAAATTCCCAAAAAGAAACGCAACAGTTCGAATAAAGTCTGTGCATCTCATAGTGAAGTCTCAAACATCATAACAGTTTCACCTAACAGCAAAGTGGAATCCAACTCTGCATGCAACAAAGGTAGACCCCAGAAAATCTTGTTGCAGCGTAGAATGCCATGGCACAATAATCAACCCCTGCACAAACAGTGGAACATTTAAATAATGGTGGAACAACATATAAATCACCTCACAAATACTGAAAGATACAGGCCTCACAGATTTATATGTAATAGTATTTATCTACCCCATTAAAATTTGCTTAAGGTACAAGTGACTTGTTTGTCCCTCCAAAACCCTATTTATATTTATTTACATTATATTTGTTATTTTGCTGTGGCATACTCTTCGCATTCTAACTGTTTTCAGCGTTGATAGCTGCACCTCATCTCCCATTTCCCAACAATCTTTTCTGTCGTGCATTGCAAAATAGCACAGATGTGCCTGTAATCTTCACATCCTCCCTTTTTGCAGCTCCTAATATTTTCTTTGTGTTCCTTTGTTGCTTTCTATATTTCTCCCAATGTTCTTTGCATTTGTGTAAGCCACTTCTTTTAGCTTTATACTTACCTCATTTTTAAAAATTCATTCATGGGATGTGGCCATCGCTGGCGAGGCCAGCATTTATTGCCCATCCCAAATTGCCCTTGAGAAGGTGGTGGTGAGCCGCCTTCTTGAACCTCTGCAGTCTGTGTGGTGAAGGTTCTCCCACAGTGCTGTTAGGTAGGGAGTTCCAGAATTTTGACCCAGCGACGATGAAGGAATGGTGATATATTTCCAAGTCGGGCTGGTGTGTGACTTGAAGGGGAACGTGCAGGTGGTGTTGTTCCCATGTACCTGCTGCTCTTGTCCTTCTAAGTGGTCGAGGTCGGGGGTTTGGGAAGTGCTGTCGAAGAAGCCTTGACGAGTTGCTGCAGTGCATCCTGTAGATGGTACACACTGCAGCCACGGTGCGCCGGTGGTGAAGGGAGTGAATGTTTAGGGTGGTGGATGGGGTGCCAATCAAGCGGGATGTTTTGAACTGGATGGTGTCAAGCTTCTTGAGTGTTGTTGGAGCTGCACTCATCCAGGTAAGTGGAGAGTATTCCATCACACTCCTGACTCGTGCCTTGTAGATGGTGGAAAGGCTTTGGGGAGTCAGGAGGTGAGTCACTTGCCGCAGAATACCCAGCCTCTGACTTGCTCTTGTAGCCACAGTATTTATATGGCTGGTCCGGTTAAGTTTCTGGGCAATGGCGACCCCCAGGATGTTGATGGTGGGGGATTCGGCGATGGTAATGCTGTTGAATGTCAAGGGGAGGTGGTTAAACTCTCTCTTGCTGGAGATGGTCATTGCCTGGCACTTGTCTGGCGTGAATGTTACTTGCCACTTATCAGCCCAATTCTGAATGTTGTCCAGGTCTTGCTGCATGCGGGCACGGACTGCTTCATTATCTCAGGGGTTGCGAATGGAACTGAACACTGTGCAATCATCAGCGAACATCCCCATTTCTGACGTTATAATTGAGGGAAGGTCATTGATGAAGCAGTTGAAGATGGTTGGGCCTAGGACACTGCCCTGAGGAACTCCTGCAGCGGTGTCCTGGGGCTAAGATGATTGGCCTCCAACAACCACTATCATCTTCCTTTGTGCTAGGTATGACACCAGCCACTGGAGAGTTTTCCCCCTGATTCCCATTGACTTCAATTTTACTAGGGCTCCTTGGTGCCACACTCGGTCAAATGCTGCCTTGATGTCAAGGGCAGTCACTCTCACCTCACCTCTGGAATTCAGCTTTGTCCATGTTTGGACCAAGGCTGTAATGAGGTCTGGAGCCGAGTGGTCCTGGCGTAACCCAAACTGAGCGTCGGTGAGCAGGTTATTGGTGAGTGAGTGCCACTTGATAGTACTGTCGACGACACCTTCCATCATTTTGCTGATGATTGAGAGTAGACAGATCGGGCGGTAATTGGCCGGATTGGATTGATCCTGCTTTTTGTGGACAGGACATACCTGGGCAATTTTCCACATTGTCGGGTAGATGCCAGTGTTGTAGCTGTACTGGAACAGCTTGGCTAGAGGCGCGGCTAGTTCTGGAGCACAAGTCTTCAGCACTACAGCCGGATGTTGTCAGGGCCCATAGCCTTTGCTGTATCCAGTGCACTCAGCCGTTTCTTGATATCACGTGGAGTGAATCGAATTGGCTGAAGACTAGCTTCTGTGATGGTGGGGATATCGGGAGGAGGCCGAGATGGATCATCTACTCGGCACTTCTGGCTGAAGATAGTTGCAAACATTTCAGCCGTGTCTTTTGCACTCACGTGCTGGACTCCGCCATCATTGAGGATGGGGATGTTTACAGAGCCTCCTCCTCCCGTTAGTTGTTTAATTGTCCACCACCATTCACGACTGGATGTGGCAGGACTTCAGAGCTTGGATCTAATCCGTTGGTTGTGGAATCGCTTAGCTCTGCCTATAGCATGTTGCTTCTGCTGTTTAGCATGCATGTGGTCCTGAGTTGTAGCTTCACCAGGTTGGCACCTCATTTTTAGGTACACGTGATGCTGCTCCTGGCATGCTCTTCTACACTCCTCATTGAACCAGGGTTGATCCGCTGGCTTGTTGGTAATGGTAGAGCGAGGAATATGCCGGGCCATGAGTTTACAGATTGTGCTGGAATACAATTCTGCTGCTGCTGATGGCCCACAGCGCCTCATGGATGCCCAGTTTTGAGCTGCTAGATCTGTTCTGAATCTATCCCATTTAGCACGCTGGTAGTGCCACACAACACGTTGGATGATGTCCTCAGTGCGAAGACGGGACTTCATCTCCACAAGGACTATGCGATAGTCACTCCTACCAATGCTATCATAGACAGGTAGATTGGTGAGGACGGGGTCAAGTAGGTTTTTCCCTCGTGTTGGTTCGCTCACCACCTGCCGCAGGCCCAGTCTCGCAGCTAAATCCTTCAGGACTCGGCCAGCTCGGTCAGTAGTGGTGCCACCGAGCCACTCTTGATGATGGACATTGAAGTCCCCCACCCAGAGTATATTCTGTGCCCTTGCTACCCTCAGTGCTTCATCCAAGTGATGCTCAACATGGAGGAGGACTGATTCATCAGCTGAGGGAGGGCGGTTGGTGGTCATCAGCAGGAGGTTTCCTTGCCCATGTTTGACCTGATGCCATGAGATTTCATGGGGTCCAGAGTCAATGTTGAGGACTCCCTGGGCCACTGCCTCCTGACTGTATATCACTGTACCGCCACCTCTGGTGGGTCTGTCCTGCCGGTGGGACAGGACATACCCAGGGATTGTAACCATTGTTGCTTGACTATACAAGTGGAACTTTTGTTCTTTAAGGATATGTATCGGTCTTGTATTATACTATATACTTCATTGAATACCTCCCACGGTTTTTCTATATGTTTACCTGTTAACAGCTCAGCCCAGTTTAACGTGTTCAGCTTACGTCTCATTCCTTCGAAGTTAGCCTTACTTAAGTTTAAAACCTTGCTTTGTGTGTGATCTTTCTTCTTCTTGAATTTAACTTCAAAGGTGAGAAAAGTGAGACAGAGGAGGAGAGGCAAGAGAGAAGTGGAGAGGGGAAGGGGAGAAAAGGAGGCAAACAGGAGGGAAGAGAAGAAGATGGAAGAGTGAGAAAAGGAGTATGGGGAGAGAAGAGGAGGGGATATCAAATATGGGGATAAGAGGGGAAAGGGGAAAAAAAGAGATGAGGGACTGGAGAGAAGAAGGCAGAGAGGGAGCAGAAGGGTATAGCAGCAGAGGGGAGGGGTGATAGAAGAGGGGCTGAGAGGATGCAGAAAGGTAACCAGTAAGTGGGAGTGTGCCTCAGTGGGGGCAGGAGGTGTCTGAGGATGATTTCATCCCAGCGAGGGGCATTCTGGGGAGCTAATTTTGCTTTTTCGGTGGGAGGAGGGGGGAAGTATTGCAGTGTGATTTTTGTTGCCTCATCGAAGGGGGGAGTTGTCAGTTTCCAAGTTTTCCCTCTATGAGGGGCGATATTTGTCTTGAGGAAATTTTTGTTTCAGCAGGGGGGGTCTTCTTTAGGGCAATTGTTTCTTTGCTCCATGGATGGTGAAGGGAGTCAGGAAGTTTTCACGTATTTTGGAATGGTGGAATGGATTCGGGTGGGTCTTCTTGACTTTTTCATCTTTGCAAGGAATTTGCTGCTGAACCTTGCGACCCCTTTAATGAATTGGGGAGTAATAATATGTTTTCTAAGTAACCTTTAAGGACATTTTATTTGTTGATTTTGTTGTGAGGTTAGGGTTTCACAGCATCATCTTTCTACTGAATGCTTTCAGCTGCAGTGGACTAGGTTGCCTTTCAGCTTACTTTCTGAGATGAAGCATTTTGCACAATTTTCTAAGTGTTTTTTTAATAAAATATTCTTGTGCATGGTTCCAAAGTTGGGTTACGAATTTTTGGTTTTATAATGCTATGTCATATAACGTTACATCACATCACATGGTGTCACATAAGATTATGCCATGTAACATTATGCTAACTCTAGTTGCAATACCTTTGAGATGTTTCGACCATAAAGTGTTTGAATATATAACAGAGATATATATATATATCTTTTTATATATCTGATAGGAAGTAGTGACACACTTACCTTCCGCATTCACTGCTAGAGGCTCAAAGTTTTCATCAAGTACAACAAGAGAACAGGTGGCATCAAAGCCAAGGCCTCGTAAATGGCTCAGATCAACCGTCTGAGCTATTTTCTGCAAGATAAAGGAAAATATGTGGTAATATAATTAGTTGTTAATTTGTTTATCAGGTTAATTTGTATCATTGCAATCTGCATTTTTCTGTATCTGCTGATCAGATGTTTCCTTTGGTTCCCCCCCACCCCCCCACATCCTCCTTCAAACTCTCATCTCATTCCATGTAAATGCATAATCAAGCTTCAAAGTGGTGAAAATTCTAGACACAATGTTGTGTTCTTTTTTAATGCAAGAATGTCAGACTGCCTCTTTTTATAGTATTTTTCTCCCCTTTCCTTCATGGTCTCTCCACTTCATGTACTATCCACTCTCAAGAAAGCAGACCGCCGCCAACCCCATTCTGAAACTGGCTGCTGGCTGATATGCAAGATGGTCTGGGAATTACTGTACATCCAATTCCCTTACTCACAATGGAAAACCAACAGAGATCTGCTTGTCACTTCCCCACAATAGTACAGCACAGATCGAAAACGCTGCACAATTTTCAACTTTTTGTATTTGATATTCTCTCCGGTTTAGTGGTACAGTCACTTCTAGATGCAAACTTTGGGTCTCCTACGATCCATGGTGCACCTTTTTTGCCCAATGTCTAGTTAAACGATAGCATATCTCCAGGATCATAACAGAGAAGTCTTGCTCCACATGAGCGCTACTGAAATATATCTCGTGCCACTACATGAATTTTGGAGTTATGAATGGAGTTATCTGTGTCACTTTACTGCAGCGGCCATCATGTTGGGACTCCTTTTTTAGAATAAACAGTTTATTCTTGGTCACCGGGACTATTTCAGGCTGTTGAAAAAAAGTTAAATATAATATAAAAGTGTAGCACAGGAAAAATATGAGGCAGTTGCAGCAATCTCTTCAACTAAATGACTGTGTCTGCTGCAATTGACTCTTCATTTTCTAACCACAACAGTGCTATTTGCCAGTGGCTTATCATCTAGTCCATCTAGAACAAATATCATAATGGCCCAACATATCATATCAGGAAACTTTGGTTTTATGGTGGAAACTGCCAATTATTCACTAAGAGCAAGATAAAAATGCTGCATTAATAATCATATTCTTCATGCCAAATGGCATAAGGACTATGGTTATTGTTGCAACATTTTCATTAATCTTTACAAATGCAATAAGAGTTGACAGAAAACTACAGTGTTACATTTCAGTGGCTTAAACTGTAGTTCTTTGTATTTGACAGAAATACCAGTAGTAGACAAGATGCAGGATTACTGTATTACAGAAATGCAGCCTGATCTGTGAATAGTTGTTTTGTTCAATATTGTCACGCAAATCTTCTTATAATTATACCTTTGAAACAGTACAGCACGCTGCCCAAATATCAGTCGAAGACTGCTCATAGTAGTCTGGTTGTGGCTCCCAGATCTGGATTGGTTGTTCAGCCTGCACTACCACTTTGCCATTCTGGTCTACAAGTGCTGCTCGTACACTTGCAGTTCCCACGTCGATCCCCATGTAGTATAGCATGTTGGGTCAGTCTGTGAATTAAATAAAGGATATTCAAATAGGAATTGTGCAATGTGATTCCCACAAGTGAAGAATATGTGATCAATCACAAATAAGGAAAATCTAACAACTCATCAGTAACATGAGGAGCAACTCACTTTTTTGAAACTTCTGACTTATCGAAATTTCTTCCAAAGTTCTGCACTGTATACTTCATTTATACAGTAAAATATTAATCTATTTAAAATAATTTTAATGTTTAAAGTGAACTATTAATTATGTTCTATCTATAATGAAAACATTTATAATGACTAAGGGCATCTTAATACTTGGCAGATCATTTGACCTCTGTCTAACTTTTTTGAGGTATTAACTTCCCTTTAGCGAGGATGAAAAATTAATTTCACGGGCTATCTTGATTTAAATCCAAAGCTGTTGCAACAATCCACACGGAGCTAAAATAAGCTTTTATGTCCATGATGTGAAATCAAGATCAAAAACTATAAAATGGCCAATACTGCAGGATGAATTTTATGCAGTCCCTGAACATCAATTTAACTAAGTAATTTACGTTACTTTTTTCCTTTTCTATGGGGCTAAAACTGCATTCTAGAGCTCTGATTCAGTGATGTAACAGTCTATTTTCCCTGTATATTCTTCACCAAAATGAAAAATGAACTCAAAAATGTGCTCATCTGCTGTAGGATCTATATATGATTATCAACCATTCACTGAAAGTATCCAGTTAATGGGAAGCTGTTATCAATGAGTTTTGGGATGTGCTTTGGGGGCCTTTTATTATAAATTGAAAATAAATGTTATTTATGAATGGCATATTTGGAGTATTGGGGTAAAATGTTTGGCACCCTACACTCAAAAGAAACAGATGCACTAGTGAAAGTTCACATAATAACAAAGTTCATTCTCAGACTTAAAACACTAAGTTGTGAAGAGACGCACAAAACGGAACCTGTTCCCATTGGGGTAAAGGTTAAGCAGGAACATTTTACATGTCTTTAAAATGCTGAAACATATGAATGATGTATATGTAAGAAAGAACATAGATGGATCATATGATTAGGAAAAACTAATATAAAGTTCATTAGAAATCCATGATAATGTAAAATGTCCTGACCTCAATGAAAATGAATAAACACATGAAATGGTTGCATTCCCCCCTTCCAGAAAAGGGCCTGTTTGCATAGATACAACTGGCATAAAATATTTCTTAGCTTTTATTTTATCAGATCAAATATACCACATACAAAAAGCAAATCTTTTCTATAAGGGGGGCGGTTGCTATAACTTATACCGTCTAATGGTTTCTTGGAAGGAATAGGATTACTGAGTTGAAAGGCCTTTTCTGTTCTTTTGCTTAAGTGAAAACAGTGCATTGAATTTCAGGCACAAATTTTGTTGACAGTTGATGTAAAAACTATCATAGAATCATAGAATGATACTGCACAGAAGGAGGCCATTCGGCCCATGGTGCCTTTGCTGGCTCTTTGAAAGAGCTATCCAATTAGTCCCACTCCCTGCTCTTTCCCCATAGCCATGCAAATTTTTCCATTTCAAGTTTTTATCTAAGTCCCTCATCCCTATTACCATTCTAGTAAATCTCCTCTGCACCCTCTCTAAGGCCTTGACATCCTTTCTAAAGTGCGGTGCCCAGAATTGGACACAATACACCAGCAGGGGCTTAACCAGTGTTTTGTAAAGGTTTAGCCTAACTTTCTTGCTTTTGTACTCTACGCCTCTATTTATAAAGCCAAGGATCCTGTATACCTTTTTAACAGCCTTCTCAACTTGTCCTGCCACCTTCAAAGACTTATATACGTACACCCCCAGGTCTCCCTGTTCCTACACCCACTTTAAAATTTTCACATCGTTCACCTGACGAAGGAGGAAGCCTCCGAAAGCTTGTGAATTTAAAATAAAATTGCTGGACTATAACTTGGTGTTGTAAAATTGTTTACAAACTTTAAAATTGTATCATTTAGTTTATATTGCCTCTCCTCATTCTTCCTACCAAAATGAATCATTTTACACTCCTCTGCTTTAAATTTCATCTGCCATGTGTCTGCCCATTTCAGCAGTCTGTCTATGTCCTCCTGAAGTCTGCTACTACCCTCCTCACTGTTTACTACATTTCTGAGTTTTGTGTCATCTCCAAACTTTGAAATTATGCCTCCTATACTGAAGTCCAGGTCATTAATATATATCAAAAAGAGAGTGATCCCTACATCGACCCCTGGGGAACACCACTGTATACTTCCCTCCAGTCTGAAAAACAACCATTCACCACTACTCTCTGCTTTATGTTCCTTAGCCAATTTCACATCCACACAGTAACTGTCCCTTTAATTCCATGGGCTTCAATTTTGCTAACAAATTTATTATGTGGTGCTTGATCAAACGCGTTTTGATCCTGGTTGTCACATTAAATTCCATAGTCTGCATTCATAAGTTAACACAAATTTATCCTGTGGTTTCCTGGTCACACATGTGGTATACAGAAGATAGCTTCATGTTCAGTAAATAATACCCCAAAGATGAGAAGATGTCAGTTACATACGAATATACAAAAATGATGTGTAGGAAAAAGACAGCTGGTCCATCAAGACTGCCCCACACTCATGATGGCCAGAGCATCCTGATTAGAGATTTACTACCCCCTCTCCCCCCCACTCCCCTACCACGCAGTCATGTAACCTCCTGGGAGGGATAACTTTCATGTTCAACGTAGATGTTATTATTCATCCATGTATGCTTGCCAACATTTATGAAGCAGAGAATTATAAAAAGTTTGAAAAAAAGAGCTGATGGTTTATAGCAAAATAAACAAAATGTCCCAAGTTAATATGTAATCATGTATCTTTACTTAATAAAGCTGATTTTTTTGAGCTTATACTGCCAGTGGGTTGTCTCACCTGCTGGCAATACATATCAGGAAATGGTGGACACAATGCCAGCAATTTTTGATCCATTGTGGGCAGTGCTGCCATGTTTTCTGAATAAGGGCAGACAGAGGGAACTCAGAAAATGAGCTGCTTTATAGCTTATAGACGGTTAAAAGTTCTAATTCTCTTATTCTCAATGATGTAAAGAAATATAACTTATTTGCTTCCGGCCTGCCAATGGAGAATGATATTTATTAACAATCCTGCAAATTCAGAAGAAAATCAGAGTCTCCATTGAAGCCTTAAAATTCTGACTCTGGGCAGTAATTTCTGGTTTCCACAGTTTATAACATTTTATATGTGGTACAAATAAATAAACTGCAGTCTTATTTTATTCTGAGGATTTACTGCAGCCCTGCTTTGACCACACAAACTCTCCCACTATTATTGCCCCCAAATGGGTCAGCTTGGCAGTACTCTGCTCTCACAGGGACCTCACAGTTGCCTTACTTGTGTAATGATCCTGAGAGACTGGGTTGTGTGAAGGTGAAGTTGTGACTCTTCCCACCTCTGGCGAAGAGGAGGAGGAAGTGTGACAATGCCCAAATTGTTCTGTGAAGAGAGAGAAGCAAGCAGACAGAAGATGAAGGGCTGTTGCAGTTGCTGATTTGTATCATTGTTATTCATTATTATTAATACACTCACTACTGTATGCATGAAGGTGTCTGGAACTTTGTCTGGAAGAAGTTGAAGACCCAATTATCCACTGCTTACATGAGTCTAAACACTTGAGATACAGAAGATGGTCGTTGAGCATCAAGGCAAAATCATAAACTTAAGCTAACAGGAAGAACCAAACTCTCAGCCCCAGTGACCTTAATTTTTTTAGGTCACTTACCCAAGATTTGAAGTATGGAGTATACGGTGTATGCAGAATACATTATTGTATTGTACTGTTTGTAAACAACTGGTATCTCTCTCATCACAGGCTAAAGTGTATTATCAGTTCTATCCATAAATGACAGTTGCACAACACCATAACAGTATGAGAACACTGTTTAAAAATTAAGAAAGCTGGACTCATGCCAGACCATAGTGAGGCTATGGCCTCTCAATTTGTAGGCAGAGCTTAGGGATGGTTGAATGTGCATTGACAACATAGCCTGTGCAGGCAGCCCAAGTGTCCCAAAATTTCTGGTCATGTCCTTGGTTGGAAATCAACATACGCTCTAAAAAAGTCCCCAAAACCTTACTTATTTGAAATTAACTCAGTCATTTTGACTGTAAAAGAAAGCTACATACATGCCAACCATCAGCTTTTCAGCCCATGTGTCAGCTTGTCACTGTTTCACAAGAAAAATCGGCTTTTTTCACTGTGACTGGAGGTTGTCAATATGAACCAATCAAATCAATCTGAAGGTACAAATGGAGACTGTCAGAACCAGTCAAATAACTTAAAGGGTAGAACTGAAAGCTCTTGGCACTAATTTGTACTGCCACTATTAGTTGTAAAGACCTTGAGGCAGAAAAGTTTTGAGGTGAGCTGATATTTTTTGAGAATTGAGTTATTTGTCTTTATTTAGTGTTTGACCCCAAAGATGTACATAAGCTACTAAAATGAGGCTTTAACAAAATGTAATTTTTCTCAAGAGAATTTTTTGGTGTTGTCTTAGGAAGGTTTATTTCCCTCTATACCAGCTGCAGCCACTTCTTTGAGATATGGAGGATGTTTCCCAGTGTGAATAAACTAACAGTTTATTGAGCCTTCTTGTCACTGCACTGGTGGAATTGCCAGCATTTAGAAATAAAGAGTTAAGTATAAATTGTGATGAGCTTTTCTTAATTTAAATAAATTAAGCTTAACTTCCCATATTTAGAATTTTACTACAATATACTGATATGCTGCTTGGATTTAGACATTTGCTTGTTTGTGTGTAAGTCGCAGTGCCTAGTTATGTTCAGTAACCTAGCTGTTTTCAGTTTGTTTATACACACACAGATAAGGTCCCTTTATTACCACCTATGTTAGGCCATGGGGAAATATGAGGAGTGACATTAATAATCAATAATAGTACATATAATACATTGCCATCCTAGACTGGAGGCGAGCAAAAATTCAGCTCCCAGCGCCTGTTCCTTGAAAACACATGTCTCTGCACTTTACTGTTTTAGATGATTGAAGGGTATAATAATTTTTCTTTCCAGTAGAAAATAAACCTTTTTGACAAGATTCAGAAGAACAACATGGGTCAGAAATTACTGTTGCAGATAATAGCAGATGAATGCTTAACATGTTTGTTTGACAGTCCTTTATCCGTCATTTTAACAGGAGGGGTTAACCTATTTATTTTAACTTTACCTGTATTGAAGTCCATGCAGCTACTTTTATTTTCATACTTTAAATATTTCTAATGTTACCAGGAGAAACTAGTTTTGGCTTAAAGGACAGAATTGTATTAGCTCTAAAATGCTGGAAAATATACAAAATAAAGTATCAAAATCCAAACCTTCTGGCAGCAAGACGCCCAGAGCCCCCTAGAATATAAATCTCACACCTTCAGCACTCACATGCTCTTTCACTAATTTCCGTATTCACCATTGCTGCTCTTGCGTACTTTACGATTTTCCCACTACAATAAAAGTGATCAAATATTGGATAAACATGCAGCTAAGGTTATGACCTGCCCATGTCCCACTGCACTCATATTGGGCCTCGGACCGCATTGTAATAGAGCCGGAGTGCTGCCAGCAAAGAATGGAGAGGACTGGTAAGAAATCGGGCTGCTGCTAGTGCCACCGCTACCCTCAGGTGAGTGGGTCCGGGAGCCTGGATTCGTGGGGGTCGGGGGTCGAGGATCTCAAGGCCAGGGGGCAGGAGATCGGGGTTCGGGGCTGGTGGGGCGGCGATCGGGAGGGTCCTTTAAAGTGGGGTCAGGAGGAGCATGCGCTCCTCCCGGCTCCACATTCAAGTGAGCTACTTACCTTCTTTGTTGCAGGCGTTCCGTAAGGATGGTTTCCCTGAGTGCTGCCCACAATGGCGCTGGCTGCTGCAGGGCAAACCACTGTTGGAGCAGGGCATTGTGCAAAGGGCCAAACGCCTGCTTCAGGAGTGGGTAAAGGACGCCTTGTCCTTACCCAGTATGGTGGGTGGAGTATTTCCGGCCAGATGTGTGAGCATGATTCCTGCCAGCCATTTTGAGGCTTTAGTATGCTGTGTAGCAACTGAAAAACGAGCGCTACATTTCCCAATATCTGGGCCATTGATCTTTTAATTAATATCGATTGATGTGCTTAATTAACTGCATTAATATTTTCCTTATCTAAGGAGTTAATTTTTATCTATTTAAATTAATTAACTTATAGTTCATGCTACTGATTACATTTTCCTCCTGCTTATTGTCTAGTGTTATTTTTGGTTGGTTATATTCAATCTGCCCTTTTATCGTACTTCAGTTAGATTGTCTCTCAATATTTGTATTTTCTTTTCTATTTAGTTGTTCATTTCTATCATGACTGCTTTTCGGTTCTCAATACGGTCTCTTATCTCTTACCATCCACCTCAATGAATCTTCTAGTTATTGCTTTTATACATGACATTTATCTTTTTAAAACTTCTTGCCAATTTTTTCCCTTCCCGTTCCCTTCCTTGCTGAAAGCATTGACTTCTTGCTGATGTTCCCGCAGATGCTGGTCAAACACCAGTACTTTGCCCAAATGACCATTTTCATGCATGGAGTAGTCTTGACAGGTTATTCGAGCCTGGGGGTATTACAGTGGAAGCTAATCCTATCCTTACCTGACAACCATAAATGTGCAATTTCCAGCAGGGGTCACTGGGTAGTCATCAGTAGTGTGTACCCTGACTGTTTTTTCTCCTCCCTCACCCAGTGATGCTGAGGCTAATTTTAACGGACACCCCATACACTATCTTGGCTAAGATTGGCTAACTCAGCACAGACTGGAGAACAAATCCTGTGATCTTCCTGGTCGGTATGACTCAGCTACCCACTGGAAAAACTCACTGAACCATCAGGTAGGCAACTGTTTATTTTCTGTCTTTCTTTTTAAATTAATCTATATAATTCTAAACCTTGTGGTTTTTTTTTCCTCTCTCTCGGCTGGTCTGCTGGTTTTAACCTCCTTTCAGTCAGTCCAGCTGGACCTTCGTTTTATAGCCGTCTCCCTTCAACAAAGCTGCCGTTTACTCGCCATTTTGTACCTTTTGCCCCACATTCTAGAATGTATCAAATTTAATTGCCAGTGTTCCAATTTGTAAGGTGCCTGACTTTCACAGGGGAGGAAAATCCAGGGGGAGTGACTTTTTGTTCAATGTACTGTCTATTTAAAAAATGATAGGAAATAGAAATTATATAAGTTTAACTTTTTTTTAAAAAAATTAAATCTCCCACCCAAACAGAAACCTACTTGTTTGCATTTTTGTGTCTCAAGCCACTCGACTGACATCATTCACAAACCTTGAGCACGGTTAGAGGTTTCAAAAACTTTTTTTTTCTCATGGGGCAGTGGATATATAGAACCAACTCCCAGCGAAGGTACTTGACTTGAGGTCACATGGAACCTTCAAATAGAAGCCAAATCAGTGTTTGTTGAGAAGGGGAATTGAGGATTATATGGGTATTAACAACACTGCTTGATTTTTTTTAAGAGAAAGTATGGAAAGGAACTGAGTGCAGCAACTCACCAAGTTTACTTCAACACCACCACCTCCCTCATCCACGACCATTCCAGGACGAGAATAACGATGTCATATGAACTCTATACCCCTCACCACCACCCCCCCCCCCCCCAACCCAGTTCACCTCCAAGTCACATACCATCCTGACTCAAACAAATATCACAATTCCTTCATGTCGCTGAGTCAATATCTGAGAAATCCCTATGTAACACCATTCTGGGAGCGCCATAACCACAAAGGCTACAGTGGTTCAAAAGGGCCAATCACCACTTCCTTGGGGCAACTAAGAATGGGCAATAAATGCAGCTTTGCCAGCCTCACCCATGTCCCATGAACAAATAAAAAAAAGTACAGGATCAACAAGTGGTGTGGGAGGAAATTCCACAATAAAATAATATGTGGGCTCTTAATGGAGCTGGCTTGATGGGCTAAATGGCTTTTTTCTCACTGAATTTTATGATGTTCTTATTGATTGAGAAGAGCCACTATTTACATCAACAGCTAATTCATGAGCCACATTCATAACACAGCAGCATCCTGCATGTTGATTGATAACAACTTCCCATTGACTTGAAACTTTCATGGAATGGTCAATAATCAACCCTAAATTCTTCTGTTTTGCCCTTTGTTGAAAGATTCCTCTTTATTATGTACACATTTTGCCCCCGATTTTTACAGGGGGCGGGAAGGGTGCAGGGGAACCCGGTTGTAGGCGACAAACCCGGCTAGGTTGGGGACATGGAGACCCTGCCGATCTTAATGGCATAGCCTCATTTGAATAAATATTTGCAGAGTCCCACCTGTCATCCGGCCAGATTGACTACCTTGCTGGCGGGCGGAAGTGGGAATCTGGCATGAGACCGCAGCCGGGGACCCATGGGAACATCGTTGGGACCTTTTACGCATATGTAAAGAAGGACCCCACCAGCTTTGGATGGATGTCCTTACTGCCTGATCAGTAGAGCAAGTAAAAATCCCAAATGGTGGGATCCCAGCGGCTTTCCGAGATCTCTGCGCTCCTCCAATTCTGGCCTCTTGCGCAACACCGATTTTCATCGTTCCACCATTGGCAGCCGTGCCTTCAGCTACCTAGGCCCTAAACTCTGGAACTCCGACCCTAAACCTCTACGCCTCTACCTCTCTCTCTTCGTTTAAGACACTCGTTAAAACCTACCTCTTTGACCAAACTTTTGGTCACCAGTACTAATATCTCCTATGTGGCTCGGTGTCAAATTTTGTTTGATAATGCTCCTGTGAAGCACCTTAGGATGTTTTACTACGTTAAAAGCACTATGTAAATGCAAATTGATGTTGTTATTGTAAGTAACCTGTGCAAATTTAACTGCCCACCCGCCCGGTTTCCACCAGTCAGGTAGGGTTAAAATCACCCCCAAGTTGTTTCTTAGATCCTGTTCAGGAGTGTGAGTTAGATGCCAGAAGAATCTCCCCAATATGGGAGTAGCATGCAAGTCTTGAACAGACTTTGATTTTATGGTAAGTTAAATTAAATTAAGAGTTATCCTTGGGAAAAGAAGCATTTGGTACAAAACACAAAAGCACCTTCTTGGAGGTAACTTTAGCAGTAGAGGAGAATACTATTTGCACACATGCCCTTAGAAAGTTAGCAAAAGCTGACCAACAGCTTCAAAAAAACTGACACAGCTCCCAAAAAGCTGATGATTCAAGAACGGCTCCGGCATGTGAAAACAAGTAGTTACATGGGCTTTGTACCTTAAGTAATAGGTCCACAAAACATTCCTTCACTTGTGTTGGCAGAGAAAACATAAGTATATGAAGCCTGAAGGAGAAATTCCAAATGTTGATGGCATCAAATTTTGAATTTTTACATTAAAAAGTACAGTCTGGTTAATTTTAATCACTTTTTTGCTTAAAATTTTTTATCTAAAAAGGGAGGGGGAAAAGTGACCATTGGCTTTTCAATGGATTAATTCACTCTACTCTCTCCAGACCCACTGCCCTATCCAATTCCTCATCTCTCACAGGTGCATTCTTTTCTCCGCCCACCCCACCCTCCCTGTTCATATTGACACTTCTCTTTCACCCCATCAATTTAACCTGACACTCTTATGCCCCTTCGACCAGTTAAGCAGTACTACTCTTCCACTCCCCCAGTCCATGCTGGAACTCTTTCTCCCCTCTCCCCAAAACACTGCCTTCAGCTTCTTCTCCCTTCCCGCTCCCCTTCATTACTATCTATTTGCCTTGGAACATTTTACGACAATAAAGGTGCTATATAAATGCAAGTTGTTGATGGTGTTGTTATTCCCTTCTCCTCTATTGCCATCTATTTCTCCCTTCCCTCTACCCTTCATTGTCATCCATTTCTCCCTTTCATTAGCAATCTTCGATTACCATCTACTTCACCCTTCACTGTTATCCATTTGTCTCCTTCAATTGCCATACATTTCCCCCCTTCAATTCCTATCCCTTCTCCCCTCCCTGCATCAATTCCACTTCTACCTGATCTGGCTGCTCATATACCAGACCAGGTCACTCTCACCGCTGCTCGTATTAAGGCAGGGGTTGCAACTCTCTGTATACCTCTTTTAATAGACCCATTAGGAGACACTGGGTTGCAGTGTCAACTAAAAAATCTAACAGAGTGGGGGGCTGGATTTGCCAGAGCCGTGCATTGTCCATGTTATATTTGTTGATAGTGGGGGAGATGAGGGGGGGGGTGGATTTGCCAGAGCCGTGGAGTGTCCATGTTATATCTGATTGATAGTCCGTGAGATGGGGGGGGGGTGGACTGTCCATATTATATTTAATTGATAGTGGGGGAGATGGGGGGGTTGCACTGTCCATGTTAAATCTGATTGATAGTGGGGGAGATGATGGGGGGGTTGCATTGTCCATGTTAAATCTGATTGATAGTGGGGGAGATGATGGGGGGGTTGCATTGTCCATGTTAAATCTGATTGATAGTGGGGGTGATGGGGGGTGGATTCTCCATGTTATATCTGATTGATAGTGGGGGAGATGGGAGGGTGGATTCTCCATGTTATATCTGATTGATAGTGGGGGTGATGGGGGGGTGGATTCTCCATGTTATATCTGATTGATAGTGGGGGAGATGGGGGGGTGGATTCTCCATGTTATATCTGATTGATAGTGGGGGAGATGGGAGGGTGGATTCTCCATGTTAGATTTGATTGATAGTGGGGGTGATGGGGATTTGCACTGTCCATGTTATATCTGATTGATAGTGGGGGTGATGGGGGGGTGAATTGTCCATGTTATATCTGATTGATAGTGGAGATGATCAGATTGGTGGATTGTCCATGTTATATCTGATTGATAGTGGGGGAGATGGGGGGGGGGTGGATTCTCCATGTTATATCTGATTGATAGTGGGGGTGATGGGGGGGTGGATTCTCCATGTTATATCTGATTGATAGTGGGGGTGATGGGAGGGTGGATTGTCCATGTTATATCTGATTGATAGTGGGGGAGATGGGGGGGGGGGTGGATTCTCCATGTTATATCTGATTGATAGTGGGGGAGATGGGAGGGTGGATTCTCCATGTTATTTCTGATTGATAGTGGGGGAGATGGGGGGGGTGGATTCTCCATGTTATATCTGATTGATAGTGGGGATGATCAGATGGGGGGGTGGATTCTCCATGTTATATCTGATTGATAGTGGGGGAGATGGGAGGGTGGATTCTCCATGTTATTTCTGATTGATAGTGGGGGTGATGGGGGGGAGGATTCTGCATGTTATATCTGATTGATAGTGGGGGTGATGGGGGGGTGGATTCTCCATGTTATATCTGATTGATAGTGGGGGTGATGGGGGGTGGATTCTCCATGTTATATCTGATTGATAGTGGGGGTGATGGGGGGTGGATTCTCCATGTTATATCTGATTGATAGTGGGGGTGAGGGGGGTGGATTCTCCATGTTATATCTGATTGATAGTGGGGGTGATGGGGGGTGGATTCTCCATGTTATATCTGATTGATAGTGGGGGTGATGGGGGTGGATTCTCCATGTTATATCTGATTGATAGTGGGGGTGATGGGGGTGGATTCTCCATGTTATATCTGATTGATAGTGGGGGTGATGAGATGGGAGAGTGGATTCTCCATGTTATATCTGATTGATAGTGGGGGTGAGGGGGGGTGGATTCTCCATGTTACATCTGATTGATAGTGGGGGTGATGAAATGGGGGAGTGGATTCTCCATGTTATATCTGATTGATAGTGGGGGTGATGATATGGGAGTGGATTCTCCATGTTATATCTGATTGATAGTGGGGGAGATGATATGGGGGGGTGGATTCTCCATGTTATATCTGATTGATAGTGGGGGAGATGATATGGGTGGATTCTCCATGTTATATCTGATTGATAGTGGGGGAGATGATATGGGTGGATTCTCCATGTTATATCTGATTGATAGTGGGGGAGATGATATGGGGGGGTGGATTCTCCATGTTATATCTGATTGATAGTGGGGGAGATGAGATGATATGGGTGGATTCTCCATGTTATATCTGATTGATAGTGGGGGAGATGGGGGGGTGGATTGTCCATGTTATATCTGATTGATAGTGGGGGAGATGATATGGGTGGATTCTCCATGTTATATCTGATTGATAGTGGGGGAGATGATATGGGTGGATTCTCCATGTTATATCTGATTGATAGTGGGGGAGATGATATGGGGGAGTGGATTGTCCATGTTATATCTGATTGATAGTGGGGGTGATGGGGGGGTGGATTCTCCATGTTATATCTGATTGATAGTGGGGGAGATGATATGGGTGGATTGTCCATGTTATATCTGATTGATAGTGGGGGAGATGGGGGGGGTGGATTCTCCATGTTATATCTGATTGATAGTGGGGGTGATGAGATGGGGGGGTGGATTCTCCATGTTATATCTGATTGATAGTGGGGGTGATGGGGCAGTGGATTCTCCATGTTATATCTGATTGATAGTGGGGGTGATGAGGGAGTGGATTCTCCAAGTTATATCTGATTGATAGTGGGGGTGATGAGGGAGTGGATTCTCCATGTTATATCTGATTGATAGTGGGGGTGATGAGGGAGTGGATTCTCCATGTTATATCTGATTGATAGTGGGGGAGATGAGATGGGTGGATTCTCCATGTTATATCTGATTGATAGTGGGGGTGATGGGGGTGGATTCTCCATGTTATATCTGATTGATAGTGGGGGAGATGAGGGAGTGGATTCTCCATGTTATATCTGATTGATAGTGGGGGTGATGGGGGTGGATTCTCCATGTTATATCTGATTGATAGTGGGGGTGATGGGGGTGGATTCTCCATGTTATATCTGATTGATCGTGGGGGAGATGATATGGGGGAGTGGATTCTCCATGTTATATCTGATTGATAGTGGGGGAGATGATATGGGGGAGTGGATTCTCCATGTTATATCTGATTGATAGTGGGGGTGATGGGGGTGGATTCTCCATGTTATATCTGATTGATAGTGGGGGAGATGATATGGGGGAGTGGATTGTCCATGTTATATCTGATTGATAGTGGGGGAGATGAGGGAGTGGATTCTCCATGTTATATCTGATTGATAGTGGGGGTGATGGGGGTGGATTCTCCATGTTATATCTGATTGATAGTGGGGGTGATGATATGGGGGTGGATTCTCCATGTTATATCTGATTGATAGTGGGGGTGATGGGGGGGTGGATTCTCCATGTTATATCTGATTGATAGTGGGGGAGATGAGATGAGATGGGTGGATTCTCCATGTTATATCTGATTGATAGTGGGGGAGATGAGGGAGTGGATTCTCCATGTTATATCTGATTGATAGTGGGTGTGATGATATGGGGGAGTGGATTCTCCATGTTATATCTGATTGATAGTGGGGGAGATGAGATGGGGGGGTGGATTCTCCATGTTATATCTGATTGATAGTGGGGGTGATGGGAGTGGATTCTCCATGTTATATCTGATTGATAGTGGGGGAGATGAGATGGGGGGGTGGATTCTCCATGTTATATCTGATTGATAGTGGGGGTGATGGGGGTGGATTCTCCATGTTATATCTGATAGATAGTGGGGGAGATGAGGGAGTGGATTCTCCATGTTATATCTGATTGATAGTGGGGGAGATGAGGGAGTGGATTCTCCATGTTATATCTGATTGATAGTGGGGGTGATGGGGGTGGATTCTCCATGTTATATCTGATTGATAGTGGGGGTGATGATATGGGGGTGGATTCTCCATGTTATATCTGATTGATAGTGGGGGTGATGGGGGTGGATTCTCCATGTTATATCTGATTGATAGTGGGGGTGATGAGGGAGTGGATTCTCCATGTTATATCTGATTGATAGTGGGGGTGATGAGGGTGGATTCTCCATGTTATATCTGATTGATAGTGGGGGTGATGAGGGAGTGGATTCTCCATGTTATATCTGATTGATAGTGGGGGTGATGATATGGGGGAGTGGATTCTCCATGTTATATCTGATTGATAGTGGGGGTGATGGGAGTGGATTCTCCATGTTATATCTGATTGATAGTGGGGGAGATGATATGGGGTGGATTCTCCATGTTATATCTGATTGATAGTGGGGGTGATGAGGGAGTGGATTCTCCATGTTATATCTGATTGATAGTGGGGGTGATGATATGGGGGAGTGGATTCTCCATGTTATATCTGATTGATAGTGGGGGTGATGGGAGTGGATTCTCCATGTTATATCTGATTGATAGTGGGGGTGATGGGAGTGGATTCTCCATGTTATATCTGATTGATAGTGGGGGTGATGGGGGTGGATTCTCCATGTTATATCTGATTGATAGTGGGGGTGATGGGGGTGGATTCTCCATGTTATATCTGATTGATAGTGGGGATGATGATATGGGGGTGGATTCTCCATGTTATATCTGATTGATAGTGGGGGTGATGGGGGGGTGGATTCTCCATGTTATATCTGATTGATAGTGGGGGTGATGGGGGTGGATTCTCCATGTTATATCTGATTGATAGTGGGGGTGATGGGGGGGTGGATTCTCCATGTTATATCTGATTGATAGTGGGGGTGATGATATGGGGGTGGATTCTCCATGTTATATCTGATTGATAGTGGGGGTGATGGGGGTGGATTCTCCATGTTATATCTGATTGATAGTGGGGGTGATGATATGGGGGTGGATTCTCCATGTTATATCTGATTGATAGTGGGGGAGATGAGGGAGTGGATTCTCCATGTTATATCTGATTGATAGTGGGGGTGATGAGGGAGTGGATTCTCCATGTTATATCTGATTGATAGTGGGGGTGATGATATGGGGGAGTGGATTCTCCATGTTATATCTGATTGATAGTGGGGGTGATGGGGGTGGATTCTCCATGTTATATCTGATTGATAGTGGGGGTGATGATATGGGGGTGGATTCTCCATGTTATATCTGATTGATAGTGGGGGTGATGATATGGGGGTGGATTCTCCATGTTATATCTGATTGATAGTGGGGGTGATGATATGGGAGTGGATTCTCCATGTTATATCTGATTGATAGTGGGGGTGATGGGGGTGGATTCTCCATGTTATATCTGATTGATAGTGGGGGTGATGGGGGGTGGATTCTCCATGTTATATCTGATTGATAGTGGGGGAGATGGGGGGGTGGATTCTCCATGTTATATCTGATTGATAGTGGGGGTGATGGGGGTGGATTCTCCATGTTATATCTGATTGATAGTGGGGGTGATGATATGGGGGTGGATTCTCCATGTTATATCTGATTGATAGTGGGGGTGATGATATGGGGGTGGATTCTCCATGTTATGTCTGATTGATAGTGGGGGTGATGATATGGGGAGTGGATTCTCCATGTTATATCTGATTGATAGTGGGGGTGATGATATGGGGAGTGGATTCTCCATGTTATATCTGATTGATAGTGGGGGTGATGATATGGGGGTGGATTCTCCATGTTATATCTGATTGATAGTGGGGGTGATGATATGGGGGTGGATTCTCCATGTTATATCTGATTGATAGTGGGGGTGATGATATGGGGGTGGATTCTCCATGTTATATCTGATTGATAGTGGGGGTGATGATATGGGGGTGGATTCTCCATGTTATATCTGATTGATAGTGGGGGTGATGATATGGGGGTGGATTCTCCATGTTATATCTGATTGATAGTGGGGGAGATGAGATGGGGGGGTGGATTCTCCATGTTATATCTGATTGATAGTGGGGGTGATGGGAGTGGATTCTCCATGTTATATCTGATTGATAGTGGGGGAGATGAGATGGGGGGGTGGATTCTCCATGTTATATCTGATTGATAGTCGGGGTGATGGGGGTGGATTCTCCATGTTATATCTGATAGATAGTGGGGGAGATGAGGGAGTGGATTCTCCATGTTATATCTGATTGATAGTGGGGGAGATGAGGGAGTGGATTCTCCATGTTATATCTGATTGATAGTGGGGGTGATGGGGGTGGATTCTCCATGTTATATCTGATTGATAGTGGGGGTGATGATATGGGGGTGGATTCTCCATGTTATATCTGATTGATAGTGGGGGTGATGGGGGTGGATTCTCCATGTTATATCTGATTGATAGTGGGGGTGATGAGGGAGTGGATTCTCCATGTTATATCTGATTGATAGTGGGGGTGATGAGGGTGGATTCTCCATGTTATATCTGATTGATAGTGGGGGTGATGAGGGAGTGGATTCTCCATGTTATATCTGATTGATAGTGGGGGTGATGATATGGGGGAGTGGATTCTCCATGTTATATCTGATTGATAGTGGGGGTGATGGGAGTGGATTCTCCATGTTATATCTGATTGATAGTGGGGGAGATGATATGGGGTGGATTCTCCATGTTATATCTGATTGATAGTGGGGGTGATGAGGGAGTGGATTCTCCATGTTATATCTGATTGATAGTGGGGGTGATGATATGGGGGAGTGGATTCTCCATGTTATATCTGATTGATAGTGGGGGTGATGGGAGTGGATTCTCCATGTTATATCTGATTGATAGTGGGGGTGATGGGAGTGGATTCTCCATGTTATATCTGATTGATAGTGGGGGTGATGGGGGTGGATTCTCCATGTTATATCTGATTGATAGTGGGGGTGATGGGGGTGGATTCTCCATGTTATATCTGATTGATAGTGGGGATGATGATATGGGGGTGGATTCTCCATGTTATATCTGATTGATAGTGGGGGTGATGGGGGGGTGGATTCTCCATGTTATATCTGATTGATAGTGGGGGTGATGGGGGTGGATTCTCCATGTTATATCTGATTGATAGTGGGGGTGATGGGGGGGTGGATTCTCCATGTTATATCTGATTGATAGTGGGGGTGATGATATGGGGGTGGATTCTCCATGTTATATCTGATTGATAGTGGGGGTGATGGGGGTGGATTCTCCATGTTATATCTGATTGATAGTGGGGGTGATGATATGGGGGTGGATTCTCCATGTTATATCTGATTGATAGTGGGGGAGATGAGGGAGTGGATTCTCCATGTTATATCTGATTGATAGTGGGGGTGATGAGGGAGTGGATTCTCCATGTTATATCTGATTGATAGTGGGGGTGATGATATGGGGGAGTGGATTCTCCATGTTATATCTGATTGATAGTGGGGGTGATGGGGGTGGATTCTCCATGTTATATCTGATTGATAGTGGGGGTGATGATATGGGGGTGGATTCTCCATGTTATATCTGATTGATAGTGGGGGTGATGATATGGGGGTGGATTCTCCATGTTATATCTGATTGATAGTGGGGGTGATGATATGGGAGTGGATTCTCCATGTTATATCTGATTGATAGTGGGGGTGATGGGGGTGGATTCTCCATGTTATATCTGATTGATAGTGGGGGTGATGGGGGGTGGATTCTCCATGTTATATCTGATTGATAGTGGGGGAGATGGGGGGGTGGATTCTCCATGTTATATCTGATTGATAGTGGGGGTGATGGGGGTGGATTCTCCATGTTATATCTGATTGATAGTGGGGGTGATGATATGGGGGTGGATTCTCCATGTTATATCTGATTGATAGTGGGGGTGATGATATGGGGGTGGATTCTCCATGTTATGTCTGATTGATAGTGGGGGTGATGATATGGGGAGTGGATTCTCCATGTTATATCTGATTGATAGTGGGGGTGATGATATGGGGAGTGGATTCTCCATGTTATATCTGATTGATAGTGGGGGTGATGATATGGGGGTGGATTCTCCATGTTATATCTGATTGATAGTGGGGGTGATGATATGGGGGTGGATTCTCCATGTTATATCTGATTGATAGTGGGGGTGATGATATGGGGGTGGATTCTCCATGTTATATCTGATTGATAGTGGGGGTGATGATATGGGGGTGGATTCTCCATGTTATATCTGATTGATAGTGGGGGTGATGATATGGGGGTGGATTCTCCATGTTATATCTGATTGATAGTGGGGGTGATGATATGGGGGTGGATTCTCCATGTTATATCTGATTGATAGTGGGGGTGATGATATGGGGGTGGATTCTCCATGTTATATCTGATTGATAGTGGGGGTGATGGGGGGGTGGATTCTCCATTTTATATCTGATTGATAGTGGGGGTGATGATATGGGGGTGGATTCTCCATGTTATATCTGATTGATAGTGGGGGTGATGGGGGGGTGGATTCTCCATGTTATATCTGATTGATAGTGGGGGTGATGATATGGGGAGTGGATTCTCCATGTTATATCTGATTGATAGTGGGGGTGATGGGAGTGGATTCTCCATGTTATATCTGATTGATAGTGGGGGTGATGATATGGGGAGTGGATTCTCCATGTTATATCTGATTGATAGTGGGGGTGATGGGGGGGTGGATTCTCCATGTTATATCTGATTGATAGTGGGGGTGATGGGGGGGTGGATTCTCCATGTTATATCTGATTGATAGTGGGGGTGATGATATGGGGAGTGGATTCTCCATGTTATATCTGATTGATAGTGGGGGTGATGGGGGTGGATTCTCCATGTTATATCTGATAGATAGTGGGGGAGATGAGGGAGTGGATTCTCCATGTTATATCTGATTGATAGTGGGGGAGATGAGGGAGTGGATTCTCCATGTTATATCTGATTGATAGTGGGGGTGATGGGGGTGGATTCTCCATGTTATATCTGATTGATAGTGGGGGTGATGATATGGGGGTGGATTCTCCATGTTATATCTGATTGATAGTGGGGGTGATGGGGGTGGATTCTCCATGTTATATCTGATTGATAGTGGGGGTGATGAGGGAGTGGATTCTCCATGTTATATCTGATTGATAGTGGGGGTGATGAGGGTGGATTCTCCATGTTATATCTGATTGATAGTGGGGGAGATGAGATGGGGGGGTGGATTCTCCATGTTATATCTGATTGATAGTGGGGGTGATGGGGGTGGATTCTCCATGTTATATCTGATTGATAGTGGGGGTGATGGGGGTGGATTCTCCATGTTATATCTGATTGATAGTGGGGGTGATGATATGGGGGTGGATTCTCCATGTTATATCTGATTGATAGTGGGGGTGATGATATGGGGGTGGATTCTCCATGTTATATCTGATTGATAGTGGGGGTGATGATATGGGGGTGGATTCTCCATGTTATATCTGATTGATAGTGGGGGTGATGATATGGGGGTGGATTCTCCATGTTATATCTGATTGATAGTGGGGGAGATGAGATGGGGGGGTGGATTCTCCATGTTATATCTGATTGATAGTGGGGGTGATGGGAGTGGATTCTCCATGTTATATCTGATTGATAGTGGGGGAGATGAGATGGGGGGGTGGATTCTCCATGTTATATCTGATTGATAGTGGGGGTGATGGGGGTGGATTCTCCATGTTATATCTGATAGATAGTGGGGGAGATGAGGGAGTGGATTCTCCATGTTATATCTGATTGATAGTGGGGGAGATGAGGGAGTGGATTCTCCATGTTATATCTGATTGATAGTGGGGGTGATGGGGGTGGATTCTCCATGTTATATCTGATTGTTAGTGGGGGTGATGATATGGGGGTGGATTCTCCATGTTATATCTGATTGATAGTGGGGGTGATGGGGGTGGATTCTCCATGTTATATCTGATTGATAGTGGGGGTGATGAGGGAGTGGATTCTCCATGTTATATCTGATTGATAGTGGGGGTGATGAGGGTGGATTCTCCATGTTATATCTGATTGATAGTGGGGGTGATGAGGGAGTGGATTCTCCATGTTATATCTGATTGATAGTGGGGGTGATGATATGGGGGAGTGGATTCTCCATGTTATATCTGATTGATAGTGGGGGTGATGGGAGTGGATTCTCCATGTTATATCTGATTGATAGTGGGGGTGATGGGAGTGGATTCTCCATGTTATATCTGATTGATAGTGGGGGTGATGGGGGTGGATTCTCCATGTTATATCTGATTGATAGTGGGGGTGATGGGGGTGGATTCTCCATGTTATATCTGATTGATAGTGGGGATGATGATATGGGGGTGGATTCTCCATGTTATATCTGATTGATAGTGGGGGTGATGGGGGGGTGGATTCTCCATGTTATATCTGATTGATAGTGGGGGTGATGGGGGTGGATTCTCCATGTTATATCTGATTGATAGTGGGGGTGATGGGGGGGTGGATTCTCCATGTTATATCTGATTGATAGTGGGGGTGATGATATGGGGGTGGATTCTCCATGTTATATCTGATTGATAGTGGGGGTGATGGGGGTGGATTCTCCATGTTATATCTGATTGATAGTGGGGGTGATGATATGGGGGTGGATTCTCCATGTTATATCTGATTGATAGTGGGGGAGATGAGGGAGTGGATTCTCCATGTTATATCTGATTGATAGTGGGGGTGATGAGGGAGTGGATTCTCAATGTTATATCTGATTGATAGTGGGGGTGATGATATGGGGGAGTGGATTCTCCATGTTATATCTGATTGATAGTGGGGGTGATGGGGGTGGATTCTCCATGTTATATCTGATTGATAGTGGGGGTGATGATATGGGGGTGGATTCTCCATGTTATATCTGATTGATAGTGGGGGTGATGATATGGGGGTGGATTCTCCATGTTATATCTGATTGATAGTGGGGGTGATGATATGGGAGTGGATTCTCCATGTTATATCTGATTGATAGTGGGGGTGATGGGGGTGGATTCTCCATGTTATATCTGATTGATAGTGGGGGTGATGGGGGGTGGATTCTCCATGTTATATCTGATTGATAGTGGGGGAGATGGGGGGGTGGATTCTCCATGTTATATCTGATTGATAGTGGGGGTGATGGGGGTGGATTCTCCATGTTATATCTGATTGATAGTGGGGGTGATGATATGGGGGTGGATTCTCCATGTTATATCTGATTGATAGTGGGGGTGATGATATGGGGGTGGATTCTCCATGTTATGTCTGATTGATAGTGGGGGTGATGATATGGGGAGTGGATTCTCCATGTTATATCTGATTGATAGTGGGGGTGATGATATGGGGAGTGGATTCTCCATGTTATATCTGATTGATAGTGGGGGTGATGATATGGGGGTGGATTCTCCATGTTATATCTGATTGATAGTGGGGGTGATGATATGGGGGTGGATTCTCCATGTTATATCTGATTGATAGTGGGGGTGATGATATGGGGGTGGATTCTCCATGTTATATCTGATTGATAGTGGGGGTGATGATATGGGGGTGGATTCTCCATGTTATATCTGATTGATAGTGGGGGTGATGATATGGGGGTGGATTCTCCATGTTATATCTGATTGATAGTGGGGGTGATGATATGGGGGTGGATTCTCCATGTTATATCTGATTGATAGTGGGGGTGATGATATGGGGGTGGATTCTCCATGTTATATCTGATTGATAGTGGGGGTGATGGGGGGGTGGATTCTCCATTTTATATCTGATTGATAGTGGGGGTGATGATATGGGGGTGGATTCTCCATGTTATATCTGATTGATAGTGGGGGTGATGGGGGGGTGGATTCTCCATGTTATATCTGATTGATAGTGGGGGTGATGATATGGGGAGTGGATTCTCCATGTTATATCTGATTGATAGTGGGGGTGATGGGAGTGGATTCTCCATGTTATATCTGATTGATAGTGGGGGTGATGATATGGGGAGTGGATTCTCCATGTTATATCTGATTGATAGTGGGGGTGATGGGGGGGTGGATTCTCCATGTTATATCTGATTGATAGTGGGGGTGATGGGGGGGTGGATTCTCCATGTTATATCTGATTGATAGTGGGGGTGATGATATGGGGAGTGGATTCTCCATGTTATATCTGATTGATAGTGGGGGTGATGGGGGTGGATTCTCCATGTTATATCTGATAGATAGTGGGGGAGATGAGGGAGTGGATTCTCCATGTTATATCTGATTGATAGTGGGGGAGATGAGGGAGTGGATTCTCCATGTTATATCTGATTGATAGTGGGGGTGATGGGGGTGGATTCTCCATGTTATATCTGATTGATAGTGGGGGTGATGATATGGGGGTGGATTCTCCATGTTATATCTGATTGATAGTGGGGGTGATGGGGGTGGATTCTCCATGTTATATCTGATTGATAGTGGGGGTGATGAGGGAGTGGATTCTCCATGTTATATCTGATTGATAGTGGGGGTGATGAGGGTGGATTCTCCATGTTATATCTGATTGATAGTGGGGGTGATGAGGGAGTGGATTCTCCATGTTATATCTGATTGATAGTGGGGGTGATGATATGGGGGAGTGGATTCTCCATGTTATATCTGATTGATAGTGGGGGTGATGGGAGTGGATTCTCCATGTTATATCTGATTGATAGTGGGGGTGATGATATGGGGGTGGATTCTCCATGTTATATCTGATTGATAGTGGGGGTGATGATATGGGGAGTGGATTCTCCATGTTATATCTGATTGATAGTGGGGGTGATGGGGGGGTGGATTCTCCATGTTATATCTGATTGATAGTGGGGGTGATGATATGGGGGAGTGGATTCTCCATGTTATATCTGATTGATAGTGGGGGTGATGATATGGGGGTGGATTCTCCATGTTATATCTGATTGATAGTGGGGGAGATGATATGGGGGAGTGGATTCTCCATGTTATATCTGATTGATAGTGGGGGTGATGGGGGTGGATTCTCCATGTTATATCTGATTGATAGTGGGGGTGATGATATGGGGGTGGATTCTCCATGTTATATCTGATTGATAGTGGGGGAGATGATATGGGGGAGTGGATTCTCCATGTTATATCTGATTGATAGTGGGGGTGATGGGGGGTGGATTCTCCATGTTATATCTGATTGATAGTGGGGGTGATGATATGGGGGAGTGGATTCTCCATGTTATATCTGATTGATAGTGGGGGTGATGATATGGGGGAGTGGATTCTCCATGTTATTTCTGATTGATAGTGGGGGTGATGGGGGTGGATTCTCCATGTTATATCTGATTGATAGTGGGGGTGATGGGGGTGGATTCTCCATGTTATATCTGATTGATAGTGGGGGTGATGGGGGAGTGGATTCTCCATGTTATATCTGATTGATAGTGGGGGTGATGGGGGTGGATTCTCCATGTTATATCTGATTGATAGTGGGGGTGATGGGGGTGGATTCTCCATGTTATATCTGATTGATAGTGGGGGTGATGGGGGTGGATTCTCCATGTTATATCTGATTGATAGTGGGGGTGATGATATGGGGGTGGATTCTCCATGTTATATCTGATTGATAGTGGGGGTGATGATATGGGGGGGTGGATTCTCCATGTTATATCTGATTGATAGTGGGGGTGATGGGGGAGTGGATTCTCCATGTTATATCTGATTGATAGTGGGGGTGATGGGGGAGTGGATTCTCCATGTTATATCTGATTGATAGTGGGGGTGATGGGGGAGTGGATTCTCCATGTTATATCTGATCTGTGAGCAAGGGGCGGTGACCTGCTCCGTGCGGCCGCTCCTCGGAGACCCCGCTCGCCGCTTCATTCCCAGGGTGCCCCGGGTGCCGCCGTCGGGGAGACGGAGGAAAATGGCGGCTCGGGGCGCGGGCAGATGGCGAATCCCCGGAAGATGCCGCGCCCGCCTGGGCTCACACGGAGTTTATCCGCATCGTGAGAGTGACAGAGGGAGTGGGAAGTGTTAGTATTCCTGAAACCAAACGATAGTGTAGACGCTGTGACATACCCGCGGGCCGTGCTCTCCGCCGACAGCTCAACCAGTCAATCTGATCCAACCGCACTACGGAAAGCCGACAGAGCCAAGTGTATTTTGACCTGTGATCATCCCACTGCAACTTCTTAAACCAGCCGCCAATTAGGATTGTTTGTGAAAAATAGAATCCGAAGTGTGATTTTTTTTTTACATCTGATATTGAATTTTACAGCACGGAAACGGGCCGTTCTGCTCCACATGAGCCTCCTCCCACCCCACTTCATCTAACGCTATCCCCATATCCTCCTAGTCCTTTCTCCCTCGAATGTGCTTATCTTGAATTTCTCTTTCCAATCCCAAGTTATAGTGAAGCAGAGTCACAGTGCGGAGTTCTGGCTGATTATGTTCCAAATTGCTGAAGTATTTCTTTCCTTTTCCCAATTTTTTTCTATACTTTTGCCCTCAAGTCTGACTTATGCAGAGGTATGATACAAATACCAATACATGAGCTTAGACAATGAGTGTTGGTAGGCATTTTAACCAGTGTATTGTCTGGTCTTGTTCTCGCCCTGTGCCGTTTCTATCACTGCCCAAGGTGAGTTCAGCCAGCTCAACACAAACCAGGGATCAAACCTAGGATTTTCCTGGTTTCAATAGCTCAGCATAGAAAATAGGAGCAAGAATAGGCCATTCGGGCCTGCACCGCCATTCAAAATGATCATGGCTGATCGTCTAACTCAGTACCCTCTTCCCACTTTTTCCCCATAATCCCTTGATCCTTTTAGCATTAAAAAATATATCTATCTTCTTGAATACATCTAATGACTTGGCTTCCACTGCCTTCTGTGGTAGAGAATTCCACAGGTTCACCACCCTCTGAGTGAAGACATTTCTCCTCATCTCGGTACTAAATGGCATACCCCGTATCCTGAGACTGTGACCCCTGGTTCTGAACTCCATAGCCACGGGGAACATCCTCCCTGCATTTAGTCTGTCTAGTCCTGTTAGAATTTTATGTGTTTAGATGAGATCACCTCTCATTCTTCTAAACTCTAGTGAATATAGGCCTAGTGACCCAATCTCTCCTCATATGTCAGTCCTGCCATCCCAGGAATCATTCTGGTAAACCTTTGTTGCACTCGCACCATGGCAAGGACATCCTCAGATAAGGAGACCAAAACTGCACACAATACTCCAGATGTGGTCTCACTAAGGCCCTGTATAACTGCAGTAAGACATCCCTGCTCCTGTACTCAAATCCTCTTGCAATGAAGGCCAACATACCATTCGCCTTCCTAACTGCTTGCTGCACCTGAAAGCTCGCACCATGCAGCGCTATTGCTCATTGATCCATCAGGAAAGCCCTCTTTTTGTTGTCTTACCAATATGAATTACTTATACTTAGAAAAATAAGCTGTTATGATTTGGTCTGAAATGTATACCATTGACCAAAAGAAGTTTTGTACAACACAGAAGGAGGTCATTCGGCCCATGGTATCCATGCTGACTCTTTGTTGTCCCAATCCAAAATTAATCCTACCACCCACTCACTCCCCATAGCCCTGTATCTTCCTCTGCTTTAAACATTTATTCACATTTCCCTTAAAAGATGCAATGGTCTTGCCTCAACCTGTGGCAAAGCATACCATGCTCAACAACCCTCTGCATAAATAAATTTCTCCTAACCCCTCTCTTAGTAACAATTTAAAATTAATGACCCTTGTCACATACTCCACAACCAAAGGAAATAGTCTTTCCCTTTACATTCTATCAAACCTCTTCATAAGTTTAAAAACCTCTAAAATTGCTTTTCGGCTTTCTCTGCTCTAGTAGAGGTGTAGTTCCAGTATCTCAACTCTCATAACTATAATCCCCTATCCCTGGTGAATCTACACTACTCTCTGGCTTTAATGCTGTCTCTATAATGGGATGCCCAAAACTGCATACGAGACTCTTAACTGTAGCCTAACCAATGGTTTTGTACAAATTTATCATAACTTCTTTACTCTTGTAAGCTATGCCCCTATTTAGAAAATGCAAAATGTATGTCTTTTTTATCGTCTTCTCTATCTGCGCACTTTCAGATAATTAGGTATTTGACCTCCTAGGTCTTTTTGTTTATCCACATCCTTCAGGGTTTTTTTAATTGAGCATAAACTTCCATCCTTTGTTTTTACTCCCAAAATGTATTACTTGACACTTATCCACATTGAATTGTATCTGCCTATCTGCTCATTCCACTAATCTGTCGTACCTTCTTGGAAGTCTTTCACAGTCCTCACGGTTTGCCAAATGCCCTACTTGTGTGTCATCAGCAAATTTCAAGACTGCACTCCCTATGCCCAAGTCCAAATCAGCTATAGTTACTGAGAATAAAAGTGGACCCTAGGCTACACCACAAGCCTTCCGTGAGATATCTTATCATTTGCCTTCTGAAAGCCCATATGCACTACATCTATTTTTATTTATCCAATTGTTAACTGTTGGACATGTTGGAGAGTTGAGAGTTAATAACCGAACTGAACTGTATAACCAAAGCTGAGCGATGGGGGGATGAGTTGCTGTTCCGCTCCAGATGTCATCTTATCATCTGCAAGGAATGCCTGAGCAAGGAAATATATGACTGGAAAGAACATCGACCATGAGGGATTAACGTTTAACTTAAGTGATTATTGTAACAATACACAGAGGGATTAATTAACCATGGTATAGAAGGAATGTAGGTTGCCTTGTGGGATATACGTGCTGTCCTTAGGAAAGTCCAGAGCAGCTAATCATGAAGTTTGGGGGTAGTTAATCAGGAAGGAGTTAGAAGTCCGAAGGTTGCTTATCTATGAAATGTACTTTTGAACTAAACAATTATGGTATATAAGGTAGTGAGGTTCCAGGGCTAAGTTAGGTAGCTGCAGAACAAGGAGCCCGATGCTACTCTTGTACAGTATAGACTGACCACCTATGCTGCATAATAAAGTCTGCTCTGCACACTCAAATGTCTCGTGAACATCTTACTTGAAGCGCGTTGTTGAACCATAGAGAGAAGGAGGTTAACTAACATATTGGTGCCGTGACACAGAAAAAAAAGCTATTACATTTTCAAACATGCCTTTAACAAATCTGTGATTGCTGTCCTTGATTAATCCATGTATTTCTACGTGTTCACTAAATTTTATTTTGAATTATGGATTCTAAGAGTTTGCCCATAGCTGACATTAAACTAGCTGGTCTCTGATTACCCAATTATCCTTCTTGAATGAAGGTGTCATACTGGCTACACTCCAGTCCCGTGGCACCAGTGGCATATTTAAGGAGGATTGAAAAAAATCTGTCCATAGTTTCTGCTATCTTCTCTGCTTTCTTTCAGTGGCCTAGGTTGCATGCCATTGGGGCCGATGGCTTAGACGCCTTGAGTTCCACTAATTTTTTTCACAACCAATTTCTTTTCTACAGTTGTCTCTAACAATTGTTCATTATCCTCCAGTACACTTATAGTCTCACTTCCACAATATTTGTAAAAACTGATGCAAAATATTTATTACTATCTTTACCATCATTTCTTCTTCCACAATTAGATTTCCCCCTTTCATCCCCCTTTCATCCTTGAGTGGAGCTACCCTTATTATCCATATTATTAGGAAAGGAAATATAAACAATTTCACCAAGTATATTTGATCTTTGCTAAATGTACAGTTTGTAAATAATGAAACCCCCAACATTCGGCCAATAAAGTGTCTGGCACACTATAACTCCGAGTCAAGTTGATACGACAACCCTGTTTGGGGTTGAACGGGAGTGAAATAAACCAGCATGATATAACGGTGTCGGTTGTATGTGCCAGGAGATAACCGCTTCAGTCTTTATCAAACCAGCCTTATTTTAATGTCATAACTTTGTTTAAAATAAAGCCACTATCCACTTACTGACAAGACAGACAGTCAGAAGTGAAATTAATCAGACTCTGGGATTTGCAATGACAAGGCGTGGCCCTTGTTTTAACAGAATGGTGCCCTTTCACACCGCCCCGATTATAAGCAACGAGAATTAATTACAAAATAAGGATAAAACTAACTCCATTTATATTAATCAATTTTTAGAATCTGAAAATGGGAAACCTGAACAAATTGTTTAGCTCTTTTACTTTAACAGAAACATTAAATAATCTGTTTTTCCATTCTTTGTCGTGCCCAGTACCTTGGACGTATATCAGACATTGGCCACAGCACTTCTGATCTGTCGCAATGATCGCTGCGACATATTCTAATTACTTTCCCAGCAAACTGTGGTGTGACTACACCACTAGATGATCGGGGAGCACAACAGTCTAACTTATGGCATTCATCGCCAATATCGTGATCTGAGCCATTGTTTTTCTTCAGCTGTGATCAATATGGCTTTTGACTATATCTGCCCCATTTCCTCTGCTTCTGCTGTTACTCCCCCTTTCACCTCAACATCAGGATCCCCCTAGTCCTCACCTTCCATCCTTCTAACCTCCACATTTACCAGATCAGCTTCCATTATTTCTGCCACCTGCAACATAATCTCACTAACAAACACATTTTCCCCTCCCTTCTCTGCTTTCCAGAGGGATCTATCCCTTGAGGGTAACCTGTTCATTCTTCCATCACCGTGACTTCTGGCTGCCCTGCCCCTGGAAACTTCTCATGCAACTGTAGCAGATGCAACACCTGGTCAGATCCCTATACCAAGCTTATTTTGATACATATGTTATTAAATCGGTTCAAACTGGCTTTTGAACCATAGGCTTGGGGGAAGGAACCAGGCCAACTGTGTGCAAACACAGATGGTACGATTTGTTCTGTTATGTGCATGGCAGCCAATTATTTTGAATCCAGCAGTTATGAAAAATCTAAACAAGTCACGGCAACCAATGAAAGGATATTTTAGTGGCTGAATCTGTTCATTGAATTGAGTTTTTAGAAGGTGACCAAACCAATTGGGAACTTCACAGGAAAATATTAAGAAACCAGCAAACTCCCATAGTGAGAAAAGCTTAAGCTTGTAAGAAACAAAAGGACTAAGTTGCAAATATGGTACTGTAGTAGTGATGGGGAAAAGCTGCTGATTTTCTTTCACAATGCATCTGTGTTGGTGGTATTTATTGGACTTCTGCACCACAGCCAATAAAGCATGATGGCCAGCTCCCTGAACTTCCTAAGTACACTGACATAGTGACCTTTACATAACAAAGTGTCCCAAGGCTATTTACGGGAGGAACAATGGACACCGAGCAGGCAGTAGGAGTGATTTAGAGGAGGTAACTGAAGGTACAGTTAACGAGTTAAGTTTTGAAGAGATTTTTGAGGGTGGTGAGAGAAGCAAGGCAAAAAGGTTTAGAAAGAATCCAGGAGCATTGAGGTGTGGTACTGAAAGCTCTTCCACCACTGGTGGAGTGGAGAGAAATGGGGGACTATGCCACCTTTATTTTTTCCTCTTTCCCAGATCTGCCAGGAAATCAGCATGTGGAAGACTGGGGGCATGAACCAGATATAGTACAGCACATATGGATAGTTTATAGCATATAATAGAAAATGGTGAAAGAGTGTAAATAAGTAACATATACTAAGAAGTAACAGTGTATATCTAATATCTTGTGAAATTATAGTGAGAAAAATTAGTTAGAATAAACAGGGCCTGCAGAGAACCCATAACACGAGGGAATAAACTTAAAATTAGAAGTGAAATCAAGAAGCACTTTTTCACACAAAGGGCAGTGGAAATCAGGAACTCTCCACTAATGCTGGGTCAATTGAACTTTTCAAAACTAAGATCGATATTTTTTTTTAGGTAACGGTATCAAGGGATATGGAGCAATGACTGGTAAATGGAATTGAGGTACAGATCAGCCAGGATCTAATTGAATGGTGGAACAGACTCGAGGGGCTAAATGGCTTACTCCTGTTCCTATGTACTTCAATCTCCTGAATCTACACTGCTCTCCTAATTTAGGTGCGAGGGACAGTATAACTGATGGTCATCATTACTGTCCTCAACAGGAGAAATACTTCAGAAGTGTAAGAAATTTAATGCCACTCCTTCCCCACTTCCTCTCCAGATGGCCTGTCCAAGATTGGGAATACACAGGCATTAGATGAAAGCAAAGTATAAATGTCATTAAAGATTTTGAATTTAGATTTGGTCCTTCTCCACAGGCTATGATTTTCAACGGTAAGTTTTTTGCTGTTGGAAAAACTGGCATACATCATCCTGAATTATGAACAGTCTGCTTGTGTGCAATTGGTGAAGAATTTATAGATTTGTATCATAATGTTTTAATTTAATTGTATACTTTATGTAATGATGAAGAAAATTGAATATCACATGAATAAAAGTAAATTACATAAGAAAAGGCAGCCTGCTTGTAACTCTGGCACTAGGGAGTTATCAGTTAGATTGCTATAATTTTTCTCCAACTTTACTGAGTATCCTCAGTGCGCCAAACAGCAACATGTAATTACTATATTTCTTCAGCTTGTAAGAGTTTTCCAAAGGTACTAACTTTATAGCAACAATACAATAATAATGAGAGATTGCAATAAATTCTCAGCATATTTTATAAGGTTTGTGTTCCTGGAACCAAGGAATTAAATTTAGCTTTATGTTACATGCTATTTAATTGGTAAATTGCTGCCATTTTGAGGATCATGCTACAAATTCTGTCTTGTAAGAAAAAGTAAGGCAACATAAAAGGGAGAAAAAAAGGTGGGATTAATGTGTAAATGCGGCAACTTCATAAAACTCACGGGGAGTTTCTGTGGTTTGTTTAGATCATGGATCCTGAAACAATATTGCTGGGGAGTTATTTACATATTTTGTACATCTGTACCAATACATAAAAGGATGAAAGAAAGTACAGTGAGAATTCTAGATGCTACATCATATTATAGACACAAAATTAAAGAAATTGTAGGGCTGGAATTTGCTGAGAAAATAACGGCGTGTGAACGACGCACACCATTATTAATGTGCAAATCGGCCAGCAACTTGTGGCGAGGAAGAGATACCCCGTGAATTGCAAATCGCCACAAGTTGCTGGACGATTTGCGTTGCTCTGCTGTTAGCTTCGCGCATATGGCATCTCACCCTTAACCTCCCCATGAGTTTCATGAAGTTGCCACACTTACACATTAATTGCTTATTAAACTTGCCACAGAAAGTTAATTCCAGTAATTAATAGCGTAAGTACCCTTTTGACGACATGATAATTGTTAGTGACTGCCAATCATCCTCTCTGGCCCAGAAAGTGAACAATTAAAAGTGTGGAGCCTCATTCCTTCAGATGGTGAATTGGTCTTGGAAATTTTTTAAATGTCAAATTTTAAATTTAATTTTTTTAATCTTTTTCTTTCCCTCTCTTTATTTTCCTTTCTTTACCTAATTTGACACTGAATTCACCCACTCTGTTTATTTCTCAATCCTTAAATCTCATTCGTTAAGGAGATGCACTGTTGGTCCTGTCATTCACCAAGGTCCCAATTGCCCTGTTGCCCTGTTATCAGCTCACACCACCTGCAACTTGCAGGGGGAAAAAAAATGATCTGAAGAGTGCAGGAAAAAGTCTAACTAACCGGACATGCTCTACTCCAGCAAATTCCAGCTCGTAGTCTTTTTTCTCAGATTCTCACGGTGCACGGCCTGTCAGATTCCTTGCTGAAGAGAAAACCGGTACAATTCTGAACCATTCTACAACAGAATCAATAAATCAGTAAGAAGTGTTATAGTTGGCCAAAGGAAAACAATTGATAAGTCAGACTGGTATATCACGTTCCACAGTAATATATCCACTCCTTGCAAGACAGTTTGGCTAAAAAACTGTGATACAAATGGTTATCCAGTTGGAGTGAAGGATTATGCTAGAAGTTCAACTTTGAATTACAGAAGTGAATAAACAAATATCCGATCACTATACCATGAACATGTATAATGAGTGGCAGTGGGGTAACAGTGTGATCTACAATTGAGGCCATCATTCCTGCCCTGACTGTAATCTAGCAACAACATAGACCAGGGTCTGAACCTATGACTTTAAAAAATTCTTAGCCATTAGATTATTTTGTTCTCTTTATATAGCATCTATGGACTTGATCTTAGTTTTTCTCAAAAAACATTTCCTTTCCACATCATTTAAGGTTGCTTTTTAAAAAAAAATTATTCCTCTATTTTCTCGTTCTATTTTATGCCGAATCTCCCATCTATAATTCTTCTCATATCCCCACAGTTTGCTTTAGTGAATTCTTTCTCATTGTTATATTTGGCCTCTGTTGTATGAAATGTAATTCTACAACTGCCAAAGCTAGAGTTTACAGTCTTGGATGTCTACTGTGATCCCAAAATTTCAGAATTAAAGCTGCAAATCCCAAGTAGGAATTGGGATTTTTATTTACCATTAATTTCATACTGCTATCAGGATCTCTGTTTTCACTGTCTTTTTCTGTAAAGTTCACGAGTTTTTTGTTTCATTACCAGATAGAAGTGTCACAGCTCCCACAATATCAAGTCAGTACAATCTGAAAAGCTCTGTTGCCCGTATCCTAACTCGCACCAAATCCCATTCACCTATCACCCCTGTGCTCGTTGACCTACACTGACTCTCAATCAGGGAACGCCTCGATTTTAAAATTCTCATCCTTGTTTTCAAATCTCTCCATGGCATCATCCCTCCTTATCTCTGTAACCTCCTCCAGCCCTACAACCCTTCAAGATCTCTGCGCTCCTCCAATTCTTGCCTCTTGCGCATCCCCGATTTTAATCGCTCCACCATTGGCGGCTGTGCCTTCAGCTACCTAGGCCCTAAGCTCTGGAATGCCCTCCCTAAACCTCTCCACCTCTCTACCTCTCTCTCCTCCTTTATGATGCTCCTTAAAACCTACCTCTTTGACCAAGCTTTTGGTCACCTGTCCTAATATCTCCTTATGTGGTTCGGTGTCAAATTTTGTGAAGCACCTTGGTATGCTTTACTATTTTAAAGGCGCTATATAAATGCAAGTTGTTGTTATTGTTATATCAGCCAGTTATTCCAACATTTTATTTTGCTTCTGAAACCTGCGCATATAGTGCCGCCTTAGCACTGGCTCACTCAGACTTTCAAACCCCATCTCCTCATATCTCCTCTCATTCATTGGCAGGTATCTCCAAGGACACCATTATATTGTTGTGGTCACTCTCACCTGTGCCTCTCCAGTTCTGGCTCCTTTCCTCTTTCTTGCCTCAGTTACTCTCTTCTTCTCCCATCTGATTATCTCTTCAGTTCTGGTTGCTTTTCTTACACGCCTGTGCTGCTCCTGTGTCCCTGTCTGCCTCCAGCTCTATTTCACCCATTCACCAGGAACAACTCTGCCTGCATTAGTCCTAGTGATTGGGTGAACAGCATCACTGCTGTAATTGCAAAATTATGGGATTTTTTTAGCTGCAAATCCTGGAATTTCAGGATCATCAGAATGGCTAAGTTCATGCGATAAATAACATAAGATTACAAATCCATGGGAAAACTCTCCAGTGACTGGAGTCATACCTAGGACAAAGGAAGATGCTAGTGATAGTTGGAGGCCAATCATCTCAGCCCCAGGACATTACTGCAGGAGTTCCTCAGCGCAGTGTCCTAGGCCCAAACATCTTCAGCTGCTTCATCAATGACCTTCCCTCCATCATAAGGTCAGAAATGGGGATGTTCGCTGATGATTGCACAGTGCTCAGTTCCATTCACAACCCCTCAGATAATGAAGTAGTCCATGCCTGCATGCAGCAAGACCTGGACAACATCCAGGCTTGGGCTGATAAGTGGCAAGTAACATTTGCGCCAGACAAATGCCAAGCAATGACCATCTCCAACAAGAGAGAGTCTAACCAACTCCACTTGACATTCAACAGCATTACCATCACCAAATCCCCCACCATCAACATCCTGGGGGTCACCATTGACCAGAAACTTAACTGGACCAGCCACATAAATACTGTGGCTAGAAGAGCAGGTCAGAGGCTGGGTATTCTGCGGCGAGTGACTCAGCTCCTGACTCCCCAAAGCCTTTCCACCATCTACAAGGCACAAGTCAGGAGTGTGATGGAATACTCTCCACTTGCCTGGATGAGTGCAGCTCCAACAACACTCAAGAAGCTCAACACCATCCAGGACAAAGCAGCCCGCTTGATTGGCACCCCATCCACCACCCTAAACATTCACTCCCTTCACCACCAGCAAACCATGGCTGCAGTGTGTACCATCCACAGGATGCACTGCAGTAACTCCCCAAGGCTTCTTCGACAGCACCTCCCAAACCCGTGACCTCTACCACCTAGAAGGTCAAGGGCAGCAGGCACATGGGAACAACACCACCTGCATGTTCCCCTCCAAGTCACACACCATCCCGACTTGGTAATATATCGCCGTTCCTTCATCGTCATCCTTCATGGGTCAAAATCCCGGAACTCCCTACCTAACAGCACTGTGGGAGAACCTTCACCACACAGACTGAAACAGTTCAAGAAGGCGGCTCACCACCACCTTCTCAAGGGCGATTAGGGATGGGCAATAAATGCCGGCCTTGCCAGCGACGCCCACATCCCATGAACGAATTTTAAAAAATCCAAAAATTTCACCATAATTTTCAGATTGATTTTCTGTTGATTCCAGATAACATAACCCAGATATCAAACAATGTAGGGCTGTGCAAAAACTTGAATGTTCATTTTGAATTTTTCATGACATGCTTTAAAAACCTGAATTCATACTATTTTTGCATATTTTTTCTCTTTAAAAACTAGCACACAATCTGTCAAATGGAGTAACAACGCAGTTTTTGTTTAACTCTGCCCAAATACACATTTTAAATAGTATGTTTCTGAGCAAATATATGCAGTTCACTCAATTAGCAGGAGTAGCTATACAGTTACCATTCATTTGAGAAAGAGTAGCCTTCTTTCTCAAAACGAATGGGAACTGAATATCAAAGTTAGCTCAACAATTTGTTCTTTAGGGATCCAAAGAAGAATAACTTGCGAGCAATGGAAGGAGAATATGCTCAAAGAGCTGGAAACGATTCTGCAGCTAGCATTTACAAGTGGATAGAATAGAGGAGTGCAATGTGAAGCTTACATCCAAAAGGACACATTAAAGAGAGAGAGAAATAATAGCCCCCAAATTCCTCCATTTTGAAGAGTAATACTGCTGTAATCTGGGTGAATAAGACCCTGCATTCTCCACCCCATTTTTTTGTACTGTAAAATTTTACTGGACATGGAAGTATGTGCTTCTTGCATCCGCTCTCTTCTGGCAAGGTGACTGATTACCCCAGAATTTCTACCAGTTCCCCTTGCCCTCCATGCTATGTTCACTTGGGGTACTGGCCTGCCAGGACTTGATCCTGGCGGAAGTGGATCCACAGGGCAGTTTCTCAATAGCAGTGAATCATAGTTTATTGGGAAAGTGTCAATTTTGTAATTGGAGCCTTTTTTTATTTTTGATGCCCACTAAAATATGCAAATGTACCTAACCTAGGGATTTCTGACAGGGTTGGGTGCATCCAGAGCGTGGGCAGAAGTTCTGTTCCACCTGCCCCAGGAAAGTGTTGTCCAATAGAAATTGCTGACTAGCCACAAATGTGGCTACGGTGAAACCATTTTAGCCACATGCACTAATTTTAGTAGAAGACGTCTTGCAGACACTCACATAATACAGGTAAATGTACTTTACGTGTATATTTACTTAACAAAACATCTATCACCATTCAGTAACAAATGAAGTAAAGCACTCACGATGATCAAAAAATACTCGCTTACTCTACTTTTTGTCTTACCATTTTACTAAACACACAAAAAGGTTAAAATACACATGCAAGCGCCATGCAAATATGAATGTTGAGATCATATGCCCAACAATAGTGTCTATTATTCATTTTTTATTTACTAATCAGAAATGCAATTATCCACATCTGGATTCCCAAGTAGCCATATGTGGCTAGTGGCCAACGTATTGGACAACACTGCCCTAGAAGGTTGCCACAGACATTTTGAGACTAATTTTCCAAAGTTGGAACATACATATTTTTACTTCAAATTTGGCAAACTCCACACATACCCAAATTGAAACAAATGTCATTGCACTGCACAATAAATATCCAAACTAATAATTGTCACTATTTTCAAATCCTGTGGGAGAAGATTAATTCTGTATACACCTGTATATAAAGAAATAATTTTCTAAATCATTTTTTTTTCTGGAAGAGGGAGAGAGGAGAGGAAAAAGTACCCTCTTTGCTAAAAGAAAGTATGAAATTTGCAGATGGCTCTCAACTGCAACTATATGATCAGGTATCAATTCATAATTTTTTCAAATGAATTCATAAAAATTCAACAAAGATTATAAAAATGTTAATCAATGATTGAGGATGTGGTCTGTTTTGTAATCTTGGATATTCTGCAAAATGATGATAAAAATAGTGTAAGAAATTTAGCCTTAAAACCACATGGTGAACTTTCATTTTACTTTTGTTACAGTTTACTTATATTATTGAGGTGATTAATAGTGGTCCAGGAAATAATGCAGATTTTCTCAGAATTGATAAAATGCTCTACATTATAATTTCAGTATTCTGCACATACACTTGAACTTTGCCCAGACTGAATTATTTCATGCTGCCATTTCTTCAGCCTGGACACATTTGTTTTATGTTTTTTGTCACCTCCTTCAATGCTTTTAAAATGCAAAAGTCTTAATCTTGTTATATTTTTCATTTTGTTGCAGAAATACTACTTTAATCTTCAAAAGGTTAATACGATGAATAAAGATTTTTTTCCCTTTAAAAGACAGTAATGCAGACTTTGGCAGTTTTATTACAAGCTCCTAAAATCCCAAATGCATCACATTATACTAATGTTACTCCAGGTCGGTTGAGTGCATGGATAGCAAACTTTTGAAAGTGTAGAGGTGAAGGACTCTCACTAGCACTCACATCACATCAGATTGATATCTTTCATCTCATATAGCACATAAAACCTATAGTCTTGATTTTGTGAGACCGCTAAATTGAGGCTGTGCTTGCTCATGGTGGCACACCTGGACCTGCAATATGAAGGGCTGGCCTTGCCAAATTTAGTGAAGTAAGCGCTTCCCTTTTATTTCCATGGGGGTGATTTTAAACCCCAAGAACGGGTGGGTTGGGGGCGGGTGGGAGTTGAAAATAGTTGTTTTTTGGGTCACGACCGCAACCCGGCTTTATTTCCGGGTTTAACATCGGCGTGGAAAAGTACACTGGGAATGCAAAGTTTGAAAATCTTGCGGTTGTGATCCAAAAAAAACAATTATTTTCAACTCCCACCCGCCCCCAACCCGCCCGTTCTTGGGGTTCAAAATCACCCCCCATATATTCCTTGCACATAGAAAACGTGCACAACTAGGCATCCCCATTCGTCGGGGGTCCCAAAATTGGACAAACCAAGTATTTCTTAAGAATGCTTATGCTCACTATTGAAGGGAAGTTATGTATTAATTTTAGACATTACTGGCAGCTAGGAGAAGGTGTACTATTTTTTAAATAAGCAAAATGTATGCATTTATGGCAATGGGAAAGACTACTATATTTAGTATCATCTCTTTTGAGGTTTTGCTACAAAAGCTCAACGAAGGGTATCATTTTTTGGTGCCGAAGGACATAAATAAAGGTAGCAGAGTGAGTGAAGCGAGTTTCAGGTCTGCCATACCTTGAAGCAAATGCACAAGAAATTCAGTGGCATCAGGAGAACATTGGAACAGGAGTAACCATTCAGCCCCTTGAGCCTGTTCCACCATTCAATTAGATCTGGCTTATCTGTATTCTAACTCCATCTACCCACCTTGGTTCCATAACCCTTAATACCTCCGCCTAACACAGATTTATCAATCTCAGTTCTGAAATTTTCAATTGACCTAGCCTCAACAGCTTTTTGGGGAGAGAGTTCCTGCTTTCCACTACCCTTTGTGTGAAGAAGTGCTTTCTGACATCACACCTGAACGACCTAGCTCTAATTTTAAGGTTATGCTCCCTTGTTCTGCACTCTCTCACCAGAGGAAATAATTTCTCTCTATCTACCCTATCAAATCTTTTAATCATCTTAAACACTTCAATTAAATCACCTCTCAGTTTTCTATATTCAAGGGAATACAAGCCTGGTCTGTGTAACTTGTCCTCGCAATTTAACCCTTTTAGCCCCAGTATCATTCTGGTGAATCTGTGCTGCATCCCCTCCGAGGCCAATATATCCCTCCTGAGGTGCGGTGCCAAGAACTGAATGCAATACTCCAGATGGGGTCTAACCAGAGCTCTGTACAGCTGTAACATAACTTCCACCCCTTTGTATTCCAGTCCTCTTGAAATAAAGGCCAACATTCCATTAGCCTTTCAAATTATTGTTTGTACCTGTCTACTAGCTTTTAGTGATTTCTGTACTTGGACTCTTAAATCTCTTTGGACATCCACAGTTCCTAGCTTCTCGCCATTTAGAAAATACTTTGATCTATCTTTCTTGAATCTAAAGTGGATGACCTCACACTTTCCCACATTGAACTCCATCTTCCACAGTTTTGCCCATTCACTTAACCTGGCAATGTCCCCTTGCAACTTTCTGCTCCCATCTACACTATTTACTGTGCCACCTAACTTAGTGTCGTCAGCAAACTTAGATATACGGCTTTCTATTCCTTCACCTAAGTCATTTATAGTGATAAGCTGTGGCCCCAATACAGATCCGAGGGGAACACCGCTAGTCATCCTGCCAATTTGAGTACAATTTGAAGTGCCAAGCAAATGTACTTATCTTTGTATCAATGCTTCCTCTTAATAGAAGGTGTTGACCCAATGTAAATGTTTCTTTCCAGCACCCTCAGAGAGATAGCACGTGGAGTACACTTACCCTTTGTTGCAACACTCCTTTATACCATAGCAGCTGGAGGACATAATTGCAGTGGACCACAATAAAACCTTGTACATAGCAGTTCAAAGTTCAGCTTGCAGGGAGTAATGCCAACATACTAGTTAACTTGCAAAGTCCTGGCAATGCAAGGGAGGTGGTCTGGGCATGTGTTGCTAACTTCTTCCTAAATATATTTGGCTTACAAGGCCAAGGAAGTGCACAACCAGGGAGAGAGTATCAGAAAAGGTTGTGCCCAACTATGCCTAAGGAACTTGCCCACTATGAGGAAACAGCCCTTATTCATTTCAGCCACAAATCTCTAGAGGGTTTTGGTGAGTTTGGAGTGTTGGTGCCACCATCCAGCAAAGGTCCTTCATTTATTATTAGCCCTCCTACACAGACTCACTTTCTTTATCCTCATGGTAATGGCTATAATTGCTAAACAGGTACATGATGCACAAACTATCTAATGATTTTACCTCAAACTATCTTACCTCTCTTTGAAGGCATTGTCTGTGGATACAGTGTAAATCTTACTTTTTTTCCTCCTACAGGTTATTCTCAAAATGAAGAGGCCAGAGCAAATGACACCACAGATCCTGGCACTTCACATTAGGTTCCTTTGCCTCCAGCAAAATACCAGCACCCCAGAGAATGTAGGGAGTCAGTTTGAGGAAGGTGCGCTGGATGATTCACAATTCACAAATGAAGAAGAGCAAGTAGACGTAGCAGGAGAAGATGAGGAAAGACCTGCCCAGGTTGCAAATCCATAATGTATGTCTACTGTATCGGCAAGGAATTGGTACCCTACTGGGCCTGTCTTTAGTTTGGAGTCAGAAACAGAGGCATTTCCCATGAGTAATGTGCAGCAGCTGTAGGAGAATGTGACATTACTGCAGTCCTGCATAAGAGATATCAACTTCTCTCATGAACACTGGCTGGTGCCATTGAGACATTGGGCACCCACTTACAGGAATTTTATCTCTGCCAGATTCGATAGACTGGATCATTGTTTGAAAACATTAGTGACAGCAGGCTTTAGCTACATTGGTGCTAACCTATGGACTGCTTTTGTGCAAATCAGCGGTCACATAGTTGGGGTACGCTGCACTGGGGGCATGGAAGAATTCAATAAGGCGGCATCCTCCCACTGCAGCCATGTCCCCCAACGGATTGATGAAAAGCCAGATTGTGGGCAGGTGCTAAAAAACACTGCATTTTTGGGCATGGCTCCATCTGTTGCATGGACATCCTATACCCTACACCCAGAAGTTCAAGCTGCAACCATCACCATGGTTACTGCGACCAATAAAACAGCACCTAGACACAGCCTTAGATTATGTAGTAGGGGATACACACTTTATAGGTTCACTAAGGGGAAGCTCATTTAGAGCACATTTTTCATGTAAATAGCACAAAATAAATATTGATCTTTTTATTTATCCTTAATGTGGACAGTATTAATTGGCAGGGCAATGGAAAGATAATAAACGCTGAGAGGAGGCTGAAAGAGATAATTTACAGCATGTTCTTGGGGCAAATAATGTGTGTATTTTCCCAACAGAAACAACGTTGATCAGTGACAGGATGTGACAATTATTGGAAGTAGTTCTCGATCACAGAGTAATAAAACAATCTTCTCCCCTGCACATCAGAGCTGGGACTTTCCATTTTGGCATAATGATGACAGAATCCGAGTGAGGTGCCCTTTGCATTTGCCCATGTCTGCTCCTGAACCCAGCAAATTTTCCAAGGTCAGGATATTTTATCCTGCGTTTGACTGCATAGGCTATGCAGTCCTTTATTATTTAAGTTTCATGGGTTGCCTCTTGATCATGGCCTGTTTCATACAAGCTTTATGGGGCTGTGATCTTAACAGTTACAGAAAAAGCTAGCCCATTATTTGAGGCTATCTGTAAGTCAGGCAGCAACAGGTGGCATAGCTCAGTTACTGTCTCTACAATGAAGCAGGGGCACTGTAACCAAATCTCCTCTGACATATCCAGGTATGGGTGATATGGTCTATATATACACTTCTTTAGGTATTGACGAGAGTAAACATATTACCTGAGGTGTCAATGAAACTGAAAATGTATCCTCATGATTTGGTCTTCTTCATCCAATTCATGCAGCTCTGAACAAAGTCAAAGCAATTCCCATCCTCCCAACATTGTTAGCTGCAACTTCTGATTTCCACCAATTGCCAAGACTTCAGAAAAGTGTTGTCTAGCAAACTGAAGCAAAAAGGCAGCTAAACAATGTGTGCAAAATGGTTAAAGCAGAAGTAGATGAGTGCTCACTGCCAAAAATAAAACACACTTCTACACGAGCTGAAACTTTAGTAATCAAAGCAGGGCACGCCTCTTGAGCTATCGTACCCATTTATATGGATATAAGATGGATGCAGGAGGGGGCAGAAGTTTGAAATTCAGCATAGGATCTTATTTTAATACAATTTGGATACATAAATAGAGATTTTCAAAATTATGAGGTGTTTTGATAAGGTCAATAGGGAAAACTATTTCCATTGGTCGGTGCACCAGTAACTAGAGGAAATAAATTCAAGATCAAAAAGAACAAAGGGAAAAGATAGGAGATTTTTTTTGCAGAGGTTTGTTAGGATATGGAATGTCTTACCAGAAGTTATGGTGGAAGCAGAATCCATAGTAGCTTTTATAAGGGAAGTGGAAAAATATATTTTTTTAAAGTTAAAAGGGTATGGGGAAAGGTCAGGGAAATAGGGCTAAGCAGGAAAGTTCTCTAGGTGTCCTGGTCAACATTTATCCTTCAACCCAACATCATGTATACAGATTATGTGGTCATTTATCTCATTGCTGATTGTGGGACCTTACTATGTGTAAATTGGCTGCTACATTTCCCTACATTACAACAGTGACTAGAGTTCAAAGGTACTCTGTTAACAGTGAAGCATTTTGGGAGGTCCCGAGGGTGTGAAAGGTGCTATATAAATATGCATTCTTTCTTTCAAAGCTGGCACAGGTGCAATGGGCTGAATGGTCTCCTGTGTTGTACAATTCTGATTCTAAATGTAGGTTTGACCTCCAACACTGACTCCTTTCTGTCCCCAAATTGTGCCTTGCAAAATTGGGTACTTCACGAATTGGACATGTGAGTTAAAATAGTGGGGAGAGAGATGTCATGTGCACTTGTTAAGTGTTTGCATGGTTATGTCGCAAAACAGTAATTGCAAAGCTATAGTGCCCTGTGTAGAATTGTAGAGAATTCAGTTAAAGTGAAATATGAAAAATAAGGAGAGACTATGGGCTCGATTTTAGGATCGTTTTTCCGGCGGGTTTCCAGCGGGGTGGCCCCGAAAATCCCGATCTCCGGTCACGTGACCGGATCGCGACGAAATCCCGGCCACTTCCGGGTACCGCGCTGACGTGCGGGGCTGCGCGCGCAAGCCCCGCTGGTGGGAATCCCGCAGGCAATTAAAGCCAGCGGGGTTCCACTTGAGAGTACTTACCTTGCTCGTTGTGGTCAGTTAATGAGCTGAAGCAGCTGTCAAAAGAGGAAGTGTGGCATTTTAGGTTCAAGGCAGTGAGCTTCACACACTGGGGGAAACAGTCTCCCTCCAACCAGGCGTGTTGCAGCCAGCAGCCTGTGGCAGGTGTGCCAAGGCGCGCTCCACGGGGGAGAGCCCTCACCCACGCAGGAGGCCACCGCGTCACATAGGGCAACCCCTGCCCTCCACCACCCCCCGCCAAGCCAGAGGACAGACCGACACGAAACCGCAGCCCCAGTCCGAGGAACCACACACCTACCCTGCACAACCCCTGAGACCAACACCTGCCAGTTGGGTGGTGTGTGGAGACCCTCGGAGGACGAAGAGCATGACCAGCACCAGCAGCCTCGCAGTCCACGCCGTCCGCCGCAGAGACGTGGAGCCCCCCAACACGGTGTTGTTGCACGCCCACCTGCACAGCAGGAGGGAGGGCTACCGCAGAGAGAGACGCGTCGCAGAGGGCACTACCCTCGCCACAGGGTCCACAGACCGAGGCGCAGCTCCCCGGACCTCTCAGAGCAGCAGTGCACAGGGAGGCGCAGATTCGCTCGACATGTAGTCGTGGAGATCTGCAGGCTCTTTCATGCCGAGCTGCTCCTGGCTGGCCCCAGCACCAACTGCTTACCTGTCGCTGGCAAAGTCACCACTGCCCTCCACACCTTCTCCTCCGCATCCTTCCAGGGTGCAGCCGGCTACACCGCCGATGTCTCTCAGTCGTCTGCGCGGATGAGCCCTGCAAATACACCTGCACCTACTCTGCAGTAACACGATGGGTGGCATCAGTGGTGGGTCCTCATAGTGATACCCAGGAGCGGGCTTTATTGGACACAACGGACAGGATTCGCGGAGACATGGCAGTGGTGGTGTCAATATCATGTGTGCTGTTTGTTGCTCTGAAATTCAATATGGGTAACACCCATGACAAACCCTCAGATACCCTTGTGCACCCCCTTCATGCTGACGAGACGTTTGCCTTACGCTGCCTACTGCACATATGTGATGCATGCCCTGTGGCTGCAGCACAGGTGGTGGCAGGTTGAGTGAGGCTGGCCGTGAGGGAGATGCACGAGAGGGTGAGTATGGGATGGAGCAATGAGATTGTATGAGGAGTGGGTTGCGTGTTAGTGGCAGGGTGAGTACTGGCGAGGTGAGTAGGTGGAGGTAAGATGAGGATGGGGTGTGAGTGGGTATGAAGGGTGATGTGACAGAATAGTGTTGGCGGTGCCGAAGGAGATGTGGGGTGGGGGCAGTGTTGTGGCAGACGGAGTGTAGGGGAAAGACTTCGTGTTCTCACTGCGGCTGACCTACTGCGGTCATTGCAGCGCCTCCTGCACTGTATGCAGGTGGGCGATATGTTGGTGGCGCAGGTGACCCCCTCTGCCACCTCGAGCCAGGCCTTCTTGGTGGCAGAGGCAGGCCGCTTCCTCCCGCCCGCCGGGGGGAAGATCAGTGTCCTCCCCCTCCTCCTCACCCCATCTGATGATAGCTGGGGTGAGGCATCATTAAACTGGGAGCAGCCTTCCCCCTGGGCTGCTCCATGCTGCCATTTGTCCCATTGGTTGCAGCATCTGTCAGTGGAGGACTGTCCCTTTAACTAGAGAGCCTCCAGCTGACAGATCGTACTGCGCATGCGCAGCCCGACCGACGCGCAGGCCAGCGCCGTGGACCCCGGAGGAGCAGGTAATTGATTCCTATTAGTGGGTTGCCTGCTACGATCGCGTGGGCAACCCACTAATTTCGCCGAGCGCGTTGACCACGCTCCCGGAGGACCACCCGCTGGGAACCCGCAGGCCTGCTAAATTCGGGCCCTATCTCTCTAATTAACCTTTATAATTTTTGCAGTAACATTGTTTTAGCAAAAATCCCCTTTGGGAAACAAAATATTAATTCTGTTAGGCTGGAGCTTAGGGTTCACACAGCATTTCCAGAAGATGGATCTTAATTGTCTCACCTTGGCGACTAGACAGCTTTTATATAATCTTTCCAGACATTTACACATTATCCTCATCTTGCGGTAAGCAGGTGTGTGCAACTGCTGGTAATGCAGTTCTGGCAAAACTCATTTATTTCATAGCTCTCAGTCAGTCCTTTGGGAGTTTGAGCACTCTGCTTCCACCCCTATGCTATTACCGCTCAGCAGGAACAGTTCTTTTGAAATGATAAATTAAGGAGAGAATTTTTACCTTGTATACTTAGCATTATCTTTTTTCTTCCAAAACCATAAGCCCATTGATGTGCATGATTTAAAAACTGATTACAAAAGTGGTCCAATCTCCTTCCATCATAGGCTTTTTCCTTTGTAGTTTTTTTATTACAAGCTTTTTGCTGTTACTAAATTATTCTATAGAAGGAAAAAAAACATTATTACATTAGATACGCTCTGGTGCTAGAGGTTCTTTGGGTGAGTTCTCTGGAACTGTTTCTGTTGCATTTTTGTGACCAATAATAAGAGCCTTTCAATGGAAGACAAACATGTGCAATGCTTTTAAATATATTTTTTGTATGTTTAAGAGGAGGGAATGTCAAAGTTAGTAGAAATAAATATTTTTTGATTTTAGGCATCCAGTGTCAGCATCAATCATCTCCAGATTAACATTGCCAGTTGCAGAGTACAGCTCCCTCTACTCTGCTCTACATGTCCCTGCACTAATCTAAAATTTTCCATTTCCCATTAACATTACGGCCTCTGAGTGAGATTACCAAATTGTAAGTAGTTTTGTGCTGGGATCCTGGCCCCACTAGGAACTGGATTGAGACTGCCAATATCATCTTACTTAGGATCTTTACAGCCAGAAGACTTTCATCCCATCAATTGGAGTTCATTCAAAGCTAGTTCTCAGGGTTTAAAGGGAAGTGTATTAAATCACTGTACTATAGGGTTCCCAACTCTCCTGGAATGACCGGGAGTTTCCCAGTGTCTGCCTCCAGCAGCCCGGGAGATCAGCAATTTAAATTTCCTGCCACAGTGGGCTTGCACTCCCCCTCCCACCCCGCCCACCCCCCGCCCCACCCTCGGCTCTGTGACAACACCTGCAGAAGGCTACTTCCACATGGAGAGTCTCTGAAATGGTGTCTCTGAAATATGGCCTCTGGAGTTATAATTTTATATGGGACATTTTGTTCCCACAGACATTTTATTTCCACAATTAACAAGTTCCCAATTAATAAGTCCCAATTCTCTGTCCCATACATTAGTATTATACACAGAGGCTCTGTTCTTTCATTCCAGCTGTTTGCTTACTCAACTTGACACTGACATCAACTAAACAGGAATCATTGGCCTCATCAGCTCAAAATCCAAGGGCTACATGGAGATTCATTGCAGAACTGAAAGCTAAACATTTCCGCTTTAAGATAAAAGGTTCTGAGGTACTTTGAAAAGGATGGAAATACTTTGCTGTGTAGACATTTGTTCCTATATAATTAATATTCTTTAAACAGATCCATACGTTTATGGTAGGAGCGTGAGTCGTTGCAGCTGCACAATAGCATTCAGTATTCATTCACATAGATTACTGTAAGTAAAGCTTTTAGAGGCTGTAGAACTCTACCCTAGCTGGAACTTTGTCCCTTAGATGTAGAAGTTCAAATGCAATTTTAACCAATATCTGCTGAACCAGGATTGTTGAAGCATGCATTATGGACTTCAGTTTGGCCTTTTGTGCTCTCAGCACTCGGGTTAATTTGAGCATGGAAATTGCTATTGGCATAGAGTATTATGCTGGCAGCAATTCAGCATTGGGGTGGGGGTTGGCAATGTCAGGCCTCCTTCAATTCAGCCCATTGCCTTCTGTTGTCTGCCTGTCCGGAAATACTGCAGTATTTTTTAGCTGGTGATGCTTTATAGTGTAGATACTGTGCATTAACCTTGTGATGTTTGTTAATTTCCAGGTTATTGCTTGTGACGGGAGAGTCAGTAAAATATGAGTCTACACATATCATTTGCATGGTGCGCTTAATCCACCCATTTGAAGCAGGTATTACAGCTGAGGCAGGTTCTCACATGAAGGGAACTGCTGCAGTTTTTACAGTTTATGCAGATAGAAAGCTCATTTCAACAAAGATTGCTTTGAGTGCTTCCTGTCCCCTGCTTTAGGACAAGCAGACAAAGGTTGATGGAGATGTCAGACAGCACCAAAAACTGTATGCCTCTGTGACGCACTTCAGGTCGTTTTTCTACTTTAAGGATGCCATATAAATGGAAGTTGTTGTTATTGTCTAGGGGTATTCCAAGATGGAGAAGCTGGCACCAGGGAGAAGGAGGAAGCAGCCCCATCACAATAGCATTCGTCAAGGACTCCAGACCCTGTAAGATCCAGCCCAGATGCATTCACTTTGGAGGCAGTCACTGGGTGAAGCACTGAGCACCAATGAGGAGGAACAAGCGGATGTGACAACAGACGAGCAGAAACAGGTGGAAGGGTGAGTTAAAGCCACATGGGCAGCTGCAGTGAGAACCACGCATTTATACCTTAGAGGGTCGCACATCAAGCTGCACTTCTTAATCAGCAGAAGCTCCTCATGCAATCCTTTGAGAATCTTCAAAACTCCCTGTGTGGATAGGTGGAAAGTGCACAGCAGTGCTGCTACCACATTTGTGTAGCCACATTATTGATTTTTGGGAACCATCAAATGAGTAGCAATCCAGGGCATCCTGCAGGGAGCTCCCAAATTTAGAAGGCTCAAGCACTGATATATTGTTGCTCACCAACACTGTGTCTGCTGCTGTTAAGACCTTGGGCTTCAGCTTACAAGATGCTCTCAGTTCTGATAATAGGAGGATCAGCTTGACTGCATCTTAACGACAGGCTTCAAGCTCTTTAGTGGCAGCCGAGGTCTGTCCCCTCACATCCCCGGTTGCCCACAAGGGACAGCCAGCTGGTTATGGAAGGAGGAAATATGGATAAGGACTTGATTAGGATGAGGACCCATCTTTCTCCCCAAGTTGGTCCCCTCAGAGGACTGCAGATGAAGCAGATGAGAAAGAGCAGTGGCCAACCAGTGCTGACATCAAGTTATTAGAAGCTGTGGCAAGGCCATCTCACAACCCAGCAGGAACAGGGCATTCACCACAGGTGAGTTAAGGGGTCCCTACTGAGGATCATTAGTGTACTACTACACTTGCTGCTCCCACTTTAGTGGCACTTAGAAGAAGCAGATTAGACAAGGCACACTCTACACTATCACTAAGAGCAAGCACTAGGAAAATAAATATTGATGCAGGGCACACATATAGAGTAAAAAATGTACAAATTGCACCTTCCTGGTGACGATTTGTTAGCCAGAAGGAACACATCATTGTTAGTGTTGGGGACAAATATATTGATGAACTTTGAGTCTTAAGATGACTCTTGTCTCAGGGAAGCTGCTGTTCCAGAGGGACCTGCTTCTGACAGTGTTTCTGTTGCATAAGAACATAAGAAATAGGAGCAGGAGTAGGCCATACAGCCCCTCGAGCCTGCTTCGCCATTCAATAAGATCATGGCTGATCTTCTACCTCAACTCTGCTTCCCTGACCTATCCTCATATCCAGTGACAAGGGGTGCCAGATCCATGTCTGAAGCTCCGTCAGGTGTAGGCATTGGAAGGGGCCTTATGGAAGCAGTACCATTGCCAATCTCTGGAGATATGGCGTCATCTGAGACCACTCCTTGCAGCCCTCTAGTGCATTGCACAGCCTCAGAGGTTCCATTGGGTGAAGTCATTAAGACCAAATTGTTCCAACTCGGTCTTTCAAGCCCTGTGAAAGTTTGATGCTCAGGCTGATTTTCAAGGGATCTTCTGAAGTATTGTTAGCTGCCACCTTGGAAGCCACCAATATCCTTAGAAGCTCTTCCTGAGATCTTCATGCTGCAGATGTCTCCCAGGCTGTCGCTGTCTCTAGAGTGTTATGCAGGTTGTGGGAAACTGCAATATTTTGCAGATGTGGATAGTGGGCTCTTCCCATTTGTCCATCGTCACAACCATATGCGTGGAAACCAACTCCACTGCCTCCACATGAGATTGATGCTCCACAGCCATAGCTCTTTTGGGTTCCTAGGCTCCTCAGCTGAAGACGGTCATTTCTCCACTCCGTGGAGGCACGGCACTCTCCCTCTCTTCCATTCCCAGGTTTACATTCTCACTTGTGCTTAGTGCTTCATCCAGTGGCACCTTCTCACTCCCTAATTACTTCCTCCTGAATGGTGTCTCTGTGCTAGTGATTGCACGGGTTAAATGCCATGATGGAGTTGTTGATGAAGTTGCAATAGCTTTGGATCTGGACGTGTCCAGATGATCACTGGAGTGGAGGCCCCTTCCTGTATGACAACCTCTATGATGTGAAACACAGAACAGCATGTTTAGCTGTGCACACTGTGACATTTGTCCTGGAAGAAATAGTTGCTGAGTGTAAGGGCATTGCAATGAATTGAGAAAGCACATGAAACTGGAACTACACATGCAACCTGGCATCTAACCTTACCATCTCTTCTGACTGTCTGCCTGTGATGTTTAAGGCATCCTCTTCCTGCAGACTCAGGAATTTTGAGTGACTGCTCTCCTCTCCCAATTGCATTTCTCATGTAATGGTAATGGGCAAGTTTTTCCTTTGGAGGGAGAGAAGAGAATGTTCAAGCATGTGAGTGGCATATGTGAATGCATCCCATGATGATAAGAGCAGGTGTATTGTTCCTTTAAATGAAGCATTCTTGAAGACTAGCAAAAACCCTTGTGGTAGGCAATGTGAGTTGATGGAATAGTTAAGATGGTGTTTGCCTTTTGCATCCCTCACACCCAGATGCTAAAAGAGAAAAAGTATGATAGGTAAGATGAATGAAGGCCATTATTGTCTGCTGCTCTGCTGAAAGACCTGTGCCTCTTTAAATTGCTGCAGCTTTGAATTTCCCTCCCTCCCAGCAGCAGTAAACCTATCAAGAGTGGTATTACCGCTCCAAACCCAACAGCAGTCTGTTTCTGTGAAGGCAAAGACACCGACTGGTCCCTGGCCACTTCTTAGGTGGAGGACAGCTGCAGCGGATTCCAGTGAAGCTACCGCACACTCCATTGATGTCAGCAACAAAGAAAAAGCTTCCCAGATGTTGCCACAAATGAGGAATATAGACTCTAGTTATGTCTGTCAGTTGCCGCACGTCGTCAGCAACTGATCTCAGTGCCTGCATGTCGATATAATCTTCCTCAAACATCCTTCACTTCAGGCATGTATCCTTGCGTTCTAGGTCACATGACTCTGTTAGCAATGTGACACATCTTCAGCCTTTTCCCCATTCCTCTGGTTCCCTTGTGCTTTGTTAATCACCCGGTACCACCTCCTCACTAATACGATCCAATTTCCCCAGATGCATGAGATTGAAAAAAAGCATTTCACGCAAGAGGGGGTGGCTAGTAGAGGAGTTTGGTTTAGGAATTCATTGGTGGTTTTCACCTCAACTTTCTATTCCTCTTCATCATCATCCTCCTCTCATTCATCAACCTCTTAATCCAGAGGAAGATGTTCCGTCTCTCATTCTCCTCCTACTCATCATCATCTTCTTCCACTTCCTCATTGTCTGCCCCCCCACCCCCACCCAGCCATTTCTGTGTTGAATCTGCAAGAAAGGAAGGTACAAGAATGGATAGGCATTATTGCCTCGGGATTCAGGAAACAGAGAAGCAGGTGGAGCTACGTGTCTGTGTGGTGCATCACAGGTTTGCTGCAGTGGTTGGAGCTGGCATTACACCCATGCCCTGACTTTGCCATATCCGATGGTAAGCAGAGTGCCTTCCCATCAGCTCCATTGATTCCATCCCCCTCCCCGGCCAGTATCTCATGTTAAACCAGACTGTTCCCAACCTTGGCAGTCTGTTCAACCCCGAGCTGAGTTTCCAAAATCATATCCTCGCCATCACAAAGACCATTAATTTCCACCTCTGTAACATCACCTACCTCCACCCCTAACTCAGCCCATCTACTGCTAAGACCCTCATCCATGTTTTATTCACCTCCAGAGTTCACTATTCCAATGCTTTCCTGTCCGGCCTCCCATCCTCTACCCTCTGTAAACTTCAGCTCATCCAAAACTCTGCTGCCTGTATCCTATCCTACACCAAGTTCTGCATGCCCATCACCCCTGTACTTACTGACCGACATTGGCTCTTGGTCCCCCAATGCCTCAAATTTAAAATGCTCATTCTTATGTTTAAATCCCCCCAGGATCTCGCTCCTCCTTGTGTCTAGATCCTTCCCCAGTGCTACAACCTCGTCCTGAACTCTTTGTTCCTCTGACTATGTGCACCCACTCCCTTCACCCCACCAGTGGTAGCCATATCTTTTGCTGCCTACGCTCCATGTTTTTGGAATTCCGTCCCTAAACTTCTCTACCTCCCTCTCTTTTTTAAGATGTGGAGATGCTGGTGATGGACTGGGGTTGACAAATGTAAAGAATCTTACAACACCAGGTTATAGTCCAACAGTTTTATTTGAAAATCACAAGCTTTCGGAGATTATCTCCTTTGTCAGTTGAGTGAGTGGGATTCCTTGAACGTTTCGCATTTATAGTCAGAGAACAATACCTGGTGATTACAGATAATCTTTCCAACTGCCCGTTGTCAAGGCAATCAAAGTGTTCAGACAGAGAGATGTTACCTACAGGACCACCGAATATACAAACGGCCAGAACAAAAGACAGAGAGAGAGAGAGGGAGAAACATCCGAAAGGGAGGGTCTTTTTTAAGACCCTCCCTAAAACCCATCTCTATGAAGAAGCTTTTGATCACCCCTTCCTAAAATATCCTTCTTTGACATCCATTTTTTTCCCTTTACACTCTGTGACGCAACTTGGGACATTCTTCTATGTTAAAGGCACTATATAAATGTAAGTTGTTGCTGTCCCTCCTTTACTCAATATTAACCAGGAGGGTTTGGAGATCATTCTCACAAACTTTGTGTGTTTTTCTTCTGTCCCCCTTTCAGCTGTCACTGCCAGATCCTGCAGTGATAGACATTCTTGAAAAATGGGACAAAAAAGTCCCAAGAGCCATCCGTTGCAGCTCTCCTAACACTGAACTGAGTGATTCAAACATTCTGCTACATATCTGCTGCTCCCCAATCCTACTGGTGCAATCTTCGACCAGAGTTGGATTTTTAAAGTCTGCACTCTAATTGCCAAGCATCCCCAGCACATTATACAAAATTTTGTCAATGGATATGCAAATGAGCTGACCCATAAAATGGGCTGATTCAGCTCAGCAGAGCATCAGCAGGCACAACTCATGATTCACTGGTGCAAATCCAGCACAACTCACTGTGAAGAGGTTGGGGACCATATTACATTTTACTTTCCCTTCAACCTACATTGCTCTAAGAAGCTAAGCACTTTTTGCTTTTATCATAATACAGAGAGCTAAGCCTGTCTTTTATTTTAGTTGCTTTTCTCTGTACCTTTCCCAAAGCTTCTGTGTCCTTTCTCAGGATCACACTGAGACAATATTTTATTTGCTTTATAGAGCAATAATATTGTGTCATTGAATTTATCATCTACATTTCTTACACTGAATCCTAATATTTGCCTTATTAATTAAAGGTAAACATTTTCAATGACTTGCCAATGAGATTTTGTAATGTTCTCTTCCTGTTTTCTCAATCAAAAACCACATGTATCCCAGTCCAAAACTGCATCTATCCCTATTAATATTTCCCAGTCCAAAACTGCATCTATCCCTGTTGAAGATCATTTTCTAAAACTCTGCAAAATCACTAAGCTTTTCACAGATTTCTGAATAATAATGGCCTCTTCAACTCTGAGGGTGTTTGTGAAATTTAATATCCTGTTTGAAGTCCAGTCCTAATAAAAATTAGAAAGAGCAGTGAGTCGAGTTCTGATCCATGTAGTACATTATTAGTCATCTCATTTCATCCCTCTGCCTTCTGTTCTTTTAATTATCTATCAGTTTTTTCACTATCCCTAATACCACATGCCATTATTTTTCAATTAATGTATTATGGAGGACTTTAGCAGATGCCTTCTGAATGGCTAAAAAAATTAGGGCCATGTATAAATCTCTTATCCATGGCAGCTCTACAAATCTTCAGAAATACATTTGGTTAATTTAGTATGATCTAACTTTCCTCTACCCTCGTTAACTCTCATTTATTTATTCTTTTTGACTCACCAAATTACCTCTCAGTTCCTAAGATAGTTACTAATAGCTTACCTACAGTTGAAATTAGGCTAAGAAAGCATGTAATTTTCAAGACAAAATAACAGGCTGGAAATACAAAGCAGGTCAATCAGAATCAAGAGAAAACACAGATCAATGTTTTAGGTTTAAGACTCTTCCTCAGAACTTAACCTCAAATATAAACCTGTCCTTTCTCTTTACAGATGCTGATTGACCTGCTGTGTATTCCCAGCACAATTTTATTTCAAATTTCAAGCATTTGCAGTTTTTCCATCTTTTAGATGTAGTTTCCAGAATTTGGCCATTTTTTGCTGTGACATCGCATTAGCTACTCCTCAGTTCTTTCCTCCTGATATCAGCAGAACTCTATCAGTGTTGCCCCAGTATCTTGTTTTAATTCAATTATTTTGAATAATGTAAGTAAATAGTGCTATTCTAAATATCCTATGGAATTAGTCTGCCATTTTCAATCACAATGAGCCAGTCAAAATCTGTCATCTCGAGTTCCATTAAATGATGCGTCATGTTTGTAATGGAAAGGGGTGCACAATGATGACACTGCATCATCAATCCATCGATCCAAGAACTAAGCCTATCCTGGAAAATCTGCAATAAGCCAATAATACCTATTTAATTTGTACATTTCCAGATAACTATGCAATGAAGTAGATTGCCTTAGCTATACAAATTTTTGCTTAAGATCACAAGTGTGGTAAGCTTCATAACTGAACTAATAGCTTAAAAACTAATACTGGCAGTGAAATGCTAACAATACAAAAAAAAGGCAGTTGACAGAAAAATTACAGTCATTCAGTAACATTAAATTCACAAACTGCCACAATTACTAATATGAGGATATTTAATAAATAAAAAGGAGTTATTAACATTTTTATTGCACAATTTAAAAAGTAAAAAAAAAACAAAATTCTTAAATGCTCCATGAAAACAATTAACTACTTGGAACAGTGATTTTTAAAAAATTCGTTCATGGGATGTGGGCGTCGCTGGCAAGGCCGGCATTTATTGCCCATCCCTAATTGTCCTTGAGAAGGTGGTGGTGAGCCGCCTTCTTGAACCGCTGCAGTCCGTGTGGTGAAGGTTCTCCCACAGTGCTGTTACGTAGGGAGTTCCAGGATTTTGACCCAGCAACAATGAAGGAACGGCGATATATTTCCAAGTCGGGACGGTGTGTGACTTGGAGGGGAACGTGCAGGTGGTGTTGTTCCCATGTGCCTGCTGCCCTTGTCCTTCTAGGTGGTGGAGGTCATGGGTTTGGGAGGTGCTGTCGAAGAAGCCTTGGCGAGTTGCTGCAGTGCATCCTGTGAATGGTACACACTGCAGTCGCTGTGCGCCGGTGGTGAAGGGAGTGAATGTATAGGGTGGTGGATGGGGTGCCAATCAAGCGGGCTGCTTTCTCCTGGATGGTGTCGAGCTCCTTGAGTGTTGTTGGAGCTGCATTTATCCAGGCAACAGTGATTTATTATATGGGAATGGCATAGTTAATAGAATTATAATATAAAAATCAAAGACAAAGAGAAATTCTGATTGTTCATGTATATATTTAATTAAGGATGGTTCAGTGAGTAATCAGGGCTATAATTTACTCAAGGGGCTCCAATGATATCATAAATCAGGGGAAAGAAGTTCAACTCGTTTATGGGTCATCTGAGCACTACGATGAAATTGCATCCTTTCAGTCAGTACCATTTTTTAAATAATACATACTGTAGCCTCAATAGAATGAAAACAGTGCTAATGACCGTTAAAAGTGGAGCTGAGATTACATTGATTATAGTCAGTGAGAGGCTATTGTGATATATAATACTGCATGATCCACACGGGAATATAATAAAGGAATAGTTTTGTGACTTCAGATTAGAGTTATAAGGGAATTGTGAGCCTAGTGTGTACTAAATCACAATATTAGTATGACAATTATGAAACAGAGAAGAATTGAAAAATCAGTATCACAAATATGCTGTTTTGCAAATCGCTACTCACAAACTATCAGATAATAATTAGGGAAATTAAAATATTGCAAAATATTATAAATAGAGAAATGCAGCAGCCAAACTGCACACAGCAATGAAATAAATCACTGATAATCTGTTTTAGTGATGTTGGTTGAAGGATAAATGTTAGCCAGGATAACTCCCCTGCTCTTCGAATTGTGCCATGAAACCTTTTCCGTCCACCTGAGATGGCATGCAGGGCCTCGGTTTAACATCTCATCCGAAAGACAGCACCTTCAACAGTTCAACACTCCTTCAGTACTGCGCTGAATTGTCAGCCCAATTCAGATACTCACTGGAGTGGAGCTTAAACCTTTTGAGTTAGAGATGAGAATGCTACCACTAAGCCAAGGCTGACACCAATATATTACAGTATTGTGACATACTGGGGGCAATTTTCAACTTCGCCATATAGGCAGCAACCTGGCAGAGTGGATCACCCATCCTTATAGAACCTGCCTAATTTTCATCCCACTGATATCAATGGAATGAAAATCAGACGGGTTCTGCAACAGGCGGGCAATCCACTGTCAAGTTACCACCTAGGTGGCGAACTTGAAAATCACTAAGTTTTGACATTAACCTTTCACCTCTGAGATCAAATCCAGGCCAGGCAAATGGTATGGAGATCTCCAGTCTTAATTAGAATGACTTGTGGCAGTCTTAATCAGGTTCTCGAATACCGAACATCGCTGTTACTAATACAGGAAATGGCAATATCTTCCCTGTAAATGCAAGTCATTTACGATAATATGATGTGGCATTTTTTCTTTTGGAAACTTCCAGGAACTAAGTGATTTCTTTAAATTAAAAATTAATCCAGGTAAAAGTATCTTACTGCACTGGACTGGCTTTACTCCCAGCTTCCACTTGTCCTTGAGACCTGTGTGGAATAATAAATAACCTGTTACAGCATATTGCACAACACTTTACCAGCGCTGCCTTCACTTGCCTCTGTTCCCAAAGCTAATTAACAACAGTTTCAAACTCATCAAGAAATGAGGCCCCAAACAGCTGTCATAATGTGTGCTGCAATTTAGTAACAAAATAATATTTTCCTTTAAAAGAACAGCATGTGACACACTGGAATTCCATTAAAATCAACTCAATTGAGAAGTTCTGATGGCTCAGTTGTTGAATGCCCTGCCTAATTCCAAATTGGACTGTATACAGTAAGAAGAAGCCAGGGTCTGTGCTGAGTTAGCTCGAGGTAAAAATTAGGAAGGGAGTGAAATCTACTCAATATTGTCAAAGAAAAATATTCTAAAAGGATATTGTTGTTTCACAAAATCTCTTCAGAGGCATTTTAAATTAAGTTTGTAAAGATGTACAGTGATATGTTTTGTGACATAACTTTGTCATCATGTCGATGCTTGTATCTGCCTTGACAATTTACTTTTTATCAGCAAGAAAAATAACATATTAAGGAAATATATGCTGCACTAGACATTTAAACTAGAAATTGCTGTTTTCCACTATAGCGGATGAATATTTAACGCATTTGTATGATGTTCCTCTGCCATTTTAGCATAGGTGTTAACTCATTTATTTTAAATGGATTAATGCCTTCGCTAAAGTAGCTGACAGAGGAATGTCATCAAATGAGGCAAGAGACTGTATCATCAAGGTAAAAGAAAAGGCTTACACAAGTGCAAGGAAAAGTGGAAATCCAGCAGACTGGGAAAGCTATAAAAAACAACAAAGGGATACAAAAACAATAATAAGAGGTGCAAAAAAGGTGTAGGAAAAAATACATGCAAGGGATATCAAAGGTAACAGTAAAAGTTTTTATCAATATGTTAAGAGAAAGAGAGTGGTAAGGGGAAATTAAAGATGGATGCAGGCGAAGCTATAATGGATAATAAGAAAATGGCAGACTTGTAAAATGAATACTTCATATCTGCTTTCACAGTGGAAGAAGAGGACAAAATACCAACGGTACAAGGGAACCTAAAAATAAGTCAAGGGGAGGAACTTATGGCATTTAATATAAATAAATTGCGTTTAGAAGGTGGAGGGGTAATCTAATTGAGGTGTTTAAAATGATAAAAAGATTCAATGGGGTAGATACAGAGAGGTTAGTTCCTCTGGTGGGGGACTCCAGAACGAGGGGGCACAATCTTAAAATTAGAACTAGGTCATTCAGGAGTGAAATCAGGAACCAGAGGTGGTGGTACAGTGATATACAGTCAGGAGGGAGTGGCCCTGGGAGTCCTCAACATTGACTCCAGACCCCATGAAATCTCATAGCATCAGGTCAAACATGGGCAAGGAAACCTCCTGCTGATTACCACCTACCGCCCTCCCTCAGCTGATGAATCAGTCCTCCTCCATGTTGAACACCACTTGGAGGAAGCACTGAGGGTAGCAAGGGCACAGAATGTACTCTGGGTGGGGGACTTCAATGTCCATCACCAAGAGTGGCTTGGTAGCACCACTACTGACCGAGCTGGCCGAGTCCTGAAGGACATAGCTGCCAGACTGGGCCTGCGGCAGGTAGTGAGAGAACCAACACGAGGGAAAAACTTACTTGACCTTGTCCTTACAAATCTACCTGTCGCAAATGCATCTGTCCATGACAGTATTGGTAGGAGTGACCACCGCACCGACGAAGTCCCATCTTTGCACTGAGGACACCATCCAACGTGTTGTGTGGCACTACCACCGTGCTAAATGGGATAGATTCAGAACAGATCTAGCAGCTCAAAACTGGGCATCCATGAGGCGCTGTAGGCCATCAGCAGCAGCAGAATTGTATTCCACCACAATCTGTAACCTCATGGCCTGGCATATTCCTCACTCTACCATTACCAACAAGCCAGGGGATCAACCCTGGTTCAATGAGGAGTGTAGAAGAGCATGCCAGGAGCAGCACCAGACGTACCTAAAAATGAGGTGCCAACCTGGTGAAGCTCAGGACTACATGCATGCTAAACAGCGGAAGCAACATGCTATAGACAGAGCTAAGCAATTCCACAACCAACGGATCAGATCAAAGCTCTGCAGTCTTGCCACATCCAGTCGTGAATGGTGGTGGACAATTAAACAACTAACGGGAGGAGGAGGCTCTGTAAACATCCTCATCCTCAATGATGGCGGAGTCCAGCACGTGAGTGCAAAAGACAAGGCTGAAGCGTTTACAACCATCTTCAAGAACAATTAGGGATGGGCAATAAATGCCGGCCTCGCCAGCGACGCCCACATCCCATGAACGAATAAAAAAATACAAAAGATAATGGAAATCTGGAATCTCTCCCCAAAAGCCTGTGGATGTTGGGTCAATTGAAATTTTCAAGACTGAGATTGATAGATTTTTAATAGGAAAGAGTATCAAGGGATGTGGATCAAAGGTGGATAAATGGAGTTGAGGTACAGATCAGTTATGATGTAATTGAATGGTGGAACAGGCTAGAGGGGCTGAATGGCCTACTCCTGTTCCTATGTCTCCATGTCACGTGAAGAGCAGGGAGTTATCCAGGTATCCTAGTCAACATTCCAACATCAAGCAACACCAGCAAAAAGAGACTATCTGGTCATTCATTCATTTACTGTCTGTGTGACCTTGACATGTGTGGGACCTCGCTGTTTTTGGGGTCTTATTTATAAATTGGCCGCAATTTGCACTTCAAGAAGTAATTGACTGGTTGTGAAGTGCTTTGTAATATCTTGAGGAAGTGATAAGGCGCTATATAAATGCAGGTTCTTTTTTTCAATTTCAGGCACCCAGTATCAGAATCAAGGTATAGCACAATGAGATGCAGAGTAAAACTCCTATTATTCTTTCCCAATAATGTGCCTCAGGCCCGACTTCAAAAGATCAGCTACTGCAAGAGCCATCAAATGGTGGCCTCTCCAAGTCAAATTGACAAGTTAGTGCCAAATTAAGTTTGGTTTTATGCTGTGAGTGATTGATTAAGGAACTGGATTAAGACTGTTCAAACACCTTTAATGTAAGACATTTATAGCCAAAACACAGAGGAGACGTTCATACCATAAGTCTGGACTCGATGTGAACCCAAGTCCAGAAGTGAATGGCCAGTACCTAATTTACTTCAAATTCCACTTCCCCTAATTAGTATCAATCATAAATAAATTCAAACTTATTTTAAATATATAGAAGTGTTAACCGCACTACGTTGGGCGGCATAGCATACTGAGACTTCAATGCCCTAAACTGTAGAGTGGTTGTCAAATGTGATTACCACATGGTGACTTCCTGATCTCCATCAGAGGAAAGGCCATGTGCTTCCTCACAGGGAGGAAGTCCAATCAGCAAGGTAGTTCCCTTGATACCAATCCTTCACTCTCCCTTTATAAACAATCAAGAGCTACCCTGGCTGAGACCTAGGAGCATGTTTTTTGTCCTCTCAGCCAGAGACTGGTGCATAATACAGGGAAGCTAAAATGAAGAGGTAGAACCCCAAAATAAGACAACAATAGCATGTTTTCATGTAAAAAGTAGCTAATAGCTCACTATCTTACTGTAAAACTATAATTGTAATACCTTTCTACCATAATGTGACCAATAATGTGCAGGGAACTTGCTCACACTGTGATCTGGAGCTACTAATAACACAAGACAAAACTCTGCATCAGTAAATCACTAGTAATTTCCGAGCATCATGAATACAAATGAAAGTTGTGTTACTAAAACAAGTATCAGGTAGGAGGGCATGATTTTTGTGTTTTACAAAGTCACCTGATTTTATTGCTTTCTTGTACAAGAATCTTTCTCTGCTAAAGCATGACAAGTATTTTAATTGTTTCTGCTCCTTTGGATTGTTCAGTGGGTGTTACCATAGTCTCATTAATCTGCCTGTCACAGACAAGTCTTTCAGCTTATCAACGTCCAAACTTTTTTCCTATCTGTAATTTGTCTCATGCAACTATTTGTAATCAACACAAACAGATGTTCTCTTGTATGGATGAGCTGATTTGGCATTGAAGACCATAACCTTTACTGAGAGGAATTGTACATTTACGTTGTTGTTGCTTTTGCTGGAGCTGTAGGCCAGGCAGTCACATTATTGAGAGTAAAAAGCAATTGTGTACAAGAATTTGTGACAAATTAATGCCAGACACGACAGCGGTTGGATTAACTGAGGTTAGAATAAAGGAATGTGACTGTATGTTTGAAATTACAAATGGTAAATAAGACAATTTTTTTTAAAGATCATTTAATTTGTGGTGGGTCATTAAGATGAGAGATTTGGGATAGTTTTTGTCGTCGTTTGCTGTGATGTGATTAAATGATACTTGTACAATTTCAAAGGCTGTTTTATAGAGAATTAAGCCAAATAGAAAAACAGTGATAGCTAACCAGGATTTTTTTAAATATTGAAAACACTTGGGAGTAGGGCCAAGGCCCAGAGGGTAGGATACCATCAGCAATGTGATTTTATCACTGGTAGGCTGTATGGACATCCACCTGACATCAGAGAAGGTTCACAGCCAGAATGACTAGCATCTGGCTGATTATTTTTATTGAGAAGCCAAGGTGAAATGCAGCACATTTTATATCGCCAAAGCGTAAAAAAAGAAAAAATGAGGTAAATCAGGAAGTTGTGATGAAATGATGCTGTGTTTGGATATTATAAGTCTAAAGAATGTAGGACAAAGGAAATATTAAAGGAGATAAGAAGTTCCACAGTTTTGAGGTATTAGGAAAAATGATTTCAGGGGGAATTTTAACTCCTGGGCAGAAAGCCAATGGAATGTGAGGGCAGCCCATCTGGGAGCTGTAGTCGGAGGCTCGGTCCATTTTAACAGTTGAGACTCTACCATTCCACCAGCGAGCTGCCCACCCAAGACAGCGCGTGGCTTGCAGCCTGTGAAGATCAAATGGCCCACATGCTGCCAGTCGGGTAAGTTGCTGGAGTGGGGGGGGTGCTCAGGAAGGTTTCACGGGGCGGATGGAGTTGAGCCTTGGGTTACATCAACCCACACATTTATTGTGGGGCCTCCTACTCGTCAATGGGCAGTTAAAATTACATCAAGGTCCGAATGACATCCTAGGAGCCTGATTTACATTTATTCATGAGGCTCCCACCTGAGTCAGGCGGGCATCTCATCTGCCCAAGAAAACTGCGGCATTAAAATGGCTGCTGGGTGGGCAATTAGCGGTAAGTGTACCACTTCGATTTCAACGGGTGGAGGGAGTTAACATTCTCCCTTTAGAGTAGGAGACTATGGGGTCAATTTTAGGTTGGCTGAGCAGGTGCGTTCGTGGCAGGGGGGTTCCTAAAATTGGGAAATCCCGGAGCGGGTCCGGAGCCCGGCTCCAACCCGCCGAATTCCGGGTTCCTCAATGACGCGAATCGGTGCACGCGCAGTCCCCGCATGTGGGACTCCCACTGACAATTAAAGCCGGCAGGATGACAGTTTAGATAGTTAGGGAGGTACTTGAGGTCATTGACAGACCTCATTAGGAAGAGATTTTAGCAGGGATCTGATTTTGGACTCTCCTCAGCGTGTTTCCCATGCTGTGGGAAACACTCCCTGTCGTTGCAGACGTGTTTCAGTCAGCAGCCATTGGGAGATGCAGAGGATTCCTTGACAGTTGGGGGGAATACCTCATTCATTGCAGCAGGGCATTCTGTCACCTCAGACAAAGTTTTACCTGCCACATCGTAGTCTCCACACTCAAAATTATTACATCATATCCTAAACTCTGCTGTCCAAACACATTTACCTACTTTGCGGACCCCCTCACACTCACACCGTCAGGTTGGGGGGGGGGGGTCCATAGCTGCATTCATCACTCCATTGGAGGACGAGCAACATCACCAGCCTCGCCAGGCACACCGTCCACCTCCGCCACGTGGAGCTACACAACACAGTGCCGCGCACCAGGCACCTGCACAAAGTAGTCGTGCAACTACACATACACCCACTGTCGGGTGACCCAATGGGTGGCATCAAGGGTGTTCATGGAGAAGCTCATGAAAGGGCCTTATTGCACAAGCCAGTCAAGAATGGCCAAGACATGGCAGTAGTGGTGACAATATAATATGTAATGTGAGTTGGTCAGAAGTCAAATATAAGTAAAAACCATGACAAACCCTCAATCACACTTGTGCATCCCCTTCATGCTCACGACACGTTCGCCTTACGTGGCCTACTGCACATATGTGATGCATGCCCTGTGGCTGCAGCACAAGTAGTGGCAGGTTGGGTGAGGCTGACCGTGAAAGAGATGCATGAGAGGGTGAGTATGAGACAGAGCTATGAGATTGTATGAGGATTGGGTTGAGTGGAAGTGGTGGGATGAGTACTGGTGAGGTGAGGAAGTGCAGGTAAGATAAGGATGAGGGCTCAGTGGGTGTGAGGAGTGATGTGATAGAGTAGTGTTGGCAGTGCAGAAGGAGATGTGGGATGGGGGCGGTGAAGTGGCAAATGGAGTGTAGGGGAATGAGTAAGATTACACACTTTGGCTGACCAGGTTAGGTCATCTTTTTTTTATTATTCGTTCCTGGGATGTGGGCCAGCATTTATTGCCCATCTCTAATTGTCCTTGAGAAGGTGGTGGTGAGCCGCCTTCTTGAACCGCTGCAGTCCATGTGGTGAAGGTTCTCCCACAGTGCTGTTAGGAAGGGAGTTCCAGGATTTTGACCCAGCGATGATGAAGGAACGGAGATATATTTCCAAGTCGGGACAGTGTGTGACTTAGAGGGGAATATGCAGGTGGTGTTGTTCCCATGTGCCTGCTGCCCTTGTCCTTCTTGGTGTTAGAGGTCGCGAGTTTGGGAGGTGCTGTCGAAGAAGCTTTGGCGAGTTGCTGCAGTGCATCCTGTGGATGGTACACACTGCAGCCACAGTGCACCAGTGGTGAAGAGAGTGAATGTATCGGGTGGTGGGTGGGGTGCCAATCAAGCGGGCTGCTTTGTCCTGGATGGTGTCGAGCTTTTTGAGTGTTATTGGAGCTGCACTCATCCCAGGCAAGTGGAGAGTATTCCATCACACTCCTGACTTGTGCCTTGTAGATGGTGGAAAGGCTTTGGGGAGTCAGGAGGTGAGTCACTCGCCGCAGAATACCCAGCCTCTGACCTGCTCTTGTAGCCACAGTATTTATATGGCTGGTCCAGTTAATTTTCTGGTCAATGGTGACCCCCAGGATGTTGATGGTGGAGGATTCGGCGATGGTAATGCTGTTGAATGTCAAGGGATGGTGGTTAGACTCTCTCTTGTTGGAGATAATTTTACAACACCAAGTTATAGTCCAACGATTTTATTTGAAATCTACAAGCTTTCGGAGGATTCCTCCTTCCTCAGGTAAATGTCAGGAATTCCTCGAAGCCTACGCATTTATAAATCAGAGAACAATACATGGTGATTAAAGACTGCCCCTGCACCTGCCCATTGCCAAGGCAATCACCGTGTTCAGACAGAGAGGTGTCACCTACAGAACCCCCGAATATACATTCAACAAAAAAAACAAACAGGAAAAAAAACAGAGAGAGAGAGAGAGAGGCAGAAACATCCGGAAGGCAGAGAAAGCCAGCAAATGACCCGTTATATTAAAAACAGATAGCTTTTGTTCGCTGGTGGGCTTACGTGTAGCGTGACATGAACCCAAGATCCCGGTTGAGGCCGTCCTCATGGGTGCGGAACTTGGCTATCAATTTCTGCTCGACAATTTTGCGTTGTCGTGTGTCTCGAAGGCCGCCTTGGAGTACGCTTACCCGAAGGTCGGGGGCTGAATGTCCCTGACTGCTGAAGTGTTCCCCGACTGGGAGGGAACCCTCCTGTTTGGCGATTGTTGCGCGGTGTCCGTTCATCCGTTGTCGCAGTGTCTGCATGGTCTCGCCAATGTACCATGCTCTGGGGCATCCTTTCTCTGCCTTCCGGATGTTTCTGCCTCTCTCTCTGTTTTTTTTCCTGTTTGTTTTTTTTGTTGAATGTATATTCGGGGGTTCTGTAGGTGACACCTCTCTGTCTGAACACGGTGATTGCCTTGGCAACGGGCAGTTGCAGGGGCAGTCTGTAATCACCATGTATTGTTCTCTGATTTATAAATGCGTAGGCTTCGAGGAATTCCTGACATTTACCTGAGGAAGGAGGAAGCCTCCAAAAGCTTGTAGATTTCAAATAAAATCGTTGGACTATAACTTGGTGTTGTAAAATTGTTTACAATTGTCAACCCCAGTCCATCACTGGCATCTCCACATTGTTGGAGATAGTCATTGCCTGGCACTTGTCTGGTGCGAATGTTACTTGCCGGTTATCAGACCAAGCCTGGATGTTGTCCAGGGTTTGCTGCATGCGGGCTCGGACTGCTTCATTATCTGAGGGGTTGTGAATGGAACTGAACACTGTGCAATCATCAGCGAATATCCCCATTTCTGACCTTATGATGGAGGGAAGATCATTGATGTAGCAGCTGAAGATGGTTGGGCCTAGGACACTGCCCTGAGGAACTCCTGCAGCAATGTCCTGGCACTGAGATGATTGGCCTCCAACAACCACTACTATCTTCCTTTGTGCTAGGTATGACTCCAGCCACTGGAGAGTTTTCCCCCTGATTCCCATTGACTTCAATTTTACTAGGGCTCCTTGGTGCCACACTCTGTCAAATGCTGCCTTGATGTCAAGGGCAGTCACTCTCACCTCACCTCTGGAATTCAGCTCTTTTGTCCATGTTTGGACCAAGGCTGTAATGAGGTCTGGAGCCGAGTGGTCCTGGCGGAACCCAAACTGAGCATCGGTGAGCAGGTTATTGGTGAGTAAGTACCGCTTGATAGCACTGTCGTCGACACCTTCCATCACTTTGCTGATGATTGAGAGTAGACTGATGGGGCGGTAATTGGCCGGATTGGATTTGTCCTGCTTTTTGTGGACAGGACATACCTGGGCAATTTTCCACATTGTCGGGTAGATGCCAATGTTGTAGCTGTACTGGAACAGCTTGGCTAGAGGCGCGGCTAGTTCTGGAGCACAAGTCTTCAGCACTACAGCCGGGATGTTGTCAGGGCCCATAGCCTTTGCTGTATCCAGTGCACTCAGCCGTTTCTTGATATCACATGGAGTGAATCGAATTGGCTGAAGACTGGCTTCTGTGATAGTGGGGATATCGGGAGGAGGCTGAGATCGATCATCCACTCGGCACTTCTGGCTGAAGATGGTTGCAAACCCTTCAGCCTTGTGTTTTGCACTCACATGCTGGACTCCGCCATCATTGAGGATGGGGATGTTTACAGAGCCTCCTCCTCCCGTTAGTTGTTTAATTGTCCACCACCATTCACGACTGGATGTGGCAGGACTGTAGAGCTTTGATCTGATCCGTTGGTTGTGGAATCGCTTAGCTCTGTCTTTAGCATGTTGCTTCCGCTGTTTAGCATGCATGCAGTCCTGAGTTGTAGCTTCACCAGGTTGGCACCTCATTTTTAGGTATGCCTGGTGCTGCTCCTGGCATGCTCTTCTACACTCCTCATTGAACCAGGGTTGATCCCCTGGCTTGTTGGTAATGGTAGAGTGAGGAATATGCTGGGCCATGAGGTTACAGATTGTGCTGGAATACAATTCTGCTGCTGTTGATGGCTCACAGTGCCTCATGGATGCTCAGTTTTGTGCTGCTAGATCTGTTCTGAATCTATCCCATTTAGCACGGGGATAGTGCCACACAACACATTGGATGGTGTCCTCAGTGCGAAGGCTGGACTTCATCTCCACGAGGACTGTGCGGTGGTCACTCCTACCAATACTGTCATGGACAGATGCATTTGCGACAGGTCGATTGGTGAGGACAAGGTCAAGTAACTTTTTCCTTCGTGTTAGTTCGCTCACCACCTGCCGCAGGCCCAGTCTGGCAGTTATGTCCTTCAGGACTCGGCCAGCTCGGTCAGTAGTGGTGCCACCGAGCCACTCTTGGTGATGGACATGGAAGTCCCCCACCCAGAGTACATTCTGTGCCCTTGCTACCCTCAGTGCTTCCTCCAAGTCATGTTCAATGTGGAGGAGGACTGATTCATCAGCTGAGGGAGGGCGGTCGGTGGAAATCAGCAGGAGGTTTTCTTGCCCATGTTTGACCTGATGCTATGAGATTTCATGGGGTCTGGAGTCAATGTTGAGGACTCCCAGGGCCATTCCCTCTTGACTGTATATCACTGTACCGCCACCTCTGGTGGGTCTGTCCTGCCGGTGGGACAGGACATACCCAGGGATGGTGATGGAAGTGTCTGGGACGTTGGCTGCATGGTATGATTCTGTGAGTATGGCTATGTCAGGCTGTTGCTTGACTAGTCTGTGGGACAGCTCTCCCAATTTTGGTACAAGTCCCTAGATGTTCGTGAGGAGGACTTTTCCGGGTCGACTGGGCTTGGTTTGCCTTTGTTGTGTCCGGTGCCTAGTGGTCCGATGCCGGGTGGTCTGTCCAGTTTTATTCTTATTATGGCTTTTTTTTTTAGCAAGATTGTACAACTGAGTGGCTTGCTAGGCCATTTCAGAGGGTAATTAAGAATCAACCACATTACTGTGGGTCTGGAGTCACATATAGGCCAGACCAGGTAAGGACGGCAGGTTTCCTTCCCTAAAGGACATTAGTGAACCATTGAAACGCCTCCTGCACTGTTTGCAGGTGCGTGATATGTTGGTGGTGCTGGTGACCTCCTCTGCCACCTTGAGCCAGGCCTTCGTGGTGGCAGAGGCAGGCCGCTTCCTCCCGTCCGCCGGGTGGAAAATCTCCCTCCTCCTCCTCCTCCTCCTCACCCCATCCAGTAAGACCTGGAGTGAGGCATCATTGAACCTGGGAGCAGCCTTCCCCCTGGGCTGCTCCATGCTGTAATTTTGCCTTCTTTCTGCAGCATCAATCAGTGGAGGACTGCCCCTTTAAATAGGGCTCCTCCAGCTGACAGCCTATGATGCGGGTGCGCATCTGCCCGCTGTGCAGCTTTCCAGCGCGAAACCCGGAAGCCAAGGTAAGTGGCTTCAATTTACTTACGATCGCGTGCCAAACCCACCAATTTCACTGGGCGCGTTACCCACGTGCCCATTCGACCCCCCGCTGCCAACCCGCCTCCCTCCTAATATCGGGCCCTATGTGTCATCTTGGATATAACGTGGTGAGGGTGTCGGGAGAAGAAAGACATACAAGATAAAAAGAACAAAAAAATGAAAGCTCAGAGGAGCATTGACTATAAAAATATTGATAAACTAAAGACAAGTAAGGTTATGACATACAGAGAGAGTAAGAGAGAGGAACGGGGTGTGATTGGAGGCTAAAGGTGAGAGAGGATATTTTATCTGTTGACAAGTTTTTTCCTTGTATCCTGTCCAGGAGAGAGATGTTAGAAGAACTTGCATAGATCTGGGATCAGTATGGCTTTATGGAAAATTTAAAAATGCTGAGAAGAAAAATTGCTTGACACAAAATAAGAAACTGAGTTTCCTGGAGGCAGCTTTAGTAATACAAGAGAAGTGGGGGGTCCATTTGAGGTTGAAAGAGATTGTGAGGTCAAGACAGATGAAGAAGGACTATGGCTAACATCATCAAAGGTAAGAGCTGGTAACTGTTAGTTTGACTTTAAGTGTGCTGCACTGTTGCATCCTGTCAAGTAAAGGGTACATCATGTCACTAGAGATTGCAGTTAGCACTAAAGTTTCACAGAGTTATAAAAGGAGTTGAGGGTAAGTATTTGCTGTGCCATCACAATCTTAGTCATGGAGAGTACACTTCCATCTGCAGAAAAATTAATAAATATATAATGTATGTAGTCAACCATCCATCATTGTTTCCTGAGGTGAAGTGAGAGTGAGAGGAGAGTGTTTAAATACTTCCTGAATGCTTTTTTTTAATCATAGCAGGCTGGCACTGCATTGCGATGGCATCCACAGTGTGACTTCAGCTGATCTGATGTCCTGCACTGCACATTTGTTCTCTGCTCCTTTTATAATTTCACTTTAGAAAATATAGATCCCATGTGATCAGCTTCATTACCTTGCTGCTCTTTTCTACAGGGAAAATCAAGTTTTCATGAAAAAGCTACCAAATTGGAAAATCTAACTTGCCATTTTTTCCCCAGAATCTAGTCTTGGGTCATTTCTGATTTTCACATTAGTTCACCACTTCTCCTTAGTTAATATTTAGACCTATACTTCTATTTACTGCAGTATTCATTTATTTAATTCAACAATAATTTGGGAGCATGAAACAAATGTGGAGCTTTGGGACAATACATTCAAAAAAATAAATTTAATTGGTATAGTTTTGGAAGGAATTGAGTGAAACTAAGTTCTCATTTAAACAATATGGCTGGTACATTAAAAACAGAAAATACAGGAAACACACACCAGGTCAGGCAGTATTTGTGGAGAGAGGAAGGTAAGGTTAATGTTTCAGGTCTTACCCTTTGTCAGAACTAAATATTGCAGGTAAACTGTTTGTATAACACTGAGTGGTGTAATTTAGTCCTCTTCAACAAATAGTGATTCAGTGAAAGAAATGGCCTAGTTTAATTGTGTAATACATTCAGTATGAGATATTTCACTATTATGAAGTTGATGGGGGTTAAATTGGTTAACCCCCAAATCTGGGCACGGGCATTGCGGTGCGCGATTAACCCTCGCCCGGTGGTTCCGACGCAGGCAGCATGTGAGATTCGTGCTGCCTCCTCACTTACCTGATTGTAGCGCAGCAGTCAGGCCTAGCTGCGATGTTCTCACTAGCTTTGCACTTCTTACCAGCAGGGAGGCCCAGATTTCGCGTGAGTTGCTCGCACCTCTTAAAGGCAGCCTGCACCTCTTAAAGGCAGTCTGCACATCTTATGTGCAAAATATAAGAAACGCGTCTGCATGGAGTCTGAACGGAGATCAGACATCGCCCTTGTAAAACACAGATGCAGCTCCCGTCCCTATGTTTACAAACTGTTGAGTTATGTTAAAATATTGAATAAAGGTTGCGCACTACTAAATCCCACATCCTCCAATCAGCATGCCAGATCTCACTAATCTGCCGATGTGAGTTTGTACCAGGCCTGCAAAAGACCGTGCAAGGTTCTCTGCTGATGCACTAGAGGCCTTAGTGCAAGAGGTGGACACAAGGAGCGGCATCCTATATTCAGAGGGGGCAAAAGGCCTTCCAGACATATGCTCAAGAGGCAGTGGGAGGCAGTCGGGGACAAAGTCAATGCGAGGTGCATAGTACCACGAACATGGATGCAGTGCAGGAAGAAGTTCAATGCTTTGACATGAACGGTCAAGTTGAGTGAGGTCAACTGTCAAGTGGCATCTCCTACCAACTGCACCACTAGCCGCATCCACTGTTCCACGCACTATACCCTCCATCACCCACATACCAACAAACTCTTTCAATCAGTACTCAACTCTTCCAATCAGATGCTTCCTCTCACCCTCACACATTACTACTGTTGCAAGCCACACACTCACAACTCACAGGTCACACACACTGGCAGCTATTCAACCATGACAGGCACATCACCTGGATATCCTGCAGGACACTCACCGACAAACTTCTCATTTTCTTGCAGGTGGCGCATAACAGGAGGCAGCAAGTGGCAGTGGCATTCAGTCCCTTGAGCCTGTTCCGCCATTCAGTGGTTGATCTTGACCTAAGTCCATATACCCGCCTTAGCCTCATATCCCTTAATACCCTTGGTTCACAGAAATCTATCAATCTCAAATTTAAAATTAGCAATTGAGCTAGCATCAGCTGCTGTTTGCAGAAGAGCGTTCCAAACTTCTACCACCCTTTGCGTGTAGAAGCGTTTCCTAACTTCCCTCCTGCAAGTCCTGGCTCTAAGTTTTAGGCTATGTCCCCTAGTCCTATTATTCAAGTATAGGAGACCTTCAAAAACAGGTACAAATGCATCAGCAGCCAGAAGCAATAATCCAGCAACTAAACTGTAAATCCTGCATGGTCCCTTTAAATAACACTGGTGCAGGGCCCTCCAGGCTGTCCAAGACATGTTCAGCTGGTTGTGGTTAAGACAGTGCATTGGCTGGAGCATTGAGTGCCAAAATGGTATCTATCTCTTTAAATCAGCTAGAAGCGTGCACGTGCATTCAGGACGCCATTCTGGGACCTCAGATGGCCACAAAGAGCCTGAAAAATGGGCGCTGCACAGCCGAATTTCTAGCCCGATGTCTTCCAGTAAGACACAGACTGAAGAATCTACTGCAAGGTGTCATTAGCACCATTCATTGAAGAGTGCTGATAGATCAAATACATGTCCCACAGTGAACCTGTATCTACAAAACAGAATGGGGAAAAAAATGTTACTCACAACTTAATAACCTTAGAAAGTCGTTACCATCCAACCTACATTAAAACTCTGGTAATGGTTTAATTTATAAAATTGAATCCTTTTAAAAATTCTGGTGATTTTATAAGGTCATTTTGAACACAAAGATTGAAGCAAATGTGCTGCTCCAGTGGCATCATCCAATAATATCAGTGGCAGTTGGGAAAATGCCAAATTGAGTGATACAGAACCAAAAAAGGATATAGAGGCATTGGAGAAGGTGCAAAAAAAAATTCACAAGGGTGATACCAGAACTGAGAGGATATACTTATCAGGAAAGACGAAACAGACTGGGGCTCTTTTCTCTAGAAAAGAGGGGTGACCTGATAGAGGTCTTTAAGATAATGAAAGGGTTTGATAGGGTAGACATAGAGAAAATGTTTCCACTTGTGGGGGGAGACCAGAATTAGAGGTCATAAATAAAAGATAGTCACTAATAAATCCAATAGGGAATTCAGGAGAAACTTCTTTACCCAAAGAATGGTAAGAATGTGGAATGCCTTACCACAAGGAGTAGTTGAGGCAAATAGCATAGATACATATAAGGGGAAGCTAGATAAGCACATGAGGGAGAAAGGAATAGAAGGGTATGCTGATAGGGGTAGATGAAGTAAAGAGGGAGGAGGCTCGTGTGGAGTATAAACCAGTTGGGACGAATGGCCTGTTTCTGTGCCTTAGACTCAATGTAACTTAATGTAGCAATGTGAAAAGAGATGTGTTCCCTAAGCTATGATGAGTTGTGACTGCCATAGATGAACTACAATTAGCCTCTGCTGTGCCATGGAAGGGGGGAAAGAATCAAACAGGCTTCCAGTAACCAGTGCTGGAAGGTGCGTGTGTATGACTCTTGATTGAGGACAGGATCGATCTTAGCCCATGGTCATATTGCCTTCCAGTACTTACTATCTAAGGGTACATATAAAGAATAGTCACTTGGACGAGATCCATGGATCAATATCTCAGCAATAGTCAATAATTTTAGGTTATGGGAGAAAATTGGCAGGAAGGGGGTAAGAATATATTTTTAAAATGTATTCAGATACAGGTTTACATTCAGTTTTAAAAAAAATCCACGCCAGCCCCACTCATCAATGACTCACTTCTCAACAAGGTCCTTTAACAGGTGTTAAGCCTCTAATTTACATATTAAAGGGGCCCAGCATCTGGTTTAGGCGTCCGCCTGGGACACCTAGAAAATGGGCCCCATGAATTTTGTAGTGGGACCAACACATGTGTGGAGGGTGGAGAACGTCCCACTGTTAAATTGGTGTGCTTTGCGTCATTCTACGCCCTAACAATGGGCGCAATGCATAGCAGTTTATGGCCCCCACTATTTCTCTTCCTACCCCCTCCCATTTTGTTGAGTTATACTGTAGGGCATACTTATCTTCCAGTTTCCAGTTCTGACAAAGAATCTACACCCGAAATTAACCTTTTCTCTTCCCAGATGCTGATGTGTATTTCCAGCATTTTTTGTTTTTATTTCGAAGAGTGTTCATGCTTTGTGACAGATTCTGGATTCAACATTAACTTGTATTTGTATAGTGCTTCTAGTGTAATAAAACGGCCCAAAGCATTTCCCACAGGAAGGAACGGATCAAGTGATGGTATAAGAAATAAGTGAGGTGACCAAGGAATGATTGACAAAATAGGTTTTGAGGAGGCTTTTAAAGGCAGGGAGGGAAGTAGCAAGTTAAAGAGTTTAATGTGGGAATTCCATATGAACTGGATTCTTCATAAAAATTATATTTCAGTGCCAGTCTGTCCCTTTCCATGCTTTTCTCTAGAAGGTGCTAATTCTTGCTGGGCTTCAGTTCTATTGGGACAAGTAATTCTCATATCGTTGTCCAAATGAACATTCTTCATGTGTGTATTTTAAGCACTGAATGTTGCTAGGCTATTCTTTCATGGAGGGCATCACACCTGACCTCAATTCTATCCTCAATTTACGCTCACATGGAATTTTTTTTAAAAATGTATGGAAGCCACTGAACACAATCTCTTCTTGATGGCCAACATGATAGACTTTGAAGCAAAGTTTCCACAGCCTGTAATATCTGGCTGTCTGAGGAAGTTGGCCTATTCAAAGGCTCCCATTGTAACGAGAACAGGCTGTCAGTCTCTGCATCCTCTTTCAGACAAAGGTTAAAGAAGACACCAATAAAACATTTCACTTTACATCCATTTCATAAATGAATCACATGAATGTGAAGTAAGGTACAGCTATGCCCTGAATACTAATTCTTATTTTCTATGATTAATTGCATTGCTGTTTGTAATTTTATGATCTTTGAACCAGTGACCATCTTAGCATTTGGCAACATCAAAACAGAAAGAACTCTTTCTAATTCAACATTTGATTTGAATTTCAGCTTTATGATCATGCACAAAATGTCACCAGCAAATTTAAATTTAATAACTGTGTATCTGAATGACTACAACCATACATTAATCACTGAAACCATTAAATCCCTTTTTACAATTAAATAATAAAGTTGTACTTTTCCAAATGTGCAGATGGTTTTAAAACTAATTACATTTTCCTTGTACCATCAAAGTATGTCACTTAGTGTAAAATTGTGAACCAGGTAGGTGAATGCAACTCGATTAAGTCTTATTAGATATCTCTTTATTAATCCAGACATCCAAACTGGGGACAGTGGAGAATTGTACAAATAAGATTCCCACTTTTGCTGCATCTTTGCAAACTATCCTCTTCACTGATTTTCCTTGACTTCACTTCAGTAGTTTTTAACTACTTGTTCCATCAAACTATGCTATAATATCCTCAAATGCAAAACACATCACTTATTTTTTAAACTGCTGGCAGCTAATCCTAAATTTGTTGCTGTTATTCCAGATCAGTCAGCATTGATAAATATTTAATTCAACTTTTCATGCCTCATTATGGAAGTTTTTTTGTAATTGTTTTAAACTTGGCACAGATCAGGCTATTGCATCCAGTAGCAAATTTAAGTGAGATGCCTTGAATTGCCTTTCACCTCATATACAGAACCATGTACAGGATTTATCTGCTGTACTCTGGGTTTCTCCTTAATTAGATGCCTCAGTTAGATGGGCGTTGTCACTACAATGAAGAGTTTTTTGGAGCATACAGTTCCTGAAACCTGCTCTGAAAACACTTACATTTTGCAATGTTGGTGGTCAGGGCATGTTCAGACTGAGGGAGCTGCTTTTGCCATGACAACTTTTGCAGAGCTTGGTGTTTTAAAAATTAGTTTTGAATACTTTACAGATTTATAACATTAGACATAATCTATGATATTAGACATATCTTTGAAATCAGTCACTGTGGAATGCTCCTTGGTTTACAAACCCCAACGACTTTCCCCCTTTAACTGCTAATTAAATCAAAGCCACAGTATTCTCTCGTCTTAAGGGAGTGTTGCACTGTTGGAGGTGCCATCTTTCAGATAAGACATTGAACCGAGGCCCTGTCTGCCCTCTCAGGTGGACGTAAAAGATCCCGTGTCACTATTTCGAAGAAGAGCAGCAAAGTTCTCACTGGTATCCTGCTCAATATTTATCCCTCAACCAACATCACTAAAACAGATTATCTACTCATTATCACATTGCTATTTGTGGAACCTTGCTGTGCGCAAATTGGCTGCCTCGCTTCCTACAACTCAACAGTGACTACACTTCAAAAGTACGTCATTGACTGTAAAGCACTTTGGGACGTCCTGAGGTCGTGAAAGGCATTATATTAATTCACGTCTTATATATTTCAAGGAGGAATTTAAAGTTCTTAGCTTACCTCGCAGCTATGTGTTCCATCACAGTAAAAATGGTAGTGGTTGGATTGAATATGTCATGATTTTTCCAATAAATATATTTTGAATTACATAATGGTGAGTTCCTTGTCTATTCCTATTAATGTGAATCCCACACTACTGAAAGCTTGTACAACTGGGTTTATATCCATCTATAATCTATAATATAATAAAACACCAGGACTACATACATTTCCTGTTGCCCATATCACAATTCACTATCTCACTTCTGCGACACAGTTTATTGTAAGCAGAACCCTAAACAAATTTTCTGTATCACACTTGCAACTTACTGGCTCAAATTTCATACTAATTAAACTGTGACACATCGCCCTAGAACAAAAAGGGAGCTTACCAATCAACAAACAAGAATGAAGGCACCAAACATGAAAACACTAAGGCGGTTAAATTGAATAAGGCCTATTGTTGGGCGCGGGTAGCGTGATCCGCTATTAACCCGCACCCAATGGCCTCTGCACAGGCAGCATGTAAACTTCGTGCTGCCTGCTAATTGGCACGATAGCACCGTGCAGCCAGCGCTACCCGTGCTGCTGAGAGGCTGCATGGAGAATCAGGAAGTCAGAAATGGGGCATGCTCAGCACAGGTCATCGGCAGCCTACACCTCTTAAAGGTGCAGGTGCACATTTTAAATGGCATATGCACAGTCCACTGGGAGGAGGGAGAGATGGCCGGAAGGATGGCAGGACCGGCGCGAGAGAGGATCCCATGCTTCTCCGATGATGCACTGGAGGCCCTGGTAGAGGGGGTGGATGAAAGGAGGGCCAACATGTACCCGCAGGGTGGCAGGAGACCTTCCAGACCCCAGCTCCACAGGCATTGGGAGGCTGTGGCCCAGTAAGTGAATGCCAAGAACATGGCACCACGCAGGTGGGTGCAGTGCCGAAAGAAGTTCAATGATTTGACATGAGTGGTCAAGGTGAGTGAATGCAAGTGTCACATCCAACTAACTGCACCACTCCTCCATGCATCACACCCCCTGTCACCCACCCACCAACAAACACTGCCCATCCATACGCAATGCTGCACTTGGCATGCTGCATCTCACACGCGCATAGTGCCACACTTGCAGACCATACAAACACCACTCACAGGTCACACACACTGGCAGCTATTCGACCATGACAGGCACATCACCCAGACATCTTGCAGGATACTCACTGACACACTGACCTCTGTCTTGCAGGAGAAGGTGGCGCATAATAGCTGCAGCAGGAGAGACCTGAGGGAGGACAGGCACGCCTACACGTTCTCACCCCCTTGGAGGAGACGGTGCTTTGGATCATTGGACAGACCGTTGCTGCACCCATGACCACATGCTGCGCTGGAGGTCCCGATGAAGGGGGTCTCTCATATCTAATACTCCTTCTCGTTTCCCACATCTCCCTCCTCCCATAATCTTTTCTGACTCACGTGCTGCAGATGCTATCAGCACGCATGGCTTACTGCTGCACAACTCAACCTGTTTCCCTTTGTCATTGCAGATACCCAAGAACATGTTGTGGCACCCTCCAAGGAGGAGGAGAGGGACACTGAAGCCACACTATCACTCGATCTGACACTTGCTTCGACCAGCTCAGAGACTGACCCTGCGTGTCCTTTAGAGGTTAGGTTAGAGGAGGGATCTGCACGTAATGAGACACCGGGCACAAGTGCGTAGGAGCTGGGGCGGGGTGGAACGGATACCACAGGTGCCAGCTCGCCAGAGGGCGACGTCGCTCACTGGTTCTGCTGCAGAGGAGTCAGATGAGGACTTGGGTGGTTAACTCCATCAGCACACCTGCGGAACCCACCATGGCGCAGCGCCTCATGGCCGATCTATTGCAGCACAAACTGATGTGATCAAAGGTCTGCAAGCTACGGTTGCTGTTTGACCGCTACAATGGAAGCTCAGACCGTCGCTATTGTGGACCTGGGGACCACTGTGGAACGGGGCTTCCTGGGCATCACAGCACTCTAGCAATTTGTTCTCCACCTGATCACCACGATTACTGAGGCGCCGCCCAGGGAGAGTGGCAATGGCGCCATGGCAGTCGGACCTGCTGAGCTCTCTCAGGACGACATATTCCTGCTCCCACCCCTGCACTCCGCCTGTGCCCCTGTTGTTGCCTATTGGCCAGCCAGGCCAGACTGCTGCAGCCCATGCTGAGATGGTGCAGTCTGAAGCCGGGCCCTCCCGGCCCAGAGCTGCTCGAGATCATCCTCCAAGGCCATCTGCACGCTCCTCCAGTGAAGGCCAGCAGCCTTCCACTGCCCATGCCTCAGCCACCGGGGAAGCACCTCGTAGGAGCATTGGTTAGGTAAAGGCACACAAATAACAGGCACTAAGGGTGAATAGTTCTGTTCTGTTTCCATAATTTTATTTGTTAATTGATAACTTTGATTTTGCATTTGTTGGTGGTTTTTATTTGTGTGATGAGCTGTAGAGGAAAGCAATGTGTAATCAGATGGAGGGCGATTTGATGGTCACTTGGGAGTGGACAGATGGGGAGTGTAGAACTGTTGGTGAGTTGGGGGATGTCGTTCACATTATTGATAGTGGGCACGGATCAAGCAATCACACAGATCCTTTGCAGACAAGGCATGTGTTCCCTGTTGCACCCTTGCATCTTCCTCCACTTCCTCTTCCAGCTCCTCCCCCTCCTCAGCCTCTTCCTCCTCCTCCTCCTCAGCCTCTTCCCCCTCAGCCTCTTCCTCCTCTTCCTCCACCTCTGGCTCAGGGTCTTCTCCGATCATCGGTGGCAAGGGCTGGTCCCTCATGATGGCGAGATTGTGCAGCATGCAGCATAACACCACGAATCTTCCCACCCGCTCAGCAGAGTACTGGAGTGCTCCTCCAGACCAGTCCAGGCAGCAGAAGTGTTGTTTCAGGGGGCCTATGGTGTGCTCCATGACGTTGCATGTGGCAGCATGGCTCTCATTGTAGGCCTGCTCTGCATGTGTGCCTGGGTTCCTGACTAGAGTCATGAGCCATCACGTGAGGGGATAGCCCTTGTCACCCAGTAGCCAGCCTTTGATCTGCCGAGCCAGGTGAAAGATAACTGGCACGTTAGACTGCCGCATAACAAAGGCGTTGTGACAGCTCCCAGGGTAGCAGGCATCGACTTCCATGATTTCATGCATGTGGTCGCACACCAGCTGCACATTCAAGGAGTCAACATATTATGTTGACGCAGACAGCCGAGTTGATATGCAGGGCAATGTGCGTGCAGTCGATGGCACCCTGCACCATGGGGAAGTCAGCAATGCGAGCGAACCCCATGCTCACTTGTTCTGCTTGTCTCTGTCAAGAGGGAAGGTGATGAACCTGTCCCTCATATAGTGCGTCTGTGACCTCCTTTATGCAGCAGTGCACTGCATACTGCGAGATGTTACACATGTTGCCAGCAGAGGCCTGAAATGATCCTGAGCCGTCGAAATTCAGCACCACGGTTACCTTCACAGCCACAGGCAATGCTGTCCTTGCCCTGCTCTGAGGCTGTAGTTGTGGCCGCAGCAGCTCTCTGTCATGGCTTCCTTGGTGAACCTCAGCCATCGGATTCAATGCTTCTCCCTCATGTTGAGGTACGAGAATTGTTCCCGGAAGGCCCTCATTGGATATGGCTTCCTGTTCAGTGCCCTGCACCTCCTCATCCTCCACCTCCTCGCAGCTTGACCTGCTGTGCGTGGCCTCTCTGCATGCTCCCAGTCATGCTCAATGCCCAGTGGGAGCCCTAGCAGACCACCTATGGTTGCTAGGAATGTTGTTCAACCACGGTTGTAACTTTTCGAACCACTCTCAAATGTACTCTAGGAACTCTCAGTAAGTAAAGGTAGCTTCAAAAAAACACTTCCTATTCCACCAGGAACCAGAAGCAATAATCCAGCAACTAACCTGCAACACCTGCATGATCCCTTTAAATAGCGCTGGTGGGAGGTCCTCCAGGCTGTCTAAGACATTTTCAGGTGTGCGTGGTTACTACTGTGTGTTGAATTGAGCATTAAGTTCCAAAATGGTGTCTATCACTTTAAATCAACGTTGCACAATGATTGTACGCATTTTCTCCCTACTTTACATGCTGCCAGCGTTCGGTATTTATGCATGCGCTAATACCTATATAGATGGCGGCCGGCGCACGTCACACTGGAACGTGTGTGCACGCCAAGGCCCCATCTTGGCACTTCGCGAGGCCGCGTAGCACCGAAACAACGGGCGTTACACGGCCCAATTTCTAGCCCCCGAATCAAAAGTGAGTAGTGAGCAACAACTACTAATAAAAAAGTAGGTGAACCAATCAAATCACTCCAAATATCTTTTGGCTGTTATCATGAACTCTCACTAGCTGAGAAACTTAATACGGGAAGTATGGTTTGTTACATAACAAAGACATAAAAAGTACAAAATTACAAGAAAATGATTACATGAACAAAAAAGCACCATATTCTTAGCCTGAAAATCCTTGGGCCCATTTCACTGGTCTAAGTGTGGCAAAGTAGGTATCACTGACTTCACTCCTGATCCTGCCAGAGTATCTGTGGTCAACGTGTCATCAGCTCATTTAAGCAGCTTTGGTGGGGGTCCGTGTCAATATGGGTACATCTTGGGTATCTGTTACAGGAAGGAGGCAGAAAAAGCAGCGCTGCCAAGCTGCTCCGGAGGCCAGCACACGGAAAATTCTTTTCCAGTGTTACCAAGGAGGCTGATATTGAGTATCCCAGCATTCCTCTGGAGGGTGAAGGCCAGGACTCAGGCCTTGAAGTTCCACCCACCCAGGTGCCATTTTCAAGTCTGACCTGATTTCTCACCCCTGCCAGGTCCCTTGCACCTGACTTACCTGTCCCCCACATTGTACAAGTGAGTCCAAGGAAATTCAGGGCTGTATTTCAGGTGTTATATCAATGTATGTCATTGGACACTTCATCCTCTCTGAAAACCACGGCTGGAGTTCATCGTCTTTCCAGGTCCAAAACTGGCAGCTGAAGAGACTTAACAATTGCAACCTCCAGCAAGCACTAGGCCTATAATTCCCAGCATGCTGCAGTCTGACCTTGTGAATTGTGGAGAGAACTCCCAGCCTGCTGCCTGCATCAGTATTAGTCTCTGCAGAAAATTTGTGCTCCCCTTGAAACCTGAAGAAAGAATGACTATAAATGTTATTGACAAGTTTGTTTTTCCTAAAAGCTTCAAATCAAGTTAAGGCATGAACTTTTGAAGGTAAATTTTGACAGGAAATCTTTTTTCTAAGGGTTGTTTATTTACTGGCAGAGAAACAGAATGATAGACAGGCAGAAAGAGACAGAGAAACCGAGACAGGGACACAGAAAGATGGAAAGAGGCAGAAAAGAAAAAAAAAGTCAGAGCAGGCAGTTGCAGCCATTACTTTGCCCGTAGTGTCAGACATTTTTTCCCCCTCATTGACACTTTAATTTTAATTAGCAGCATGCTTTAAAATGCCCGTGTTCTGCCTCTCTCAGCCCGCCTAACATTGAAAGAGTTTCCAGCTGGTTACTCTAACAGCTGGTCATATAATCAGCTCGTGAGCAGCTCACCAGCATTGATTGAAATTAAAGTTTGGATTGAATTACCAGTAAGTGCAGCATGTGCCGAAAGTACAAGCAGTTGTTTGAATGACTGGGTGGAAACTTCCATCACTCCTAGGCAGGTTGAGAGAGGCACAACACCAGCACTTTATAATATACTGCTAACTAAAAATAACATGTTGGTCAATAGAAAAATTGACAGGGAAAGTTACATTCTAGGATGAAAATGACAAGGTTTCTCCCAGGATAAGGCACCGTAACACATCACATGCCCCAACTATAATAATAAAGTCTGCATTTTATGGTGGAATGGTCCTGTCATTCTGAAACAGCACATACTCTGATTTACTGTAAGCAACCCCATGGCTAGTATATACAAAAGTATCATTGTATCATAGTATGTTACAGCACAGAAGGAGGCCATTCGGCCCATCGTGCCTATGCCAGCTCTTTGAAAGAGCTATCGAATTAGTCCCACTCCCCTACTCTTTCCCCATACCCTGTAAAATTTTTCCCTTCAAGTATTTATCTAATTCCCTTTTGAAAGTTATTATTGAATCTGCTTTCACCATCCTTTCAGGCAGTTCATTCCAGATCATAACAACTCTGCATAAAAAAATATTTCCTCATGTTACCTCTGGTTCTTTTGCCAATCACCTTAAATCTTTGTCCTCTGGGTACCCTTCTGCCATTGGAAAAAGTTTCTCCTTATTTACCCTTTCTGAGGCCTTGACATCCTTCCTAAAGTGCGGTGCCCAGAATTGAACACAGTACTCCAGCTGAGGCCTAACCAGTGTTTTATAAAGGTTTAGCATAACTTCCTTGCTTTTGTTCTCTATGCCTCTATTAATAAAGTCTTGCATCTAGCACAAGCTTGATACAACTCAGATATCACACTTCAAAGTTAAGAATCTTAAGAACATTCTAAATGGATAAATAACTTTGAAAACATCAGAGGAATATTATATGGGAATACGAAGTGCTTGTTCACTAATATCAGCAACAGAAATTTTAACAGCAAACATTTTAGGTACAGGAAAAGGCAGTCACTTTTTGATAGTTCAGTCTCATCTCACTATATCCCAAAGACCCTTCTCACTCCAGAAATGCACTTACTTACATGTGGAACCCATTTATATTGTTAACTTCAATAGCTGTCTCTGGTAACCTATCTCACATCTCTATTGACCACTGGGTAAAACAGGGGTGTAGTACATAAATGAACATTTAAGAGATTAGGGTGGTGAAATTGGTCTTCGGTAAATGTGTAAAATGGGCAATAGTGAATCGGCAGTCCGTTTTACACCCCACAATGCATAAGAAAATCTGGCGTTGTGTATAACGGGCTGCCGATTTGATATCGCCTGTTTTGCGCTTTTGCTGAAGACCAATTTGTCCCCCTAGCACTTGTATTGTGAAAGCAAATGTTTGGACTGCAAAATTACACACAGGAAAGAATTATCCTTCATTAAAACCCGATACCTAATGATTGCTAAAACAGTATTTGCCCTCACTGGATCATCAGGGAATGTAGACTCACAGTGATCAAAGGAAACAGAGATTGGATTAAGGCATTCCAAATTCTTTGGAACAATGGACTGGAGCTTGCTGGAAAAATAATGGTGTGTTAGCGACAACACGGCGTTATTAATATGCAAATCGGCCAGCAAATTCAGGGGTTATGAGAGATGCCGTGAGTTGCAAATCTCCAGAACTTGCTGGTCGGTTTACGCCACTCCGCTGTTTGCTTCGCACAAACAGCATCTCTCTTAGCCGCCCCTTTATTTTTAAGAACTTGCTGGATTTGTACATTAGTTGTGCATTAAACTCGCCACAGAAAGTTACGTCTGGTAATTAATAGCATAAGTACCCTTTTAATGATGTGATAACTGTTAATGTACTGCCAATCAATCTCTCTGGCCCAGAAAGGGAACAATTGAAACTGTGGCGTCTCATCCCTTCAGGTAGTGAATTATTCTTAGAGATTTTAAAAATGTCAAATTATAAATTTGTACATTTTTTTCCTGTCCTTTCTGTCTTTTTTTTTCTCTCTCTCTTAATCCAATCTTTCTTTCCCTCTCTTTATTGCTCTTTCTTTACCTGATTTGACTCTAATTCACCCCATTTCCTTCTCTGGCTTTCATCTGTTTCTTTCTCAATCCTTAAATCTCATCGGTTAAGGAGATACACTGTTGGTCCCATTGTTCACTAAGGTCCCAGATGACCTGTTGCCCTCGCTGCTCAAGTGCAAAAAACATTGGAGCTGAAGGATGCAGCAAAAAGTCTAACTAACGGTGTCCGCTGTGAGCTGTCCTGCTCCAGCAAGATCAGGCCCAATAGCAGGTACAGATACAAACTCATCTTTGAATTGGATACAGGCCATCACCAGACCATCAGGAATTAGGCCTTCCATTGACCACTAGACCAGACGAAAACATAAACCTAAAAGCATACACTACTTTTGTTAATGCGATCCCCTCCACTAACATACTTCCAAATCAGTAATATCTGAATTGGCACAAACTTCGACATTTAATGAATTAATGGAAGCCCACCCAATTAGGTCACTTGAGGTTTTTGGTTGGTCAAATCCTCCGCCCAGAGATAGAGACCATTATCACAAAAGATCACCTTAGGGTTGCCATCCCCTCCGTAAAGTCTCCAGGAATTAAAGATTAATCTCCTGGACACTGCTGTGAGAAACGCAGGAGAAAACTCATGGGGGCATTAAATAAATGATGCAATTTTTTTTCATTTTCTTTGAACACTTTCATTTATTAGTTATAAAAATATTGGAGATGCGGAAAAAAGGCTGTGACTGGACGGGAAGTCATGTGATGAAACCTCCAGCCATATGTCCAACCAGAGTTGGCAACCCTATCACCTGATCAATCCACAGCGTGAATACTGTGTAAATACAAATGGTGATTTTAATAAAGGGGATCATGATGGTTCCAGTATCCAACATATGGTAAAGATTAGAAACATTAATTTGCCTTTTCCTTTACAGATACTAATTGGTTACTATGTATTTCCAGCATTTTCTGTTTCATTCCACCATTGTTGTCTCAAGATTGGTGTAACTTGATATCCATAGTTAAGTACAGGAAGTGCCTTGACAATTCCCTCTGACCTGGAAATGTTGGTGTTATTGACAGCTGAATGCAGTTTATTGAAATGACTGATGAATAGACATCACATGTTTGAAGGTCTAAAGTCTTTTCTAGTTTGTTACTAACTGAACTTATTAACAAATACCAGAATAGTTATCATGATTTACAAGAGACAATTGGTTTCTTTAGTTGGCTCAAAGTCCTCTAGCCCAGGATCAGACTTCATGAACCTTTCATTCCAGCCACTTGTTGATAGTTAAGAATGTGACATGTTTACTTTTATTCTATTTGAAAAAAATTGTTCCATTTAAATAAATAGGAATCTGAAATTTGCTTTTAGAATCTCACTATTTGCTTTTTTATTCTGTTGACAGTTGCGAATGTGGGATTTATGCTACAAATGCAGCTTTTCTGGTTCGGCTTTTTATGTTTATTGTCTTAGAATTCAGAATTAGTTCTTGACCCACATGTTTTTAGCAGGGACGAATGACTATTAATCAACTAATCAAGAATCTTCTATTTTGCTTAGCCAGATTTTAATCTGGTAATCATCAACATTCCCATGTGTGTGCTGGGGTAGGAGAATGAAAACTGATTTAATCATCTTGAAGTCCCCAACTCCTGCATAAGTCATTACACATTGAGTAGATAATGGCTGTTATATCTATATGTAGATAATTAACAATATTTCTTAGAGTAGATAATGATCTATGTGTACATAATAATCATTATTAGCATAAGTGAACCATGACCATTATTACCATAAAAAGATAAAATCATTATTATTGTGAGGTTGATAACAGTTATCTCTATGAGTAGATAACAGCAATGGTTACTGTCACCATGACCAAATAATGACGATAGTTATTACCTTTGTGAATCGGCAATGTCCATAGCTTGTTGATAGCTTAGTGGGGTATAAATTTATCTTGGGTTGTAGCGCAAAACAGGCGCTATTCAATTTTCCAATGGAAAAGAAAATCGGGCAAAGTGCAAAACAGGTTGCCGATTTGCTGTTGCCCCAAGTTGGATTTATACCCCAATGAGTTTATCCAGCGAGCAGGTAATTGCCATATACACTAGGAAGGTCTCAGATTCAATTCATGATCTGTTCCCAGTTATCTGATTTAAACAGAGGTAGCTACCAATCAGCGCAGTAAATCTGGGTTAAGTAGGGGGGAAAATGCTTGTGAGAGGAAGGAAGGGAAAAAATTAGCAGAAACAAATTGGGAAGGAAGCAAAATTAAGGAAGCAAAATTACTGACTCTATTTGTCATTCTATCTAATTATAATACTGTTGAAGTTTCTGGCCTTTCAACAGATTGATCTATGCATTTGGAAACTAAAAATCCCAATAAACATAAAGAAAAATAAGGAAAGAGCAAAAACTGCTTCAACTGATAAACACACCAGATTAATTCAACCTTGTTATTGATAAAGCATTGCAGCGTAGGCTGAAAAGTTGCATCAGACTGACAAGTGATGTGAGGAGGCTTGAAACTGGAAGCAGCTCATTGCTTAGAAAGTCTTGTGACTGCAGGGAAATCATCCATCCATTGTTAATCTCATTACCAACATTCTGCAATCCTTTTCTGATAAGAGCCATATCGGGGAATAAAGCAGCAATAACACAGTGTCAGCCTGAAATACTATTCACACTACAACCTTAACCTTCCTGGAACCGAAACCTATTACAACCTGCAGCAATTAAACAGTTTACTGTCAGACATTATTTCTGTGAGTGAGAGGGAGAGTTACAGGATTGGATTAATGTCCTTCAGGTGTATTAGTTAATGACATAAGCTCCCCAGAACAAAGCTCAAACGATTTATGCGGTCATGCTGGGATGATGTCAAGTACAAGCACAGCAAAAAGGATGAAGAGAGAAAGAATGACTACTGCATACAGGAAATGGAAAATGACACACTGGCATATTAGGGAATGTTCTCCTGAGATTGATGAGGCAGTATAGAGACAGTTTTATTCTGTGTCTAACTGTGCCAAACATGACCTGGAGATGCTTGATGCTAGCCTTCAAAGCCTGAAACGGGAAATATTCCATTCCTCGGGCTGTGTTGCAGCCTAGAAAACACTGAAAATCATCATATGTTATTTTCTTTGGTGATAATGAAATAATATGATTAAATATGATTTTTTCCATCAGAATCATATGGCTGCAGAATATTATCAATGGGCTTCATATTACATTACAGAACTGTATACATGTGCAAACTTAATATGCACATACACAATATATATGACATTTACTGGAAAATAAAATGCATGGTTTTCACTTGACAGGAAAGCAGTGTTTTACTGTAAACAATTGAAATTTCTTTCACCGAGTTCTAATGCATATATATAAAAATATATATTTTATATTAGATGATAATGAATATTATATAGGATAACACTACCAAGAAATGAGATAGGATGTTTCTTCATAATACTAGTTATCCGTTGAGATCCCTTGATGGCTCTGTTGATAAATATATTACTTGGTGTGATTCTGAGCAATATAGATCAATAACGTTCCAAATCTCAACCCTGATTTGTCCTGAGTTAGCTGAGCTAGTTGCCCTAATCACTACCCAATGACTCCAGTTGAAAAATGTGCATGCAAGTGTGGGTGAAGGCAGGATCAGGCTCAATGATGATGCCCTATATGGTTGAATATCCGCTAGACAGTTATGGTGTAGTCTTACGCACAAACAATGAGCAATTGAGTCATCTAGCCACTGCTTATGGAGGTATCCCCAACATGACTTTGAATTGTCAGAAGAAGGAGGAGAATTAGAGGAGGAAGATAATGACCCAGAATTTGCTGTCAAAATGACAGTGAGGCTAACGGCACTCACTATTATTTAAGCGTAAATCGCACAGCAATTTCAGGCGAGGGCAGATGCGCAGTTAAATGCGAAAATCCAAAAGTTGCTGTCCGAGATGCGCCACTCCGCTGTTAGCTTCACGAAAATGGCATCTCGCTGTCTGATTCACCATCCAATTGCATTGAACGGCGTGAGGTTGCTGTATATGTGTGGTAGGTACAAACTAAACTCGGCACAAAAAGTTAGGGCTTGTACATTTCAGTTTAAGTACCCTTATAATGATGTGATAAGTGTTAATTACCGCCAGTCAACCTCTCTGGCACTGAAAATTAACTATTACAAGTGTGGGGCCTTATTCCTTCAGGTTTAAAATAAAATAAAATTACGTTTTTTTTTCTTTCAGTAGCTTTTTTCTTTTTCTCTTAATCCAATCTTTCTTTCCCTCTCTATTTCTCTTTCTGTACCTGATTTGACATTGAATTCACTCACTCTAATTTACACTTCCTTCTCAGTCCTTGCGCTGTTAATTTCACAATCCTTCAATCTGATTGGTTAAGGAGATACACAGTTGCCTGCCCTGTTCACTCAGGTCCGAGATGCCCAGTTTCCCTCGTTGTGCCTTTTCCATCTCCCACTTCCAGCAACCTGTGACGCAAAATATCATGGAGATTAAACGGGTGAGGGCAAGTCTAACTAACGGCGGGCGTTGTTCGTTGACCAGATACAGCAAATTCTGGGCCATTATCTTTATAAATCAGTATAAGTCAGCAAAATTGAAGCCCATGGAACAAAAGGGGCAGTGTCAGTATGGATACGAATTTGCTAAGTGACAGGAAACAGAGAATAGCGGTGAACGGTTGTTTTTCATACTGGAGGGAGGTGTACAGTAATGTTCCCCAGGGGTCGGTGCTGGGACCACTGCTTTTTTTGATATATATTAATGACTTGGACTTGGGTGTTCAGGGCACAGTTTCAAAATTTGCACATGACACAAATCTTGGAAGTGTAGTAAATGGTGAGGAGGATAGTGATAGACTTCAAGAGGACATAGACAGGCTGGTGGAATGGGCGGACACGTGGGAGATGAAATTTAATGCAAAAAAGTGCGAAGTGATACATTGTGGCAGGAAGAGCAAAGAGAGGCAATATAAACAAAATGGTACAATTCTAAAGGGGGTGCAGGAACAGAGAGACCTGGGGGTATATGTGCACTAATCTTTGAAGATGGCAGGACAGGTTGAGAAAACAGTTAAAAAAGCATACGGGATCCTGGGCTTTATAAATAGAGGCATAGAGTACAAAAGCAAGGAAGTTATGTTGAACCTTTATAAAACACTGGTTCGGCCACAGCTGGAGTATTGTGTCCAATTCTGGGCACTGCACTTTAGGAAGGATGTGAAGGCCTTGGAGAGGGTGCAGAAAATATTTACTAGAATGGTTCCAGGGATGAGGGACTTCAGTTACGTGGATAGACTGGAGAAGCTGGGGTTGTTCTTCTTAGAGCAGAGAAGGTTGAGAGGAGATTTGATAGAAGTGTTCAAAATCATGAAGGGTTTAGATATAAAGTAAATAAAGAGAAACTGTTCCCATTGGCGAAAGGGTCAAGAACCAGAGGACATAGGTTTAAGGTGATTGGCAAAAGAACCAAAGGTGACATGAGGAAAAACTTATTTATGCAGCGAGTAGTTATGATCTGGAATGCGCTGCCTGAAAGGGTGGTGGAAGCAGATTCAATCGTGGCTTTCAAAAAGGAATTGGATAAATATTTGAAGGGAAAAAATTTGCAGGAGTGCAGGGAAAGAGCAGGGGAATGGGACTAATTGGATTGCTCTTACAAGATGGCTTTACAGGAACATTATCAGACAAAATTTGACACCTATCCTAATATCTCCTTACGTGGCTTGGTGAAGAGGCGGAGAGATTTAGGAAGGGAATTCCAGAGCTTAGGGTTTAGACAGCTGAAGGCACGGCTGCCAATGATGGGGCAAATGATGTCGGGGATATGGAAGAGGTCAGAATTGAAGGAAGGTAGAGTTTTCGGAGAGTTGTAGGGCTCGAGGAGGTTGCAGAGATAGGAAGGGGTGAGGCCATGGAGGGATTTAAACATACAGATGAGAATTTTAAATTTGAGGCATTGCTGGACTCGGAGCCAAAATAGGTCAGCGAGCACAGGGGCGATGGGTGAACTGGACTTTGATGCGAGTTGGGATACGAGCCGAAGAGTTTTGGATGAGCTCAAGTTTATGGAGGGTGGAAGACAGGATGAAAAAGGAGAGGGACTTGGCGATTTAATTGAGAGTAATCGCAGGATGGCTACTGGATATGGAAAATGAAACATTGCCACACTAATGAAGTAGGATGTGCTTTTCTGAAGTTGGGGCTAAGAATCTTTGCTGGAGCAGGAATCAGGGACTGTTAGACATTAGTACTGTGTGCCTGAAGATGGGAAAGTTTTCCATTTCCCAGCATTAATATCTTACACATTGATAAGCACAAAATCGCTAATTCACAGGATGGAGTCTTGCGCTCTACAAAACTGAATTGACCATCGTTCTTCCACTGATCCAAATATCTCGTAACCAAAACTCTGTGTCTGGATGTGTTGGCAGTAAAGAGTGGAATGAGGTGAAACAAGGACAGGGAATAAAAATATCTAAAAAGAATTCTAGTCCTTTTTAAAAAAAAATAATGTAAATTAATAGTAAAACCATCAATATTAATAAGTCACATTGTGGATCCTGTTTGGGGAAAAAATAGTTAAAAATTGCTCATGATTGATTAGACAATGAAAAATGATGTTGTTTGAAAGAACTTGTAACATATATTTCACTGAATTTCACCAGAGATTTTGTTGAAGGAACATAATAGGTTTGTAAAACTTTGATGGTGATTTATTTTGACACTCTGTTGACACTTGGCCTACAGCCTTGCAGTCCTGTGATGCAGCTTTTCTCACACAGACACTCTAAATACAGACATAGCATCCAAGTTAATTATCATAAAATGATAAAATAAATATGGACTGACAATTTTGGGTGTGGTACTAAAAGTAATGCCTTGCTGTTTCAAGGGTTAATTAAAAGGAAGCTACTTCACAGTAGGCTGCTTTAATTGCAAGCAGAGAGGCTTTCTTCCTGGCCTTCAGAGGTAGTGTGTTAGGATCATTACAGCCAATGTATGAATTTTATAGTGCTCTCTTTAACTTGGGTATGAGTCTGCTCCAATGGCTTAGGAGGCAAGTACATTGTCTCGTGTGGAATTGAGCCATATAGACCAGGAAGATGGTAGATTTTATCTCTGGCCTGTGCTGAGCTAGTTGATCTCACCCAGGAAGTCTGTAGGGGTGGTACAAGTGGTCTCAGTGCTCCTGGGCTAGGGAGGTGTAACATCAGCCAGGGTTCCTGCCTCATGATCACTATCCAGTGACAACAGCTGGAAAGTGTGTGTGTGTGTGTGTGTGTGTGTGTAAATATTGGGTGAAGATTGGATTAAGCTTGGCTCTGATGCTCCTCATTGCCAGCCTGCTGCCACTCGGGCATCGATTTTTACCGGGAGGCGGGAAGAGTGCGGGGGAGCCCGGTAGCGGGAGACAAACCCTACAAAGAGACATGGAGGCCCTGCTGATCTTAACGGCAGGGCCTCATTTGAATAAATATTTCCAGAGTCCCACCTAACACCCGACAGATTGAGTACTTGGCTGGCGGGCGGGAGGCAAATAGCAACAGATTTAAAGTGTAAAAGCTACTAGAGATATTCAACATACAAAAGGTTAGGCTGTGTGTTCTGATACCATATTCAGTTGCTATTTTGGATCACATGTCTTCTCTGACATCTTTTGCTTTTGGGTCTGTGGGTGGAAGATATTCCTTTGCATCGTCTTAGGAGGGGCAGGCTAGGGTTTCTTTTCGCCGAAGATCGTGGGGCTGCAGGTGCTCGGGATTCCCCAAAGATTGGGGGAATGCTGGGGTTGGGGAGGCCCAAGGATGTCTTGAGGGGCCTGGGGGGGAGCACTCCTGCTCCTCCTGGCCCACAAGAGTTCAAAGACAGGCAAAGTTTTAAAACTTACCTGGGCCTCTTCTGGCCAGTCAGCTCCTCCCGTCCTGTTGCTGCTGCCGGGCAGCGAACAGTGCTGGAATCCTCCTGCGTGAACCTTAAAATCACGTCACTGCGCCAATGGCATCATCAGGCCCTGACTTTTGAATCTTAAAAGGCCCCCTACTGCTTTTAGAGGGAGCCTCCTCCAGGGCCTGAATGGCCACCGTAAATATTATGGTGACTGGGAACATAGCGGCTTGAAGGCGGGACCTCGATTTTTAGGATTTTATTCTCTTGCCCAACCCTTTCCTGCCCGTCAGTGGAGGGAGGCGATTAAAATCGAGGCCTCAGTGTCTAGGCAAACTCATAAAGGCCAAAGTAACAGAAGATGCCTGGCAGTGTACACCTATATCCTAAACCCTGGGGTTTCCTTATGTCAGTTCTGGGTCTGTTGTAGACTAATTGATAGTGATTGATTACTATAATTAGTCATCAACTCCATTATCATTGTATCATGTGACGATCAGGATGGTAGAAGGTGAACTAGATGGGGCTTGGTCTATTTTTGGCTAGCAATTCATATGTTCCTAAAAACTTTGAAGAGGAAGGAGAAAAATGAGGACATGGGAAGGGGAAGAAGAGGAAAGCAATTCAGTGATGAGAATTAAAGGTTTTAAAATCTTTGTTTTTGCTCCCTTACTAATGTTCAAATATGTTCATACAACCCCCCCGCCACTCACTACAAGGTTTTATGTTGCGTCTAATACTAATTCTATAGAAATCAACTGGAATGACTGAAAGTGTTGGTTTTCACAGTATGGATTAACCATGCACAAAGGCTTTTGAAATCCCAAAGAAATACAAGGGAATTTCTCGATGAGTTTTTTGATGGTTGCATGAACAGCAAAAAATCTATGTGCGTAATTTGTCCCTTAAGGCTACATATTATTGTTTGGCAAGGAGTGCCTTGGCAGTGTTATGGTTAATACACCAAATTTGAGTAACTGTTGCCAAGGATTGGATTCCCTTTGGCAGGCAACACAAACCCGCCAGCATTATGTGTGAAGAGTTCCATTCAGCAGGCTAGCTAGAACATGTGACCTTTCCCACAGGTGTGGCGATTCAGTGTTGTATGTTATCAAAATACACAGCTCACTATTTTCTGTCCACTGACAGGTACATTGAAATGCATATTTAAAGTCCTCCAAACGGTAGAAAAGATGGCAGAAGAAAAACAAATGTGTCACAATAGCAGTATGTTTAGAGAGACATAAAAAGTATATTTTCTTCTTTTTTTGGCCCCTTTGCGTTACCTATAATTCCTCGTCTGGGACATTAGGTAGGCCTTTTGATAGATCCTTGGCAAGGAGTCTATTCAGCTTGTAGTTAGCTTAGGAGAGCAACTTGAGATCACTCACACCGATTTTCTCTCCATTCTTGTGAGGAAGTGCCTGGTTTCTGCTCAATTCCACACTACTTCCTCTGACTAAAGATTGGAAACACAAGATGAGGGATTGGCCCATGTGCTTGCCATATACAGTGGAATGTCAATATGCTGTGCTGCCACAGGATACCCCTAAAAGTAAACCTTTTATATAATAACCTCGAGACAGAGATTCTACTTTTAAACTTCCCAAAAACATAGGTCTCAATTTTAAAAGGGGAGCAGGAACGGTGCCTGCGAGTTCCAAAGCGGGCGGCGCACCCAGAGAGTCCAGGAGGTGGAGGCCCTGCTGACCTTAACGTCAGGGCCTCATTTAAATAAAAATTCCTGGAGTCCCACCCGACACCTGGCCAGATTCACTACCTGGCACCGGTGAGTGGGAGCGGGAATTTGGCAGCAGGGAGTCGCAGTGGGAATGGTCCCCGGCTGTCAGTGGAAGCCATCAGGAGGGAGGCCAAGGCTGGGGGAGGCCCAGGGACTCCTTGCAGAGCCTGAGGGGAGCACTCCTGTTCCTCCTGGCATTAGGAGTTCTGAAAAAAGTAACGTGTAAAGACTCCTTGCCTCTGCTGGCTAGGCGATGCCTCCTGCCATGGATCTGCTTCCAGGCCACAGACAGTGTGGTGTGAGACTCCTCCTGACTTCAAGTTAATATTATGTCACGGTGCCGATGACATCATTGGGCCGTGACTTTTGAATATTAAGTAGGCTCCCGCCCGCCTTTAGCGGGAGCCTTGTCGACGGCATGATTCACCATCTTTAAAATTATGCCGGCTGGGAACGCGGCGGGTTGGAGTTGGGAGCTAGAATTTTCACACTTTAACCCCTTCCATGCACCATTCTCACTGGGCGAGGGGTGGGGGGGTTTAAAATCCCAGCCTTAGTTACAACACAGACTGTGACAGCCTTGTATGTCAGCTGTCATCTTTGGATGTTCTGATACAACCTCCCCCAAAATATAATAACAGCTTCAGTTGTTTTTTATTCCATAATTGCACTGCTTCCCCACCCCATCCTCCCCTTAAGAGAACATGCAGCCTCTAACATAGTAACTTGACAATGTGCTGACAGATCTCTAAAAAAAAACAAGCAACTCTAGTTTTAGGCATCAATACTGCCAAAATTATACTTCAGTATTGGCCCGGTGCCCTATCTTCGCAGTAGAGAGCCTGAGGTTTGCATTCTCAAAGAGCTCCATCTAGAACAGTGGAACGCCATTATTGTAAATGTACAACTTGATCCCAGTGGAAACTCCTCTGTACCTCATTTGACTGCTGTCGTCCAGACTCAAATATTACAATGCTCTCCTGGCCGGCCTCCCATCTTCCACCTACCGTAAACTTCAGCTCATCCAAAACTGTGCTGTCCGTATCTTAACTCGCACCAAGTCTCATTCACCAATCACCCTGTCCTCGCTGGCCTACATTGGCTCCTGGTCCGGCAACACCTCGAATTTAAAATTCTCATCCTTGTATTCAAATCCAACTATGGCCTCACCCCTCCCTATCTCTGTAACCTCCTCTAGCCCTACAACCCACTGAGATCTCTGTGTTCCTCCAATTCTGGCCTCTTACGCATCCCCAGTTTCCTTCGCCCCATCATGGGCAGCTGTGCCTTCAGCCGCCTAGGCCCAAAGCTCTGGAATTCCCTCCCTAAACTTCTCTGCCTCTCCACCTCTCTCTCTCCTCTTTTTAAGAAGCTTCTTAAACCCTATCCCTTTGACCAAGCTTCTGGTCATCTGTGCTAATATCTCCTTATGTTGCTCGGTGTCAAATTTTGTTTGATAATCGCTCCTGTGAAGTGTCTTGGGACGTTTTACTATTTTAAAGACGCTATTTAAATGCAAGTTGTTGTTGTTGCCAGTCAGCCTTGGCTGTTTCCGCTAGTAAGACGGTGGAAAAAGTTTTTAACTTGTCTTCAGTGTCTTCGTTGGCTTCTCGATAGTTACACCTAACAGGGCACCCTACTCGGGACTGGGTTAAAATTCCATCAGGGACCCAAGTACGTCATGGAACCACAATTTGTATTTATGAATGAGGCTCCCGCTGGAGCCTCATCCGGCGTGATGTTAAAATCGCAGATCATGGGAACAGGGCGGAAAATGAAGCCCCCACTCCTTTCCCACTGATCAGGGAGAGTTAAAATTGTCCTATCAGATTCCTGACACAGAAGAGGGTCATAATTTTGGGAAGACATGTACTTGAGAGGGAAACACAGGTAACATGAGTTTGAAGTGAAACATTGACATCGCTTTACATGGTTGGGAGCTGACAAAAATTGCTCAACGATGACATGCAGATTGAAGTGACAGGTAGTCATGGGACTTAACGTTCCAACCTTATAGTTGGCAACTCATTATTCTAAGCAATAGAACATTGGGTAAAGAGCCAATTGAATGTGTCACAGCCAAAGAATAGGGGAAAATTGAAAACCAACTAAATTGGAAGTTACCTAATGGCTTAGTGGGCAAATGTAATTTTTAAAAAATTTGTTCATGGGATGTGGGCATCGTTGGCGAGGCCAGCATTTATTGCCCATCCCTAATTGCCCTTGAGAAGGTGGTGGTGAGCCGCCTTCTTGAACCGCTGCAGTCCGTGTGGTGAAGGTTCTCCCACAGTGCTGTTAGATAGGGAGTTCCAGGATTTTGACCCAGCGACGATGAAGGAACGGCGATATATTTCCAAGTCAGGATGATGTGTGACTTGGAGGGGAACGTGCAGGTGGTGTTGCTCCCATGTGCCTGCTGCCCTTGTCCTTCTAGGTGTTAGAGGTCGCGGGTTTGGGAGGTGCTGTTGAAGAAGCCTTGGCGAGTTGCTGCAATGCATCCTGTAGAAGGTACACATTGCAGCCACGGTGCGCCAGTGGTGAAGGGAGTGAATGTTTAGGGTAGTGGATGGGGTACCAATCGAGTGGGCTGCTTTGTCCTGGATGGTGCTGAGCTTCTTGAGTGTTGTTGCAGCTGCACTCATCCAGGCAAGTGGAAAGTACTCCATCACACTCCTGACTTGTGCCTTGTAGATGGTGGAAAGGCTTTGGGGAGTCAGGAGGTGAGTCACTCGCTGCAGAATACCCAGCCTCTGACCTGCTCTTGTACCACAGTATTTATGTGGCCAGTCCAGTGTAATACTGAGCCATCCAAACCACAAAGGTCTGGGATTCAATCCCTTCTGTGCTGAGTTACCTGGTCTCAGGGGTGCCACAATGCCATGTGGGGGGAAAAAAGTAACCAGGGTTGCGGTTCCTTATTCATATCGGGCCCTCTGCTGGAAAGTGCATGTATGTAGTTTTTGGATGAGGATAGAATCAGACTCGGTTTGATCTTTCCACCTCCCTTCCACCCTCCCCCCACCACTGTTAAATCACCTGCTGCCACTGACTGGGTTCGCACATGAAGGCTGGCCAGCTAGATGAAGTACTAGACAGTTGCTAACAACATTGGAACCATATCCCAGCATGACTCAGTGCCTTCATGAAGGGTGAGGAGAAAATGGACTAAATAAGAATTTTTAAAAAATCTTTTAAAAAATCTTAAATAATAAGTGGCGTTCTCTGTACTGTTTGATCTAAACTCAGCCAAAAGCAGCAGAACCAAACCCTGACTGGACCTAATAAAATTGTCTTTCCCTCCTTCAACTGAATGTCAACATGAAAACTTGGATCTATGTGGTTGTGCTTATGCCATCGCAAAACAAGGAAAGCTTGTTTTTTTTGCTGAGCTCAGTCTTCATGAACAAATCTTTGGACTTGATATTTGTTCAAAGAATAAATGAATTTATTCTATGGAACTCATTTCTTAAATTAATTTCTCTTAAGCCAGCCATATATCGAATCACAGAATCATAGAAAGTTACAGCACAGAAGATGGCCATTCGGCCCATCGTGTTGGGAGCTGACCGAGAAAGAGCTATCCAGCTTAATCCCACTTTCCAGCACTTGGTCCGTACCCTGTAGGTTACGGTACTTCAAGTGCTCATCCAAGTACTTTTTAAATGAGTTGAGGGTTTCTGCCTCTACCACCCTTTCAGGCAGTGAGTTCCAGACCCCCACCATCCTCTGGGTGAAAAAATTTCTCCTCAGCTTCCCTCTAAACCTTGTACCAATTATATTAAATCTATGCCCCCTTGTCACTGACCCATCTGCTAAGGGAAATAGGTCCTCCCTATCCACCCTATCTAGTTCCGTCAAAATTTTATATACCTCAATTAAATCTCCCCTCAGCCTCCTTTGTTTCAAAGAAAACAACCCCAGCCTATCCAATCTTTTCTAATAGCTAAAATTCTCCAGCCCTGGCAACATCCTCGTAAATCTCCTCTGTACCCTCTCTAGTGCAATCACATCTTTCCTGCAATGTGGTGACCAGAACTGTACGCAGTACTCAAGCTGTGGCCCAACCAATGTTTTATACAGTTCTAGCATAACCTCCCTGCTCTTATATTCCATGCCTCAGCTAATAAAGGAAAGTATCCTGTATGCTTTTTTAACTACCTTATCTACCTGTCCTGCTACCTTCAGGGATCTGTGGACATGCACTCCAAGGTCCCTCTGTTCCTGTGCACCTCTCAGTATCCTCCCATTTATTGTGTACTCCCTTGCCTTGTTTGCCCTCCCCAAATGTATTACCTCACACTTCTCTGGATTGAATTCCATTTGTCACTTTTCTGCCCACCTGACCAGTCCATTGATATCTTCCTGCAGTCTACAGCTTTCCTCCTCACTATCAACCACACGGCCAATTTTTGTATCATCTGCAAACTTCTTGATCAAGCCCCCCACATTCAAGTCCAAATCATTAATATGTACCACAAAAAGCAAGGGGCCTAGCACTGAGCCTTGTGGGACTCTACTGGAAACAGCCTTCCAGTCGCAAAAACACACATCGACCATTACCCATTGCTTCCTGCCACTGAACCTATTTTGGATCCAACTAGCCACTTTCCCTTTTACTCCATGGGCTTTTACTTTTTTGACCAGTCTGCCATGTGGGACCTTGTCAAAAGCCTTGCTAAAATCCATGTACACTACATCAAACGTGCTACCCTCATCGACCCTCCTTGTTGCCTCCTCAAAAAATTCAATCAAGTTAGTCAGACATGACCTTCCCTTAACAAATCCATATGACTGAGCAGGCAGCTGGCAGGTGACCTATGGTCATGCTTTGGGTATCTGGAACCAATGACCAAGAGTTTTGGGAGATCTGTCCGGAGGTGAAGAGGCTAAGCTAAAGAATTGGACAGGATCGGCCTCTGTTTTTTTCTCTCCCTCTAGGTAAGCATTTCACCATTGCCTAAAATAAAAATAGAAAATGCTTAAAATACTCAGCAAGTCAGGCAGCATCTGTGGAGACAGAAACAGAGTTAAATTTTCAGGTTGATGATCCTTCGTATGCTGGCCTTAGTGAATACTATGTGGTGAATGGTCGGTGTAAAGTTCTGTTCTGTGACTCTGTGGCTTCCATTAATTTTTAACCATTGCCCACATTCGCAGCTAATAATTACATTTTAATTAACGTAGCAATTTAAAAGTTATACAATACATGACCATTAAATGTTACATTTGAAATATTCACACAGTATTTAGCACTTTGCATTTTTGTAGAGACTCTTCCTCCTCTTGAGTTCTTTTGCCAGTTTTCTTCCCATCTCATCTGAAAGTCTGACTGTTGCTGGGAAACGGTGGTGTGACAGGAAATGTGTTCAAGCTTCAGTAAATCGGCTGCTCATACAGATTTCCTGTCAAATTGCCAGCCTGCTGGTACCTCATCCAAATAGCTGTTTGTCATATGTGAGCTGAGACAGTGAGGGTAATGTTAACCTAACCACCCCCTCCGGTGGGAAACTGACAGGATCGCATCAGCCTTCCCATTTTACACCCTGCCTTCAATGGCGGCTGATCTGATCCCGTCAGATGGGTTAGGTTACAGTTACCCCCAGTGAATGTGAGGAGGCTATTTAACCAGGTGTGCATCACACCCAAGCCTGATCCTGCCCTCTGCCAATGTCTAGCAGTCAGAGGATAACCTTCAAGGGCATAAACCCTCAATGGGCTTTCCCCTCCTCTACAATCGTAGTACTTCAGCACAGAGCGAGTCAAAGTTTTCACCTTTCAAGCATTATGTCTTCTCTTGCTGTGTTAAATTAAATGTTCTGCTATGCAAGTATGTCACTGACTCATTACTTTAATACATATTTGCCATCAGTTGTATCTGTATTCATAAGACAGTCCCATTTTTTTGTAAAACACAAGGAAAATACATCTCCGTTTGCCTTAAAATGTTTTGTTTTCCAGGCCTGAATACTTCAGACACTCCCAAACCTTCTCTGGTACAGAATGTCCTGGTAACTTTGTTAGAAACACTGTTAATAGTGTGACACATGTTTGTTGTATTTTATGGTTTAGTAAAACACTGGAAACTGGATTTAGACAATGAAACTGGATTTAGACTGATTACTTTGTTTATTTACTTGGCACGTTAAAACAGTATGATTAATTATAAGAAACCAGCATATTGTGTAGGTTGTCCCTGTTGATCTGGTCTTTCCATTTGTGAAATTAACCCCAGGTTACAAAGAGGCAAGATTTTTTCTTTGGCACACTGGCAGCACACTCCACACTTGGACAAAATACCCCTTTTGACCTTTGCAAGGATACTGGAGAGTCAGCAACTTTCATTTTAAAATTTCGATTCAGCAAATAATGTCAGTGCTAGGAAATTGCGAAACTAGTGCTAGGAGGATGGGTAGATAGTAGCAGAATTCAAATGTGCCACAGTAACTTGTGTCCCTCTTCATTACTCATTTTACTTGCATATTCAACACCTGCCCACTCACCTCCTCCCACACCACTGTCTCGAATCCCAAACACTGGGTGAGACAGCAATTTACATGTACTTCCTCCAAATTGGTATACTGTATTCGCCCACTCACAGTGCGGTCTCCTTTTCATCGTGGAGACCTAGTGCAGATTCAGTGATCACTTTGCTGAACACCTTTGTTCTGTCCGCAAGTGTTTCCTGTCACTTGTCACTTCTATTCTACCCTCCTCCTACTTTGACCTCTCAGTCTTTGGCCTTCTGTACTGTTCCAATGAATCTCAATAAAAGCTTGAAGAACAGAAGCTCATCTTTCTACCAAGGCACTTTGAAGTGCCCTCTGACCTTTATATCGACTTTAACAACTTCCAACCTTAACAATACCTCCCATTTTCTCTCTGGCAGTAGCTGCTGGCAATGTAAGATGGGTGCGCTGGTATTTCTGGGGGTGGGGCAGGGGAGCGGCTTGGTGCTTGGGGTGGGGAACCCCTGTTGGAGTACTGTGTTGTTGGGATGGTTTGTACCCTTGGTATCAACCTCCTATTTTCTTCTATCAGACTCCTGGGCCACTGCAGCCTGCTCCACTTTTTTTATCATGCTTACCATTCTGCTTACCTTTCCCCTTTTAGATATTCACACACTCTCTGTCGCTTGTATTTGTGTTTTACTTTTTTGATTTCTCCCATTATGCCCCCTTTTGTCTCATGCGCATATTACTTCTGTGATTTAACCATCTCCTGTTTCTATTCTTTTCCCACGTGTACGGCCATTGTGCGTGTTTCTTTTCCCCTTCCCCCATCCCCATGTTCTGTTCTTTTTGTAATTGCTGTTCATTAGTAATATCTTCCAGTTCTGAGGAAGAATTCAACACCTGTAATGTCGACTTGTGTTCTCTCGCCAGGTGCTGACTGACCTGCTGAGTGTTTCCAGCAGTTTTGTTCTTGTTTCAGATTTCCAACATCTGCAGTATTTTGCTTTTTGTTGAGTATGTCACTACTGTCAGATTATGGATGCCAACATTGAGATTAAGAGCATAGGATAGTATGAATGAGAAAAGGCCATTAGATACATCAAACCCAGTCCTTCCATATATACCTGTGCAATCTACCTTATCATGGGCTCTTCCCCCATCCATTTCAGCTGTTCAGGGGAAAGTTTTGCATAAATATCCCCTGACTTTGAGGAAAACTCCAAAATATTTATGCTTTTCAATGGTTGGAAATTGTTCCGAGTGGCGAACAAGGAATGTTCGCTGTTCATTAGATTTAAAGTCGCCCACTGAGTTACAGCCTTCCTTTTTTTTAATTCATTCATGGGATGTGGGAGTCGCTGGTGAGGCCGGCATTTATTGCCCATCCCTAATTGCCCTTGAGAAGGTGGTAGTGAGCCGCCTTCTTGAACCGCTGCAGTCCGTGTGGTGAAGGTTCTCCCACAGTGCTGTTAGGAAGGGAGTTCCAGGATTTTGACCCAGCGTCGATGAAGGAATGGCGATATATTTCCAAGTCGGGATGATGTGTGACTTGGAGGGGACCGTGCAGGTGGTGTTGGTCCCATGTGCCTGCTGCCCTTGTCCTTCTAAATGGTAGAGGTCGCGGGTTTGGGAGGTACTGTCGAAGAAGCCTTGGTGAGTTGCTGCAGTACATCCTGTGGATGGTACACACTGCAACCACAGTGCACCGATGGTGGAGGGAGTGAATGTTTAGTGTGGTGGATGGGGTACCAATCAAGCGGGCTGCTTTGTCCTGGATGGTGTCGAGCTTCTTGAGTGTTGTTGGAGCTGCACTCATTGCAGGCAAGTGGAGAGTATTCCATCACACTCCTGACTTGTGCCTTGTAGATGGTGGAAAGGCTTTGGGGAGTCAGGAGGTGAGTCACTCGCCGCAGAATACCCAGCCTCTGATCTTCTCATGTAGCCACAGTATTTATATGGCTGGTCCAGTTAAGTTTCTGGGCAATGGTGACCCCCAGGATGTTGATGGTGGGGGATTTGGCGATGGTAATGCCTTTGAATGTCATGGGGAGGTGGTTAGACTCTCTCTTGTTGGAAATGGTTATTGCCTGGCACTTGTCTGGCGCGAATGTTACTTGCCAGTTATCAGCCCAAGCCTGGATGTTGTCCAGATCTTGCTGCATGCGGGCTCGGACTGTTTCATTATCTGAGGCGTTGCGAATGGAACTGAACACTATGCAGTCATCAGCGAACATCCCCATTTCTGACCTTATGATGGAGGGAAGGTCATTGATGAAGCAGCTGAAGATGATTGGGCCTCGGACACTGACCTGAGAAATTCCTGCAGGAATGTCCTGGGGCTGAGATGATTGGCCTCCAACAACCACTACCATCTTCCTTTGTGTTAGCTGAGAGGAGCCGAGCCGAGCGGAGGGAGCGTCCGATAAAAGGCGGGATTTCAGAGCGCTGAGAGGAGCCGAGCCGAGCGGAGGGAGCGTCCGATAAAAGGCGGGATTTCAGAGCGCTGAGAACAGCTGAGAGGAGCCGAGCCGAGCGGAGGGAGCGTCCGATAAAAGGCGGGATTTCAGAGCGCTGAGAACAGCTGAGAGGAGCCGAGCCGTGCGGAGCTGCGACCGAGTTCGAAGTGACGTCAGGAATCAGATCGGGACGCGACACAGGGGAGGCACCTGATTGGTGAGTAGGTTCAGGTGAGTATTTCTCCTTATCTACAGTAACTGAAGTAAAAGGAAAGGGAAGGTCTGCAGGTCTTATAGGAAGTAGCGTTTATTTTTTAGTGAATCAATTTAAAGGAGTAAACTCCTTAAAGGGAGTGGTAAGTCGTTTTTCTTTCCTTTTTTTTTCTCTTGACATTGTAGTTGTTCTTCAGCTAATTTAAGGGTTAAGTCATGGCAGGAGATCCCAGCGCCGTGTCATGTTCCTCTTGTGGGATGTGGGAATTCAGGGCTCCTTCCTGTATCCCTGATTCCTTCACCTGCGGGAAGTGTGTCCAGCTGCAGCTATTGTTTGACCGCTTGACGGCTCTGGAGCTGCGGATGGACTCACTTTGGAGCATCCGCGATGCTGAGAAAGTCGTGGATAGCACGTTCAGTGAGTTGGTCACACCGCAGATAAAAATTACTGAGGGAGATAGTGAATGGGTGACCAACAGACAGAGGAAGAGTAGGAAGGCAGTGCAGGGGTCCCCTGCGGTCATCTCCCTCCAAAACAGGTATACCGTTTTGGATACTGTTGGCGGAGATGGCTCACCAGGGGAAGGTGGCAGTGGCCAGGTTCATGGCACCGTGGCTGGCTCTGCTGCACAGGAGGGCAGGAAAAAGAGTGGCAGAGCTATAGTGATAGGGGACTCGATTGTAAGGGGAATAGACAGGCGTTTCTGCGGACGCAACCGAGACTCCAGGATGGTATGTTGCCTCCCTGGTGCAAGGGTCAAGGATGTCTCGGAGCGGCTGCAGGACATTCTGGAGGGGGAGGGTGAACAGCCAGTTGTCGTGGTGCATATAGGCACCAACGATATAGGTAAAAAACAGGATGAGGTCCTACAAGCTGAATTTAGGGAGTTAGGAGTTAAACTAAAGAGTAGGACCTCAAAGGTAGTAATCTCAGGATTGCTACCAGTGCCACGGGTTAGTCAGAGTAGGAATGACAGGATAGCTAAGATGAATACGTGGCTTGAGAGATGGTGCAAGCTGGAGGGATTCAAATTCCTGGGCCATTGGAACCGGTTCTGGGGGAGGTGGGACCAGTACAAATTGGACGGTCTGCATCTGGGCAGGACTGGAACCAATGTCCTAGGGGGAGTGTTTGCCAGTGCTGTTGGGGAGGGTTTAAACTAATGTGGCAGGGGGATGGGAACCGATGCAGGAAGTCAGTGGGAAATAAAGTGGTGACAGAAACAAAAGGCAGTAAGGGAGAGTGTACAGAACATGACCGGACAGATGGTCTGAGAAAGCAGGGCAAAGACCAAGGGAAGTCTAGATTAAACTGCATTTATTTCAATGCAAGAAGTCTGATGGGCAAGGCAGATGAACTCAGGGCATGGATGGGTACATGGGACTGGGATGTTATAGCTATTACTGAAACATGGCTAAGGGAGGGGCAGGACTGGCAGCTCAATGTTCCAGGGTACAGATGCTATAGGAAAGATAGAGCAGGAGGTAAGAGAGGAGGGGGAGTTGCGTTCTTGATTAGGGAGAACATCACGGCAGTAGTGAGAGGGGATATATCCGAGGGTTCGCCCACTGAGTCCATATGGGTAGAACTGAAAAATAAGAAGGGAGAGATCACTTTGATAGGATTGTACTACAGACCCCCAAATAGTCAACGGGAAATTGAGGAGCAAATATGTAAGGAGATTACAGACAGCTGCAAGAAAAATAGGGTGGTAATAGTAGGGGACTTTAACTTTCCCAACATTGACTAGGACAGCCATAGCATTAGGGGCTTGGATGGAGAGAAATTTGTTGAGTGTATTCAGGAGGAATTTCTCATTCAGTATGTGGATGGCCCGACTAGAGAGGGGGCAAAACTTGACCTCCTCTTGGGAAATAAGGAAGGGCAGGTGACAGAAGTGTTAGTGAGGGATCACTTTGGGACCAGTGATCATAATTCCATTAGTTTTAAGATAGCTATGGAGAAGGATAGGTCTGGCCCAAAAGTTAAAATTCTAAATTGGGGAAAGGCCAATTTTGATGGTATTAGACAGGAACTTTCAGAAGTTGATTGGGAGAGTCTGTTGGCAGGCAAAGGGACGTCTGGTAAGTGGGAGGCTTTCAAAAGTGTGTTAACCAGGGTTCAGGGTAAGCACATTCCTTATAAAGTGAAGGACAAGGCTGGTAGAAGTAGGGAACCTTGGATGACTCGGGAGATTGAGGCACTAGTCAAAAATAAGAAGGAGGCATATGACATGCATAGGCAGCTGGGATCAAGTGGATCCCTTGAAGAGTATAGAGATTGCCGGAGTAGAGTTAAGAGAGAAATCAGGAGGGCAAAAAGGGGATATGAGATTGCTTTGGCAGATCAGGCAAAGGTGAATCCAAAGAGCTTCTACAAATACATAAAGGGCAAAAGGGTAACTAGGGAGAGAGTAGGGCCTCTTAAGGATCAACAAGGTCATCTATGTGCGGAACCACAAGAGATGGGTGAGATCCTGAATGAATATTTCACATCGGTATTTACGGTTGAGAAAGGCATGGATGTTAGGGAACTTGGGGAAATAAATAGTGATGTCTTGAGGAGTGTACATATTACAGAGAGGGAGGTGCTGGAAGTCTTAACGCGCATCAAGGTAGATAAATCTCCAGGACCTGATGAAATGTATCCCAGGACGTTATGGGAGGTTAGGGAGGAAATTGCGGGTCCCCTAGCAGAGATATTTGAATCATCCACCGCTACAGGTGAGGTGCCTGAAGATTGGAGGGTAGCAAATGTTGTGCCTTTGTTTAAGAAGGGCGGCAGGGAAAAGCCTGGGAACTACAGACCAGTGAGCCTGACATCTGTAGTGGGTAAGTTGTTAGAGGGTATTCTGAGGGACAGAATCTACAGGCATTTGGAGAGGCAGGGACTAATTAGGAACAGTCAGCATGGTTTTGTGAGAGGAAAATCATGTCTCACGAATTTGATTGAGTTTTTTGAAGGGGTAACCAAGAAGATAGATGAGGGCTGTGCAGTAGACGTGGTCTACATGGACTTCAGCAAAGCATTTGACAAGGTACCGCATGGTAGGTTGTTACATAAGGTTAAATCTCATGGGATCCAAGGTGAGGTAGCCAATTGGATACAAAATTGGCTTGACGACAGAAGACAGAGGGTGGTTGTCGAGGGTTGTTTTTCAAACTGGATGCCTGTGTCCAGCGGTGTGCCTCAGGGATCGGTGCTGGGTCCGCTGTTATTTGTTATTTATATTAATGATTTGGATGAGAATTTAGGAGGCATGGTTAGTAAGTTTGCAGATGACACCAAGATTGGTGGCATTGTGGACAGTGAAGAAGGTTATCTAGGATTGCAACGGGATCTTGATAAATTGGGCCAGTGGGCCGATGAATGGCAGATGGAGTTTAATTTAGATAAATGTGAGGTGATGCATTTTGGTAGATCAAATCGGGCCAGGACCTACTCCGTTAATGGTAGGGCGTTGGGGAGAGTTATAGAACAAAGAGATCTAGGAGTACAGATTCATAGCTCCTTGAAAGTGGAGTCACAGGTGGATAGGGTGGTGAAGAAGGCATTCAGCATGCTTGGTTTCATTGGTCAGAACATTGAATGCAGGAGTTGGGATGTCTTGTTGAAGTTGTACAGGGCATTGGTGAGGCCACACTTGGAGTACTGTGTACAGTTCTGGTCACCCTATTATAGAAAGGATATTATTAAACTAGAAAGAGTGCAGAAAAGATTTACTAGGATGCTACCGGGACTTGATGGTTTGACTTACAGGGAGAGGTTAGACAGACTGGGACTTTATTCCCTGGAGAGTAGGAGGTTAAGGGGTGATCTTATAGAAGTCTATAAAATAATGAGGGGCATAGATAAGGTCGATAGTCAAAATCTTTTCCCAAAGGTAGGGGAGTCTATAACGAGGGGGCACAGATTTAAAGTGAGAGGGGAGAAATACAAAAGGGTCCAGAGGGGCAATTTTTTCACTCAAAGGGTGGTGAGTGTCTGGAACGAGCTGCCAGAGGCAGTAGTAGAGGCGGGTACAATTTTGTCTTTTAAAAAGCATTTGGACAGTTACATGGGTAAGATGGGTATAGAGGGATATGGGCCAAGTGCAGGCAATTGGGACTAGCTTAGTGGTATAAACTGGGCGACATGGACATGTTGGGCCGAAGGGCCTGTTTCCATGTTGTAACTTCTATGATTCTATGATTCTATGATTCTATGACTCCAACCACTGGAGAGTTTTCCCCCTGATTCCCATTGACTTCAATTTTACTAGGGCTCCTTGGTGCCACACTCGGTCAAATGCTGTCTTGAGGTCAAGGGCAGTCACTCTCACCTCACCTCTGGAATTCAGCTCTTTTGTCCATGTTTCGACCAAGGCTGCAATGAGGTCTGGAGCCGAGTGGTCCTGGTGGAACTCAAACTGAGCATTGGTGATCAGGTTATTAGTAAATAAGTGCCGCTTGATAGCACTGTCGACGACACCTTCCATCACTTTGCTGATGATTGAGAGTATACTGATGGGGCGATAATTGGCCAGATTGGATTTGTCCTGCTTTTTGTGGACAGGACATACCTAGGCAATTTTCCACATTGTTGGTTAGATGCCAATGTTGTAGCTGTACTGGAACAGTTTGGCTAGAGGCGCAGCTAGTTCTGGAGCACAAGTCTTCAGCACTACAGCCGGGATATTGTCGGGGCCCATAGCCTTTGCTGTATTCACGTGGAGTGAATCGAATTGGCTGAAGACTGGCTTCTGTGATGGTGGGGATATCGGGAGGAGGCCGAGATGGATCATCTACTCGGCGCTTCTGGCTGAAGATGGTTGCAGATGTTTCAGCCTTGTCTTTTGCACACACGTGCTGGACTCCACCATCATTGAGGATGGGGATGTTTACAGCGCCTCCTCCTCCCGTTAGCTGAACTGTAAATTCAAAAAACCTTCAGCGTTCTTTCCCGGGCTGTGTGAGTGGTGAAAGGATCTCTAAGGCCCCTCAACCAATCAGCTTGAAGCAAGCCATGCTGTGAGAACCAGGAAGTGCAGTTCGTTCACAAACTGATCAAACTAACAACCCGGAAGTGCCAGACAAGGTTAGTAAATGTACAATAAAATGATATAAAGAAAGCGAAATAAAGAAAGGGTAAGATTAAAAGACTCAGATGAAAGAAAGAGAAAGAAAAAGTAAAAAACATTAAATTTTTTAATTTAATTTTTTTAAATGGTCAAAAACTATTTAAGTGAGGAGTATTGAGACTCCACATTTTAAGTTAATTTCTTGTGCCAGAGATGTTGTTCGGCAGTCATTAATACTTACCACGCTGTTAAAACTTAGTTTGGACCTAAAGAAACTCAGTGTAGCGGTTTTGTGGCGAGATTAGTTTGTTTCCAGCTGGGAAATGCAGCAAGTTGGCGCTGGTCCGTTGATTGCAGGCCTGAGGTCCTTTTAACGCGATGCTAACAGATCACCGTTGAACCATGAAGATCAAGTTCTGGATTTCTACGTTTGACTGCGCATGTGCCGTCGCCAGAACTTGCTCTTCAATTTCGCCATCAATAACGGTGAGCGCTATTAGGCAATAAAAGCAATTTCTGGCCCATAATATCCATTATTCACCCCTGGCCTGTTGGTCCACAGACACGCCCCTCCTTCTCCCCTAGCCCCAGCAGCACAGGAGCCATTATATTCTGTGGAGCATTTGATCATCTCTATCTATACTTATTCCAGAGTCCTTCAGTGTTGTTCCCAACCAGATGTTTTTCCAGCTATTTTTTGAAGGATTGATTTAGTTTTGCTCGGAATCTACTCCAGATATGAACAACTCTGTAGGAGAAAATGGTAATGGAACCACATCTCATCATAGATCACTGTCATTAAGACAGGAAAAAGGGGGGGAAAAGAAAATTATTAAGAACTTTTAAAAAGTCCTATTAAGTTTAATTATGTATATATTAATTTTATGTTTGGCCTTATTCAGTTTGAGATTTCATTTTGTGCTGACAACAGCTATCACTGTGCACTCCATTGCCCTATGTGTTATTGATGCATGATGATATTCACTGAGAAAGGTTAATGGTTGTGTTGTTACCACAAGCGTATTGAGACATCATTTTTAGTTAATTACCAGGACTTAATGCAGCCCATAGAGATTATAACTGGGGGGGTCATTGATTGCAGTATATTTAATTAAAAATGTGTATCCTTTTGACAAGGTCCCACATGGCAGATCGGTCAAAAAAGTAAAGGCCCATGGGATCCAAGGGAATGTGGCAAATTGGATCCAAAATTGGCTCAGTGGCAGAAAGCAAAGGATAATGGTCGACAGGTGTTTTTGGGACTGGAAGGCTGTTTCCAGTGGGGTTTGGTACTAGGTCCTTTGCTTTTTGTGGTGTACATTAACGATTTGGACTTAAACATAGGGGGCATGATTAAGAAATTTGCGGATGACACAAAGTTGGGCCGTGTGGTTGATAGTGAGGAGGAAAGCTGTAGACTTCAGGAAGATATCAATGGACTGGTCAGATAGGCAGAAAAGTGGCAAATGTTGTTCAATCCGGAGAAGTGTGAGGTAATGCATTTGGGGAGAGCAAACAAGGCAAGGGAGTACACAATAAATGGGAGGATACTGAGAGGTGTGGAGGAAGTGAGAGACCTTGGAGTGCATGTCCACAGATCCCTGAAGGTAGCAGGACAGGTAGATAAGGTGGTGAACAAGGCATATGGAATGCTTTCCTTTATTAGCCGAGGCATAGAATATAAAAGCAGGGATGTTATGCTGGAACAGTATAAAACACTAGTTAGGCCACAGCTTGAGTACTGCACACAGTTCTGGTCACCACATTACAGGAAGGATGTAGTTGCACTAGAGGGGGTACAGAGGAGATTTACGAGGATGTTGCCAGAGCTGGAGAATGTTAGCTATGATGACAGATTGAATAGGCTAGGGTTGTTTTCCTTGGAACAGAGGATGCTGAGGGGTGATTTGATTGAGGTGTACAAAATTATGAGGGTCCTAGATAGAGTGGATAGGAAGGACCTATTTCCCTTAGCGGTGGGGTCAATAACAGGGGGCATAGATTTAAAGTGATTGGTAGAAGCATTAGAGCAGAAATGAGGAAAAATATTTTCACCCAGAGGGTGGTGGGGGTCTGGAACTCACTGCCTGAGAGGGTGGTAGAGGCAGAAACCCTCAACTCATTTAAAAAATACCTGGATGTGTACCTGAAGAGCCGTGACCTGCAGGGCTATGGACCAAATGCGGGAAAGTGGGATTAGGCTGGATGGCTCATTTCTCAGCCGGCGCGGACACGATGGGCTGAATGGCCTCCTCCTGTGCCGTTAATTTTCTATGATTCTATTATTGTAATTTGCACTTGTGGGATCCTAGTATTGACTGCCAGTTTTTAATACAATGATAATATACAGGACAGTAGACATCTAGAAATGCATTGCACATAAGTGAACACAGGGCATTAACACAAAAATGGTTCATCTCATATCAAACTGTGTTTATATTTTTTGCACTAGGCAATATTTCAGGATTCCAACTAACTCATGATTGAAAATCCGATGATTTATCCAATGGTGACAGCTCTAGCCACAAGCTCTACATATATAATCTATATTATAAAATTGCTAAATCTGCTTATATGAAATGGACCCCAGCCTATGTCTGAACGTGTAGTGTTATCCTGTATTTGATACATTCCTGCCTGACTGTAATATTGCATTGGTTATATACTTACAACTGATATTAAATGGACTAGTTGGTGTTTCTCACTTCATGTGGAAATCTGAATGCAGGGGAGATTAACAAATGTGGAGATAAACTGTGAATTTGCGCATTGCCACCCTACTTAAATAGAAAATAATATGTAATTCCAACTGAAATAATAAGATTTAATTCATACCTTTGTGTATATACTCTAAAATTAAGGTCCTGCAGCATTTGCTTTATTAAATGAGTGTAACACTCTCTTTCTGAGATACTTTTCTTCTTATACGCAATGTAATCAGTGAAAGAGATTGGACGAATGCCTTTTTTGCCAGGCCACATATGATGCCAGCATAAGGAAGTGAATGGGAGTAGCTTCAAGTTGATTGTTACAGCCCCTTCTCCACCTCCCCTTCCCTGTGGGGAGACACCTGGCCTTCAGACAGTGAAGCTGAACCCTCATCACAACAGCACAGCTGAGATCGGTAACTCAACATGAAGGGGATTGTAGGTGTGAATCCACATTCCAGCACTGCAATGTATTCATTCTGAGCAAACCTAGTGACCACAACCAAACAATCTTATGTACTGAATGTTTGCTCACAAAACAATGATAGTAGCTTCACGTTAGCAACTTCATTCTGGATCAATATAGATCTATCCTGTTTCACAACACAGCATAAATCCACACCTCTTGAGGTAGAAGTTTCCACTGCAGACAATGGTCAGAGTGAAAAAAGTGTGCTGGGACATTACTATTTACTGAACTATGATTCACAGGAAATATGAATTGCAGCCCAAGTATAAACAGGGTTTTAGAAAGGGAGGCTTTCCATCTCTAAGTGATTGAAGCTACTTTTATCCTTGTTCTTTTAATCACAAAGCTGCCCTCAGACTGAATGAATAGCAAATTAATATAGACAATGCACGCACACACAGAGCAAGCTAGAACGAGCAGAGTTTTTTGGGGGATATGGATGACACTGGCAAGGCAGTCTTTATGCCCATCCCTAGCTGCCCTGAGGAAAATACGAGTCAATCGCATTTTGTGGGACTGGAGTCACATATAGGCCAGACTAGGTAGAGATGCCAGGATCCCTTCCCTGATGGACATCAGTGAACCAGTTCGGTTTTTAAAACAATCTGGCAGCTTTCATGGCCTTAAATTAGCTGATTTATTGAGTTCAATTTCACAACTTGATATGAGGGGATTTAAACTCACAACCTCTGGGTTGCTAGTCAGTACTAGGATTACCACTAGGTTACCGTACCCCCTTGCATTAGGAAAGCATGTTGCACTGATTTTGTTATGCCAAGTCTAAAGTGAAGAGCAGAGCATGGTTCAGGGGAATACAAGGACAGGGGCCAGTAAAACTAGTGTTAACTATAAAAACTTAATGGAGTAGTTCTTCATTCCTCCCTCCCCATCCCATCACAAATTTTCTCTCCTTTCATCAAGCTGACTCTTGCTAGAGTACAGATCTGTGGACGTGGGCAGCCCTCCGCTACCTCGCTCAAATAACCATTTTCATGTGCGAGCCTAGACAGTAAGTGCTGCCAGAGTTTAGAGGACAACATAATTGAGCCTGATTTTGTCTCCACCCACCTTCTAGCCATCGACTCCATCCCCCTCTCTGGCCACAATCTGAGGCTGAACTTGGCATCCTATTTGACCCTGAGCTGAGCTTCTAATCATATATCCGCTCCATCACCAAGGTGTCTACTTCCACCTCCATAACATTCCCTGTCTCCGCCTCTGCCTCAGCTCATTTGCTGCTGAAACACTCATCCATGCCTTTGTTACCTCTAGACTTGACTATTCCAATGCTCTCCTGGCCGGCCTCCCATCTTCCACCCTCCATAAACTTCAGCTCATCCAAAACTCTGATGCCTGTATCCTAACTTGCACCAAGTCCCATTCACCCATCACCCCTATGATTGCTGACCTACATTGGCTCCTGGTCTGGCAATGCTGCAATTTAAAAATTTTCATCCTTGTTTTCAAATCCCGCTATGGCCTCACCCCTCCCTATTTCTGTGACCTTGTCCTGCCTTTCAACCCTCCGAGATCTCTACGCTCCTCCAATTATTGCCTCTTGTGCATCCCTGATTTTAATCGTTCCACTATTGGCAGCCGTGCCTTCAGTTCCCAGGCCCTAAGCTCTAGAATTTCCTCCCTAAAACTCTCTGCCTCTCTACCTCTCTCTCCTCCTTTAAGAAGCTCCTTTAAAACCTACCTCTTTGACCAATTTGGTCACCTGTTCTAATTTCTCCTTATATGGCTCGGTGTCAAATTTTTTTTAATAACGGTCCTGTGAAGCGCCTTGGGACGTTTTACTGTGTTAAAGGCACTATATAAATGTAAGTTGTTATTGTTGTGCAGAGGGCACTGGATATCAAACACTAGTACAAATCCTTGTTGATCTTTTTCTTCCTGCCCCTGTCTAGTCTATAGCCACTAAGGCCTTGCTATTAGAGTGGAGGCGGGATGGCAGCGCGGGGCGGTGATTGGGCGCATGGATAACCCGCCCAATAAAAAATGTCTGTTTCGCACATGATCGCGAGTCAATTGGAGCCACTTAACATGGCTTCCAGGTTTGCCGTCCGAATGCTGCGCAGCGGGCGGACTGCGCACCCGCATCACATGCTGTCAGGTGGAGGAGCTCTGTTTAAAGGGGCAGTCCTCCAATGGCTTCTCCTGGAGCAAACACCCACACACCACAATGGAGCAGCACAGGGGCAGGGCTGCTCAAAGATTCAACGATGCCTCACTCCAGGTGCTACTGGATGAGGTGAGGAGGAGGAGGGATGTGTTCTACCCGGCAGACAGGAGGAAGCGGCCTGCCTCTGCCACCAAGAAGGCCTGGCTCGAGATGGCAGAGGAGGTCACCAGCAGCAGTAATGTCTCCCGCATCTGGATCCAGTGCAGGAAGTGTTTCAATGACCTAACTAGGTCAGTCAAAGTGAGTACACTTACTCATTCTCCTACATTCCGTCTTCGACATCACCGCCCCCACCCCCCAACTCATTCTGCACTGCCAACACTACTCTATCACATCACTCCTCACACCCACTTAAGGCTCATCCTCAACTTACCTGCACTTCCTCACCTCCCCATTAGTCACCCCACCACTACCACTCAACCCAATCCTCATACAATGTCATGGCTCTGTCTCATACTCACTCTCTGATGCATTTCTTTCACGGTCAACCTCACCCAAACCAATGCATTAATCGGTTGGCCACGTCACCACTCTCTCACGCATTTGTACTTTCTCCCCTTAGAGGAGAAGAGAGCCCAGAATGCACAAGACAAGGCGAGGACCGGAGGGGGGTCTGCAACAAATCGTCGTCCTCACAGACGTGGAGCAGGAGACGCTGGAGCTCAGCCGAACCCTCAAGTGCCTGTCCGTTGGGACTCCGAGACTGGCACCCGACAAACGACTGGTGACATAACTTTAACATTCAGCACACACAATATGAATTGATGTTAATGTGCCTTGCCATCTTCAGCACCTCAGTATGCTCATCACAACATGACACATCTGTGATCATGCTTAACATTGTCTTCTGTTGTCTTACAGGGCCTTCAGCGACCGCAGTGACAGCAGAGGGCAATTCCTCAGAGGACCTGTCGGCCTCTGAGGGCGCACCGTCACATCTTAGTGAGCCGTGCACCAGCACAGATACTCACACCTTGGTGGGTCCTAGTAGTCAGTTAGTTGGGTTGGCACCTGGTGAATTACCACACACAAGTGACCACGATCAGACACTGGTGGCAGGGGCAAGTGCGGAGAGTTCACGTTGGTGGGAGCACTCCTCTCCAGGCTCTGCTCAGCTGGACGCAGATGCGGAACACTGGGGGCCATCCTTTAAAAAGAGAATGATCGAGGGACAGCAGCACATTTGCGAGGTGCTGGAACAGGTGCCACGCGCACTCTCCACAATAGCGCAGAGGATGGAGCAGTCCAACTCCTGCATGAGTGGAATGGTGGCACAGGTACAGGAGGAAATCTCTGAGATAGTGTCATAGGAACGTGAGCAACTCTCTGAAATAGTGTCACAGGGACATGAGGGAATCTCTGAGATAGTTTCACAGGGCCGTGAGCAACTCTCTGAAATAGTGTCACAGGGACATGAGGGAATCTCTGAGATAGTTTCACAGGGCCGTGAGCAACTCTCTGAAATAGTGTCACAGGGACATGAGGGAATCTCTGAGATAATGTCACAGGGCCGTGAGCAACTCTCTGAGATACTGTCAGGGGTAAGTGCAGGAATGTCTGTGATGGAGGGAAGGCTAGCCTCCATTGAGCTTCAAGCACGGCTCACAAATAAGTCCATTCAGGCCCTGACAACGGCTGCTCGGACTCACAGTGAACAACATTCTGCCGCCTTAAACAGGCAGGCAGATACACAAGCACTGGCCTTACAAGGCTTCACACGTGTCCTCCAAACTGTTGTCCAGCAAAGGTAGGAGTGATGTGGGCCTGGCCAAGGGGAGGGATGATGGCAAAAGTGGACATGGAAGTGAGGACGCCACTCAAAGCGCTCCCACGTCTCACCCGTTGCCCCCCTCTCAACCTGCACCTGCAATGCTGCCTCCTCTCCAGGTGGCCGAGTCTGCCCCTGCACAGGTGCAGATAAAGCAGTCTTTGGAGGGGCCCTCACGGACACCAAAACCCAAAGGGCGTAGACCCAAAGCATCTAAGAGTTCAGGGCATGAACAAGGGCAACCTGCCACTACCTCTGCTGCAGCCACAGGGGATGCACCACGTAGAAGTAGTCGGAAGAGAAAGGCGAAGGTTTTGTAAGTACGAAGGGTATGCACAAGGGTGTTTACAGTTGGTCATGTTTTTTATTTATATTAGCTTTTTGTTAAACTCACATTAAATATTATGATTGTCACCACTACTGCCACGTCTTGGCCATTCTTGACCGGCTTTTGTGATAAGGCCCTTTCATAAGGTTCACCATGAACGGCGACACTTAATGCCACCCATTGGGTCACTCTACAGTGGGTGTATGTGTAGTTGCAGGACTGTTTTGTGCAGGGAGGGGTGGGGAGGTGCTGGTGTGGGCGCTGCTCTATCCAGGTGGTGTGAGGACTGGACTCTTCACACTTTCTGATGTTAGGAGAACCATTCACATATCAGTGATCCCCTGGCCTCACGAGCAGCCAGGTGAGCCGCTGCTCTGCCCATGGGTTGCTCCTGCTCCTCCTCCTCCTCGTCCTCCTACGCCTCCTCCTCCTCAATGTGGGTGGCGGATGTGGATGGGGCCTCCTCAAGCGGCACCCCTCTCTGGGCACAACATACTACTATAATGCGTCCCACTCTGTCTGGTGCGTATTGAAGTGCTCCCCCAGAACGATCAAGGCACCTAAATGGCATCTTGAGCAACCCTATAGCATGCTCAATTGTAGACCTGGTGACGATGTGGCTGTCATTATATCGATGCTGTTGCTCGGCGATGGAGTTCCTCAGAGGTGTCATGAGCCACGTGTGCAGGGGGTATCCCTTGTTCCCGAGGAGCCAGCCCTTAAGGGTGTTCGGTACATGGAAGAGGGGCGAGATGTTGGATTCCCGGAGGATGAACGAATCGTGGCAGCTGCCAGGGAATCTGGCGCACATGTGAAGGAATCTTTTGCGGTGGTCACAAACGAGTTGAGTGTTGATGGAGTGATAGCCCTTCCTGTTGCTGAACAGTCCTGGCTTGTGTGGAGGTGCTCGTATTGCTATATGGGTGCAATCGATTGCACCCTGCACCCGTGGGAAGCCAGCCATGGAGTGGAATCCCACTGCCCTTTCCATCTGGCTGAGGTCATCCGTGGGGAAGTTGACGCACTGCCAGGCCCTGCGAAACAAGCCATCGGTGACCTGCCTTATTCACTTGTGTGCAGACAACTGAGAGACCCCGACGATGTCCCCGGTGGCACCCTGGAATGATCCGGAGGCGAAGAAGTTGAGGGCAGCGGTGACTTTGACAGCGACAGGTAAGGAGATGCTGCTCGGCCCAGCTGGGAGCAGCTCGGCATGAAGGAGGCTGCAGATGTCTGCGACTACCTGGTGACTGACTCTGAGCCTCCATATGCACTGCTCCTCAGAGAGGTCCAGGAAGCTGAGCCTCGGTCTGTAGACCCTGTGGCGATGGTGGTGCCTCCTGTGACGTCGCTCTCTCTGTGATCTTGTGCGGGTGCCTGTGGCGCAGCACTGTGTTGTGGAGCTCCAAGGGGCGGAGGTGGACACCGGGCCTGGCGAGGCTGATGATGTTGCTCGTCCTCGGATGTAGCCGTGGCGCCCCCACCCCCCCAACCCCCACCACCCTGACGGTGTGATTTGGGGGGTCCGCGAAGTAATTAAATATGTTTGAACAGAAGAATTATTGAGTGGAAAGTAAGAATTTTCAGTGAAAACACAAAGATCTTGCAGCCAAAACTTTGTCTGACAGAACAGAGAGCCCTGCTGCAATAAATGACCTTTTCTCCCCATCTGTCAAATAAGCACTTGAATGTTTCACCGGTTTCTGGCTGAAACACGTCTGTTGCAACATGGAGTGTTTCCCACAGCACGGGAAACACGCTGAGGATGCTTCAAAATTGCATCCCTGCCAAAATGTGGAGAAAATTAAGTAGTTCAACTACTTAAACTATCTCAACAACTGTGTAAAGTATCATCCTGCCGGCTTTAATTGCCAGTGGGACTTCCACATTCGGGAGGCAGCGCGCACCCAGACGCGTCAATGGGGAACCCGGAAGTCTGCGGGTTGGAGCCGGGCTCTAAACCTGAACGGGATTGCCCCGATTTTCGGAGCCCCCAACGCACCCGCAATTTCCCAGGAAAATCGAGCCCTAAGTCTATAAACAATCCAACTATTGTCTCGCCTAAGATCAGTAGTTATAATTTTGTAAATGCATCATGTGATCATTCACTGAGCCATAGCAACTAGAAATGTCTCAAATTCAAATCCTGGCCCTTGTTGAGTTACTTGGTATCAACTGTGGTAGATAGTTCTACAATGGCCTCAATGGTGCAGTCTCCTCCGCCCAACCCCCGCCCCCAGCACTGAGAAATGTGCAGCAATTAAGAGGGATCCCCCACACCCCCAGCACTGAGAAATTAAGAGGGGTTCCTATTCTTGAATGCTTTGATTTCTGCTAATAAGTGTGGTTGTCAGATGAATACAGGATTGGGCTGAGTTTAGTTGGCCCCCACCCCTTCCTCCTGCTGATATCTACTGTCTAGGTTTACACATGAAAAATGCCCACTTGGGCGAGGTTCCAGAGTGCAGTATGGAACTGTACCCCATCACAAGAGTGCCTTCAGCAGAGGTGAGAGAAAGTCTTACATTTATATATCACGTTATCATGTCTCTCAGAAGCTTAAGAACATAAGAACGAAAGAAATAGGAGCAGGAGAAGGCAATATGGCCCCTCCAGTCTGCTCCGCCATTCAATAAGACCATGGCTGATCTTTGACCTCAACTCCACTTTCCTGCCCTATCCCCATATCCCTTGATTCCTTCAGTGTCCAAAAATCTATCGATCAAAGATTCACAACCCTCTGAGTTTCCTCATCTCAGTCCTAAATGGCCGACCCCTTATCTTGAGACTATGACCCCTAGTTCTAGACTCTCCAGCCAGAGGAAACAGCCTCTCAGCATCTACCATGTCAAGCCCTCTAAGAGTTTTATACATTTCAATGAGATCATTCTTCTAAACTCCAGAGAATATAGGTCCATTCTATTAAATTTTTCCTCAGAAGACAACTCTCTCATCCCAGGAATCAATCTAGTGAACCTTCGTTGCACACCATCTAAGGCAAGTATATCCTTTCTTAGGTAAGGAGAACAAAACTGTACACAGTATTCCAGGTGTGGTCTCACCAGAGCCCTATATAATTGCAGCAAGTCCTCCTTACTCTTATACTCCCACTCTCTTGCAATAAAGGCTAACATACCATTTGCCTTCCTAATTGCTTGCTGTACCTGCATGTTAACTTTCTGTGATTCGTGTATAAGGATAACCAAATCCCTCTGACTACCATCATAGTCTCTCACCTTTTAAAAAATATTTTGCTTTTCTATTTTTTCTACCAAAGTGGATAATTTCACATTTCCCCACATTATACTCCATCTGCCACCTTCTTGCCCACTCACTTAACCTGTCCATATCCCTTTGCAACCTCTTTATGTTCTCCTCACAACTTACTTTCCAACCTAGCTTTGTATCGTCAGCAAACTTGGATACTTTACACTCGGTCCCCTCATCTAAGTCATTGATATATATTGTAAACAGCTGAGGCCCAAGCACTGTTCCTTGCGGCACCCCAGTAGTTACAACCTGCCAACCCGAAAATGACCCGTTTACTCCTACTCTCTGTTTTCTGTCCGTTAACCAATCCACAATCCATGCTAATATATTACCCCCAATCCCATGAGCCCTAATCTTGTGTAACAACCTCTTGTGTGGCAGCTTATTGAATGCCTTTTGAAAATCCAAATATACTACATCCTCGGGTTCCCCCTTATCTACCCTGCTAGTTACAGCCTCAAAAAACTCTAAAGATTTGTCAAACACAATTTCCCTTTCATATTATGATTTTCAAAATGCCCTGTTACTACGTCTTTAATAATAGATTCTAGCATTTTCCCCACTACTGATGTCAGGCTAGCTGGCCTATAGTTCCCTCTTTTCTCTCTCCCTCCTTTCTTGAATAGTGGGGTTACATTTGCTACCTACCAATCCACAGGGACTGTTCTACAATCTAGGAAATTCTGGAAAATCAAAACTTCCAGAACTCAAAGCTTCTCAAATTGCATTCAGCTCCACCAAATTACTTTGAAGTGTGGTTCCTGTTGTTCTGCAGTCAAACTTTGTGCACAGCAATATCCTACAAACAGCATTGAGATGAGTTAAATGGCCAGATAATCTGTATTTGGTGATGTTGGTTGAGGGAGGAATGTTGGCCAAGATATACCCCACTGTTCTTCAAATAATGCCATTGAATCGCAGACCACCTGCAGGATGGTGCCTCCAATAATGCAGCAGTTTCTCGGTATAGTACTAGAGCATCAGTCTAATCTATGTGTGGTGAAGTTCTGGAATCCACAATGTTCTGACTCAGGGGTAAATGTACTACAACTGAGCTAAGCTGGCAGGGGAAAAAGCTTTGGGGAAAAGGATTTATTTGAGCAGTGCAGCTGTGACTTAGAAGACCCAAAGGTGCTTCAATCATAGAAAAATTACCAAAATTCCATGCCAAACACTTGTGTCAATGAAGAACCTTTAATAGAAGCAAAGATCAAATTAAAACTTCAACTAATTCCGAAATTTGAAGGAGTCAAACTTTTAAAATCTTCAGACACTTGCAATTACTTTCATTCATCGGTGCAACTGTTAAAATATATTCAGAAATGTTGCAATTGTGACATAATTTCCTTAGCAACATAGAATGACCAGTTGTGTCATTATTTCTTAATAAAAACAGAGCAACCAAGCAACAATGAATGAGCTGATTGTCTTGGTCTCACTATAAACTGGCACCAGACCAAATAAGTATGCTAGAAATCTCAACTGCTGAACTGAGTAAAGTTTTGTATTGAATACAGGACTATAGCACTTGTAATAAAAGTAAACCCAGTGCAATAGATCCGTGAGGATATTTATACAGTACTGTAAGGATATACTTTCATGTTACAAACCTTTATTTCTCCATTCTGCTCAATGTGACTAACATGGTTATTTAGAATCTGCTTTTTAGTATAAAAAAACAACCTTTGGAAAAAAAAATCAAGGTATTTTATTATTTCTCCAGTTCCCCCATTTGTCACACACCTCACTTACGTTGGCATTTTTTAAAGTTATGGGGATTCTGTTAACTCTGAAAGTAGCCACCACCTTGAAAGTTCTCAAATATCTCATGCCCTCTGTGCACATAACATCCAGTCCTCTCACAGTAGCTGAATCACTACATCTTGATCTCCTCCGGACTCTTCAATGGCCCAATTAAATTCATGTTTCTTTCAAGTCTTCAAAGGCAGTCTTTTAATATCTCTCTCAAGTTCAGCCAACAACTACTGGCCTAGTCTTTCTAACCTTGTCGTGCCAATTTCCTGGCAGTTCGAGGGTGGATAGGGTCCCATGTACCTGGCTCTGTCCCATGTACCAGAAGGCAATTCGAGTGGCATCAAATGTGCCTGCCCATATTTGAGTGGGCACATGCAAATCACAGGCTAATGAAGGAAACATGGCCCCCGTCACGGTTATTGCCATTTTTGCTGTTCCTATAGCGAGGTTGCCTGTTAGGCCCTGGTGTCAAATGTTCAGATGTTGGCAGAGGGGACCTTGAGCCAAATGGAGAAGAGAGGCCTGTCAATCACTTTCAGACTGCTGACATGCACAGGCCCCACCACGATAAAGACAGATTTTTAAAATAAAATAAAATTACACATGCAGCACATTGGCTGACACTCTCACTGCACCATCATGTTTCCACCCCTAATTCCCGGCAGAGGCTGAGGAGCCCACCATCCATATGGTAATGATCCCAGGGACAGGAGGGCATCTCCAGGATGGATGGGAGTGCCCATCTGGCTCACTTCCACTGGCACAATGGCCAAGCAGGCCATTATCTCTTAACGTTGTTGGCTCCATCCTTGGTCCTTCATCTGTCAAAATTCTTGATCTCATCATCTCCTTTGTCTCAAATGGAACTTTCCTATTTTCTCCATTGCGAAAGCTGCCTCCAAGATAACTGGCTTCCTTTTTGGCAACAAATATTTCTTTTCCCTCAGCAGCTCTTACCTACCTATAAAAACCAAGTCCTACCAAAACGTGAATACTAGTTCCATATCTGAGGAGGCTCATCTAACATCTCTAGCATCCCTGAACAGGAAAATGTTTGTTGTCCATTTGAAGTCAATGGAAAGGAAAATCAAGCAGAATGTATTACAGGCATCCAATCTGCAACCATTCATTTATCACCCATGCTGAAAGTGAAAATTACCCCCAGTGTCTCAGCTCAAGCCTCCAATCTCTCTCTTTTTGTCTCAACCTTTATGGCTCTCTATTTTAGCAATGGTCGGTGTTCTCTGTAGCTTTGCTCACTTGATCCCCTCCAAAGTACAAATGTCCGACATGCTCTTCCTCCCCACTCTGCCGTTGCTGTGATGTACTTACCACAGAGTCTCCTACACCAACTTATTTTTTCCCGGAATATTAATACCTCCCTCAGTCTTTCCTTCCTCCTACAGTCATCATAGTTCAAAACTCAAACTTGATGTCACCTAATCACTGCTTCCTGATTTAACCTTGTCTTCTCTATTATCTTCAACCTTGATCATGTCCTTGACTATGGGCCTTCACTTGGGCAGGTGGGTGAGTAATCTATTGCCAGAGCAATGCTACTATATAACCAGCCTCTAGAAAGTGTACAATACTAGGATGAGTATTCCTTTGATTCCTTCTACCTCTATCCTTATGGGGAAGCTCCTGGCCTCTCTCCTTGGTATTTCACTATGTATGGAATCTTGGGAGTATGGATTTGAGTTCTACCACTCTAAGGCACAGTGTATTGGAGCTTTATCTCCTTGTGCCAGCATTGTGCTCCTGTCATTCCATATTTTAAAACATTCTGAATTAATCCATATAGAAATAATCTATACACGTAATTGATCTAGTTGTAGACAACATTTTTTCCCATCCCAGCGAACTGCATATTTAATAAAACTCCACAGTAAATGGAGCCTACACTGAAAATAAATAAACAATCTTACAAAAGCCTCTCACCATAGTTGAGCCAAATAGCCTGTTTCTGTGTTGTAAATTCTATGTAAAACATGCCATACAGGATTCGTACTTACCACCTGCTGATTCAACAGCCTTAAGCAGTCATTTTGATTTAACTGACTGGATTCACTTAATTGTCAATTAAAATTATCATCTTTTATTAAAATATAAAAAACAACCACCTTTCAATCCTGACTGATCCTTTTACTTTTGAAGCAAGCTGTTGCCAGCTGTTGCCTGCTGTGTCCTGATCAACACTCCAACTGGAAACTGGAAAGTACTGTTTGTTTGCTACTGAATCACCTCCCAAGGCATCACCTATAGGAAAGCATTTGTTACTAATGCTATACTGATGTGCCTGTAATATGTAGCTCCTGATGCTATGGAATCTATCTCATTTATACTGCAAACACTGGTCCCAAACAAGAAACCACTGGACATAAGCAGCCTTATGCATATACATTATTGAAATGTCATGATCACAATTTCCATTTTCTCAATTTTTTTGCCATTTTCTCCCTACCTCCTCTCTGAAGGTGTTGACTTCTGCAAGAATGACTTCTCCATGAATGCCAGGCACCCTCTGTTACCTTGCTCAAGTGAAGCTAGACAATGGATGTTGGTGGGCTATTTGATCTTGGGACACAGCATTGTCAAGTCTGGAGCTGTCCTCACATAATGTTTACACACACACACACTTTCTAGCAGAGATCACTGAATAGCCATTGGAAATAGGAACCCCAGCTGATTTTTCCACTTATTTGGCCAATTATAGGACGCCAACTGCTGCCCCAGCTGAAATATTCAAACTCGGCACTGTGAATTGAACCTGGCATTCTGGCCTGTGTAGCTCAGTTATACGCTGCCTTTCCCAATTGAATCATCTGGAGAGCTGCCATGACTTTTGTTTTTTGACCGCAGACCTTCCCCTATGGCTGGAAAAGATCCACGTAAGCCAGTGACGTTATTGCGCTGTGTGGGTGGCCTCAGCCTGATTGTAGGCAGAAAAAAATGGCAGATGGACTCTATGAAAGCAAGCATTTTAATTCACAAATAATGGATTGATTAGGGAAAGTCATCACAGATTTGTTAAAGGCAAATCGTGTTTAACTAACCTGATAGAGTTTTTTGATGAGGTAACAGAGAGAGTAGATGAGGGCAAAACAGTTGATGTGGTGTATATGGACTTTCTAAAGGCGTTTGATAAAATGCCGCATGATAGGCTTATCATCAAGATTGTGGCCCATGGAATAAAGGGGGCAGTAGCAACATGGATACAGAATTGGCTAAAGGACAGTAAACAGAGAGTAGTGGTGAACGTTTTTTCTCGGACTGGAGGGAGATGTACAGTGGTGTTCCCCAGGAGTCGGTGCTGGGATCACTGCTTTTCTTGATATATATTAATGACTTGGACTTAGGTATACAGGGCACAATTTCAAAATTTGCAGATGACACAAAACTGGAAGGGTAGTGAACAATGAGGAGGATAGTGATAGACTTCAAGAGGGTGTGGACAGGCTGGTGGCATGGGTGGACACGTGGCAGATGAAATTTAACACAGAAAGATGCAAAGTAGTACATTTCGGGAGGAAGAACAAGGAGATGCAATATAAACTAGAGGGTACAACACTAAAAGGGATACAGGAACAGAGAGATCCGGGGGTATATGTGTACAAATCGTTGAAGGTGGCAGGGCAGGTTGAGAAAGTGATTAAAAAAGCATACGGGATCCTGGGCTTTATAAATAGAGGCATAGAGTACAAAAGTATGGACGTCATGATGAACCTTTATAAAACAGTAGTCCGGCCACAACTGGAGTATTGTGCCCAGTTCTGGGCACCGCACTTCAGAAAAGATGTGAAGGCCTTAGAGTGGGTGCAGAAGAGATTACTAGAATGGTTCCAGGGATGAGAGACTTTAGTTATGTGGATAGACTGGAGAAGCTGGGGTTGTTCTCCTTGGAACAGAGATGGTTGCGAGATTTGATAGAGGTATTCAAAATCATGAAGGGTCTAGACAGAGTAGATAGAGAGAAACTGTTCCCATTGGGGGAAGGGTCAAGAACCAGAGGACATAGATTTAAAATGATTGGCAAAAGAACCAAAGGTGACATGAGGAAAAACTTTTTTACACAGTGAGTGGTTAGGGTCTGGAATGGACTGCCCGAGGGGGCGGTGGAGGCAAATTTAATCATGGCCTTCAAAAGAGAACTGGATAAGTACTTGAAAGAAAAAAAATTGCAGGTCTACGGGGATAGGGCGGGGGAGTGGGACTAGCTGGATTGCTCTTGCATAGAGCTGGCACGGACTCAATGGGTCGAATGGCCTCCTTCTGTGCTGTAACCTTTCTATGATTCTATGATTCTATGAACACCACTCCCGTCCCTGGAAAAACCTTGTGAAATCACCACTTGAGATGGTTTTCTACTTCTCCAGATGGAGTAGCGCCACTATTTCCATTCAATATCTGTCAAGTGGGATAGATGCTCATGTCAAATTTATACTTGCAGCTGTACAAATCTAGTGCAATACTCCGGTAAATAGTCAAGTCGGGCTCCAATTGAGCTGGAAACATCTTCACCAAATAGGTAGCCCAGCACTAAGTTAGTGCCATGTTGGCCTGAATATAATAGATGGAGCTGATACAGCATCCCAGAATACAACACTTCCAATTACAATCTGATCCTAACCTTCCTCTACCTCCCAAAGTTATTAGGTTCTCACTTGACAAGCGCCATCTCCAATCTGGTGGTTGGCAATCTTAATGGTAAACATCGCGATTGATTATGTTCAGTCATTAAAGCTTACTAGGGAAAAAAATATGGTGGATTCCCAAAGTCCTTCGTTGGTAGGTGCTCTTGACCCTTTTGAAGGGTTCTTCTGCCTTTGTTGTTGTTTTTTTTCACCATGAGCTCCCACTGCCCCGTGCTAAGTGTTTGAACTCAGGAGGGAAGATTATTTTGGTTGCATGGCCAATAGTGTCAGTTTAGATCAGGTAATGGGGGCTGGGAAGCTGGGAGGACATCGCTTTCACTGGATCTCCACCCATTGTGCAAAGACCTTATTTTCAATATTATAATGCATTCAAATGAAACACAGTGTGATTTCCCATCCAATTAGGATTGGATTGCTCTGTGTAGTCCATCCATACATCTGGAGTGGGGCTAAGGAAAACCTCCATGCGTACTGGTGCTCTGAAAGTGGCAGATAATTTTTTGCAATAATTCTTGAATTTTCATTTTTCCTGTACCTTGTTAGAGCTGTTTTTTGTTCTTTCTATTTTGTGAATTTTTATGAACTTTTTTAAATTTTGTATTTAAAAAAAAATCTTTCCTTTATTTTGAGAATAGTAGAGAATGTTTACATTGAACCATTAATTGCTAAATTATGTCTATAAATTCACTAGAGAGCATCTTGAAGCACTAACAAGATTTTAGCAGAATAAGGATGCATTTGCAGTATTAGCCAATTAGCTGCCCACAAATGATCAAACAAGTGATGCATTGTTGAGCAGGGCAAACATTTTTGCAAAGCTGCCTAAAGTCATAGGGATGTACAGGAATAGAAAAAACCATTGTGGTCCATTGGGCTAGTCTCAGGGCTCAAACATCCTTTAACCCTGGGAGAAGTCTCAGGATCTGCCTACCCTGAACCTGCGCTACTGACCCTACCCAGAGAATACAGGGTCTGGGGAGGTTCCCTTCTTATCATAAAGTTGGCTGGCACCTGTGCCACTATGGGCACATCTCTGGCACTCGCCAGAGCTGGGGGTGGGGGGTGTGGTGAGAAACAGTAGAGGCCAGCTGCTTACTTTCTGCACCCTTTGAGGAATGTGTAGCGGTGTTGCTGCTTGCAAACACTGTTGTAAGGGACACAAGGTCCTGTGAATTGCTGGTGTGTTCTGGAACACTGGAAGTGCTGGCAGGCTGCTCTTTCAGGCCTCCAGTGACAGAAATGTTAGAATACTAGTTCCAGGTCATACCTTCAAAGAGAGCTCTCATTACAAAATACTATGTGTGATGTTTGTGTGGTTGTGTGTATGCCTGTGCGGGAGTACAAACATACGAATTAAGAGCAGGAGTAGGCCACTCGGCCCCTCGAGTCTGCTCTGTCATTTGATAAAATCATGGCTGACCTGATTGTGACCTCAACCCTACTTTCCCATCTACCTACTATAACCTTTGACTTCCTTGTTAATCAGGAATCTATCTAACTCAGCCTTATAAATATTCAATGACCCTGCCTCCACCGCTCTCTGGGGAAGGGAGTTCCACAGGCTCACAGCCCTCTGAGGGAAAACATTTCCCCTCATCTCTGTCTTAAATGGGAGACCCCTTATTTTTAAACTGTGGCCCCTAGTTCTAGTCTCTCCCACAAGGGGAAACATTCTCTCAGCGTCTACCCCTTCAAGTTCCCTCAGGATCTTATATGTTTCAATAAGATCACCTCTCATTCTTCTAAACTCCAGTGTATACAGGCCCAACTTATCCAACCTTTCCTCATAAGATAAGCCCCTCATCCCAGGAATCAGTCAAGTGAACCTTCTCTGAACCGCCTCCAAAGCAATTATGTCCTTTCTTAAATAAGGAGACCAAAACTGCACACAGTATTCTAGATGTGGTCTCACCAATGCCCTGTACAACTGTAGCAAAACATCTCTACTTTTATATTCCATTCCCTTTGCAATAAATGACAACATTCCATTTGCCTTCCTAATCACTTGCTGTACCTGCATACTAACTTTTTGTGATTCATGTACTAGGACACCCAGATCCCTCTGTACCTCAGGGTTCTGCAATCTCCCTCCATTTAAATAATATACTGCTTTTCTATTCCTCCTGCCAAAGTGGACAAGTTCACATTTTCCCACATTATACTCCATCTGCCACTCACTTAACCTATCTATTTTTCCTACCCTTTCCTTATATCTTCACAACTAACTTTCCTACCTACCTTTGTGTCATCAGCAAATTTAGCAAATTTAGAGTGAGTGAGAAGGGGAGTTAGACATCAGAGCTGGAATGTACTAACACTGAGCTTAGGGGAGGCCTGTGGCTATTGCTTCCCTTACTCCTTCTGTGCTGTTATATGCAAGGATTAGTGGAATTCGCTACCACAAGGAGTAGTTGAGGCGAATAGCATGGATGCATTTAAGGGAAAGCTAGATAAACACACGAAGAAGAAAGGAATAGAGGGTTATGCTGATAGAGTTAGGTGAAGAGGGTTTGGAGGAGGCTCGAGTGGAGCATAAATGACAGCGTAGGCCAGTTGGACCGAATGGCCTGTTTCAGTGCTGTACATTGTATGTAATTCTATGATAACTAGATTGGCTTCCTTTAAGGCTTTAATTTCTAAACCCTCCTCTGGTTTGGATCCTTTCCTTTGTATTATGTTCCATCTTGTCAAGCAAGCAGAGAGGTGATCTTGACATGTTATGAGTTGACAAAAACACATACACAATGGCAGACTTGTGCCCAACCTACAGGCAATCCTGTGCCAGTAAGTGACCATGCATCATACAGTTCGGCTATGTTCCAACAATTTTATGTGTGAATATCTTTAAAGATATGAGTGTGTCAAGGCTTTTAATTGTAAGTTGCACCTTGATTGTGTGTCCTGCTTAAGTGTGGGCATGCATGATAAACAGTGAGTGAGCTGCAAGCGGTGTGAGGCCTTGGCATGGGCCAGCAGTATATCTGCAACACATGGACCAGTAACACTTTGAGGCATGCACACTTGGGTCAACTATCTGGTAAATGATGCAATTGGGGAGTCTTACCATGGCAACTGCTTTAAAGTGTACCATCTTATCTGCATCTGTTTCCAGGTTGTGCAGGTAATACATAAAACATTGCTCATGGCCACAACTTCCTGCCAGGCATGCAGCAGTGCTGTCCTCTGGGAAGGCTGCTCTGGAGTGCCAATCAAGACAAGCCCACTTGCACTCACCTCATGCAGCAGCATCTTCACTTTGTCAGCCATCAAACAAAGGGTTTGGGAGCTGTGCTGCTCCATTCATTGCCCATAGACTTAATTTCCTGTCTCCATCTTTGTTTTGCAATCCACTGGTCTTTGTCAACCGGGCCCCAACCAGGATACTTCTGTGCAATAACGGTGTAACTCTTTAAAAGCACTCTACAGGTGCCTGGCAACAGCGGAGCACTGACAACAAGGTAAGCAGCCGACAAATGGTTTCACTGGCACGTTCCAATAAATCACTTGATAACATCTTCCACACACAGCATCAGGCCAGATTGACACCAGCATGCCTAGTTAGGTACTACCTGTGCCCACTGAACCCCCGTTAAAGCAACAGGCCCAGCTGGCTTCTCTCTGTGCCTTCCTCTAAGAGATACAAGACAGGAACCTCGCACTCCTTGGGATTCTTTTCACCAAGCAAGACACCAACATCAGCCATGCCACCAATTTTAGTGATCTACAATAGATATTCTCTCAGATTCCGCATCACCGGTCACTCCCATAAGTGGACCTTGCATCCCCTATGGTCAGGAGTGCATCTTTACTGCCCAATATCAAATGCTGACATGACCCAGGGATCGTAACATAGAACCCTTGTTGCATGTACTAGATACTATGATCTCACATGTGCTGCCATGTGCATTCTCCTGTCTTTATCGAATAGCACTCCAGTATGACTAGGCATGATATAAACCAATAAACTTTATTTTATATGAAATATATGAATGAAAAGAATACAGTTTTTCAGTGAGTTACATATGTTTTTTATTGGTCCTTGTAATATAATAATAATGAAAATGTGACTTGGGGACCTGAGCTAACTGGTACTCTGAATCCCTCAGAGCCACAGTTATTCATATCTCAGCCCTCTATCCTCTGACCTGTCCTCAGTTCTGGGTGTCAAGTTTGGTCTGCGGAGTTGCCAATAAAACTTACCACCTAGAATGAAAAGCCACCCCTTTGGTGTGGAAACTTGTAGCAGTTATTTATTTGTTTATCTAATACCCCTGCTGAGCTTAATGAATTAAAATCATTCTCGGGTAATGGCAAGAATTACTTAGGACCGGCCCTTAACATGGAATCATCTTATCATGGAATAGCAAATGATCTTATGTCTGTGCCAACTGGCATGACTGGTATCCCATCCCAGGAACCAACCTAATCAACATTCTCGATAGCTTGTCTATCTCTGACACTTTACCAAAACTGGGAGGCCTAAACCAAATGGCACATTTTCATGGGTCCATGATGCTGTTGGTTTCCTGAATTTTGGGTTATTTACACTATAAAGTGAGGCAGAAAAACATGTGTTTGCCGTTAGTTGCACTCTCTATAGTGTTTATGTTCTTCCTCCAAGCTGGTTCCAGTGTGAGTTCTATTCTGGTATTCAGAGGTTGAAGTTAGCAATTTTCAGGTCTGCTATGACTCCAGCTGGCAGTATAAACAGATATGTCAACAGTTTCCCACTTATGATAAGAGGAGGAGCTGGTAGGTGTCGTATCACCATACAATCAGTGTATTAAATGATTGTTGTGATTGAGGATCCTTTAATCCCTTGCTCCACTTCCTGATTGTTCTTGAAGTTCCTCAAACTTAATACTTTAATGTAAACATTTGTTTCCTCCCTACTTGCACTCACATCCAATGTGACAGGCAGATTCTGAATCTTGGCTTGTTGCCTTCTTCACTTATGAGTGTCATGACAATACCAAATATCGGAGTAAAGACAGTATTATACCATAATTCTGCATGCACTGAGCTCCTGAATTCCAGCTCTCCTGATGTAAGATGTTTCAACAACAACTTGCATTTAACGACCCAAAGCAATTAACAGAGGAATAATCAAAAAATGGATGTCAAGTCAAAGGATGAGATATTAGGAGGGGTGACCAAAAGTTTGCCAAAAAAGTGGGTTTTAAAGGAGGAGAGGGAGGTAGAGAGATGGCAGGAATTAGGGAGGGAATTCCAAAGCATAGGTTTCAGGCGGCTGAAGGCACGACCGTCAATGTTGCAGGCGAAAAGAGGGGGTGCACAAGATGCCAGAATCAGAGGAACGGAGAGTTAACATAGAAACATAGAAAATAGGAGCAAGAGTAGGCCATTCGGCCCTTCGAGCCTGCTCCGCCATTCAAAATGATCGTCTAACTCAGTACCCTCTTCCCACTTTTTCCCCATAACCCTTGATCCCTTTAGCAATAAGAAATATATCTATCTCCTTCTTGAATACATCTAATGACTTGGCCTCCACTGCCTTCTGTGGTAGAGAATTCCACAGGTTCACCACCCTCTGAGTGAAGAAATTTCTCCTCATCTCGGTTCCAAATGGCATACCCTGTATCCTGAGACTGTGACCCCTGGTTCTGGACTCCCCAGCCATTGGGAACATCCTCCCTGCACTCCCTCCATGGCAAGGACATCCTTCCTCAGATAAGGAGACCAAAACAGCACACAATACTCCAGATGTGGTCTCACCAAGGCCCTGTATAACTGCAGTAAGACATCCCTGTTCCTGTACTCAAATCCTCTTGCAATGAAGGCCAACATACCATTCACCTTCCTAACTGCTTGCTGCACCTGAATGCTCGCTTTCAGCGACTGGTGTACAAGGACACCCAGGTCTCGTTGCACTTTCCTTTTCCCAATCTATCACCATTCAGATAATAATCTGTCTTTCTGTTTTTACAACCAAAGAGGATAACCTCACATTTATCCATGTTACACTGCATCTGCCATGTTCTTGCCCACTCACCCAACTTGTCTAAATCACATTCCACCCCAGCTTTGTGTCGTCTGCAAACTTGGAAATGTTACATTCCGTTCCCTCATCCAAATCATTGATATATATTGTGAATAGCTGGGGCCCAAGCACTGATCCCTGCGGTACCCCACTAGTCACTGCCTGCCACCCGGAAAAAGACCCGTTTCCTGTCTGTCAACCAATTCTCAATCCATGCCAGTATATTCCCCCCAATCCCATGTGCTTTAATTTTGCATACTAACCTCTTGTGTGGGACCTTATCAAAAGCCTTCTGAAAATCCAAATACACCACATCCATTGGTTCTCCCCTATCTATTCTACTAGTTACATCCTCAAAAAGCTCCAGTAGATTTGTTAAGCATGATTTCCCTTTCATAAATCCATGCTGACTTTGTCCAATCCCGTTAATGCCTTCCAAGTGTTCTGTTATCACATCCTTTATAATAGACTCCAGCATTTTCCCCACTACTGATGTTAGGCTAACTGATCTGTAATTCCCTGTTTTTTCTCTCCCTCCTTTTTTAAATAGTGGGTTACATTTGCCATCCTCCAATCTGTAGGAACCGATCCAGAGTCTGTCGAATTTTGGAAGATGACCACCAATGCATCCAGTATTTCCAGGGCCACTTCCTTTGGTACTCTGGGATGTAGATTATCAGGCCCTGGGGATTTGTCAGCTTTTAGCCCCATTAATTTCCCTAGCACTTTTTTTACTAATACTGATTTCCTTCAGTTCCTCCCTCTCACTAGACCCTTGGTTCTCTAATATTTCTGGGAGGTTATTTGTGTCCTCCTTTGTGAAGACAGAACCAAAGTGTGTGTTTAATTGTTCTGCCATTTCTTTGTTCCCCATTATAATTTTCCTAATTTCTGACCGTAAGGGACCCACATTTGTCTTCACTAATCTTTTTCTCTTAAAATATTTATAGAAGCTTTTACAATCAGTTTTTATGTTCCCTGCTAGCTTACTCTCATACTCTATTTTTCCCCTCTTAATCAATCTCTTTGTTCTCCTTTGCTGAATTCTAAACTGCTCCCAATCCTCAGGCTTGCCGCTTTTTCTGGCAATTTTATATGTCTCCTCTTTGGATCTAATACTATCCCTAATTTCTTTTGTAAGCCACGGTTGAGCCACCTTTCCTGTTTTATTTTTGCATCCGACAGGAATGAATAATTGTTGTAATTCCTGCACACGTTCTTTAAATATTAGCCATTGCCTATCCACCATCACCCCTTTTAGTAAAGTTCCCCAATCTATCATAGCCAACTCGCACCTCATACTTTCGTAATTTCCTTTATTGAGATTCAGGACCCTAGTTTCAGATTCAATTACTTCACTCTCCACCTTAATGAGGAATTCTATCATGTTATGGTCGCTCTTCCCTAAGGGACCCCGCACAACAAGATTGTTAATTAATCCTTTCTCATTGCACAATACCCAGTCTAGGATCGCCTGTTCTTTAGTTGGTTCCTCAATGTATTGGTCTAGAAATCCATTATGTACACACTCCGGGAATTCCTCCCCCACAGTATTATTGCTAATTTGGTTTGACCAATCTATATGTAAATTAAAGTCACCCTTGATTATAGTTGTACCCTTTTTGCATGTGTCTCTAATTTCCTGTTTAATGCCCTCCCCTACATCTCCACTACAGTTTGAGGGCCAATAGACAACCCGCACCAACGTTTTCCGCCCCTTGGTGTTTCTTAGTTCCACCCATACAGAGTCCACATCGTGATTTTCCGAGCCAATATCCTTCCTCACTATTGCATTTATTTCCTCCTTTACTAACAACGCTACCCCATCTCCTTTCCCTTTTTGCCTGTCCTTTCTAAATATTGAATACCTCTGGATGTTCAGTGCCCATCCTTGGTCACCCTGCAGCCATATCTCTGTAATCGCAACTATATCATACCCTTTAATATCTATCTGCGCTGTTAATTCATCTACCTCATTGCGAATGCTCCACACCTTAAGACACAATGCCTTTAGACTTGTCTTTTTAAGATTGCTAGTCATCTTAGTATTATTTTGCACTATGGCCCTATTTGTTTCTCGCCCTTGTTTTCTCTGCCTTCCACTATTGCTTCGTCCCTTTCTGTCTTTTGTTTCTATCCTTGTTTCCCCCTCCTCTGTCTCCCTGCTCAGGTTCCCATCCCCCTGCCATTCTAGTTTAAACCTTCCCCAACAGCACTAGCAAACACCCCCGCGAGGACATTGGTCCTGCTCCTGCTCGGGTGTAACCCGTCCTGCTTGTACAGGTCCCACCTTCCCCAGAACCGGTCCCAATGTCCCAGGAATTTAAATCCCTCCCTCCTACGCCATCCCTGCAGCCACGCATTCATCCTATCTATTCTCCTGTTCCTATACTCACTAGCATGTGGCACTGGTAGTAATCCTGAGATCACTACCTTTGAGGTCCTGCTTTTTAATTTATCTCCTAACTCCTTAAATTCACCTTGCAGGACCTCATCCCTTTTTTTACCTATGTCGTTGGTACCGATATGGACCATGACTACTTGCTGTTCAACCTCCTCCTCCAGAATGCCCTGCAGCTGCTCCATGACATCCTTGACCCTAGCACCAGGGAGGCAACATACCGTCATGGAGTCACGTTTGCGGCCGCAGAAACACCTATCTGTTCCCCTTACAATGGAATCCCCTATCACTATAGCCCTGCCACTGTTCTTCCTTCCCTCCTGTGCAGCAGAGCCACCCATGGTGCCACAAACTTGGCTCTTGCTGCTTTCCCCTGATAAGCCATCTCCCCCAACAGTATCCAAAGTGGTATATCTGTTTGAGAGGGAGATGGCCCCAGAGGACTCCTGCTCTACCTGCCTAGCCCTTTTACTCTGCCTGGCGGGCACCCATTTCCTTTCTGCCTGCGTAATCTTTACCTGCGGTGTGACCACCTCACTGAACGTGCTATCCACGATAGTCTCGGCATCGCGGATGCTCCACAGTGAATCCACCCGTAGCTCCAGCTCCAAAATACGGTTAGCCAGTAGCTGTAGCTGGACACACTTCCTGCAAATATGGTCGCCAGGGACACTGATGGTGTCCATGACTTCCCACATAGTGCAGGAGGAGTATATCACGGGTGCGAGCTGTGCTGCCATGACTCACCTTAGATTTACACTGCGTTCACCTCTCAGACTCTCCTCGCACTCTCAGTCTCTCCTTTTATACTGTGCTCACCTCTCGGACTCTCCTGCCTCACCTGTGACGTCGCACAGTAGTTTTCTCTTGTTGCAGGTCTGCTGCTGTTATTATCCCCACTCTCAGTCTTCTGATGCTCAGGTCCACTGCCGCTCTGCTGAAAAAGTTAGGAAAAGCAAGGCAAAGCAGCACCTCCTTCCCCCACTTCACCGAACTCCCACACTCACCAAACTCTCAGCCTACCACTCGATGCTCCGTTGCACTCAGTTTGAGGAAAGTTTTGTCGGAGGAGGTTACAGAGATAGGAAGGGATGATGCTGTGAGGGGATTTGAACATGAGTCTCAGAATTTTACATTTGAGGCATTGGAAGACCGAGAGCCTATGTAGGTCAGTGAGGATGAGTTGATGGACGAGCGGGACTTGATGCGGGATAAGATATGGGCAGCAGAATTTTGGATGAGCTGCAGTTTACAGAAGTCGGAAGATGGGAGGCCAGCCAGAAAAGCACTGGAATAGCCTATCCTGGAGGTGACAAAGGCATGATTGAGGATTACAGCAGCAGTGGGCTGAGGTGGGGTAGAAGATATGATGGAGGGGAAGTAAGGGTTTTTTGTGATGCAGAGACTATGATGTGCGATGTTTAGTTTTTATCCCCGACCAGGACTCTATGCTGCCACGTGTCTCTCCCATGATTTTCTACCTTTGCTGACAGACTCGCATTTTCTGTTGCCGCTTCTCTCGGACAGTACATGAACTGAGTGGATAGCTGCATCCCACACTAATGCATATTTTAGTCACCTGTAGAACCCGCAGGGATCACAGCAGATGGAGATTGGTTTTAACGCCCACCACTGATAGCGGGTAAATCGTGTTAACACCAACGCGTCCCCTATAAGCGGTGGGGACTGTATAAGGTTGCCACCTTTCACCAAGTCCTAAACTAAGCAAGGCAGGGTGCAGGCAGAACAGCCGGTGAGATCACAGCTTGAAGTTTGAGAAATTCTAACATTTTTTGAAACCTTAATAATTAATCATGGCACACAAAAGTAGAAAAGCTGACTTAAAAAAGAATTTTTAGTATCTGATTTATATTTCAGAAATTTGTTGTACACTGCATTTAAAAATCAGACTACCCAGTCCAAACTCACTGGGAGGCAAGCCTATTTAGGCAGTTCATTGGAGTATAAATGAGACCTGAATGAAAGCCTCAATAAGGCCAAAAAAAATCATGGAGTTCAATTTTATATGTGTTGCTGCAAACTCAGTGTTGATTCTGCCACTTTGAGAATAATCAATATTTTAGGATTTTTTTCTGTGATATAAATATCCTTACAGTGCTGTTTTGTGGCATGTACACACTTGCTGCTATTTTGTTTGTGCCTAAGGGAATGGCTACACACTATGAAAATAAATGATGGTACTATTAAGAAGGCGCAAACTGGATGCGTCAAAACCCATCTGGCTGCTCCTTTCACAGTGCGTATATAATCCACCATATCATGGTATATACGCCACCCAGTTAATCTCCTGAGGGAAAGTTCTGTATGAAAGCTCCATGATCTCCAAAGGCAATCAAGCAAAACATAGCCAATATTCATCCACACTCACATTACCACTATTCCTAGGCCTGCTCTCCTCCACAGACAACGCGCCCCAGCAGCGTGGGTACTATTGTGTTCTGTGGAATATTTAACCATCTCAGGCTATATTTAACCCTATGAATCCTGTTCCCAAACAAATATTTATCCAGCTTCTCGGTATTAACCAATTTTTGGTTGTTTTTTTTAAGATAAATTGTAGTCATCCCTGCTACACATGAGGGTTGCCAATTTCCAGTGTATTCCTGGAATATAGCGATTGCCTGAAGTCCTGGCTCTTGGGAAGCCCTGCTTTTCTGATTTGGAAACATTTAAATTAATTCTGCATGGTTACTGTGAAGATCAGTATCGATCTAGGAATGCCAACCATATGCATCACATACCCTCCTTAGCATCTCCCAATATGACAACACTCCCCTCTCCCCCGCCCCACCCCCCTCACTCCCCAATATGTTCAGGATATTGCCATTCTTGCTCACTTTATAGTTGAGAAGAACAGATTTCCTCCCATTTTATTAATGTTGTTACACTGACTAGCCTCTTTTTTCTGCCATCCATGAGCAGTTCAGAAGGAACAAATGGTTATTCCTATGTTGCCAGAATGCACATGAAAATCTTAATTTACTCAACTCCATTGCCTGTTTAAAAAATGACATGCAATATGTGGGAAGGCTTGATTATGTACATTTTACTATCAATTATGTAGTCCCTTGACACAGATAAAAAGATGTTTTTTGTATATTGGGGGCAGGAATCATTGTTTCTTTAATTTCTCAGTTACAAAGAAACTGATCTATCGAAATACGGATTTTCTGGTGGTTTTTCTGGGAAGCAGTTGTGTGGAACGAACAATTCCAGCTATTCATGTGACTCAGCTGCCGACGTAGGGATCTTCCTTCGATTGCATGACAGTGTGCTGATTCATGGTAGGGGGGGTGGGGAAATGCAAATGAGAAATCTACCAGCAGCAAACAGACAGTATCAGATGCTCACAACATGCTCTCCTTGACAAAAGAAAGTCCCTGGAGGGGAAACAATAATGAGCGGTTTTGACCTTCCTAAACGGGAAGGCATGTGGGTAAAAAAACAGGCACGTACAGAGTGTGACAGCTGGGGACTAATCGTACACAGCACAATCGGGAAACTTGATAAGCAAATTCCAGGCTCATGTGGTCCCCTTCTCCCACGTTCGCTGACCTTTCCTACATGACACATCAAAACCGTCACCTTAAAAACGCTTCAGAGACAGCCAAGTGTTCTGAAGAGATAGATTAAATTACAGAATGATCCCACACCGCATTCCTCGTACTGAAATGTTGCTGGCATTGATTTCTGTTTTTTTTTCAGAACTTCTAAGGTGCCAAATCCAGCCCTCAGTCAAATGTAAAATTCTACAGTGACTAAACTGGACTACTTTAACAGCTAAATCTTCCTGGTGGCCTTATATGCACAGTGCAGGGATGAAGTTTAGACATGTTTCTGGTTCACTGTTACTTATTTTTCTGTGCTGCAGTGCTTATTAAAATTTCAGGGTTTTTTTCTCCTTCGTAGTCTCTACTCCCCTGAAAGGCCTGATTGATGCTGGATACAGACAGTCTCATTTGGGCACAAATCCATCAGTACCTCACCCAAGTGGCTATTCTTCATGTGTGCACCTGGAAAGTAAGTCTTAATGTTTCATTTGACCATCAGAAACAACACAGCCAAACTCAATTCTGTCTTCAATCAATGTCACAAACTTTCCAACAAGGGTCTGTGGATATTCAACAGAAGAGATGCCTGATTTTTCCTCTGCCTTCCCCCAGGGACACTGAGACCAACCATAGTCATCTCATGGCAATAACATACCACATGGCACATTGATTCACTCAACAATCAGGGAAGCTCTCTTTAAGTGGACTTATTGCATAAATAATTTACATTCAGATTTTATTAATATTAATATACACAAACAACATAGACTCAAAATCCCTGGATTCAGGGAAGGCAGAAAAGAAGATTTCTGTCTTGGGTAGTGAGGAATTTGATTCAGAACCTGATTTTGCCAGGATTCCCCCCCATTTACAGTGTCCCCTTAAATTCTAATAGGGGAGGTGTGGTGGATCATGCCCAGTGTGGCATATGGTGCCTGGGGAATGGGGCCAGCCTGCAGATTAGTAGGAATATACAACTGTAATCTGCTTACCCACCCACACTTAAAGGAGCAACTTCGCTCCATAAAGTTATTGGGGAAGCTTTCTCCCTGTGCCATCTATCACATGACAAACACATCACTCACATTGTACAAATATAATGGCATGAGAAAACATCATTTCATTTGTGCATGATTCCATGATGAATAGGAGAGTATGTTCACTGTCTTTCCTCAAAATGGTGTAAACTCATTTTACAATAGTGACTCACAGGATGGCAGAATTGATGCTGTGTTTCGAATCACCTTTTTCAGTTTTAGAATGGTGGAGTGTTGGTAGAATTACTGTTCCTTTAAAGTAAGACACATTGCTGAAGAATTTACTCTGAAGAATTTAATCATACGATATCAGACCTCAGAGTGGTTGATGCTGACAGTGGATGTCTGAAATGGAAAGTGTTCCATTCTCCATTCCATTAAAAGCACTGTCATGACCACAAAAGCAAAGTAATAAAAGTTCTGTGGCAAAGTTGTTAACTAGTTGGAAAATTTATTTGAAAAGACTCTAGTTGTATGAATCACTAGTTAATGGAGATTTTTCTACTAAACTAGATGTAGCAGAAAGTATAACACCAGGTCATAATCACTATGACCCACTGACAGGATGAAACACAAATAAAAAGATGCAGACTGGCGTCAATTATAGTGAATATTCGTGCTTTCTATCCCTCTCCATCACTCATATGAAAAATATCAATCTAAAAATAATTAAATTTTCTCTATGTCCTTCTCCCTCCCTCGCACCTAACTTCTCTTCATCCGTCTCATTCTGTCTCATTTGGAGACTTGAACAGAATGAGGATTGATAGAGCGTGGCAGTCTTCTCTTTTGCAAAGGGAAATGTGACCATGGGAGTTATGACTGGGATGAGTTAGAGCAGAACTAAGTATCGTGGTGGTTCTGTTTGTGTTTTTGTTCTTTGCTCTCTTGTTCCTTTCCTAAAGGCTGCAATATAAAGCAACACATGGCAACACTTAGGGCAAAAGAGAATGAAGAAAACTTTCAGTGTCAGGAGTGTGGTATTACATATTTATGATTACTTTGAGTAGAGAGGGGATGGAGAGGAACCATTACAGTTCTTTCATCTATTCTGAAAGTGTCAAATTTGCTTCCCTCGAGCAGGAGATTCCCTCCCTTCTGAAGAAGGTGAAGGACTTGAAGTATTTTTTGGATTTTGATGAACTCCTGGCTAAATCAGCATGTAGATTTTTGTCTAAAACTAATCAATCCAATACATGCAATACACTTGAATATCTCATTATTTCCCCAAACAGATTTTCAATTCTAAGTAACCTGGACAGTTCTCAGTCTACTGAGATGACCAACAACAACATATTGGACATTTCTATGGAACCAGCTGCAAGAAAGGAGATGCACCAATTCAGGCAAGCAGCTAAAAAGAAGATAGGTTGAGACAGGGGAATGGTAAGGCAGCGTGTTCTGCTTATTGGAGACTCCACAGTGTGCCATGCTAACAGCATACTTTGTAAAGGTAAGGCTTCTTGAGGCAGTAATTGCTTTCCAAGTGCTAGAGTTGAGGACATTCATTACAGGGTGGATGACTCAATGCAAGCTGAGTGTAAGGGAACTGTCATTGCTTTACGTATTGGTATTAATAACATTATGAATAAGAAGTCTGTTCTATTTCAGGAAAACAACTGCCACTTGATTGATGAGTTTAAAAGCAAGAGTGTCAGGGTAATGGTCTCTGGCCTTCTACCTATTGTTATAGAGACATTAGCGAGGAACAGTAGGATAATTGGCCTGAATGACTGGTTGGAGGACCCATGCCTAAAAGAGAAGCTCGCCTTTATGGACAACTCAAGAAAGTTTTCTGGTGAAGGTAAGCTATTCAGGAGGATGGGATACATTTCAACCAGGTGGGAGCAAAGAAGTTAATCCAGAATTCTCAGGAAGCAATTGGGAGGGGTTTAAACTAATTGGAACTGGAGCTGTTCTAATTAACTCTAAGTGTAGGTCCTTCAGGCTAAAAACCGAGAGGAAAGCTGCTGCTATTTATAAGATCTCAGTTGGATTAAACCACAGGAATCAGGATTATAAAGAGGGTTCACAAACAGCAAGTAAGCAAACCCTTAAAGTTAATGACAGGAGTATTAGAAATAAAATGTTAAAGCTACAATCATATGTAGTTGTGGAAGAATTAAACATAGAAATACGTAGAAGTTACAACACGAAAACAGGTCATTCATCCTAACCAGTCCGCATTGGCATTTACTCTCCACATGACCAAATCGTCCTTTCTCCACAGATGCTGCCTGACTTGCTGAGCTTCTCCAGCATTTTCTGTTTTTATTTCATCCTAATCATATTTACCTGCCCTGTTCCCATATCACGTTACCCCTTTCTCTTCATCCACCTATCCAATGTAATCTTAAATGTTGACATAGTTTCTGCCAGAACCACGAACTCTGGAAGTGAATTATTGGTATCTTTGAACTATGTAATTGATGGACCCAAATTTCAGTTAAAAGGTTATAAGGAACATTGAAAAGATAGGATAGGACAAAGGGGAGGGGGTGTCGTTAAGGAGGATTTGAATTTACAGAGAAAATGTTATTGAACTGCAGGGAGAATCTGAAGCTATTTGGGTCCAGCTAGATCAAATAGTTAGTCCTAAAGTGATCTGTTATCGGTCTCCAAAAAATGAAAGGGCTACGGAATGAAATAGTGTATGTGTAATGGGGGATTTTAATTACTCAATTATTCAGTCTGATAGAGGACAGCCAAGTATTGAGGGGGGCAGGGTTGAAATATTTGTGGATATTATTAACAATTTTTTCTCAATGATACTAAACATACATGTTTTTGATGTTCTAACATCTGCCTGATTAAATGAACACATGTTAAATTAAGGCACGTATATTGAAAGCAATCTAAATTATTAATTAGAAAACTATAACGGTGTGAGGACAACACAGTGTGCTGAGAGTTCGGTACGTGTGGGAGTTGGGGGAAGGAGGTGCTGCTTTGCCTTGCTTTTCCTGCAGAGCGGTAGTGGACCTGAGAGCGGTGAGCGGCGGGGGAGAGCGAGACCAGAGCGGGGATAAAAACAGCGCGGAGAGAGCGAGAGTCCAGTCGGTGAGCGGCGGGAGAGAGCGAGACCAGAGCGGAGATATAAACAGCGCGGAGAGAGCGAGACCAGAGCTTACTCTGAGAGCGAGACTCTGAGACCAGCGGCAGTTCGGGGTGACGTCACCAGTCAGAAAGTGACGCGGCACAGGGGAGGCAGCTGATTGGTGAGTAGGTTCAGGTGAGTATTTCTACCATTTTACTGTAAGTAAAGTAATAAGAAAGGGAAGATCTGCAGGTTTTATAGCAGATAGTGTTTTTTTTTAGTGAACCTAGGTCCCTAGTATAGTTAACATTTTCTAATTTCAACGTAATTTAAAAGGGGTAACTCAGCTAAGGCAAGTCATGGCAGCAGACCTCGCACCCGTGATATGCTCCTCCTGCAAGATGTGGGAAGTCATGGACACTACCAGTGTCCCTGCCGACCATGTGTGCGGGAAGTGTGTCCACCTGCAGCTACTGACCGATCGTATCTCGGAGCTGGAGCTGCAGGTGGACTCACTGTGGAGCATCCGCGATGCAGAGAAACTCGTGGATAGCACGTTTAGCGAGTTGGTCACACCGCAGGTAAAGGGTATACAGGCAGGAAGTGAATGGGTGACCACCAGGAAGAGTAAGAGATGCAGGCAGGTAGTGCAGGGGTCCCCTGTGTCCATCCCCCTCTCAAACAGATATGCCACTTTGGATGCTGTTGGGGGGGATGACTTATCAGGGGAAGGCAGCAGCAGCCAACTTCCTGGCACCACGGGTAGCTCTGCTGCACAGGCTGGGAGGAAAAAGAGTGGCAGAGCTATAGTGATAGGGGACTCAATTGTAAGGGGAATAGACAGGCGTTTCTGCGGCCGCAACCGAGACTCCAGGATGGTGTGTTGCCTCCCTGGTGCAAGGATCAAGGATGTCTCGGAGCGGCTACAGAACATTTTGGAGGGGGAGGGCGAACAGCCAGCTGTCGTGGTGCACATAGGCACCAACGATATAGGTAAAAAAGGGGATGAGGTCCTAAAAGCAGAATATAGGGAGTTAGGAGGTAAATTAAAAAATAGGACCTCAAAGGTAGTAATCTCAGGATTGCTGCCAGTGCCACGTGCTAGTCAGAGTAGAAATAGGAGGATATTTCAAATGAATACGTGTCTAGAGGAATGGTGCAAGGGGGAGGGATTCAAATTCCTGGGACACTGGAAACGGTTCTGGGGGAGGTGGGACCAGTACAAACCGGATGGTCTGCACCTGGGCAGGGCCGGGACCGCTGTCCTAGGAGGAGTGTTTGCTAGTGCTGTTGGGGAGGGTTTAAACTAAAGTGGCAGGGGGTTGGGAACCTGAGCAGGGAGAGAGAGGAAAGCGTAACAGGAAGGGACAGAAGGTATGGAGTAATAGGTAAAGTGTTAAAAAAGGAAAAAGCAGGAACTAAGCGTCACAAAACAGATTTGAAAGTTCTTTATCTGAATGCACGTAGCATTCGTAATAAAATGGACGAGTTAACGGCACAAATAACTACGTATGGGTATGATCTTGTGGCGATTACAGAAACATGGCTGCAGGGTGACAACGACTGGGAATTAACTATGCCAGGGTATTTAACAATCAGGAAGGACAGGCAGGAAGGAAGGGGAGGTGGGGTGGCTATGTTAATAAAGGAAGGAATCACTGTAATACAGAGAAATGATATTGGGACAAAGCATCAAGATAATGAAACAGTTTGGGTGGAGATGAGGAATAATAAGGGAAAAAAAACATTAGTGGGCGTAGTATATAGGCCTCCTAATAGTTGCAACTCTGCTAGAAGAAGTATTAATCAGGAGATAGTCGGGGCATGTAATAAGGGAACAGCCATAATTATGGGGGATTTTAATTATCATATTAACTGGACAAATCAAATTGGGCAGAGCAGCCTTGAGGACGAGTTCATTGAGTGCATCAGGGATGGATTTCTTGAGCAGTATGTAACTGATCCTACAAGGGGGCAGGCAACCTTGGACCTGGTCCTGTGTAATGAGTCAGGATTAATTAATAATGTCCTAGTTAAGGATCCCCTTGGAACGAGCGACCACAACATGGTTGAATTCCATATCCAATTAGAGGGTGAGAAGGTTGATTCTCAAACAAGCGTACTGAGCTTGAATAAAGGAGACTATGATGGTATGAGAGCGGAATTGATTAAAGTGGACTGGGAAAATAGATTAAAGGGTAAGACGGTACATGAGCAGTGGTGTTCATTTAGGGAGTTATTTTACAACTTTCAAAATAAATATATTCCACTGAGGAAAAAAGGGTGTAAAAGAAATGACAGCCATCCGTGGCTAAGTAAAGAAATCAAGGATAGTATCCGACTAAAAACAAGGACATATAAGGTAGCCAAACTTAGTGGGAGGATAGAAGATTGGGAATTCTTCAAAAGACAGCAAAAAGTAACTAAAGGATTGATTAAGAAAGGGAAGTTAGATTATGAAAAGAAATTAGCAAAAAATATAAAAACAGATAGCAAGAGTTTCTATAGTTATATAAAAAGAAAAAGGGTGGCTAAGGCAAACATAGGTCCCTTAGAGGATGAGACCGGGAAATTAATGGTGGGAAACATGGAGATGGCAAAAATGCTGAACAAATATTTTGTTTCAGTCTTTACAGTAGAGGACACTAAGAATATCCCAACACTGGACAAACAGGGGACTCTCGGGGGGGAGGAGTTAAATACGATTAAAATCACTCAAGAGATGGTACTCAGTAAAATAATGGGACTCAAGGCGGATAAATCCCCTGGACCGGATGGCTTCCATCCTAGGGTCTTGAGGGAAGTGGCAGTAGGGATTGTGGATGCTTTGGTGATAGTTTTCCAAAATTCCCTGGACTCAGGAGAGGTCCCGGCAGATTGGAAAACTGCTAATGTAACACCGTTATTTAAAAAGGGTAGTAGGCAGAAGGCTGGAAATTATAGGCCAGTTAGCTTAAAATCTGTGGTGGGTAAAATTTTGGAGTCTATTATTAAGGAGACAGTAACGGAACATTTAGATAAGCATAATTTAATAGGACAAAGTCAGCATGGCTTTATGAAGGGGAAGTCATGTCTGACAAATTTGCTTGAGTTCTTCGAGGATATAACGTACAGGGTGGATAAAGGGGAACCAGTGGACGTAGTGTATTTAGACTTCCAGAAGGCATTCGACAAGGTGCCACATAAAAGATTATTACTTAAGATAAAAAATCACGGGATTGGGGGTAATATTCTGGCATGGGTGGAGGATTGGTTATCGAACAGGAAGCAGAGAGTTGGGATAAATGGTTCATTTTCGGACTGGCAACCAGTAACCAGTGGTGTTCCACAGGGGTCGGTGCTGGGTCCCCAACTCTTTACAATCTATATTAACGATTTGGAGGAGGGGACCGAGTGCAACATATCAAAATTTGCAGATGATACAAAGATGGGAGGGAAAGTAGAGAGTGAGGAGGACATAAAAAACCTGCAAGGGGATATAGACAGGCTGGGTGAGTGGGCGGAGATTTGGCAGATGCAATATAATATTGGAAAATGTGAGGTTATGCACTTTGGCAGGAAAAATCAGAGAGCAAGTTATTTTCTTAATGGCGAGAGACTGGAAAGTACTGCAGTACAAAGGGATCTGGGGGTCCTAGTGCAAGAAAATCAAAAAGTTGGTATGCAGGTGCAGCAGGTGATCAAGAAAGCCAACGGAATGTTGGCTTTTATTGCTAGGGGGATAGAATATAAAAACAAGGAGGTATTGCTGCAGTTATATAAGGTATTGGTGAGACCGCACCTGGAATACTGCATACAGTTTTGGTCTCCATACTTAAGAAAAGACATACTTGCTCTCGAGGCAGTACAAAGAAGGTTCACTCGGTTAATCCCGGGGATGAGGGGGCGGACATATGAGGAGAGGTTGAGTAGATTGGGACTCTACTCATTGGAGTTCAGAAGAATGAGAGGCGATCTTATTGAAACATATAAGATTGTGAAGGGTCTTGATCGGGTGGATGCAGTAAGAATGTTCCCAAAGATGGGTGAAACTAGAACTAGGGGGCATAATCTTAGAATAAGGGGCTGCTCTTTCAAAACTGAGATGAGGAGAAACTTCTTCACTCAGAGGGTGGTAGGTCTGTGGAATTTGCTGCCCCAGGAAGCTGTGGCAGCTACATCATTAGATAAATTTAAAACAGAAATAGACAGTTTCCTAGAAGTAAAGGGAATTAGGGGTTATGGGGAGCGGGCAGGAAATTGGACATGAAGCTGAGTTCGGATCGGTCAATGCCCTGTGGGTGGCGGAGAGGGCCCAGGGGCTATGTGGCCGGGTCCTGCTCCGACTTCTTGTGTTCTTTAGATTTGTGGTTGGGATCAGATCAGCCATGATCTTATTGAATGGCGGAGCAGGCTCGAGGGGCCGATTGGCCTACTCCTGCTCCAATTTCTTATGTTCTTATGTTCTTATAGCAGTTTAGAAATGAGTATACACAAACTATAATGCATGTAACTTTGAGTAAAACAAAAACATATTAAACCTTTGACATGGTGCTTAACTATTGATGTTGTCCTCAAAAGGTCACCGATCTGACTCTTTTTTCTCCCGGTAGTACTTACCACAGTGATGTAAGCAGTAGAAACCACGCAAACCAATGTGTGTAGCACATATCTTGGAACACTTTAAAGGGTTAACAAAATGTTAAGTGTTGACTCTGCTTGGAAAGGATGAAGCATACTCTGTTGGTTGCAGCTCTTGTAATTATGCGGCTTTGCCTAGAAACAGTTGTGATCAACAACAAGGCATAAAATAAATCGGGTACACAGAGTACAGTTTCCTTTGTAGAACCTGTAGGCAATTTAAAAGATCATTAAAGAGTAAGGGTACAATAAAAACTGCAAAACTAGTAATTACAATTTATTACAAACAGCATACAACTAGACATGTAACCAAACATCTCCATAAGCCAAATGCACTGCAAAATTGGACAATTTAATAGATTCCCAATAGAATCTCCCTTCAGTGAGTTTCATCAAAAAATATTCTCTCAGGCAATTGCATATGTCTGTGGAATGGCCCAAGGACAGTTTAACTCTTTTGAAATAAGTTTCACGAGTACTAAATCAACAACATTTCTGACCTTCCCTCCATCATAAGGTCAGAAATGGGGATGTTCGCTGATGATTGCACAGTGTTCAGTTCCTTTCGCAACCCCTCAGATAATGAATGCCCGCATGCAGCAAGACCTGGACAACATCCAGGCTTGGGCTGATAAGTGGCAAGTAACATTCGCGCCAGACAAGTGCCAGGCAATGACCATCTCCAACAAGAGAGAGTCTAACCACCTCCCCTTGACATTCAATGACATTACCATTGCCGAATCCCCCACAATCAACATCCTGGGGGTCACCATGGACCAGAAACTTAACTGGACCAGTCACATAAATACTGTGGCTACAACAGCAGGTCAGAGGCTGGGTATTCTGCGGCGAGTGACTCACCTCCTGACCCGCCAAAGCCTTTCCACCATCTACAAGGCACAAGTCAGGAGTGTGATGGAATACTCTCCACTTGCCTGGATGAGTGTAGCTCCAACAACACTCAAGAAGCTCGACACCATCCAGGACAAAGCATCCCGCTTGATTGGCACCCCATCCACCATCGTAAACATTCACTCCCTTCACCACCGGCGCACCGTGGCTGCAGTGTATACCATCCACAGGATGCACGGCAGCAATTCGCCAAGGTTTCTTCAACAACACCTCCCAAACCCGCGACCTCTACCACCGAGAAGGACAAGGGCAGCAGGCACATGGGAACAACACCACCTGCACGTTCCCCTCCAAGTCACACACCATCCTGACTTGGAATTATATCGCTGTTCCTTCATCGTCGTTGGGTCAAAATCCTGGAACCCCCTTCCTAACAGCACTGTGGGAGAACCTTCACCACACGGACTGCAGTGGTTCAAGAAGGCGGCTCACCAGCACCTTCTCAAGGGCAATTAGGGATGGGCAATAAATGCCGGCCTGGCCAGCAACGCCCACATCCCATGAATGAATAATAGTAAAAAAACAACTTGCATTTATATAACATCGTTAACATAGTAAAACGTCCCGAGGCATTTCGCAAGAGCGATTATCAAACAGACTTTGACACCGAGCCACATAAGGAGATATTACAAGAGGTGTCCACAAGCTGGTCAAAGGAGTAGGTTTTCAGGAGCGTCTTAAAGGAAGAGAATGAGGTAGAAAGGCAGAGAGAGAAGGCATGGCTGCTAATGGTGGAACGATTAAAATCGGGGATGCGCAAGAGGCCAGAATTGGAGGAGCGAAGAGATCTCGGGGAGTTGTAGGGCTGGAGGAGGTTACAGGGATAGGGAGGGATGAGGCCGTGGAGGGATTTGGAAACAAGGATGAGAATTTTAAAATCAAGGCATTCCTGACCGGGAGCCAATGTAGGACAGTGAGCACAGGGGTGATGGGTGAACGGGACTTGGTGCGAGTTAGGATACAGGAAGCAGAGTTTTGGATGAGCTTAAGTTTATGGAGGGTGGAAGATGGGAGGCCAGCCAGGAGAGCATTGAAATAGTCAAGTCTGGAGGTAACAAAGGAATGGATGAGTGTTTCAGCAGCAGATGAGCTGAAGCAGGTGAGTGATGTTATGGAGGTGGAAGCAGGCGGTCTTGGTGATAGAGCAGATATGGGGTCGGAAGCTCATCTCAGACCAACATTCATGACATACTGTATGTAACACGCATATGTAAAATGTGTGTCATTGTGATTTCTGGATTACTTCATTTTTTTAAAAAAAGACCTACTTTCATAAATAAAATTTGTTTGGATTTTGCTACCCGCATTCCAGTACCCAGTCACACCATGGATCAAGTCCTACTATACCCGTGGTGGACACAAGACTCAGAAGAAACTCTCAGAAGCATCTAACAATGTGAGTGTGAGGATACCTTTACACTATGGATATCTTGTGCTTGGATTGCCCAAGCTGTCTGCACATATTAAGGTAGAATCAAAGCTGCTTATGATATAAAGCTGTCTCCATTGCCACAGTATTGTCTGTGGTCAATAGGGCTGATTGATAATACGAGGGAGTTCCATCTGTATGGGGGGGATCTGAATGCAGGGGGGAGGGAGCAATAGAAAATCTGTCTGTGTGTGGGTGGCATACCCTGCTTAAATTGCACTTCTTGCTAAATCATCGTCTAGCACCACTGAATGAGAAGTTTAGTGCCCAGACCATACCACCCCTAAGCTGTGCAAAGATGTGTAGTGCAAATCAGCTGTAAATAGATAAAAATGGAGAAGAGGGTTGGGGAATAAATTGATTGCTAAGTGACTGATCAAAAGCTGGGAAAACTTAGTGAATTTTAATAAATGATGTACTTGTAATAGTTTTGAATGCACTTACGCAGGGTATCACCTAAGGACAAGAAAACTGAATTTTTTATTTACCTCCATAACTGTATTTTCCTATGGGAGAAAAATACAATTTGAATTTATAACCTTTGCCGGTATTAGGTTGAACAAGAGGCGTTTTCTTCAAAGGGTAATACCCAAGGTCGCAACACCTACACTATCTACCTACCTTTTATCTACATGCATTATTGCATTTGTCCTATAAAGGTTGGGTCCCCTGTAATTGAGTATCTATGCTTGTGGTTTCACACCAGCAGTTGTCATGTGAGAAGTTCTGAGAACCGCGAGCAGGTGTAGAAAGTACATAAACGCAAACCAAAGGTGCGAACTGCGAAGGTGAAGTGCGAACTCTACTTGTCTCCCAGGTTGCTAGCAGCAGTGCCTGGAAAATTAATCCAGGTGGGTTGTCGGGCAGGTTCCCTTTTAAATGATGTTCAAGTCTCTGCCTCAATAGCCACTTGTGGTCTAGTAGACCTCGTTGTGAAAACCTTTCTTCTCCCTTCCACCTTCCTCCCTATCCAGTGAGAATTTTCGGTCTCTGTCCCCTTGTTCACTGTCAAACCTAAACGCGCTCTTCTAGACAAGGCAGTGAATTGGATAGAAGTTTCAATTTATGAGGGACTTGGTCTACTTCTGGGGCCTGCCTTCTACCCAAGAAAATAAGAGAAAATGTTGGGAAAGAGGTTGAACAGTAACTGTAGGAACCATTGTCAAGGAGACTGTTGAACAAAATTATATGTAAATTAAACTTGAAAGTTTTAATAACATTTTCAACATTCACAACAATTACTTCATACTATTGCAATGTTGTAAATAAATTAGTGACTCATAATTTGTTGCTGTCTGCATTTTCTACCCGCCCTTCAAATCTAATACACAGCCCTTAAGTTAAAAGTTATTCTGAAAAGTAATACAAAGCATAATTTAGATATTGGTTTTGGTAGGTCTTTGTTTTTTTTTAATTCATTATTAAGATGTGGGTGTTGCTGGCAAGGCCAGCATTCATTGCCCATCCCTAGTTCCCCTTGAGAAGGTGGTGATGGGCCTTCTTTTGGAACCGCTGCAGTCCATGTGGTGAAGAAGCTCCCACAGTGCTATTAGATAGGGAGTTCCAGAATTTTGACCCAACGACAATGACGAAACGGTGATATTTGGCCTCAGGATGGTGTGTGACTAGAGGGGGGAACTTTAAATCTATGCCCCCTGATCACTGACCCATCTGCTAAGGGAAATAGGTCCTCCCTATCCACTCTATCTAGTCCCTTCATAATTTTATATACCTCAATTAAATCTCCCCTCAGCCTCCTTTGTTTCAAAGAAAACAACCCCAGTCTATCCAATCTTTTTTAATAGCTAAAATTCTCCATCCCTGGCAACATCCTTGTAAATCTCCTCTGTACCCTCTCTAGTGCAATCACATCTTTCCTGCAATGTGGTGACCAGAACTGTACGCAGTACTCAAGCTATGGCCTAACTAGTGTTTTATACAGTTCTAGCATAACCTCCCTGATCTTATATTCCATGCCTCAGCTAATAAAGGAAAGTATCCTATTTGCCTTTTTAACCACCTTATCTACCTGTCCTGCTACCTTCAGAGCTCTGTGGACATGCACTCCAAGTTCCTTTTGTTCCTCTACACCTCTCAGTATCCTCCCATTTATTGTGTACTCCCTTGCCTTGTTTGCCCTCCCCAAATGCATTACCTCACACTTCTCTGGATTGAATTCCATTTGCCACTTTTCTGCCCATCTGACCAGTCCATTGATATCTTCCTGCAGTCTACAGCTTTCCTCCTCACTATCAACCATACGGCCAATTTTTGTATCATCTGCAAACTTCTTTATCAAACCCCCCACATTCAAGACCAAATCGTTAATATGTACCACAAAAAGCAAGTGACCTAGTTCTGAGTCTTGCAGGACCCCACTGGAAACAGCCTTCTAGTCGCAAAAATGCCTGTCAACCATTAACCTTAGCTTCCTGCCACCGAGCCAATTTTGGATCCAACAGCCACTTTCTCTTGGATTCCATGGGCCTTTACTTTTTTGACCAGTCTGCCATGTGGGACCTTGTCAAAAGCCTTGCTAAAATCCATGTACACTACATCAAACACATTACCCTCATTGACCCTCCTTGTTACCTGCTCAAAAAATTCAATCAAGTTAGTCAGACACGATCTTCCCTTAACAAATCCATGCTGACTGTCCTGGATTAACCCGTGCCTTTCTAAATGATGATTATGCTGTCTCTCAAAATCAATTTTAATAATTTGCCCACCACCGAGGTTAGACTGACTGGCCTATAATTACTTGGTCTATCTCTTTCTCCCTTTTCAAACAACAGTACAACGTTAACTGTCCTCCAATCCTCCAGCACCACGCCTGTAGTCAGGGAGGATTGGAAAATGATGGTCAGAGCCTCCTCTATTTCCTCCCTTGCTTCTTTTAACAGCCTGGGGTAAATTTCATCCGGCTCTGGTGATTTATCTACTTTCAAAGATGCTAATCCCCTTAATACTTCCTCTCTCACTATGTTTATCCCATCCAATATTTCACACTCCTCCTCCTTAACTACAATCTCTGCATCGTCCCCCTCTTTTGTGAAGACAGAAGCAAAGTATTCATTAAGAACCATACCACTATTTATTTCTTCCAAAGTTCTAACTCCTGTACATTTTTGTGTCATCAGCAATCTTAACGATTGTATTACTGATGCCTTCATTCATATCACTGACAAAAATGGTGAAGAGCAAATGCCCTCACATTGACAGAATATAGCCACCATTTCTTTAAGCACTCTAGGCCATGTGCAAAAAGTCAACATACAGGTGCAGCAGGTAATCCGGAAGGCAAACGGAATATTGGCCTTTATTTCTAGGGGGATGGAGTATAAAGCAGGGAAGTCATGATACAACTGTACAGGGTGCTGGTGAGACCACACCTGGAGTACTGCGTCCAGTTCTGGTGCCCTTATTTAATAAGGAAGGACATACTTGCATTGGAGGCAGTTCAGAGAAGGTTCACTAGGTTGATTCTGGGTATGGAAGGGTTGTCTTATGAGGAAAGATTGAACAGGTTGGGTCTATACTCATTGGAGTTTAGAAGAATGAGAGGAGACCTTATTGAAACATACAAGATTCTGAGGGGACTCGATAGGGTAGATGCTGAGAGGACGTTACCCCTCATGGGGGAATCTAAAACTAGGGGGCATAGTCTCAGAATAAGGAGACGCCCATTTAAGACGGAAATGAGGAGGAATTTCTTCTCCCAGAGGGTCGTGAATCTTTGGAATTCTTTACCCCAAAAAGCTGTGGAGGCTGAGTCATTGAATACATTCAAGGCTGAGTTAGACAAATTTTTGATCAGCAAGGGAGTCAGAGGATATGGGGAAAAGGTGGGAAAGTGGAGTTGAGGTAAAAATCAGATCAGCCATGATCTCATTGAATGGCGGAGCAGGCTCGAGGGGCCGAATGGCCTACTCCTGCTCCTATCTCTTATGGTCTTATAGGTGAAGACCATCAGGGACAGCAGCTGGTTTGTAATAAGAGCCCCTATCCTGGCAAGGACTAACTTTGCATCAACTTCAATTTTGAGATCATATCTATCAGCATTGGCCCCTCAGCAATGAAAGAGGTGCAATGTAAGCAATGTAAGCATGCAGCACCTCTGACATATCTTGGGACACTATACAAATATGACCTGCAGAATAACTCAAAGGCCATCTGCAAATTTTGATCTCTCTCCGACTCCTAACATAATTAAAAAAGGTCTTAGTATTATTGTCGCATCTATTCCACAATCCTGTTTTCATAGCAGATTTGTAACCTTCACCTGACTGTTATACCTATCCCTATTCACTTCAAGGTTATTTTCCTTGAATCTGATTAAATACTTCTGTTTTAGTTGAATTTATGTCCAGACCTCATCATTAAATCATTTTGGTATCATTTTGTCACTCTCCTTTTTCCATTTGCCTTCTGTACTGAAGTTATAACTACCTAATAGTCCCCCTGATAGAAGTGATAATGTTATGATCACTTTTGCCCAGGTGTTCCCAGTGGTGGAGCTAGTGGGGGGTTTTAACCCAATCATTTTGAGGTCGGCTAATTTTGTATGTCAGGATTTGGCCAAAACTGGCTGCAAATAATTTACTCATTTAACTTTTAGTCGGCCACATCTGGACTTCAACACCCCACACCCCCTCCCAGCTCAATCCTTTGACCTCCTGGTTGTTCCCCCATATTGAGGTCCTATACCATCTCCGAATCACTGGTAAAGATCAGGACGGGAATTTCCTCGCTGTTTTCAGCATATGCCAGTGCAGGATCAGGGGAAATAACTTTTTGTGGCAGGAAAATTGGACAGAAGCCATTTCGACCAGTTTTCCGCCATAAAATCGCTATCCCTCCTCAATTACCTTGTGTACTTTGATCCTTCCTGCGATCTGCCCACCAAGTCCCAAGTGCTCTCATTTAAATATATTTTAATGAGGGCCGATGGCACTGTAGCTCCATTTTCCTGCTTTTTACACTCCATGCACTCTGGTAACTTAAACTGAGAATTATAAATTATAGCTACTGCCAAGATCAGCTGAGACAGGCAGAAGTGAGGAGTTTCTGAGCTTGAAGAGTATGGAGAGTTTCACTAGTGATTTCTGCAGCTGGGAAACACGTCATGGAGCAATTTTTTTGCACTCCTGCTTATACAGTCCTGGACATACATAGGAACAGGAGTAGGCCATTCAGCCCCTCGAGCCTGACTTCGAATTCAGACTTCGAACTACTTCTGACAGTATCAGATCAACGGCAAGTTATCACCCCCCACCCACAGTGAGTGCTTCTCAGCAGCGGGTATGGCATTCCCTATGGGCATATCCTTGTATGCTATTATCATAGAGAAGGAGGAGGAGCAGCACAAGGTTAAGCACAGGAGATTCAGGCAGATTTAGGGGGATTGCTGTTGGGGCACGATGACGTCTTCAAACCCTGATTAGTATATCTGAATTAGGACCTTGCTGGCTTTGGGCGAGCAGCTTAGTATCCAATCCAGAAGTATCCATTAAAATTGAAAAGGGCAGGATCCAGGTGGCTTTTTGGCGGGTAACTAACCCAGGGCATTTTAACTATCTACCAACTCGGGTTCCACCGGCGGGTAAGGTTAAAACCCCCACAGATCTCTCAAAATAATTTCAAAGATTTTCCCTACAACCTTTGCTTACTGCTGTGTAGCTTTTTGGTATGTCTCTTGACTCTTTTTATTATCTCAGTTTGTTTTCTTCAAAACTTTGCTTTACAGCGTCCCTTCTTCCATCTTCCACCTTAACTACAATTTATCTAGAAAGCCACAGTTTGCATTCTCCCCTAGACATCCCGATCACCTCTGTCCTTTAAAGCTCCACTGTTCCCTAGCAAATTCATTTAAGATCCCCATGCACCCTAACGTCCATCAATGATCTCCTCCAACAGTACTACCCGAATAACACCCTGAGCACCTCCAACAATGGTTTACTCCTTATTTTTCACTCCTTCTTCTCCACCTCTACTTATGCCCTATGGAACCCCCTCCCCCAACACTTCCATCTTGTCACCTTCCTCCCTGCTTTCAAAAACCTCTAAGGACCCTTCAGTATAATCATTCTTTCACCCATCCCGTTGTTTTAGGGATTCTAGGGACAGGCAGAGTCTCTGGCCCCATAAGGCCATCCCAGAAACTGTGGCTGAAGGCTGGGTCCCAGCTGAGTGTGTGGGCATTCCAGTTGATTCCTGCTGAGCTTAACAGTGGGAATCTGCCAGAATGGCTGCAGTTCAGGATTTTATGTGCTTTGTAGATTGCTGCTTCACATGATTGGACAGTTAAGCATAAAATCTCCAGATCTCTTTCAACTTTAGCTTTAGATATTGTGACCCAATTCATGGAGTACTTATGTCATCCATTTTTTTCTTCCTACTTGCAGTGCATTACACTTGCCCAAGATTAATTTCATCTGACGTTGTATTTTGTTAGACTAATCATATAGATCCTGGGCTAACTCCTCAAAATCAGTTGCCCATCCTAGCTTGATATCATCTACAAATTTGACCAATTTGCATTAAGCTTCTCAATCCAAGTCATTCATGTAAATTAAAAACAATAAGCAGTCCAATATTAATATCTGGGGCATCCTACTCAACACCCAGACATACCTCTTCTAACAGATGATTGCTGCTTTCTATCCTACAGACAATTTATTATCCATTACCAAGTATTATCCTGAATCCACAGCTTTGAGCTTAAATAATAGCCTTTCATGTTCAACTTTGTCAAATTTTTTTTGGAAGTCTAGGTACACCACATTATAGTCCACACACTCCACTTCTTCGAAATTAAGATGGTGGTCAGGTAGGATATTCCCCTTACAGCTCCATGTTGGCTGCTGTTTGCTAAATTATCATATCGATAATTCTCAAGTTTATTCCTGACTACCAATTCCAATATTTTACCCATTACTGAAGTACAACTAATTGTTGTGGTGGAGCCAGTGGGGGTCTTAATCCCAATCATTTTGAGGTTGGCTATTAATTGCTCTATAGTTGCTTGTATCTGCATTGCTGCCCTTTGTGAAAACAGCACCCCCCCAGCGTTTATTGACTTCCTCAAAATGATCTTTATTGCCTCACCAATCTCCTTCCTTGTCTCTCTTCATTTTCTGGGATAAGTATCATCTATTGTGGGGATTAGATGGTTATGAGCCCCTAAAGCCTATCTAGAAATTCTATCATTTATATCAGTCACTTATTCTTCTTGGGTTATCCCTATTTAGAGAGGACATGTTGCTTATATCTTCCATAGTGAGCACTTAGAGGAAGTAAGTACATATTAACTATCTTACCTATAAGTAAGTACATATTAACATATTGGGGCAGAAAATGCTTGGAAAAGAATGGTGAGCTCGACAGCACTCGCCGTGGTTAGTGGCGGAATGGAGGAGCGAGTTCCGGCGTTCGCACATGTGCAGTGAAACTTGCTCCGACTGGTTCGCCGGCGATATGACATCTTCGAATTAAAAGTATATCGCCGGCTGCAATCAGTAAAATCAATGAGAAAGCATCAGCTTGTTCATCTGCCCAGCTGGAAAGTAACTAATATCACCACAAAACAGGTACGCTTAAAAATACCAGGTCTAAACTATGTTTTAATAGTGCGGTAAGTCTTAATGGCTGCCAAACAACTAAAAATTAACTTTTAAAAATGTGGAGCCTCTTTACTCCTTATTTTAATAGTTCTTAGTCACTCAAAAAGAATTTTTAAACTAAAAATATTTAAGTTTATTTTACTTTTCCCTTCTGTCTCTTTTATTTAATTCAATTATTTCTTACCCTCTTTTTTTTGCTGCATATAATTGTTTTTACAATGATTTTAATGTTGTACATTTCACTTCCTGGTTTTCACATTCAAAGCCTATAGAAACAGTTTAGCAGCTTGTCAAAAATGCTGCAATCTGATTGGTCGAGGGGAGACAGTGATCCTCTCACTTCTCCCACAAGTCCTAGCTTCGCTTGAACTAACATTGGGCTTTTCTCTGGTTCCTATTCGAGGAAGTGCCCAAAGAAAGTCAGTGGGTTAGTATAAATCTATGGAGTGGCGAGCACTGTCGCTTCGCTGCTCTGAGCAATTTCTGCCCCATTAACTATCTTGCCCTTGGTAAAGGCACATTTTGCATCTTTTAGGATTCTCACCTCTTCTTGTTAAAGTACTGAAAGTTTTTTAACAGTTCTATTTTGTGTCTGTCACTATGCTCTTTTCTAGGTCTTTTTTGCACCACTGACGATCCTCTTAATGTGATTCTGTATGTTTTTGTATTCATCCTAATGAACCCATTCACCTTTCACTTTGCAGGATCAGAACTTTTATATTCTTGTTCTAAGTATGTGGAAAACTTTTGGTGTGAGATTGCAGATTTAAGCAGAAACTATAATTAATTAAGGTCACATTAGCATCAGAGGGAGATTCAGTCAATTGAAATAACATTCAATGAGATTGTTAGACAGTTCGATTCCTGGTGCCAGGATATAACCTCCTGATGGAGGTTGTTGGAGTTCCTCCGCATACATAACCACAGTATGGATCCACACTTTGAATGTTGTCAAGGTAGATAATTTTTTGAAGAGTAAATTTTAGCAGCATGTAGCTAAAGCTAAGGTAAAGCATCCACGTTCAGCTTAGAGTTGGAAGCAAAATATGAGCCTGAAAAGTGAACGTTGCTCTAATTACTGTCTATCATCATGCTGTAATAATGAAAGGATTGAAGGATCATGATTTTGTCAACAAAAACTGGCAGATGCTGTAGCACATCTCAACTTTTCTTGACGAATTTAATAAGTACATAGCACTTTGTACCGTAGAATGAAACAAGAATACATAATCTCAAACATAACAATACCAGAGTTCGAATGCTAAATTCTAAATAACTTCTAAATAACATCTCTGTATCCCAGGTACCAGAAATATTCTATTTCTGGTGTAGATTTGATAATGAGGCCTTTAAACGAGTAACAACAGCTTTCATTTTTATAGCACTCCTTTTGTAAACAAAATGTCACAGAGTACCATACATAGCAGAGGGAGAAGGTTGGGACTGAGCAGGAGAGAAAGGAGAGATGGGAACAGGCAAAAGTACAATCAAAGACAAGTTTTAGTATAAGCCCAAAAACAAACAGATACCAGTCTGAACTCAGTATGAACTTAACTGTTAATCCCTGGGTGTGTCAGCAGCATTCTGGTTCTGGTGTAAACATACCATCACAGTCTCTGCAGTCCTTTATAAAAATGACAAATACAACATATTCTACAGGCTGGGATGTGGAGTGCAAACAGTTCTGATCACGGCATCCCAATACCATCAGTAAAAGAAATAGTTGGTTTATAGCGTAAATGCAGCTTAAAAAAAAATGTGGGCTCAGTTAGTAAGTGCACTGCCGAATGTGAGACATACAGACCAGGAAATTCCTGGGTTCAGTCCTGTGTTAGTTACTCTCAGTTTACTTTATTTGTTCTTAGGAAGTAGGTGATATCCAGGAACTGAGTGGCTTGCTACAAGTCAACCAGATAATGTAGAATTGAAGTTATCTGTAGGCTGAGTTCCCTTCCCTGACAAACCAGTAAACCAGTTGGGTTTTTACAACAATGCAGTAGCTTTCATGGTTATTGAATACAATATCACTCCTTGGTATGGTGGGATTTGGACTCATAATTTCAGGGTTGCTAGTTTAGTATCATCACCATTAGGCTACCGAACCCATAGCAGTAGGGGGATGGGGGGTGGGGGTGGGGGTGGGCAGAAATAATCAGCCAGGACTCCCACTCTGTATCGTTATTTAATGACTCCTGCTAGAAAATGTGCATGTGTGGATGCCAAATGAGGGTAGTATTGGATTCATGTAATGACCAATGGTAAAATAGCCAGGCACAACATCAATGATGAAAAGTCACTCAGCAGTTATTCAGAAAACACAGGTTCTGTTTGAGATATTAAGAACAAGAATGAATTACGGTCAGTGTACTATAGGTCTCTATGATTCTTCAAAGACTCAGGCAGTATCATTACATCCATTTCAAATTTTTCAGCATTATATTTTGTTTGATTATACTGTCACTCCTGCTTTTTCCTTAGTGCAAAATCCAGCAGAAGGGCCAAGGCCCATAATGGAAGATACCAGCAAAGTTGAAAAGAATGGGGTAAATCAAGAAATAGTGATTTGTTAACACCAAGCGATAAGTCATGATTGTTAAACAGTGAAGATATAGGGAGGAAGAAGAATATATATCATTTAATTAATTGCATAATATTAAAGTTGATTCTTTGAGTATTTTATGTTATGGAGTGGTGCTTGTTTAAAAAAGGTTTGAAAATTGTTTCTTCAGAAAGCTATATGTCGATAATTAAGAAAAAAAATGGACATTTAATTTAAAGTTGAAATCATTGCCATATATCCTGAAATCTTAAGGGAAACTCATGTGGGTTTGTTGTATTGTACATTACAGAATACGTGACAACAATGTCTGAGGTGCCTTCTTTCCGATGAGACGTTAAACTGAGGCTCTGTATGCCCTCTCAGGATGTAAAAGATCACATGGCACTATTCGAAGAAGAGCAGGGGAGTTCTCCGGTGTCCTGGACAATATTTATCCCTCAACCAACATCACTAAAGCAAATTATCTGGTCACTATCACATTGTTATTTATGGGACCTTGCTGTGCACAAATTGGCTGCTGCATTTCCGTACATTACAACAGTGACCACACTTCAAAAAGTACTTCATTAGATGTAAAGTGCTTTGCGATGTCCTGAAGTCATAAAAGGCGCTACATAAATGCAAATTTATTGTTCTTTGTTTTCTTTAACAAATGATTTGATTGGTTAAAGTTCAATACAGAGATACAATGGGAATGATATATTGTGCAAATAAATGGACAGAATATATCTCGTAAGTAAAATCTCATCTAATAATAAGCAGGTTAAACACATTAGATTGAGCTGGTTGCTTATCTAAAATATAGTGAGGCATATTGTGATTTTCGAGTCTCGTGTAATCAGTGGGACTACACTTTGAAAACATTGTTTGTTAAGAAAGGTTCTGTAGTTATTTGCACTGGTTCTGATTTTTTTTCTGTTTACTTTTGCTAATAATATCTCTTCTATTACATGGTCCTAAATTCCTGTCTGTTACTACCACGATTTTAATCTTGGTTTAGTGGTAGAACTCTTACCTTTGATTCAGAAGGTTGTAGGTTCAAACCCTACTCCACAGACTTAAGCACATAATATAGGCTGACACTTCAATGCTGTACTGAGGGAATGCTGCAGTACCGGAGGCTCGATCTGCCCTCTCAAGTAGATGTTAAAAGATCCCGTGACACTATTTGAAGAAGAGCAAGGGGTCTTCCAATGTTTATCCCTCAACCAACACTACTTAAAAATCCATATTGGGTCATTTATATTAGTCATTATAACAGTGACTACACGTCAAAAGTAGGACGGCCTGAAGTCATGAAAGACGCGATATAAAGGCAAGTTCTTTCTTACCAGGTTTCCTGATTCACATAGAATGCTGAGAACATTCTAAGCAATAGATGTCTTCATGGGCATTGCCAATTTTGTATCATGTTAGACTAATAGAATGACCCTGTTTAATAAAGTTGAAATCATTGCCATGTATCTTGTCTTTACATGATAAGTATCGTACATAAGAAAAATGAATGACATAAGTATTCCATGATGGTTTTGAGATTGTTACGGGTGAGGTTGAACCTGTTAGTAGACATGACACCAAATTGCTGTGGAGCAGTAACCAAATAAAAAATAGAATGTTAAACTATATATAGCTAAATCAATCGAGTTGAAGTCAAAAGGAAAAATATGCAGGGCTATGGAGAAAAAGCAGGGGAATGGGACTAATTGGATAGCTCTTTCAAAGAAAATGGCACAGGCATGATGGGCTGAATGGCCTCCACCTGTGCTCTATGATTCTAATATGTCATGCTAAAACTGTACAGTGCTCTGGTCAAACCTCATCTTAAATTCTTTGTTCAGATTTGCTCACCTAGACACAAACTAGATATTGTAGGGGGAATTTTCTGCTTTGGCACTCCCAGCAAATGATGGGAACACATATCAGTAAATGATACACCTCCAGCCCTGTGACTTTTAATGGAATAGGAAGTCAAGGATTGCGGGTATATAATTTCTTGATATTTGCTTCTGCCATGCACTGGAAATGCCAGAACAGAAATTCTATCTTTTAATCCCTGAAGGCAGTGCAGAGGAAACTGATATCTAGGGCTAAGGGACTGACCTACAGAAAAAGACTGTAGAAATTTAGGCTTTCCAACCTTGAAAGTGACCATTAAAAGGGGATCCTATAGATGCATATGAGAGAATAAACATAGAAAAGGTAAATCAGGTCAAATTTAAGATTGATGTCAGCAAGTTCTTCTTCACACACAAAGTAATTAAAAGAAATTCAAGAGAAAATACTTGCATTTGTATAGCACCTTTCACATCCTCAGTATGTCCAAAAGTGCTTCACATTCAGGAGTTATTTTTGAATTGTAGTCCCTAGTGTTCTGTAGGCAAATGTGGCAGTCAATTTGCACACAGCAAGGTCCTACAAGCAGCAACGAGATAATTACCATTTAATCTGTTTTGGTTGAGGGATAAGCATTGACCAAGACATCGCCCCTCCACTTCTTCAAATAGTATCATGTAAAATAATATTTTTTACATCCACCTAAGCAGGTAAACAGGGGCTTGGTTTAAGATATCATCTGAAAGATGGCAACCCTGAAAACGTAGTACTCCATCAGTACTGCACTGAACTGTTAGTCTAGATTATGTACTCAAGTCCTGGAGTGGGGCTTCTGACACTGAACTGAGAGTGCTACCACTGAGCCAAGGTTAACTGTGCTTAATGGGCTTTAGTTAAGGTAGTGAAGGTAAATCATTTAAGAAACATTTAAAAAAGTGGGATGCTGTGATGGGAGGACTGAAGAGTCTCTATGAATGGATGAAAGGGATATAGGAGCTGAGTAGCCTTCCTAATGTATATCTGTCATCTAACCTTTTAAATGATGCTGCCACACAACTGAATAAATACAATTGGGCAATCAGATTTGGAATGAAAATTCCTGTTGCTTTGGTTTAATGCCCTACTACTAACATCCTACACTGGGGAAGATTTGCTCTATGTGCTATGCGTAAAGAAAAGGTTTGTGATTTTGTTATGCACATGGGATTGATACTTGAACCCAAAGTATTAATGATTGTTTTGTCATTATAGAATCATAGAATCATAGAAGTTTACAACATGGAAACAGGCCCTTCGGCCCAACATGTCCATGTCGCCCAGTTTATACCACTAAGCTAGTCCCAATTGCCTGCACTTGGCCCATATCCCTCTATACCCATCTTACCCATGTAACTGTCCAAATCCTTTTTAAAAGACAAAATTGTACCCGCCTCTACTACTGCCTCTGGCAGCTCGTTCCAGACACTCACCACCCTTTGAGTGAAAAAATTGCCCCTCTGGACCCTTTTGTATCTCTCCCCTCTCACCTTAAATCTATGCCCCCTCGTTATAGACTCCCCTACCTTTGGGAAAAGATTTTGACTATCTACCTTATCGATGCCCCTCATTATTTTATAGACTTCTATAAGATCACCCCTAAACCTCCTACTCTCCAGGGAAAAAAGTCTCAGTCTATCCAAACCTCTCCCTATAAGTCAAACCATCAAGTCCCGGTAGCATCCTAGTAAATCTTTTCTGCACTCTTTCTAGTTTAATAATATCCTTTCTATAATAGGGTGACCAGAACTGTACACAGTATTCCAAGTGTGGCCTTACTAATGTCTTGTACAACTTCAACAAGACATCCCAACTTTCCATTCATTTGATTTTCCTCCAAATTTCCTTATTGTCAACCCCTTCCCCTGAACCCAACTCTCTTGTTGATTTGGAGATTGAAGCAATGCAGTCTGTAGGAGTCATTCATTGTGGTCCTCATCTTTTTTTTATTGTGGTCCTCATCAATGAGCCAGAAGGAGAGCTTAGTATGGTGGGAATTAATTACTCACTTTCCCTATCCCCAGAGGTTATCCTCCCTCCATTAATTACCTGGTCAACACTTGAGAAAAGCATCACGGAGGCCTATCTTATTTGGAATCATAAGGATGTCTGTATTAAATATTTTTCAATGAATTTTTAACTAGCGAATGTCTTGTTTTTTGATAGTTTTCCTAGGGGAATCTGTAGCTTGGTATGCAAAATCAGGGTCCTCTGGGTTTGACATTGAATCGCAAAAGGAAGGGGCGGAGTGGGGGGGTTTACTGAGCAAATCCACAATCCTGACTATTATGTGATGTTACATCAAAGGGAGTTGTCTGATCTCTGATATTGCAGATTGCTTAACAAGTATTGTAGATGACAAGCATTATTGCCATGACTACAGCTAGGTGGGAATACTCTCATCCGTTGTGGCAGCATTGCTGTTGTTCTACAGGTGTAACAAATTGAATGATGACACCTATCATACAGTCCTTCTTCCTTTTAACCTTACCTTGTTTAAAAGTTTTGTTTAATTGTGTAGGATACCTTTTGATCTTCCTTTGTATCAGCTTAACATCAAAGGCAAAGAGAAAGATATATCAGAATAGTGGCACTAGTTTTCAGTTCCCTTCTCTTTGTACCACTATATGGGTGGAGGTTCACAAAGGTCTCCGTAAGGGTTCATCTGACATAAAGCTTTTCATTATGGACACCTAGTCCAAAATAAGTGTTGCTACCAAGAAATGCTAGGGATTTGAGATGTTTATTGTTTTGAAAGAGCCACTGTAAGTTCAGCGAAGTGTGACAAACTACCTAGTACTGCTGTTTTCCTAAATTTTGCTTCTGTTAATCTTGTGCCTTAATGAACTTGATTCATAGCTTTTAGCCAGTCAGAGTGTTATTTGTCTGTCAGTCAGAGAGATCAAGAAGTGCATTGTGATATGTCATATTGTTTCCAGTGCACATATCACTAATAAGCAGGTTCATTGTTCACCCAGGGCATGCAACATATTTTGTACATAAGGTCATGTTCATAGGGAGCATGATTGATTTGTGAGACTGGACTTTTTGCGTTAGACATGAATTGTAACAAACACTATCTATGGCAGTGAAAGTGTGATTACAAATGCCAGTTGAGATTGAATCTCAAATTTGGACATGGGAAAGGTTAGATCCCGAGAGAGACAGCCAGTACTATGTGGACTAATATATACACATTTGACTCTTATGTAACTTATATATCTTAGGACCACAGTAGGGATGACCCAAGATGAACCTCCTTGAGAAAGGAATGGCCCTTGCTCTTGGCTGTTCAGGCATCAATCTCATGAATGTTAATTGTATCATGTGATTTATATCAATTAGTGTTAATTGTATTCAGATGGTGTGTGTCAATTGGGGACTCTCTTCTATCCTTTTTATATGAGAGCTTATCTAGGGTGTGGTGTGTGTGTAAGGGGGAGCTCTGTGAATAAAGGTTTGGAAGCAACTGAAGACCAGGCTCTAGTATTCTATCCTTCACCACTTGGTTATCCAATTTGTAACAATGAATGCCCACACCAGCTCAACCAACAGTTTATCAAACATATACAGCCCACTTAGGCACTGCAGTGGCTGTGAAAAGTAAGTCCAAAGCTGAGTCGGTGGGACTGTGTGTGGCAAAACATGAATGGAAAAGTGACAATAGGCAGACAGCTATGAGAGTTAGTAGAGGGGAAAGTTTGATGGTGAGATCGTATGGCATGAATGGCCAATCTGCTTATCATAATTTACAGACTGACTCTTATGTTTGTCAGTCATTGTGAAACTCAACTATATTCTTCTGAAAATAGAAAACAGAGTTACAATTTTAAAATTCATCTGAAATACATGTTCTCTATTAAGTCAGGTCTCAGTAGTTTTGTTTCCAATTGAATCAACACATCAGAGCAGTGTAAATGCAATGACTGTTGGCAATATTATTAGGTGATTGCTTGGCCTGCCATCTTCCACCCTCCATAAACTCAGCTCATCCAAAACTCTGCTGCCTGTATCCTAACTTGCACCAAGTCCCGTTCACCCATCACCTTTGGCTCCTGGTCCAGCAACTCCTTGAATTTAAAATTCTCATCCTTGTGTTGAATCCCTCTATGGCCTCATCCCTCCCTATCTCTGTAACCTCCTCCAGCCCTACAACCCTCCGAGAACTCTGCGTTCCTCCACTTCTGGCCTCTTGTGCACCCCTGATTTCCTTCGTCCCGCCATTGGCAGCCGTGCCTTCAGCTGTATAGTCCTTAAGCTCTGGAATTCCTACCATACACCTCTCCACCTCTCTCTTCTCCTTTAAGATGCTCCTTAAAACCTACCTCTTTGACCAAGCTTTTGGTCACCTGCGCTAATATCTTCTTATGTGGTTCGGTGTCAAATTTTGTCTGATAACACTCCTGTGAAGTGCCTTACGATGTTTTACTACGTTAAAGGTGCTATATGAATGCAAGTTGTCGTTGTTGTTGTTTAACAGGTTTGTAATACATTGGTTTGTCTACCATTTTAACTCGGGCAGTACAATAACAACACTAAAAAATTGCATTCATGTAGTGCCTTTAGTGTAGAAAAATGTCCCAAGGTGCTTCACACAGATGTAAGGAAAAACAGACATTGAACCAAAGCAGGAAAGATTGGGAAGAGTGACCAAAAGTTTTGTCAAAGAGGTGAGTTTTAAGGATGGTTTTAAAGGAGGAGAGAGGTGAAGAGGACGGAGGGGTTTAGGGAGGGAATTTCTGAGCATGGTGCCTAGATAGCCAAAGGCAGAGCCATCAATGGTGGAGTTAAAGGAGAAGAGGTACATAAGAGGCTGGAGGGGGTTACAGTGATACAGAGGGGCGAGGCAATTGAGAGATTTAAACACCAGGATGAGAATCTTAAATTGAGGCTCTGGGGGACCAGGAGCCAATGCAGGTCAGAGAGTGCAGGGGTGATGATTGATCCAAAGGGTGATGGGTGACCAGGACAATATGAGCAACAGAGTTTTGGATGAGCTGAAGTTTATGGAGGATGGGAAGTCGGCTAAAAGAGCATTCAAGTAATTTGAGTCTGGAGGTGACAAAGGCATGGATGAGGTTTCAGTGGCAAATGGGGTGAGGTAGTGGCAGTGGCAGTTGATGTTACAGAAGTGAAGCAGGAGTTCTTTGTAGTGAAGAGGATATAGAATCAGAAACTTAGCTCGGGGTCGAACAGGATGCTGAGGTTATGAACAGTCTGATTCGGCTTGAGGCAGTGGCCGGGTAGGGGGATAGAATGGTGGCAGGAGTATGGAGTTTGTATGTGATGGCTTTGATCTTCCCAATGGTTAGCTGGAAGAAATTACAGCTCATCCAAGGCCTAACGTCAACCCATGACCACCACCACCTAGAAGGACAAGGGCAGCAGATGCATGGGAAACCCATCACCCCTGAGTTCCCTTACAAGTCACACACCATTCTGACTTGGACACATATTGGTGTTCCTTCATGGTCGCTGGGTCAAAAATCCTGGAACTCCCTATTGTGGGAGTACCTTCACCATACGGACTGCAGCGGTTCAAGAAGAATGCTCACCATCATCTTCTCAAGGGCAACTAGGGATGGGCAATAAATGCCGGCCTTGCTAGTGATGCCTACATTCCGAGAATGAATTTTTTTTAAAGTCAGAAACATAGAGGCAGTGGAGAGGTTCATAGAGGTGGCATAGAGGTGGAAGCAGATCCCATCAAGCAAGTGACTAGACTGAAATCATACATTCCCATATTAACATTTTGAGAAGTTAATGGGGAAAAAAATACATCCAGGTTTGCTGCTGTAGTCCCAGCCATAGATACATGCTTGACAATCACCATAATTATAAACAGATGGTGCCATATACAAACTGATACTGCACATGTGCAGGGTGCTGCAATTATTTTTAATAATAAACACTGTGTGTGAATGAATCACAAGTCCAGCATTAAAGTTAAAGACAACATGGGATGCCATTAAAGTGATGTAACACGGGGTGTACTCAATTCAGTGGTTTGGATATGGTTAATATAACACAGAAACCTGTAGTTAATATAACACAGATAATTGTGTGTTTGCTAATTGTACTATATTTCAATTGAACCCTGCATAGTTTAGCTTATGATAATGTAGTCTTGCTCTTTCATATGCTTTAAATACATTTGGGCCATCTATTACTAAGGACTTGGGTGAGATTTAGGGTTAGGATAGCTGGTCATTTATATCTATAATTATATATTAAAAATCTATGTCTTCGAGGACTACACTTGCTCGTGACTTCCTGTGTGCAGCAACACAAGAGATCAACTAGTGCTTTATAAATATAGTTGGTGTTCTGAATTGAATGTACTCCTTTGCATCAACACTGAGTTGATAATAGCATTAATTGAGAATTTCATTCCATTCAGTTACTGAAATGAGATTTGTTGTGCTGTAAGTAAAAAGGATAACAAAATTGTATTGCCAATTATATAGTGCCCCACAGGGCACCTACAATGACTATGGCAATATTTGCCACACGACTCTGCAACTGTGTGATGTGCACCAAATTGAACTTGGTTAAAATTTGTCATTTCATGCCTTTGTATCCTGCAGTTTTCTCACCTCTCCTCTCCCCTGACGGCTGTAACTCTTGTTGTGATACAGGTACTGTTGGTCCTCCACAATCTCATCCAAGTTGCTATATTTTATATGTGAAACTCGATAAGAGTTTCAGCAGGTTATTCAACTTTGGAGGGGTGGGGGGTGCAGTATCACAGTTTTCCCACACTTTCCAGCCAGGATCATGGGCTGGAGATCAGAAGCAGGGAACTTAGTTTGTTATTTCCTTTCCCCGGCCTAAGGGACACTGAGGCCAGTAGTAACCTCACAGCTGCAGTGGCTGAAATAAACTAACTCAGCACAGATCAGGGATTGAAACTGGGACCTGTATGATTTATGTGACTCAGTACCAAACTGTGCGGTGCATCTATTCTTTGAGCTATTGAGAAAGTGTCCATTCCAGGTTCATTACTTTGCCAGGAATTTCCTTGGGGGGTTCACCCAATCAGCCGCTATAACTTTGGCGGAAGATCAGCGGAAATCATGGATAGATGCGTAAATGGTGTTTCCACCAATCGTCTGCCAAAGTTACAGCAGGTGATCTGGAGATCCTCTGAAGAGATTCCTGGTGATTAATTCTAAAATCTGACTACATTTGCAACATTTTACGTTAGACATGCCTATCCCTTTAAAAATAATTCCTACATTCTGCCCATTTGCAGCAGCGGTTTGCCTATGGCACCATCTGTTTTCCATCATGGTGGTTGTCAGACATGTGTCTACAGCTGGAATTATAGCAACAAACAAATGTATATTTTCTCCAATTAATTGTTCACAATGTTAACATGGAGTGGTGATTTGCAGGAGTCTTGTTGCAATGTATGCATTTGATACTCAGGAAGCTTACTTGAAGATAATAGCCCAGCAATTCCTCATGGCGCAATCCTGGTAGTTATGCTGGGATTGCACCCACCGATGCCTTCGGCACTAATCCCACTGGAGTCAGTGGGGGGGCACCTAATTAACATGGATCAGGCGGCGCAAACGCCACTACAGATGTATCTCAAGCACCCAACTCTCTCATAAGCTGGAGAATCCGGCACCTGCCTGCCATTGGGTGGGTTGCCCAGACCCTCTCCCAGACTCTGACCATGTCCTCCACGGACCCCTTGGTAAGAGGCCAAATCAAGATTTTAAAAAATAATACGTGCCTTTCATTGATGGGTCCAGGCCACTTTCACCCACCTCAAGTCAATCAGCGTATTGGCTTCCAGAGATACATTAGTTCCTGACTGAGCCAGACAAATGGGAATTCCTGGTGTAAGGGAGGATCTGCCCCTTATAAAGCATACCGGAAACTCCAGAAATGGCACAGACCCACTGTGCAACCTGCTGACACTCAGGGCCTGAATTTCTGGGCGCACAACTCCATCTACGCAAGGGCAGCAAAGTTACTCAAATCCACAGACGCTGAACCTGTCCCAAATTCCAGAGATAGAGTTATTTAAATGGTCGGGATGGGGGCCATTGCCCATAAGGGTGCTTCTGAGGCGCTGGCCCCAATGCGTCGGCAGCAAGATTGCAGCGGTGCTATGCTGCTCCGATGGTATAAAGGAGGCCTGCGAATGGCCCAATAAAAAGGTAAGAGTGGCTCCTCAGGAATCTGGCGGGACAATTTTAGCAGGTAACCATTCCCTCTAGGATCAAGTACCCTTGGCTTCTAGACTTTTCGGGCCTCACTGGGCCACATGCCAGCATTCTGCTGCTCTGCTTTCCCCTGAGGCCTGCCAAAAGTATATTGGAAATTTCCAGGGTAGCCTGGGAACTCCCCCCACATGCTCTTCTGACATGAGAGGGTGAGTGGGTGGAAGATTTGTCCTCCCCTCACTGGAATTTACCCTTCCACTGTAAATGGGGCAGAATCCAAATTCCTGACCACTGGGTGGAGCACTCTTTTTCTGTTGTCCCACAACCCAGGACTTCTGGGGCCTAAGTATCTAATTCACAGATGAAGAATGGCCACAGGCTGAGATACTGAAAAGGTGATTGACCCCCATGACAGTGTATCACATCATAAGTCGTTGTCTTAAGGAGAGAAAATAGGAGAGGGAAAAACAAAAGAAAAACAAGCTTGATATTTCTGATTTAATTCACATAATACTATGAATTAAGTACCATACTATGGTTCCATAGCTTTTGCTGATCCTGACTGAACATTTTCAGACAATCAGGCTTGTTAACGTCTCGTGATATAAAACACATGTAAGCTGCAAAGGCCATTCAGAGCTCTAAGGGTTAACAGGAACGACATATAATGCTCTGTATGAATATCTGATTTCCTTAAATGGTCCCAAACTGCTGGTATACTAGTAATCATGAGCCGTTCCAGCTGTGTTATATGATATCAAACACAGGTGCAATTCTTGTATGGAGTTTTGGATAATTAACTACAGGAATATAAGAAGCAATTGGTCTGGACTGGCAACTAATGATAGTGCCCCTTAGCTCACTCTAATGAAAATTTTATTGACTTTTAAGTCCAATGTATCCAAGCCAAATCTTCATTCAACTCGTTATTGAAGGATTCGCTGACTATATTGCCAGAGTGTGTCCAATTAGGCATTATTGAAGAATGCAGTTATTGAAAATCTGAACATGCTCCACGCTGTCTTGAAAGAAGAGTGCACAGTGTCTGGACAAGTGTCCCCTCCCTCATTATTCAAGCCTATGCCTCCTGGTGGGTTATCAAGGAGAGGCCTTGAGACTGTGAAGAAATTCCTTGTGCCCACATGAATAAGGAGGATGAGAGAAGGTAATTAACTTGGGTAAGGGAAGAGGAGTAAATGAGGTGGGAGGGGGAAACAGAATTACAATTGAGTGTTCCTGTAATTGGTGTTCTGATCCGAATATTGTTGGACACTGTATGAGCTTTGTGAAGCTGACAGAGAACATGGATGTATTCTCATCCCCCTCCCTGGCACCATACCTGAATGGAGAAATATTTAACAAGCCAGAGCAATGGAACTTCAGTTGTTCCTGTTAGTTTTATTTTACTTATGAAATAAAAAGATTATTTCTCATTATATTTTACACTAGATATATAGATAGTCGTGAAACTTTAACAGTGATAACATCAAGTGTAGAAAATGGCACACCATGTGACATGGAATTCAATAATAATGTCACCTTCAGCAAAATATTTTATACTTTCTTTAAAATTAGTGCCGAATATGGGAAATCTGTGGAAAATTTCAAAGATTTATTGCCCTATGTGAGAAACTGTTTTATGGGAATTCCTTCACCATGGTGGAAGGCCCATATGAGTTTTTTTTATTCTTGAGTGAAAGGTCAAGCATAACATGCGATTAATGCTCTCAAATTCCATTTATTCAATAGAAGTAATTTTCCGACTTCCTGCTCCTGGCAGTGGGCAGTCTCCTCGCTGGGAGCATAAAGTTGGAAAATTGTGTGTTCACTTTTAAATGTATGCCTGGACATGAAGTGTGGTGTGGATCATTATGTGATAATTAATGGCACAAAAGATTGTAACAAATGGAAGGAGCAAAGGCTGCTTAGCCCATCGGGCCAGTGCCTCTCAATAGACCTTTACAATTTGCGTTGTCATGAACACTCCACAAATTATTTGATCTTGTTAATAACATAATTTGTTATTTTCATTTTTGTTGCCTATATAGAAGGCAAATATAAGGAGAATACTTTCAGAATAGCCTTTCTTGCATCCCCATGGTTTTGTTCTTTAGCCAAGATAAGCTGAGTGGCCCTGCATTGAGAGGAGAGACCTAAAATGGGGAGGGGAAGCCAAGAAGACTGTAGTACAAAGAAGATTTGTTTTCTTTAAATTATAATTTCACATTAACTTCATTAACCCAGTGGCCAGGTTGCACAATCACAGGGTGACATATCTCACTGTAAAATAGCAGTGTGTCACACTGTGTAACACCTTTAACACTGAAAAGGTCTATCACTGCACCATCCACAAGAGTAACAGGTACTTCTGATGAGTTTGTAATGAAACATTTGCCCCATGTACTAAGTTTAATATATAATACATTATTAGGAGTTAATGCTTGTGTTTTTGGAACTTGGCTTCTCCTTTCAGAGCTATTACACTTTAAGCATTTGAGTAGTTCTGATTGCCACTTATTTTGGTCTAAGAAGTCCAGTTTTTGAATGGACTGTTCAGAAATTTCAAAAATGCAAAGCAGACACCAAGTTTGACTTTTAAAATACATTTCCACTTACTTCTGTGTCTTATAAAAACAGAAAGAACTTACATTATATATTGGTTTATCATGTCCTCAGGATGTCCCAATGTGCACCACAGCCAATTAATTTTTTTGAAGCCATGTCACTATTATATAAGCAATCGCAGCAGCCAACTTGTGCACAGCAAGGTCCCACAAACAGCAATGAGGTAAATGATTGGTTGATCTGTTTTGTTGGTGTTGGTTGAGGGACAAACGTCGATTAGGGTACTGGGAGAACTTCCCTGTTCTTCCCCAAAAAGTACCATACAATAATTTATATCCAACTGAACAGGCAGACAGAGCCTCGGTTTAGCATCTCATTCAAAAGATGGCAGCTTCGACAATACAACACTTCCTCAGTACTACACTGAAGTGTCAGCCTAGATTATGTGTTACAATGTGAACACACTAATTATTAAGATTACCAATGAATTTCCATCATCAGCAAAGCAAACATCAGATCTATGACCCTACCCTCTTGTTCACCTCTATCCTGCTGCTATCTAGTTTGAGGCTGAACAAAAGATGGCATCCCTGTGTGTAATGGGAGCTCAACTTCTGATCCCAGCTGTACAGAACAGGGTGCAAACACGTTCTGAAGTCAATTTTGACTTTTAGGTGAGCTGTAGCAAAGAGGCGGCTGTGATTATCACGCACTGGCTTAATTAACATCAGGCCGGCGATATTTTTTTTCTTTATTCATTCATGGGATGTGCGCATCGCTGGTGAGGCCAGCATTTATTGCCCATCCCTAATTGACCTTGAGAAGGTGGTGATGAGCCACCTTCTTGAACCGCTGCTGTCTGTGTGGTGAAGGTTCACCCACAGTGCTGTTAGGTAGGGAGTTCCATGATTTTGACCCAGTGATGATGAAGGAACGGTGATATATTTCCAAGTCGGGATGGTGTGTGACTTGGAGGGGACCGTGCAGGTGGTGTTGTTCCCATGTGCCTGCTGCCCTTGTCCTTTTCGGTGGTAGAGGTCGCGGGTTTGGGAGGTGCTGTCGAAGAAGCCTTGGCGAGTTGCTGCAGTGCATCCTGTGGATGGTTCACACTGCAGCCACTGTGCGCTGGTGGTGAAGGGAGTGAATGTATAGGGTGGTGGATGGGATGCCAATCAAGCGGGCTGCTTTGTCCTGGATGGTGTCGAGCTTCTTGAGTGTTGTTGGAGCTGCACTCATTCAGACAAGTGGAGAGTATTCCATCACACTCCTGACTTGTGCCTTGTAGATGGTGGAAAGCTTTGGGGAGTCAGGAGGTGAGTCACTCGCCGCAGAATACCCAGCCTTTGACCTGCTTTTGTCGCCAGAGTATTTATGTGGCTGGTCCAGTTAAGTTTCTGGTCAATGGTGACCCCCAGGATGTTGATGGTGGGGGATTTGGCGATGGTAATGCCATTGAATGTCAAGGGGAGGTGGTTAGACTCTCTCTTGTTGGAGATGGTTATTGCCTGGCACTTGTCTGGCGCGAATGTTACTTGCCACTTATCAGCCCAAGCCTGGGTGTTGTCCAGGTCTTGCTGCATGCAGGTATGGACTGCTTCATTACCTGAGGGGTTGTGAATGGCACTGAACACATCAGCGAACATCCCCATTTCTGACCTTATGATGGAGGGAAGGTCATTGATGAAGCAGCTGAAGATGGTTGGGCCTAGGACACTGCCCTGAGGAACTCCTGCAGCAATGTCCTGGGGCTGAGATGATTGGCCTCCAACAACCACTACCATCTTCCTTTGTGCTAGGTATGACTCCAGCCACTGGAGAGTTTTCCCCCTGATTCCCATTGACTTCAATTTTACTAGGGCTCCTTGGTGCCACACTCGGTCAAATGCTGCCTTGATGTCAAGAGCAGTTACTCTCACCTCACCTCTGGAATTCAGCTCTATTGTCCATGTTTGGACCAAGGCTGTAATGAAATCTGGAGCCGAGTGGTCCTGGCGGAACCCAAACTGAGCATCGGTGAGCAGGTTATTGGTGAGTAAGTGCCGCTTGATAGCGCTGTCGACGACACCTTCCATCACCTTGCTGATGACTGAGAGTAGACTGACGGGGTGGTAATTGGCCGGATTGGATTTGTGGACAGGACATACCTGGGCAATTTTCCACATTGCGGGGAACAAATGTGCATTGCGATGCAGCTCACCGGATTGAGGTCTCCCAATATTGGGCTGCCCCAGCCAGCAGCAAAGTAAGTGCTGGGGGAGAGGGTGGGTGTTGCGATTGAGGAAGGTAGGAATCTTGGGGTGGCAACGGCCCAGGTTATTTTTGTGGGGCCCAGCGGAGCAGCGCTCTTCGTCGGTTATAATGGGTCGTTAAGGCTACCGATCTCATCTTGAGGCCATTGTCATCCTGTTAACGCCAGGCGATAGAAGTGAATATTGACTCGTCTGTGTACTGCCCCTCCCCAAATACCAATTGAAGGTAGTAAGACATACCCTGCTCTACTTTGGTGGGGATTATTACCTGACAATACTCTACTACTGTTGATTGGATAATGCTCACACTGAATTGATCAGCCCATGAACACCACAGGAAAATGGATACATCTCTCACTTGACTGCTAGGAAATATGATAGCAATCCCCCAAACCTCATTAGATCACCAGAGAGCATGAATACAAACTTAGCCACTAGGTTCCCAGGGAATGCAGTCGCAACTCTCCCTCATAAGAGGCCGAGAAGTGGATTGTAATTTAAATCGTTCTTTCATGTATTTTTAAATCTTTTCAATTGATGCCATTGTTCCAACCACAGCTGCCGACCACTTATCTAATAACTGCCATGATGGGAGGAAATGTGTGTGAAATACTTAAAAAGGCATTGCATGTTCACAGTGAGGCTTTTTTTCCATTGCCCCTATGAGTGCAGCCAGTTTTTAATTTTTATGTATTGCTATCCAAAGTGCCCTAGACCAGTAGATGTGTGAATTAGACCAAGCTCTACACTTTCTAATTTGGACACCTCGGATCCTGATTTTGATTCAGTTCTCTTCCTTGCTAAATTTCGGGCATGTTTAAAGTTAAAGTTATTTTGCACTTTTGACGGTATATGAACAGATGAAGCACTTACTGAAGGATAAGGAATAGTGAATTGCACAGATTGACAATACAGTGCATGCAGTTTTGACTCACATCAGTTACAGTCTGTTATATTTAGGCTTTGCTAAAGAGATTGTGAAGTTTGTGGTCTAATGGGAGAATATATTACTGGTACTCTCACACATTTCATTTGAAAAATAGCGCAAAAACATTGAGGGTCACTGATCCATGCATGCACAGTTACTTTTAGACTCGAGGGTTAAGTTGTGACATTTTTGTACCATACAAAAAACCCACAGGGGAACCCCACACACTTACAGCTGTGCTATTTTGTCCTCAGAAGTTACTTTATTTTCATTTTTTGATCCTAAAAAGTCTTGATAATTAATTGCTCCGAACTAAAAGTGTTACATGTTTATAGATTTAGAATCGATAGTAGAGAATGTTAAATTGTCCAAAAACGTCATGTTATTTTTTCCAATGCAGAAGGCAAAAAAAACTTTAATTTTCAGATGCCAACTAGGCTGTTGCTTACTTTGTAGCACATGTTGCTAAGAGATCGTGCTGTTTTTGCTTATTTTTCTCCCTCAGGGACATTTCACAAGCCTGTGTATTATAGAATGCTCTTTGTTACACATCTGTTTTAAATTTTCTCTTTTGAGGCATACCACTGTTCTTGACCTGGTCTGCAAAGTGTGATATTGTATTCCCAAGTCAGAGCATATATGTATGCTGCCTTTGAAGTAATTTAGAATTGTACAAATAAATAAAGAGTTTGTGATCAAGATCAGAAAACCCTAAAGCTAATTATTGAGTTCAACAGGGGGCAGATGAGTTAACCTCAATTGATGCATCCTGATGGATTTGTATTGTTTTGTTTTAATTGTTCTTTTGTTGATTGTGTTGTTATAAATCGGAAAGACAGAATAAGTGATATTGTGCCAAACTTTTAGTGCCGTCATTCCATTCTGATCTCCCACTCCACCCAGGCTGAGAGAAGGATTGCAAACAGTGAGTGACCCATTTTTGATTTAACCTTTGAGACTGCCCACTGACGTTTCTCCCAGACACCACTGGATTTGGGTTGAATTTAATAGTTAAATTAAAGGGACACAAGGGCTGTATTTGTAAAACCATTTCTCATTTAACAAAGGCATAATGTAATGATGTATCTTATGTTGAAAGACAACAACAACTTGCATTTATTTTGCTCTTTAAATGTAGAAAAACATGCCATAGCACTTCACAGAGGTGTAATCTAAAAAATGGACGACAAACCAAAAAAAGAGCTATTAGGTGGAGTGACCATAAGCATAGTCAAAGAGGTGGATTTTAAGAGGGCTCCTGAAGGGGAGGGTGGTGGAAAGGCAGAGAACTTGGGGTCTAGCCAGCTGAAGGCATGGCTGCCAATGGAGTTCCCAGAAACGATGATGGGGAAATGACAACACTTTCAGTATACATAGGTGTGATCTGCCTGCCTGTTGTATAGTGTATTGTCACTGGATCCAAGATGTTGTGATGTGACCTTGGTTTGTAAATGGTTATTTTGAAAACCTATTATTAGGAGATCATCCAGTCTGAAAACGGCTTAGCCCTAAGCCGCAGGCTATATAGACTAGAACAAACACAACATTCAGTGTTACTGCTATTCTGTTTTCAGGTTCTCTAGTTAGCTGGTTACCCGGTTTTGGATGCGTTTAAATAGAATGATATATTTTCCAATAATTCAATTTTCAAATATAGAGATGAATCAACTGATCTCAATTTGAAGTAAATTGCTTTTGCTGTGGTTAAAAAAATATATTTTCTTCAGGTAAATAGGATATTTGTTTCAAAAATCTGCCCATCTCTTGTAAAAGCATCACTTTATGCGGGGGTTCAGTTCTACAGATGCTGATAGCCCTCCTATATCTCACCCCAGTGGTTATTCTCTTCAAGTGAGCCTGGAGTGTGAGTATCAGCAGCTTTCATCCACAGGTGTTACAAGCACTGAGCCGAATTCTGTCTTCTCCTGATCTCCATGCATACCTACATTTTTGAGTTGGCTAACAAGTTGTAAAAATACATTTTGCAACTCTGATCCCATTTCACATAACGTCAAAGTCAAGGTCTATCCTGTTTACACAGCAATGCAGCTCACATTACGGGAAGATACCCAGCATCTACTGATTACCAAAAAAATCAACTGCTGAATTGACTCTATAGCCTATAAGCAACAATATGAAGGTCATGTGGCTTTTATTGCATTCCATAGGTAAAGGTGCCATGTGCTGTATACATCAGAATTTATATTATTAGCATGATACTTTATGCTGTTTATCTGTTTTAGAGTTGTCTTTCAGACACAATTTCTATCGAGCAAAGTATACATGACTTGAGCAGGTGATGGAGCTCAAGCCAGGTGTTTGCTGCCAGGACGAATAAAGAATTGTGTCACAGGGACATGTTTATCGCATCAATTATACTGAAGTGCACATCGATAAGGTCATTGTGATGATGCCGTCTCACCACACAGATGTGTCCAAACAAATGCTGGGTACATGTGCCAACGTCATTGTAAGAAAGTTGTAAGAACGGATAGTGTCACCTTTTATATTTGCATTGTGTGACGGGTAAGCAAAGCACTAAGTGACTGTTGCCTGTGCACCTCATGCAGAATTGTACCCAAATTGAAAGCTGCTAGTATAAGATTTATTTGCCATCAAGAGAATTTAAACTCTAATGTAGGTTGCATTTTTGCAGGTTAGTTGCTTAATCTCAGCCCTGTTCAAAGGAAAGATGTGTTGTAGTCCACTGCATCTTTAAGGCACCATTAATTGACATATGGAGCAATTCAACTTTAATAAGAAATGTAAAATTAAAATTGCTTTTTCCTCCATCTCTCCAATTTTCTTATCTCCTCTAATGCAGGCGCTAACTCTGACAGTGTCAGTGTATACCATCTACAGGATGCATTGCAGCAACTCGCCAAATCTCCTTCAACAGCACCTGCCAAACCTGTGACCTCCACTAATTAGAAGGACAAGGGCAGCAGGTGCATGGGAACACCATCACCTCCAAGTTTCCCTCCAAGTCACACACCTTCCCGACTTGGACATATATCTGCCTTCCTTCATGGTCACTGGGTCAAAATCCTGGAACTCCCTAAAAAACAGCATAGTGGGAGCACCTTCGCCACATGGACTGCAGCGGTTCAAGAAGAAAACTCACCACCACCTTCTCAAGGGCAATTAGTGATGGGCAATAAATGTTAGCCTTGCCAGTGACTCCCATATCCTGAGAATGAATTTTTAAAAAGGGTAGATTTTCCATTTTGCCACATTGGTGGTAGATATGCAGCTTACAGGACTTCTGCCCCCCTATCCCCTCTTACCTGTGGCCTGACTCTGGTTGATTTCCCAGGGTCGGGGCAATTTAAGCAATAAGTGGGATCACTGGGGTCATTTATGGCACCATTGGTATGCTCATATCGGGTGGGGGAAGGGAAATTGCCGTAGCAGTGTGGTTGTTGTTTACTGAAGATCTATCATTGTTCTCCTTGTATTTTGAATTTCCCACTTTGACTAAGGCAATCAATCGCTCATATTATATTCCTGATATCACTTTGGGTGGAAATTCCCAGAAGGGGACAGGCAATGGCTCCTCACCCAGTTTTCCTTCCCCAGTGTAACTAGAGGGAAATCTACCGCAAAGTTACTAGGGTACTTAACTGCAGTAGGCATCATTGTTCGGCCTAGTCCTGTTACTTCTATAGGTGGCACTCTGATAGGTTCTTTCAATGTTAAAGGTGTCACACTGTGCGACACACAAGAAATGCTGTTATATATCAAGAGCTTAAGTGTCAGCTATAGCTCATTGGTAGCACTCTCCCCTCTGAGTCAGAAGGTTGTGGGTTCAGAGACTTGAGCACATAATCCAGGCTGACACTTCAATGCAGCACTGAGGGAATGCTGCACTGTCAGACATGCTGTTTTTCAGATGAGATGTTAAACCGATGTCTGCCCTCTCAGGTGGGCATAAAAGATTCCATGGCACTATTTCGAAGAAGAGCAGTGGAATTTCTCTCCTGACCAACATCGCTAAAAAGCAGATTATCTGGACATTATCTCATTGCCCTTTGTGGGACCTTGCTGTGTGCAAATTGGCTGCCGCATTTCCTACATTATAAAAATGACTACACTTCAAAAGTACTTAATTGGCTGTAAAGTGCTTTGGAACATCCTGAGGTCGTGAAAGGCACTATATAAATACAAGTCTGTCTGTCTTTCTTTCTTTCCAGTTGCTGAAAACTCGCATCTGAATTAATCATTCTGCTGGTGAACCTTCCCCAAAGCCAGGGGAAAGGTTCATGTAGGCGAGCAAAGGGAAAGATATATTGGTTGTCTGTAGAGGTGGGTCAAAAGGTCAGCCAGCCATGGCCAGAAAGAAATGGCTTACTTGACATTATCTGTGTCAGCTTGGTTCAGTTGCTAGCACTCTCACTCGGAGGCAGAAGGTTAAAGTAAGGCTCTGTCTGCCTGTATTGGTGACCTAAGGACATTAAAGATCCCACACTTGTTGAGGGTTGTTAGCCAACATTCTTCCTTCACCAATATCAAAAACAAACTAACTAGGCATTCTTCCCTTTAGTGTTTGTGGGAACTTGTTGTACATGGAATGGCTGCTGATTTTGCCTACATAACAGTCCCTGCACCTCAAAATAATTTATTGTTTTTGAGGGACGTGAGAAGGTGCTATATTAATACAACTCTTTTTCTTTTACCGTGTGCCAGTGGTGATGGGTGTGTACCTTTGCTTACAACAGGGCCTCCAGAGGCAGACAGTGCAAAACCCTCCAGTGGTGGGTCTTGGTGCCTCCAGGGGCATCTATACTGCTTCTGTAATACTGCAGTGTTGTCTATGTAGGCAGGGCTGAAATACACTAAACAAGTTAACAACAAGAAGAGAACTCTAGACTCTAATTTGTGCTAGAAGAAAATGAAACACAATAGCTAACCAAAAGTCAGTAAGGGGTACAAACCTTTTTCAGGAAGCATAAGCGTTATATTTTAGTGTAAGACTTGAGTTAAAAAGAAGAAATTAGAGGAAATCTAAATTACGGTGCACAGTCAAAGTGTCTGGGTTACCACTTTCCCCTCCCCCAAAACGAGATTTCAAATTGTAGAAGGATGTAGTCGACTGCAGGAAGTGGATTAATGACCTCAAAACTTTGAAAGGCTGAACATGTGCAAAAGAAGGCTGGGTTAAAACTGCACTGTTGAAACATTAATTTCTGCAGCATAAAGAAATTGACCATGACTTTCAAAACTCTTGAGGAAAAGAAGAGCACATCCATTCATTTCTCAGATTTTTGAAAATTATCATTGTTACATTATACACAGCATTATACCATTCACTGTAAAACAATATCAACCCCATGTAATGTAGGACAATAAAATAGGAATGTGCAAAAGCATTTGAGGCTGTGTTGCATTCTCTGGCTGACATCATGATTGGATGTAACAGAGAAATATACAACCACTTTCTCTCGCCACCGATTCCATTGCCCTCCCCGGCTACTGTCTCAGGCTGAACCAGATAGACTGTTTGCAACCTCGACGTCCTATTTGACCCTGAGCTGAGCTTCCTCCCACATATCCTCTCCATCAGAAAGACCGCCTACTTCCACCTCCATAACATCGTCCATCTGCCACTGCCTGCTGCTGAAACCCTCATCCATGCTTTTGTTATCTCCTGACTCGACTATTCCAATGTTCTCCTGGCCGGTCTCCCATCTTTCACCCTCCATAAATGTAACCTCATCCAAAACTCTGCCACTCATATCCTAACCCACTCATCCATCACCCCTGTGCTTGCTGACCTTATCCTTGCGTTTAAATTCCTCCATGTCCTTGCCCCTCCCTATCTCTGCAACCTCCTCCAGCCCAACAAGAATGCCACATTCTGCCAAGTCTGTCCTCTTGCACATCCTGCACTCCCTTCGCCCCACTATTGGCAGCCATGCCTTCAGCTGTCTTGGCCTTAAGTGCTGGAATTTCTTCCCTAAACCTCTCTGCTTCTACACGTCTCTCCTCTCCTTTAAGACCCCCCTTAAAACCTACCTCTTTGATCAACTTTTAGCCACCTGTTCTAATATCTCCTTCTTTGGTTTGATGTCAATTTTTGTCAGATAATACTTCTGTGAAGTGCCCTGGGACGTTTCCCTATGTTAAAGGCATTATATAAATGCATTGTTGTCATCATCAAATACTTCATGCTACACAATAGTTCAGTGAGACCAATGGGGGAATGTTATCTGTAGAAAGCAGCAGGCCAGAACAGCTCTAGAGATGTGAGCATGAAGGAACGTTCTGGAGGTTTGCTTGAACCACAGTATTTATACAGACATTCCCTGCAGAGGTTAAATAAGTGGGGTAGACTCCATGACAGGGTAGATTGTACATGATCTGTGGGAAGAGCAGGCATGATGGGTCACATGGACTCTCCATCCCTGCATTCCTATGTTCTTATCATGTCAGATGAGAAGGAAGAAGATACGATTGGAAATGAGAGGGCGAACACTGGATTCCAAAATCTGAGGGCCACAGCATTACCAGGAGAAGAGTAACCGAGAATATCACATCACATGTAAGATCTTCCATAGGATCAGTTTGCAAAAAGATGAGGATGTATTCAAGACGAGCCTTTAAAAGGCCTAAACCTTTAGAGTGTGTGGGACTTTTAAAGGCCATCTCACCTGCAGGTCTGCCTGAGGTCTTGTACCTCCCAGGTTTTACTGGGCATGCTGGAAAACTGGGGGCGATTTTAGACCGGTGCTCAAAACGAACACGAGGTCTGTGCAGCTACCACGCTGCCCACCTGAAGCTGCCATTGGGAAACCCCTGCTATTTCTAGCCAATGGATACCTTTTCTTAAAAAAAAGCTTCTTCCAGCTGCACAGTATGAACTAAAAGGAAAAAAAAAAGAGATAGATAACATTTTTAAACTTTAAAATGTAGGGAAAAGGGTTTGAATAGCTAGAAAGTAAAATCAAAGTTAAGATTAAGAAGCAAGACAGCAAGAGACTAGGAGGATAAAGGGATGACAGGATAACACAGGTTAAGTGTTTTTAGACTTGTGTTTTTACATATTTGGTTTAGTAGTTTGGGGTTAATGTTACATTAGTATTACAGTAAATCAGCTTAAAACAAACAATACCGGTTGGCCCAGGGACACAGGATTTATCCTGTACCTGTCAGCAATCTAGAGGTTAACTCCACAAAATAAAGTGTTAGTTGTACTAAAAGCAGAGTTAATGTCAAAAAACTATTCCATGCTCAATGGGCACTAATGCTACTGCATTTTGGATGAGCCAATCAATTATGCTTATCATCTTGCAGCCAGACAGTCGAATGTTTACTATTCCGTTCTCAGGCAGGCTGAAGCTATTAATAGGAATGGCAATACTGAGAATAGCAGCCCAGGAGCAGCTGCCATACTTTCTAATTATGAGAGCCAAGAACATCAGTGTTATTAAATAGGAGATGTAGGGTGATAAATGTGTCTTCCACCCGAAAGAGGCGCAGTCGGTGGAGTGATTGAGCATCCATCCAGAGCTGGCATCGGATGACCAGGACCAAATTTGGGTTTGGGTCTCATTTAAATGCTGTTTGCAAGCTGCTGGTGGAAAACAAGTTCCCTGCTTCAGCTCGCCTGCTTCCACACTGGAATATTTAGACATCCAGCAGGTACTCACATCCAAACGGAGTGACCACTGGCTCAGTGGTAGTATTCCCGTCTGAGTCAGAAGGGTTGGATCTGAGCACCAGTCCACACAACTCTGGTACTGGATTGATATCCAAAAGAGGAACTTGCATCCAATGGGTGTGGGTGCCCCCCACCCCCTTCATCGTAAAGGGTAGGTGGGGCTCTTTAGCCTTAGTTGTAGCCCACCCAGGAGAAGGTACACGGAAGATGAAGACCATGAGGTAGGCAAGGGAAACCACCTCAGCTACTCTTCCCAAGTGAGTGGCTCAAGAATCTTAAGTGTGAGATGTGAGGTTGGACCTGCCCTAGGGGAGATCCATCGGACGCTCAGACCTGAGCATGAAAGGGACTGGAGAAAAGAGAAATAAGTGCCATTGGAAAAAATCTCAATAATACTTCAACCAGCATTTGAGGTAATTTGTAACAAACTGCAACTAACAGTGTTTGAAATTAGTTACAAAACTTTTAACGAATAGCCTATCATTTTCAAGTTTAAGTAAATAGAATAAGATATACTTAATTAATTTCCCAATACAGTCAACTGTGAATGGTGAAGGACGTTTGGTTAACAGTTAATGATTTGCATCTTTAAAATCCACACATTTGTGCCAGATTATGCCTGGATTATGTTTATAGATGTAAACAGAAATATATACAAAGAGTGAGACTGTGGATCGAAACAGGATAAAAATTCACTTGCATGTGTTCGCAGTATCATCATTCAAACTTTCTTTAGCCAGCCTGGGATCTTACACCAAGCTATTCATTTTGACTAATATGCAAAAGATTTTGCCTAATCCTCTTGTAATTAATTGTAGATTTTTAGCAAAGCGCTATACAGATGTCAGTGACTGAACTGATGCCAATTCTCATTCAGCTGATGGAATACTTGCCAGCAGTAGGATGTGGCATACAATGTTAATGTTGCTGCTTTGTAAGTCAGTTTGAGAGTATGGGTAGAATCTAAGCCAGGGACTAAATGCAACAAGGGATGAGGGTCCACTCTGCAGTATCCCTTTGAAAAATATTTTAATTGAGTCCAATGTTTCTTATGTTTAAGACATATGTTTGGTAATGATTTTAGTTATTTTTAATGTGGAGTATTTTTCACTAACATTAAACAGCTGTGAAGGGAATCTGATGCCACGTTTATATATTCCATAGATATATTGAGAGCATAAATACAGAGAGTATGGAACCAAAAATACTATGGAGGATGTGCACTCCTCTGTATATTACTATTTCCTAGCTGAATACTCTGTGAGGTTCCAAGTCACACCTGGTCTCCTGTGAGGTCTTCCATCATAGCCTGATATCCTCTGAGGTCTCATATTAAAAATTAATATCCTTTGAGCTCCTGGATCACAGCCAATTATTCTGAAAGGTTTTACAGTTATGGCACAGGTCATCACCATACGCTCTCAATCATCCTGATTGATGGACTAATAACATTCTAATAGATCGTATATCTCAGGCTACAACTACAAAATTACTTTATTAAGAAGTCAAAATAATCAGAAGCAAGAGCAAACGCAGCAGATTTTACTAGATTACAGAACTTTACCTAACTCACGGTTACTGTTTCAAAATAACAAACTACTCAAAGTTCTAGTGGATCTCAGGATTAACATGTTTAGTTTAGACCAAGCATCTGAATATACGTGAAATCAGATATTCATGCAGTGTTCTGCTGTCCCCAGCCTGCTGGCTGCTTTGTGAAGCAGAAATTCACTGAAACAACATTGATACAGGGCAACAGTTATAGCCTCAATAATTTCCTTTGAAGCCCGAACTGTGACAAGGGAAGATGACACTAAGATAACCTAATTACATAACTCTGTGAATTAAAGCAGTGTTCAAAGACACAGGAGCTGCTTGACAGGTTTTCTTGATCTAATGTTTACACCTATATATTAGCATTTCTGATACAGCAGGTAATATGCTTCTTCCCTGCTGTGCTGGCCAGACTGATAATGGTGATATTTGTTAATCAATCCACCTTATCAGTTTCAGACAGCACCCTTTGAAGTGACATTAACACATTAGTCCCAGAGCCATCACCATTAATGGAAGATACTCAACAAGATACCAGGTTACAACTCCTAGCATGCATCTGTGCCTTCAACTCTCAGAATTTTTTTATGATGAGAGAGAAAGAGATAGAGATGTGCTTACAACAGTAAAGCTTCTGACTCACTGTGAGTAGTGCCATGTAGATCTACTAGTGTAATATAAACATCTGACAGAAGATTATAGATCTAAGGATCCAGCTGACAAACTACCTGACCTTTCTTCTAATGCTTATAACATCACCATAACCCCTCGGTTGGATTAGTGACTTATACTTAAACATCTAGAAAATCTAGGTGACTAGGATATTGCAAGTTGTCATACGCAGTCCTTCCACAATAAAGGCAGATGAAGCCTGTCATATAGTATATAGCATGGGGCCAGTAATGGCTGGTACTCATTGCACTGAAATGTGCCAGGTGCCTGCTCTAGGCCTGTTCTATTTCATGCCCAATGCATCAAATACATCCCAATGACAAATCCAGAGTGTAGCGCACTAGGGGTCTTTGTAAATTGAGGGCTGCTCCCCATCATGCTCCAGTCACTCAGCACTGAAGGGGTGGCCCTTTTCCTGGGTTGGCTTGAGCTTGCGTTAAGGTCACCCAGCTTACCTTTATGTGGAGCATTGGACATGAAAAGGCTAATTTTGCATAGGTGTTGATCTCCTTCCTAAAAAGCTCATTCAAAGATGAAGGAGTTAGCAGGCACTTACATGGAGCTGACGCCCGAAATCCTACTTCCTACAGACTCGGCACATTCCCAGTGCTGTGGGCTGGGAGCAGCATTTTAATATTTTAATGCGCTGATGCTGCATTATGGGGTAAGGTCAGCTGATTCAGGTACAGGTACAGATACAGGTGCAACTAATGTCTAAGGAGTAGCAGTCCTGGTGCTGCACAGCTGGGAGCACATTATGCCCCCTTTAGACTTGGAATAACAGCTTGGAAAACGTTACCTGGGGGTCGGGTATGTGGGCACCTGTTCGTATATCTGTGGTTCTATACCTACTTTGATTGGGTTGCAAAAGAGGCAAGCCATACCTCTAACTGATAGAACATAGGAACAGGAGTAGACCATTCAGCCCCTCAAGCCCATTCCGCCATTAGATCAAGGCTGATCTGTACCTCAACTCCATTTACCCACTTGTGTCCCCTATCCCTTGATACCCTTACCCAGTTAAAAATTATCGATCTTGTTCTTGAAAATTTCAATTGGCTCAGCATCCACAACTTTTTCGGGAAGCAAGTTCCAGATTTCCACTACTCTTTGTGTGAAGAAGTGCTTCCTGATTTCACTCCTGATGGCTCTAATTTTAAGATAATGCCCCCTTGTTCTGGATTCCCCCGCCAGAGGAAATAATTTCTCTGTATCTAGCCTATCAAATCCCTTTACCATTTTAAACACCTTGTTTAGATCACCCCTCGGCCTACTAAATTCAAGAGAATACAAGCTGTTTATGTAACTTGTCCTCATAATTTCATCCTCTGAAGCCTGGTATCATTCTGGTGAATCTACACTGCACCTGTATGGTGTGTATCCATGCTATGGTCAGGAAAATGCTTGCCATGCAATCACAGATTTTATGATGGGTTGTGTTGCTCTTCTCTCTACCAACTCAGTAATCCATTACCTGAGCCAGGCCAGTCTCCAGTACTCTGGTTATTCATCAACAGCAATCTAGTCAGCCATGGTTATTGATGAGAGCTAGAACAGCATAACTGCCACAAGGAAATGGGATAACAATGCAAGCCAAAGTCATAAAAGGGATGGAGGTGCTAGCTTTACAACAGTGGGAAGCTTGTTAGTACTCTGTACTGGTTTCAGCTGATGAAACTCCAGCAGTACCCCTGTATACACCTTGGAGTCCCTAAATCTTGAATCTTGCCAACGTTCATTTAAAGTTTTTTCTGTTGGGGTGTATCTCTGTAGGCAGAGTTTACACTCCATTATTTGCAATCAGAAATTCTATGTATATAGATTTCTGAGCAGTTTAGTTAGGAGACTTAATCATGGTAATGGCTTTCCACTCAAGTCAGATATCTGGCTGACAAAAAGCTATGTATTCCATTCTGTTAAGTGTCCTCTCTATATTTCCTTCCATGTTTTCAATTATTGATAAGTTCCTCCATTTATGTGAAAAATGTAACTTGGCAGAAGAGGAACTGACAATATTTGCCAGATTTGTGACTGCAGTGTGACTCAACACAGTCCAATATATATGCAATTGTAAACAATTTTACAACACCAAGTTATAGTCCAACAGTTTTATTTGAAAATCACAAGCTTTCGGAGGTTTCCTCCTTCCTCAGGTGAATGTCAAGAAATCCTCGAACCTTTCGCATTTATAAATCACAGAACAATACCTGGTGATTACAGATAATCTTTCCAACTGCCCGTTGCCAAGGCAATCAAAGTGTTCAGACAGAGAGGTGTTACCTACAGGACCACCGAATAAACATACAACCAAAAAAAAAACAGAGAGAGGCAGAAACATAGAAACATCCGGAAGGTTGTGGAGGCAGGAACCCTCACAACATTCAAGAAGCATTTGGATGAGCACTTGAAATGCCATAGCATACAAGGCTACGGACCAAATGCTGGAATATGGGATTAGAATAGACAGGGCTGATGGCCGGCGCGGACACGATGGGCCGAAGGGCCTCTATCCGTGCTGTATAACTCTATGACTCTATGACTCTAAAGACAGCAAATGACCCGTTATATTAAAAACAGATTACTTTTGTTCGCTGGTGGGGTAACGTGTAGTGTGACATGAACCCAAGATCCCGGTTGAGGCCGTCCTTATGGGTGCGGAACTTGGCTATCAATTTCTGCTCGACGATTTTGCGTTGTCGTGTGTCTCGAAGGCCGCCTTGGAGAACGCTTACCCGAAGGTCAGTGGCTGAATGTCCTTGACTGCTGAAGTGTTCCCCGACTGGGAGGGAACCCTCCTGTTTGGCGATTGTTGCGTGGTGTCCGTTCATCCGTTGTCGCAGTGTCTGCATGGTCTCGCCAATGTACCATGCTCTGGGGCATCCTTTCCTGCAACGTATGAGGTAGACAACGTTGGCCGAGTCATAGAGTCATAGAGTCATAGAGTTATACAGCACGGATAGAGGCCCTTCGGCCCATCGTGTCCGCGCCTGCCATCAGCCCTGTCTACTCTAATCCCATATTCCAGCATTTGGTCCGTAGCCTTGTATGCTATGGCACAGGAGTATGAACCATGTACCTGGTGGGTGGTGTCCTCTCGTGTGATGGTGGTATCTGTGTCGATGATCTGGCATGTCTTGCAGAGGTTACCGTGGCAGGGTTGTGTGGTGTCGTGGACGCTGTTCTCCTGAAAGCTGGGTAATTTGCTGCGAACGATGGTCTGTTTGAGGTTGGGTGGCTGTTTAAAGGCGAGTAGTGGAGGTGTGGGGATGGCCATAGCGAGGTGTTCGTCGTCATTGATGACATGTTGAAGGCTGCGGAGAACATGGCGTAGTTTCTCCGCTCCGGGGAAGTACTGGATGACGAAGGGTACTCTGTTGGTTGCGTCCCGTGTATGTCTTCTGAGGAGGTCTATGCAATTTTTCGCTGTGGCCCATCGGAACTGTCGATTGATGAGTCGTGCGTCATATCCCGTTCTTACTAGGGCGTCTTTCAGCGTCTGTAGGTGTCCATCGTGTTCCTCCTCGTCTGAGCAGACCCCGTGTATTCGCAGGGCCTGTCCATAGGGGATGGCCTCTTTGACGTGGTTAGGGTGGAAGCTGGAAAAGTGGAGCATCCACCTGAGGAAGCTGGAAAAGTGGAGCATCCACCTCATTCACCTGAGGAAGGAGGAAGCCTCCGAAAGCTTGTGATTTTCAAATAAAATTGTTGGACTATAACTTGGTGTTGTAAAATTGTTTACAATTGTCAACCCCAGTCCATCACCGGCATCTCCACATCAATATATATGCATAAGGGAAACAAAGAGAATAACAGAGAGAGATAGCATGTGGCCAGTCAACGTCCAATTACTGAACCTTTCCATTTACTTTTCTAAATGTTTTGCCGACTTTTATACTATTCCTCCAATAATTTCCCAAATTCTACTCTAGACGACAGACATTTTTTAACTGTTAGCCATGTATCTACCAGAAGGCTTTAGAGTGCATCCAGCCAAGAGTGATCAAAGTATAAGTGTACAATTCTTTATCACCTCTAGGCCTGCTGTAACCCCAGCAGTAACTAATGAGGTGGCCAACTATCACTTATGGTAAAGTGAATGAATCATTTGAATAGGCCCAAAAGCAGGGTGTTTTTAGCAAAGAGATAGACAACAAAACCCGAGTATAAATTGTAATAGAGAACACGCATAATAGCACTAACGGGACTTTGCAGTGGTCTTGTATGCTGTAGTGGGGTTGACGCCTATGATTTCTTGTATAGACAGTTCCTGATTTCAGCCTTGTTGTCAGCTATGGCCAGCACATCCTCTCCCTGCAGCTGCAGAATTGCATGTCTCACACAGGGAAGACTTAAAGAGAAGGGTAGGAGGAAATAAAACAAATGACAAAAGAAGAACATTTTATTCAAGATTGGAGACAGTACTGGAAATACTTGTGTACTGTTCATATTATTTAAAGGGGAAACATTACCAATTCAACATAATAAATATTTAGATTACAAGAACTTATTTCATGCCTAAAACTCTAGGTAGAACTTGTATTTGTGTACAAAGTCCCCACAGAACACTATAATTTTGAGCTTTAATGTCAGACTTCCTGCTTCCCTTTTGCAAAACCCAGCCAAGCGGTTATAGTACTAAACAGAAACAGAAAGCTGAAGTGCATTCAGACATCAAGATCAACTTGAGGGAAATTTTAATCATAGTCCCCTCCATATCCAAAACTTTCTGGTGGGGACAGCTGGAGTCAGATGGAGGAGGGGGAGAGAATTACTAGTCTCAAAAGAAACAATAACTCACTTTTTAAACTAAATTCATCAAGTGAAAATGATTTAATTATCTGAGTACTACCAATTCTTATCTGTATCTGAATATTTTTAAGGGAAAACAGAATCTAAAGACAAAAACTGAATAATTTGTTTGAAAGCCTGCTTTAAAGGTTTTTTTAGTTGGTGTGACTCATTGGGAACCCAATACCAATTCAGATCAAGTGCCAGTAAGTAGATGAAACATTATTCAGTGTATATTGTGGATAGAGTCTCTTTGAGACTCCTGTTTATGCCGAGATCTGGTGCTGTAATCCAGGCTCAGAGGATGAATCATGGTGTGGAGCTGTCCTATTTAGATTGCTGACTCTCAGTATGGCACTGTCGTGACTATACATTATTATTTTTGTTTGCTTAACCATGGGCTACACACATGCATGCACATGCTCCAAACAAGCACACATTAGATGACGGGTGTGCAGTTCAGATGCAGTGCGCCTGGGCGTATCCAAAATTATTTTTAAAAAATGTTTTTTTACTTGAACTGGCAAAAAGAAAGAAAAGTGGCACTTGCGTGGCATCTAGTATCGCACTGTATAACACTCAGCCCAGTCCTGCTGGGAGCATGGAAATGTCATCTCTCTAATGCAATTGGGCAGGGTTGAAAGATGCAGATTGTGATGTTCAACTGATATCCTGGAATAAAGTTTAAAAAGGTGACTTTGCATCAGTTGTAGTTGTGTGTGAGTCCAGTCCAGATTGTTAGGGACTTTTATACAAATAATAAAACTGCCTCCACTGAACATCTGAGAGGACGGGTTGAAATTCTTCCTGTTAATAATTTTAGCAAAAAAATCGATGAAGTACAAAACGGGGTTTCCCATTTTATAATCACACCAGTTTTTACAGTAAAGTTATTTACATTGGTAAGCTCACTTCCTCGATTGGGAAACTCCAAACAAAGTGTAAATATTATTTTCAGTGCATGTACCTCGTCTCAAACCCTCGATCAGCCCGCAGCCTCCTCCCCCAACCCCCGACTGCCCCGCCCCCGGCCTCCTCCCCCAACCCCCGACTGCCCCGCCCCTGGCCTCCTCCCCCGACCCACGACCGCCCCGCCCCTGGCCTCCACCCCCGGCCTCCTCCCCCGACCCCCGATCACCCCGCCCCTGGCCTCCTCCACCGACTACCCTGCCCCCGGCCTCCACCCCCGACCGCCCTGCCCCCGGCCTCCTCCCCCGACCCCCGATCACCCTGCCCCTGGCCTCCTCCCCCGACCCCCCCCCCCCGGCCCCGGCCTCCTCCCCCAACCCCCGACTGCCCCGCCCCCGGCCTCCTCCCCCGACCCCTATTACTGATACTTGGAAGACACTGTTTGATATGATATCAAAAGGTGCAAAGGCCATTCGAGGGGGGGGGGAGAGGGGGAGGGAGGAGCGGTCAGTGAAGGGGGCCGGGGTCATTTGAGGGGTCGGGGGAGGGGGCTGAGGCCGGGGCCACTCGAGGGGTCGGGGGAGGGGTCCGGGGCCATTTGATGGGTCGGGGGAGGGGCGATCGGGGGCCAATCGAGTGTTTGAGATGAGGCCAGGGGTGTTAATTGGAGGGTGTTAGAGGAGGCCGATTAGGAGAGGCCGGCGGGGAGGATCAGGAATCAGGAAGGCCAGCGCTCGGGCAGGGGACTAAATGCGGGATCGGGAGGAGCAGGAGTGCTTACAGTCGGGCGAGTTACTTACCTTAAAACAAAAGCAAAATACGGCGGATGGTGGAAATTTTCAATAAAAACAGAAAATGCTGGAAACACTCTGCAGGTCGGGCAGCACCTGTGGCAAGAGAAACAGTTCTTTCAGGTGGATAACCTTTGGTCAGACCTCATCAGTTCACCTTCATAGTCCCAGGCGATCTCTCGGGCTGGTTTCCCTGAGTCCAGCCGGCCATGGTGCAGGCTGCTTCAGGACAAACCAATCTTGGTGGGGGGGGGGGGTCTCAATCAAGCATTAGGTTGCTCATTTGCATATACAATGGACCTAACGCCTGTTTCAGGCGTGGGTAAAGGAAGCCGCTCCTTTGTCCTGACCCAATGTGGAGGTGGCGCACTTCCGGCTGGAAATGTGCACACGCATCCTGCCCGCCATATTGGGGCCTTGGTAATCCAAGTAGCCCTCGAAAAACAGGCGTTTTCTGGACCATTTTCCAGGCCAGATAATCTTAACATTGCTCCTGCAGGGTAAAACTTTAAATAGAGACCATTATATTCTCTAACCATGTGGCCTGTGTGGGATCAGAGCGTCCTTGTGATGCTGGAGATGTCGGGAAAAGGATGGTTTTGCTGTGGGGATAAACGCTTCTGGATTTCTGTAGGATGATCTCCTTTCACACCTGGATGCTGCTGTCTTCAATCTTAACCTACTATTCTGCGCAGGGAGCAAAGGCAGCCATCTGAAGCCAGTGGTGTCCTTTATATATGCAGATCGGGGTCTGATTACCACGATATTAACTCCGATTGGACAGGAGGTAGGCTAGCAGCTTGTTAACGAGGTTTGGCTGCAGACAGGCGGAAATCTATCTGAAACTAATGGTTTCCCACTGGAAACTCGCTTGCAGTTAAAAACCCCCCATAAATGATAGAAACAGCATATGAGGGGTTAAAATCTGATAGCCACACAGAGTATCTCTTAAAGAGAAAGTCATGAGGTAGATGACAGGTAGATGGTGGTAGGCTTCACTCTGCTGCCTGTATCCTAACTCGCACCAAGTCCAGCTCACCCATCACCCCTGTGCTTGCTGACCTACATTGGGTCACAGTCCATCAACACCTCAGATTTAAAATTCTCATCCTCATGTTCAAATCTCTCCATGGTCTCGCCCCTGCCTACCTCTGTAATCCACTCCTGTCCGAGAACTCTGTGTTGCTCCAACTCTGGCCTTTGATGCATCTCACACTTCCTTTGCCCCACCATTGGTGGCCGTGCCTTCAGCCGTCTAGGCTCTAAACTCTGGAATTCCCTCCCTAAACCTCTCCAACTTTCTTTCCTTTAAGACCCTCCTTAAAACCTACCTCTTTGCCCAAGCGTTTAGTTACCCCTCCTAATATTACCTTCTTTGGCCTGGTGTCAATTTTTGTCTGATTACATTCCTATGAAGCTCCTTGGGATGTTTTCCTACATTATAAGTGCTTATATAAATGCATGTTGTTGAATTGTGGAAGACCCAATAGGGAATCTAAGGTGCTAATTGTGTTATACGGCCATAGGTTTCATATTGCATGGCAAGCATCGCCTTTCACTGCCACAGACTGGCTATACATTTAATATTGATAAGAGAAATGCAGTCTTTTGTTTCAGTAAAGCTTCAAAGGGGTGTGAATTGTATTTCTGTGGGAAGGCTGTTTCATCTGTGGGAAGGCTGTTTCACCTGTGAGTATCTGCTTTTTGGCCAGTAGCAAAGTTCTGTGTTTTGAGTTTGTGCCAGATAGCAGAGAAGCTAGGCCAGTTTTTAAACTGCAACATGTTTCACAGCATCTGTTGGTTCAAAGCCTGAGTCTTGGTCTGAGCGAGTGTATATTCAGTCTGCCTTTTGAAAAGGGGAGACTCACATGGTGGATTGTAATATATTCTAGTAGCCAGTGTCCAGAGTAAAGTCTCTCTGTTGTGATCCCTGGGTCATGCTATCGTTTACCTGGATGCGAGGTCCACTTATGGGATGGCCAGCATAAAACCCAAAAATGTGACCAGTGGAGTTTCCTCTCAATTGGCTGACTGAAATAGCACCAGTCAATACCTTTTGGGGGTTAAATTGGATAGCCCCCGAAAATGGGCGCTGGGATCGCGATATGTAATTAATGCGTGCCCTTTCATGGCGATGCCGGCAGCGTGTAACATTCGTGCTGCCTGCTGTTTTAATTGATTGCTGCGTGCAGCCAGCACTACTTGAGCTGTTGATTGGCTGCACCCATCAGCAAGGGGCCTTGATGCCGTGAGTGGCTCGCACCTCTTAAAGGCAGCCTGCACTTCTTAAAGGGGAGGTGCATTTTGGCTGCAGGAAGTGGTGGGAGTCGTTTGAGAAGTGATTCAGTGCGCTAATACTTTGAAGAATGGCTGTGCCTACGAGAGAGCATGCACCAAGGTTCTCTAATGATGCACTTGAGGCCTTGGCGCAAGAGGTGGAGAAAAGGAGGGGCATCCTGTATCCGCAAGGGGGCCAGAGGCCCTCCAGACATATGCCCAAGAAGCAGTGAGAGGAAGTAGGGGAGGAGGTAAATGCCAAGAGCATAGCGCCAAGAACATAGATGCAGTGCAGGAAGAAGTTCAGTGATTTGACACGAGTGGTCAAGGTGAGTGAGTTCAAGTTTCAAGTGGCATCTCCTACCAACTGCACCACTAGCCTCATCCACTGCTCAATGCACTACACCCCCATCACCCACCTACCAACAATCTCATTCAATCAGTACTCAACCTTTCAAATCAGATGCTTCATCTCACCCTCACACATTACCACTGTTGCAAGCCACACACCCACAATTCACAGTTCACACACACTGGCATCTATTCAATCATGACACCACACCACCCAAACATCTGGCAGGACACTCACTGACACACTTCCCTCTTTTTTGCAGGAAAAGGTGGCACATAACAGGAGGCAGCAAGAAAGAACTGGAGGAGGACAGGCTGGCTAACACATCTTAACTCCCATGAAGGAGACAGTGCTGGTCGTCTTTGGAAAGGCGATTGCTGAAGCCGTGGCCACTGGCGGTGCTGGAGGTGTCGATGATGAGGGTCTCTGCATTCCTAATCCTCCTTCTCTCTTCCCACTTTTCCCTCATTCCACAATCTTTTCTGACTCACGTGCTGCAGAGGGTGTAAGCATGCACTTCTTACTTCCTCCACTCCCTGGACCACAACTCAACCCATGTCCCTTTGTCATTTCAGATACCCAAGAACTGGAACCTGCAAATTCAGAGGAGGCAGAGGAAGAAGACAGTGATGATAAGAGACACCGTCACTCGATCTTACACTCGCAGCCACCAGCTCAGAGACTGACACTGCACGTACTGTAGAGGCTAGGATAGAGGAGGGATCTGCACGTAGTAAGATACTGGGCACAAGTGCACAGGAGCCGGGGCGGGGGGAACGGATACCGCAGGTGCCAGCTCGCCGGAGGGCGAGGTCACACACTAGATCTGCTGCGGAGGAGGCAGATGATGATTTTGATGGGTCGGGCTATAGAAGAAGGCTGATGGGTATACACAGCCAAATGTTTGGTGCACTGGAAAAAGCCTGTCAGAAAGCCTGCGCACAATGTCAAGCAACATGGTGGAGTCCAGCTCCAACTTGGCACAGGGCTTTGTGCAGAGCTTGGAGCCCATCTTTTCTCACTTGGAATGGGTGGTCACCTCCATCACTGGAACCCACCATGATGCAGCGTCTGATGAGCAATGTCACAGCTCCCATTGCAGCACAAACATCTGCCATCAAAGGTCTGCCTCTTCCTCTGCCTCTTTCTCAGGTTTTCGCCTGAAAGGTGGTGGCAAGGGCTGTTCCCTCATAATGGTGAGGTTGTGCAGCATCCAACGACAAATCTTGACACCCGCTCAGCTGAGTACTGCAGGGCTCCTCCAGACCAGTCCAGGCAGTGGAAGCATTGCTTGAGGATGCCTATGATGTGCTCTATGATGTTCCTTGTGGCAGCAAAGCTCTCGTTGTAGGCCTGCTGTATACGTGTGCATGCATTCTTGACCAGAGTCATGAGCCATTTCATGAGGGAATAAGCCATGTCGCCCAGTAGCCAGCCTTTGGCTTGCCGTAATACAAGTGGAACAGAGTACGGCTGCAGGATGAAGGAATCATGACTGCTGCCAGGATAGTGGGCATTGACCTGCATGATGCACACCAGCTGCACATTGAAGGAGCGGAATCCCTTTCTGTTCATGAATATGGCCGAGTTCAGATGCGGAGCATGCATGGTAATATGGTACTCTGCACCATGGGGAAACCTGCAATGCAAGCAAACCTTCATGTTCGCTCCTCCTGCTTGTCTCTGGCAAGAGGGAATGAGATGAATCTGTTTGAGTGTGTAGAGAGCCTCAGTGACCTCCCTTATTAAACAGTGCACTACAAACTGCAAGATGTTGCTTATATTTTGAGCAGCAGCCTGAAAGGAGCCAGAGCCATAAAATTTAAGCGCCACGGTTACCTTGACAGCCACAGGCAATGCTTCCTTGCCCTGCTTTGAGGCTGCAGCAGTTGACAAATTTCAGTCGCGACCTCTTTATTGATCCGCAGACATCTGATGCACTGGTCATTGCTGAAGTTGAGGTAAAAGAATTGGTCCCTGAAGATCCTCATTGGATATGGCCTCCCGCTGAGTGCTCTGGTCCTCCTCCTCCTCCCTCTTCTAGCAGCTTGTCCTGCTCTGTGTGGCCTCTCTTCTTTCTCACAGTCATGTTCAATTCCCAGAGGAAGCCCTAGCAGGCCGCCCATGTCTGGAAGCAACTTTTTCAGCACTATATATTAAATGCCACTAGAAGTACTCCAAGACTAACCTGACCACTCTCTATAGAATATTGAACCTTTATCCAGTATAGGAATCATCCAAAAACACGTACAACCACCAGCTGCCAGAATAAATAATCCAGCAACTAACCTGTAAGTACTTCATGATCCCTTTAAATAGCGCTGGTGGGGGGATCCTTCATGTCGGTTAAGTCCTGTTCAGTTGTGCGAGGTTAAGACAGTGCGTTGGCTGGAGCGTGGAGTTCCAAAATGACAGCAGCTGCTTCAAATCAGCATTGCACACTGATTCACGCCATGATCTCCGTACTCTACATGCTGCCGGGGGTCGTTAGGTGCGCACGCGCGAACCCCTTTGCCAAGATGGCGACGTGCGCATGAGCATCTCGGACCCTATTTTCAGGAATTAGGTATCCAATGAGCGCCTACAAAACAGGCACTAAATAGCCCAATTTCACCCGCTATATGTTTAGAGTGTGTCCATAATAAGCACAGAAAGCTGGAAACTATCCTATAATGGTTTGAATAAGCAAGGATTGCCTTTCTGTTATAATGCTCTGGAATACTATTTTTTTGTGTTAGTTTCTGACTAGATAATAATTTTCATTCTGAGAATGGAAGATTTTATACAGACAGCATTCTGTGTTCATGAACCAAGACACAAATCAAATTTGGTTATAAAATCTAGTGGCATTTTAAAGTTACTGCAGTAATAAATACCTGTCAAATAACATTATAAAAACACTATTGCATGATCTGATCAGATCACTTACCAAACCTGTCGACTTCGTGAATCCATGTACCATTTTTGGGAGCAATTGGAGTAAATTATGTTCGTATTTTCCTCTTCAAGTCCCATTCTATTACACACTATTACTCATCCGTAATGATATTCTCTAACCAGCTACTAAGAGGTGCACCAGAGCATCCTGTAGTGGCTCTCCTTCCAATTTCCCTTATTTGGACACATATGGGCACATCATTGGTCTCTGTTGTGCTCCTCCTACGGCCAAAACGGTTAAAACCAGAGCCCACTGATGATGAGCTTCAAACCAACATTCGCCCACTCAATGACACAGCACCGTTGAACGCCAATGTGATGTATCACCACAGTTACCAACGAAAGAGTTCTCAAGGAATACACACTGACAGACAGAAACAGCATGTGGCTCAGGATAAATAATTATTATAGATGTTGGTTGATGCAAAATAGTATCATAAAATGCATGTGAAGTTTCGGAGCCATATATAAAATGAAATAAATTAAGAAGTGCTACTGAGAGGCACCAAGGCTTTCAGCTTCGTAGAGTACAACTCAATGACGTCCAGCAGCCACACGGATATGTTTCCTTACACACCATTTGACACATGCTTTGGGAATTTTTGCTGGTTACAGACCAATGGTATATAATACAATAGCTTTGGGGTTAAAACACTTTCTCAGCAATACATAACTGAAGTAGTTAAGCTTTATAAAAACCAAAGTACTGCAGATGCTGGAACTCTGAAACAAAAACAGAAAAAGCTAGAAATGCTCAGCAAGTCAGTGCAGCATCTGTGGTGAGAATTGACAAGTCAACATTTCAGGTCATCTTTTCATCAGAACCCATTCTGAAATGGTGACATGTCACTGCTCTTCACAGATCCTGTGCCTGATTTGCTGAGTGTTTCCAGCATTTTCTGTTTTAGTTAAGATTTACATTCTGAAGTATAAAAGGTAAATTAGATTTTATTTTGAATATTAAAATTTACTTATGAAGAGAAAACCATATCCTTTTTAAGATCTGTGGATTTGTATATGATGCAGAATTGTTGTGCAATGCCATTTCTTTAAAAGTAGAAAAAGCAGTTAACTCATTTGCATTCTGCTCCAGACCACCAGCGTTAAATTCTGTCTCTAAATACCTGTGCACTGTAGTTAATGACAAGCCGTCTCACGCTTGAGAGCTGGTGAATGCTCCCACATGCTCCCACATATTTCAAACTTGCTCAGCAACACAAAGAATGACTCTTATTATCAACCTTCCTTCACAGCCCTGCATGCTAATCTAAAATATCAAATAATATTGGTAAATCTTAGAAGCTTTTTTAAAATTCATTCATGGGATGTGGGCATCGCTGGCGAGGCCAGCATTTATTGCCCATTCCTAATTGCCTTGAGAAGGTGGTGGTGAGCTGCCTTCTTGAACCGCTGCAATCCATGAGGTGAAGGTTCTCCCACAGTGCTGTTAGGTAGGGAGTTCCAGGATTTTGACGCAGCGACGATGAAGGAACGGCGATGTATTTCCAAGTCGGGATGGTGTGTGACTTGGAGGGGAACTTGCAGGTGGTGTTGTTCCCATGTACCTGCTGCCCTTGTCCTTCTAGGTGGTAGAGGTCGCGGGTTTGGGAGGTGCTGTCGAAGAAGCCTTGGCGAGTTGCTGCAGTGCATCCTGTGGATGGTACACACTGCAGCCACTGTGTGCCGGTGGTGAAGGGAGTAAATGTTTAGGGTGGTGGATGGGGTACCAATCAAGCAGGCTGCTTTGTCTTGGATGGTGTCGAGCTTCTTGAGTGTTGTTGGAGCTGCACTCATCCAGGCAAGTGGAGAGTATTCCATCACACTCCTGACTTGTGCCATGTAGATGGTGGAAAGGCTTTGGGGAGTCAGGAGGTGAGTCACTCGCCGCAGAATACCCAGCTCTTGTAGCCACAGTATTTATATGGCTGGTCCAGTTAAGTTTCTGGTCAATAGTGACCCCCAGGATGTTGATGGTGGGGGATTCGGCAATGGTAATGCCATTGAATGTCAAGGGGAGGTGGTTACCCTCTTTCTTGTTGGAGATGGTCATTGCCTGGCACTTGTCTGGTGCGAACGTTTCTTGCCACTTATCAGCCCAAGCCTGGATGTTGTCCAGATCTTGCTACATGTGGGCACAGACTGCTTCATTTTCTGAGGGGTTGCGAAAGGAACTGAACACTGTGCAATCATCAGCGAACATCCCCATTTCTGACCTTATGATGGAGGTAAGGTCATTGATAAAGCAGCTGAAGATGGTTGGGCCTAGGACACTGCCCTGAGGAACTCCTGCAGCAATGTCCTTGGGCTGAGATGATTGGCCTCCAACAACCACTACCATCTTCCTTTGTGCTGGGAATGACTCCAGCCACTGGAGAGTTTTCCCCCTGATTCCCATTGACTTCAATTTTACTAGGGCTCCTTGGTGCCACACTCGGTCAAATGCTGCCTTGATGTCCAGAGCAGTCACTCTCACCACACCTCTGGAATTCAGCTCTTTTGTCCATGTTTGGACCAAGACTGTAATGAGGTCTGGAGCCGAGTGGTCCTGGTGGAACCCAAACTGAGCATTGGTGAGCAGGTTATTGGTGAGTAAGTGCCTGTTCCTGAACACAATTTTTTAACTCTTTGAGTACCAAATTTTTTTTCAATTCTCCTTTTCTATATCACTTTAAATATGTGAAACAATTACCACTTTTTTTTACATTGAATTCTTCTTTATAAAGTTGTCTCATTCGGACTCCTATAAACTTTGGGAGGCTCATATTTTAATTACATTTTAGGTGTACATAGCACGTATAAAAAAGGAATTGAGGCATTGGGGTAGATTTTAAGTTTCCCCACCAGGCGGTAAACTCGGCCTTGTGATCGGCCAACCGTTACACACCCCTCACAATTTTCCATTCCATTGACTTCAACGGAAAGAAAAGTTAGGCGGAGTTTATAACAGCCGTCCGATCTGCAAAGTCTAGTTAACCGCCCAGCGGTAAAAGTTAGGCGGGATTTATAATGGGCGTCCAATCCACAAAACCTAGTTAACCACCAAACGGCGTAAGTTAGGAGTGTTTTATAACGGGCGTCCGATCCGTAAAGCCTAGTTAACTGCCCAGCAGTGAAAGTTAGAATCTACCCCATTAGTTCTTTCAGTGTGGGTGAAGTGATACATAATGCATTAGCCTGCTGAAAAGTGCAGTTCATACCAAAAATCAGATGAAAAATTACCATCACTCACCATTTTCCTAACAAACAGCTAATTAACTTGTTTCCCTAAAGTACATTCTGGACTCCCCTGATGGCTCAGTTGGTAAATTTGCTTCTTAGGGTGGCACTGAGCTGTACAAAGCAATCTTCAATCCCTGGTCTATTCTGAGCCAGCTCTTAGCTGCAGTGATGGTCTCAGCATGTCTGGGCTATAAAGCTTGGGTGCTGCTCTTGACTGCTATTCAGTAACTCTCTCTGAAAGTGCTGGTGTGATAATGGATGCTGAGTTAGCTGATCTCAGCTGGGTTGCTAGTAGGAGCATTATAATTGGAATCAGGAGGTGAACCTCAGCCAGGTCCTCATTATTATCCAGTGATCCCTGATGGGAAATGTGCATGTGCATGTTTCGGGTGAGGACATGTTCAGGCTTGGTTGTAATGCCCTTTATGTGGAAATTTAGGTGTGCAATGTCCATGACTTTCCAACCGTATAAATTAATAGACAGAAAATTCTGCACAGTCTGACGACACTCGCTATCTAAGCTCATGCATGAAGGATCAGCCAGGGTCCTGCTCTTGATTGCTATCCAATTAATCCTGCTGAAAATGCATATGTGGATAATGGATCAAGACAGGATCAGGCTTGGTTCTGAAAGTCTGCTTGAATAGTCTGCCAGAACTTAAGGGGTAATTTTCTGATTTGGCATCCTCAGTGTGGAGCCTCACCCACTGGGAGTGCATGCTAAAAATTCAGGCATGTGCTGTGCAGAATCTTTCAACTATTAATTTAAATGGTTGGAAAGTCATAGGCATTGCACACCTACATTTCTGATACCTGCTTCTGGCGGGGAAGGCTCCCTGCTGGGACTGCAAAGTTGGAAAATTGCCCATGTGCTCGCTAGACTTATACATGAAGAATAGCCACTTGAGGAAGATATTTGAGGGTGGCTGCTATATAGCATGCACATCCTGTAAACAACAAATGGACTTCCTGTTACACTTTAGCAATCACACTTCAGATGACCTATTTCAGACATTGTATTTTAATGTATCCTCTGACTCATCATGTACAATGTCATGGGACATATGCTTGTAATACACTGTCTGGATTTTCATTTGCAAAACTGCCTGTAAAAAGGGGCAGCTTACTGCTGCAATTCTGCTCCAAAAAGTGCCCATCAAAATTTAGTTTTGAAAGACCTGTCAGAGCCCATATCCACCTGCCCTACTGCATATAAATGGGGGTGAGTGCGTGTGTCCAAACTGTCCCCATAATTTCCCCTTAATCCGACCGTGGGAAACACTGCCATTATATAAGTGGTGGTATGAGCAGGCTGATACCACATGGAGAAGGCCATCCTTTCTAATACTTTTCCAGGAGAATGTTTTTTTTTGTGTTTGAAGTCTAGAGTTTCACTGAACAGTTCGCCAACCATTTAAAGTGAACACTGGAGGTGTATATATTGTGGACTGGATTTCACCGTAGGAATGTCTCTCTTCCTGTGTTATAAAGATGATGTGGAGATGCCGGTGATGGACTGGGGTTGACAAATGTAAACAATCTTACAACACCAGGCTATAGTCCAACAATTTTATTTTAAAATCACAAGCTTTCGGAGATTATCCCCTTCGTCAGGTGAATGAGTGAAAGATTCTCAAATCGCATATCTTATATTAGGCTGGGTCAGCATCACACCAATCAAAAGGTGTCGTTATTGTTCAAACAGGCCAGTCACGGAGAACAGCACGTCCCAGTACACTGGATATACATTGTGTCAATTACACAGACAGAAAGAAAGAGACCCAAATGGCAGAGAGAGAGAGAGAATATTAAAACACATAACTTTTTTTTCCCCTTTTTGCTGGTGGGGTTACGTGCAGCGTGACATGAACCCAAGATCCCAGTTGAGGCCGTCCTCATGGGTGCGGAACTTGGCTATCAACTTCTGCTCGACGATTTTGCGTTGTCGTTTGTCTCGAAGGCCGCCTTGGAGAACGCTGACCCGAAGATCAGTGGTTGAATGTCCTTGACTGCTAAAGACTGACGAAGGGGATAATCTCCGAAAGCTTGTGATTTTAAAATAAAATTGTTGAACTATAACCTGGTGTTGTAAGATTGTTTACATGTGTTATAAAGAGGAAGAGGAGGAAGTGGAAGAGGCTAAATTGAAGTGACTCAGGGTGAGGCATTGCAGAAGGTGCTTGTTTCTGACATGTCAGTATCCGCTCGATAGGGTTTACAAACCTAAAAGGTCTTACTTAGACCACTCTGCTAGTCAGTGCCTCAGAAGGCATCCCTATCCTAAACACCAGCCTATAACTTCCCTCATTCCTGAAAGTGCTAGTGCGGGGACTGGGGGAGGCTGCAGGCTTGTTCTTGGTATGAGGATCCCCTATCGGTAAACGGCCGGACAGCACTCTGGGTAACACCTGCCTTTTTTTTCTACCACACTCCTGGGCCACTGGAGCCTTCGCTTTGTCAGACTTTCCATGCATCACTCCACCCATGCTATAAGACCATAAGACCATAAGAGATAGGAGCAGGAGTAAGCCATTTGGCCCCTCGAGCCTGCTCCGCCACTTAATGAGAAAGGCATGGATGTTAGAGAACTTGGGGAAATAAATAGTGATGTCTTGAGGAGTGTACATATTACAGAGAGGGAGGCGCTGGAAGTCTTAACGCGCATCAAGGTAGATAAATCTCCGGGACCTGATGAAATGTATCCCAGGACGTTATGGGAGGTTAGGGAGGAAATTGCGGGTCCCCTAGCAGAGATATTTGAATCATCGACAGCTACAGGTGAGGTGCCTGAAGATTGGAGGGTAGCAAATGTTGTGCCTTTGTTTAAGAAGGGAGGCAGGGAAAAGCCTGGGAACTACAGACCGGTGAGCCTGACATCCGTAGTGGGTAGGTTGTTAGAGGGTAGTCTGAGAGACAGGATCTACAGGCATTTGGAGAGGCAGGGACTGATTAGGAACAGTCAGCATGGTTTTGTGAGGGGAAAATCATGTCTCACGAATTTGATTGAGTTTTTTGAAGGGGTAACCAAGAAGATAGATGAGGGCTGTGCAGTAGACGTGGTCTACATGGACTTTAGCAAAGCCTTTGACAAGGTACCGCATGGTAGGTTGTTACATAAGGTTAAATCTCATGGGATCCAAGGTGAGGGAGCCAATTGGATACAAAATTGGATTGACGGCAGAAGACAGAGGGTGGTTGTAGAGGGTTGTTTTTCAAACTTGAGGCCTGTGACCAGCGGTGTGCCTCAGGGATCGGTGCTGGGTCCGCTGTTATTTGTTATTTATATTAATGATTTGGATGAGAATTTAGGAGGCATGGTTAGTAAGTTTGCAGATGACACCAAGATTGGTGGCATTGTGGACAGTGAAGAAGGTTATCTAGGATTGCAACGGGATCTTGATAAATTGGGCCAGTGGGCCGATGAATGGCAGATGGAGTTTAATTTAGATAAATGTGAGGTGATGCATTTTGGTAGATCGAATCGGGCCAGGACCTACTCCGTTAATGGCAGGGCGTTGGGGAGAGTTATAGAACAAAGAGATCTGGGAGTACAGGTTCATAGCTCCTTGAAAGTGGAGTCACAGGTGGATGGGGTGGTGAAGAAGGCATTCAGCATGCTTGGTTTCATTGGTCAGAACATTGAATACAGGAGTTGGGATGTCTTGTTGAAGTTGTACAGGGCATTGGTGAGGCCACACTTGGAATACTGTGTACAGTTCTGGTCACCCTATCATAGAAAGGATATTATTAAACTAGAAAGAGTGCAGAAAAGATTTACTAGGATGCTACCGGGACTTGATGGTTTGACTTATAGGGAGAGGTTGGATAGACTGAGACTTTTTTCCCTGGAGAGTAGGAGGTTTAGGGGTGATCTTATAGAAGTCTATAAAATAATGAGGGGCATCGATAAGGTAGATAGTCAAAATCTTTTCCCAAAGGTAGGGGAGTCTATAACGAGGGGGCATAGATTTAAGGTGAGAGGGGAGAGATACAAAAGGGTCCAGAGGGGCAATTTTTTCACTCAAAGGGTGGTGAGTGTCTGGAACGAGCTGCCAGAGGCAGTGGTAGAGGTGGGTACAATTTTGTCTTTTAAAAAGGATTTGGACAGTTACATGGGTAAGATGGGTATAGAGGGATATGGGCCAAGTGCAGGCAATTGGGACTAGCTTAGTGGTATAAACTGGGCGACATGGACATGTTGGGCCGAAGGGCCTGTTTCCATGTTGTAAACTTCTATGATTCTATGATTCTATAATGAGTTCTTGGCTGATCTGATTTTTACCTCAACTCCACTTTCCCGCCTTTTCCCCATATCCTTTGACTCCCTTGCTGATCAAAAATTTGTCTAACTCAGCCTTGAATGTATTCAATGACTCAGCCTCCACAGCTTTTTGGGGTAAAGAATTCCAAAGATTCCCGACCCTCTGGGAGGAGAAATTCCTCCTCATTTCTGTCTTAAACAGGCGACCCCTTATTCTGAGACTATGCCCCCTAGTTTTAGATTCCCCCATGAGGGGTAACATCCTCTCAGCATCTACCCTATCGAGTCCCCTCAGAATCTTGTATGTTTCAATAAGATCTCCTCTCATTCTTCTAAACTCCAATGAGTATAGACCCACCTTGTTCAATCTTTCCTCATAAGACAACCCTTCCATACCCGGAATCCACCTAGTGAACCTTCTCAGAACTGCCTCCAATGCAAGTATGTCCTTCCTTAAATAAGGGCAGCAGAACTGTACTCAGTACTCCAGGTGTGGTCTCATCAGCACCCTGTACAGTTGTAGTATGACTTCCCTGCTTTTATACTGCATCCCCCTAGAAATAAAGGCCAATATTCCGTTTGCCTTCCGGATTACCTGCTGCACCTGTATGTTGACTTTTTGTGTTTCATGTACGAGGACACCCAGATCCCTCTGTACCGCAGCATTTCTGCTGCAACCATTTACACATCCCCTGGATCTCAAATACATCTTTTATTTCTCTAATTTCTCTCATTATTGCCTCCTTTTATCTTCCACCATTATCATTTCTGTCTTTTAATCATCTCCTGTCCTCCACCTAATCATAGACCGTTCTCCTTTTCTTCCTGTCACCTTTTCTCTTGCTCTGTTCCTCCTTATAAAATGTTCATCTGTTACACCTCCCTGTATAATGTTTATTCCACTCTGTTATGGGGCGTCCCGTTCTCAACCTCCAGAATCCCATTTTTTAATTCATCCCCTCAGTGTGTGGACCATCCACAGATGCATGGAGCCTTTTCCTGCTGCTGAATCCCGCTCCCCCCTCCCCCGAGGCTACTCCTCTTTCATTCTTATAATCTTTCACTTCCTGTGGTGTGGTTCCAGAATTCAGCAAAGTGTGTGGCTCCTGATCTTGATCTCCCTCCCTCCCAGTGGCGGTAAGCCAATGACCAATGGTTTTACCATTGTAAACCTGCTCCACATACAGAATGAAAGGCTCTCCAGGAAAAAGCAGCGGATCATGTGGGCGAGCAGAAATCCCACCCCACTGCTAATCCAGCAATTGGAGGAAAATCCAGCACTAGAAGTCTTGTGCATATTTCCTGTAACACTTTCCCCCATCACACCTTGTTGACAAGACTCCTATTATTATAAAACTGCATCTCCTCCCACTCACCATGAATAATACACAGGAGATATGCTGGTATATTAAAAAAATACTTTATAAAGAATTTCAAAAACATATATCTAGGCATAATTATTATTTCAGAATTTTGAATATTGGGATTGGTGTGTCCTGAACTTATTGACATGTCAGATTTGAGCAAAGATTTTTTTTTAAAAACAATTTGCTTCTGCTAAAATTTTTGAAGAATAGAATCCTAAACAGGAAAAAGCAGAAGTCAGTTCAAAAAAAAAGAGGAATAAGTGGTAACACAGGAAAAGACATTTATAAAAATAGGGCCTGCTTTAAAGAAAAATCAAAGGGAAGTAGTGAGAACAATGTGTTCGGAAGTCATTCTCATCTTTGGCTTTTACAGCCCATATGGAAAACAGACTAAAAGAAGAACTGCTTAGTGCAGTTAATTCTTGTAGAGCGTACTGTCGATAATACTGGATGGCCAGAATCCTCTGCAGTGAAAACATTACATGTAACCATCTGGGGACTGTATCGCTTGGTTGATTTCTTGCTGGTGTCTTGTATTTCATGATTGTAGCACTGAGAGAAAATTGGGCTACAAATTAGGGTTGGAACAAAGATTTTTTTCAACTCTCAGAATTTTCCCCAAAACTTTGGATCTCGAAATCTACACAGAAACATAAAAATGTTAGCACAGGAGATGCCCAATCAGGCCTCTTGCTCGCACTAAATTTACATCTCTTTTGAGAGCTGATTTTACACAGTTCCTTTTGCCTGATTTCTTTCCAAACAAAACCCATTTTCCTGCTTTATCCCCATACTCATTTATGTTCTTCCTCTTTAATTAACTTTCCAACATTTTTGAGTGGTGCAATTGACTTAGCATCAGTCACCACTTGTGGCAAAGTATTCCACATTCCAATAGTCCTTGATATGAAAAAAAATCTGATAATCTCCCCCTTTAGGTACCTTATGCTTATTTTAAGCTTGTCTCTGATTTACCTACCAACAGAAATAATGGGTCGCATTGTTCTGTGAGTGGTGAATGAACGGAGACTTGCACTTGCCCATAGACTTTCTATAAGCTTTTGCACGGCAAGTTCCTGTAAATTAGAGATCCATACAGCACGGCACCCTCTACAGGGCATCTGGGGCCTGTGTGAACGGGGCAAGCAACTGTGTATCCCCTTAACCAATCAGATTGAAGAATCGTTAATAAGCAGCGTAGAGATTGAACCAGGAAGCGTAAGTTAGAATAGTGAATTCAATGTCAAATCAGGTACAGAAAGAGAAATAAAGAGAGGGTAATAAATATTGGATTAAGAGAGAGAGATAAAAGAGACAGTAAGAAAAAGAATGTATTTAAATTTTTTATTTAAATGTCCAACAATAATTAAAAGCTGAAGGAATGAGACTCCACACTTATAAAGGTTAATTTTCAGTGCCAGAGAGGTTGTTTGGCAGTCATTAAGACTTACCACGCCATTAAAAGCTCTAACTTTTTTTCGGTGAGTTTAGTCCATGTCTGTGAGGTAAGTACAGGAACTTCACACGGGGAGCCAGCTGGCAAGATGCTGTTTTTGTGCTGTTTTTGAAAGCATCGCATCACGGACAGCAGCTTCTGGATTTCCGTGTTTAACTGCGCATGTGTGGTCGCCGGAAGTTACTGTCCGAATTGCACATAAATAACAGTGAGTGCTGTTAGCCTCACCGCTATTTTTACAGCAAAATCCGGCCCAATCTATTTAGGCTACCTTGTCTATTTTTTTTATCATTTTGCATCTCCATCAAATCCTACCTGAATCAACTCAGTTCTAAAAAATACAGCCCTAGTTGTTCTAGTCTTTCCTTATAACTCTCATCCCTGGTATCATCCGTATAATATTTTCTCCAGGACTATCCCTTTTTTGGTGAGGAGCCCAAGTCTGCACACAGTGTTCCAAATGTGGCCTAACCATTGTTTTATACAGAGTCATTGTGACCTCTGCTTTTACATCAACTCCTCTCATTATAATCCCTAAAATTACGCTGCTTTCTTAAACATTTTTTTAACCTGTCCATTCACGCTTAAGGATTTATGGAACTCCACATCTAGATCCCTTTGCTCCTCCACTGCATTAAAAAGTTTACCATTTAAGGTATTTTCCAATCTTTATTCTTGTTCTCAATACGATCACATTTTCTGTATTATACTGCTTCTGCCACTTATCTGCCAATAGTCTCCAGCAACCTTCTTGTCAGTTTGACTCTTCTCCCAGTTTAGTGTCATCAGCAAACTTTGATATTGCCGATTATATCTGTCTATATGGCAAACCACGGAGATACGCTCAAACCATTGCCTGCCAGTATGAGAAATATGTAACTCTTTGCCATTTGCCTTTCAGCCATCTCTATCCATACCACCATTTTTTTTATTTCAATGGCCTTAATTTTCTCAACTAATTTCTTACCTTGCATTTTATCAAATGCTTTCTGAAGATCATATAAATGGACAGAAACCATGTCCCCTGTCTTTACTTCCCATTCCTCTGTCTATACTTTCCGTTACACTCTCAAAAAATTCTAGCAGATTAGTCAAAAAGCGGACTCATTTCAGTCTCTCCTTCCACCCTTTAGTTCAAAAATGGTGGGAGCAACTCCATCCACTTGTTCATTTTTAATGTCAGGGAGCACAACTGTAAGATGTAAATTATATGCTAATCAAAGTGAGCATGCTGTCTGTGATATTTTATCATTTACATAAAAGAAGAATTAGTGCACAAAGCCCACCTCAGGTGAGTCATCATTCTGACCACTTAACATTTCATCTGGTAAAAAGCGGAAAACCTATTTAAATACATAATTGAATCACTAGGTTGAGGGTTAAGTTATTCAAGAAGTTTTCTTGTGGGAAAAAAATATTACCTCCTCATTTCATGATGTTTTGTGGGAATGGTGAACAGAAATCCACTTCGGTTCATTCTTTTTTTCCCTCCAATTTCTGACCCTCCTGTCCTGTAGGCACTGGCACATGTTTAAGTTAGGTTCCAAGGGCACTGCCTGTCCTCCAACACCCTCCTCAAGTGTCCATTTTTCATGTGTGAGCCTAGGTAGTGAGTGCCATCAGGCTATGCCACCATGCAGGGCATCACAACTGAGCCTGGTCTTGTCTTCAACCAGTGTCCACATATGTACTTTCCAGCAGAAGTCCCTGAATACCAGTCAGAAGGTGAAACCATGGCTGATTTGTCTCCTGCCTTGTCTAAGAGTACAGAACCCAGTTGTAGAATGCCAACAGCCACCTCTGCTGAGATTAGTTAATTACGGCCAAACTGCGGATCAACCCTGGGACATTCTTGATCTGTGATCTGTGAGGCTCAGCTGCACACTGTATTCTGCATTTTTCTTTACAGATTTATTTTCTTAACAATCAACCTGCCATTTTCAAAGATGAACTTCCTGTTCAAATTTTTTAAAAGAGCTTTGTTTTGTCAGAACATTCCAGCAGTCCATAGTGAGGCAGCGACTTAGTTTCCCTCATTGTTTTCCCACCAATCTACGAGGGAGTTTTATTTTATATACATAAGATACCAAGAGCCACTTCAAGAAGACCTTATTATGCACAAATCATAAGCCATTTTGTGACCACTGGGTGAAAGAAAATAACAGGGTAGGGCACAGACTGCAAACACCCATCTAGATATTAGTTTACTTATTCCCTCCTTTGATGCCAGCCATTCACTTCCTATTGCTGAGCTAACAGTGAGTGAAAAATTCCAGAGCCGTGTGCCAATCCCAGTTGCCACACAAGAGGGAAAATCTTGCTCAATATTCTTTGTCCAGACAAATGTCTTAACTATTAATAAAAACATAAAAGATTATAATCATCCCTAACCTAACTTTTTAAAAAACATTTTTCCATATCTGTGTAGCCTATACTTATTCAAAACAAAAGAAATCACTGCATTGATATTATCTTAGTCAGCTAACAAGAAAATATAAATTACATGTTGGGGTGAACTTTGTTTCATTTCCCCAGTTTCATATTTCTTCTTTTTTAGAAAAACTCAACATCTCTTTTTAGACCAGTTGAGCTGAGTCAGTTTTGGTCCAATTTCATGTGATGCTGCAATGTACTGGGAATTTAATCAGTGAGATGTGGTATTCATGCCCTCCAATGAATTGGGCTACGGCCTTGGGTGACCGTTTCAGCTTGAATCAAAATGAGAACATCATCTTCGGCCATTGTTATGTCCCAGTTCTTTCCAGAGCTGAAAAAAAGATAAATAATTTGGGAGCCTCATGGGATACTCCTTAAAGATACTGGGTGATCTGGACCTCCCTCACAAAATCATCTATAAATCCTTCAAGAATCCTGGCTGGTGGAACTGCGTTGTTGAAGCAAGTATTGAGCAGTAATGACAAAAATTTACGGGCAGTTTTTTTATATTGGGTCCCTTCCCATTCTCCAGGCAAGCATAGTGTACTGACACTTTAGAGTATATTTCCCATTAATAATGCTTGATTTTTGTATGTAAAGTGGACATTACCAATTGGAAAAATTGGGTGAAGATCCATTATACCAGACCTCTGTCTATTTTTTGTCCCATTCAATTTTACAAAGGTAATTGTAATGGATTCAGGAGACACCCACCAAATTTTGGGCAAATGTAAGCAAATGAGGCCAAATTGATGTCATAAGTTGCATGCATGGTCATTTCGGCACTGTTTTCACTGCTGGGGTTTATGTATCCTGTGGGTGGTCAAGAGTTAACACTTCTACTGTCAACACTATAGCCTTGGCAGCAACAAGATGTCCACCACAGAATTTACCCTTAGTCTTTAAGACTGTTGGATGGCCAGTTGTGATTTCCTCTTGCTCCATGGTCAACCATGATGGAGCCCAAATGTGAGTGCAAGAGATAAGGTTGAAGTGCTTGCAACTGTCTTAAGCCAAAAGTGGACTCGGTCTCCTCCCAAGGTTCCCACCATCATAGATACCTGTGTCCAGCCAATTCAGTTCACTCCACATGGCATTAAGAAGCAGCTAAGTGCACGAGACACAGTAAAGGCTATGGGTGCTGACAACATCCTGGCCATTGTGCTGAAGACCTGTGCACCAGAGCTAGCCAGCTTCCTAGCCAAGCTAATCCACTATAGGCCTGACACTGGCATCAACTGAACAAGGTGAAAACTTGCCCAGGTATGTCCCATCCACAAAAAACAAGATAATTCTAACCCGATTAATTACCACCCTATCAATCTCCTCCCAGTCATTAACAAAGTGATGGAAGGAATCATCAATAATACCATCAAGTGACAGCTACTCACCTATAACTTCCCTAGTTCCCCTTCCTGAGCTGGTATTATCCCAATTTCCCAGACACTGCATGAACATAGAGCTCAATGAGGCTAGCCGTTTGAGGGCACACAACTCTCAATAATTATCATTTATTAATATTAATGAATTCTTCCAGTTTCTGTCGATAGCAATTAAAAGATCACTATGTAAGGAAGAGATTATTGGACATTTAAACTGTACTGAGTACAACTTCTTTCAAGTCCTGGTATTGTTTTGGTTTATGAAGTATTCACACAAAGTAGTAAGTTAAGTGAACTCAAATGTAATGATTTTTGATTTTAAACTCATTTGTTCCATACCTGCTTTCAATTTTGTAAAATGAGCTGCAGACCATCTCATTGTAATAATTGGAAACATGAAATTGTCAGACAGAAATGACAAATTTTCTGGACTGCACTGTTTCTAAACTCTTTATAATTAGTTACAGCTTGGAACTTCATTTTCTGATGAAGGTTTTCACTGCGTGCTCACAGGAAAGGGTCAGTAAGTATTCGATAATATTTGGGGGGATAATGTTTCAGCCACAATGATTTAAACAGTAAGTGTATGTTATTAACTTGTTGGGTAATCTTAAATACGATCACCCTGTGCACCTTCAGCCACTCCTTGTGGTTATGTTTGGCACAATAAAATTGCTGGTCTCAAGTAGCTGGAAAGCAGACATTTTGTACAAAACCTTCTGATGGAACACTCCACTAACAAAGGATTGCTGACCACAACTCACCATTCCCATTGATGGTGTTACTGGGGTGGAACTTTATAACATCAGGTCAGAAGTTGTGGTGGGGAAGATGAAGAGAGAAAGCTGTGAACTCTGGCTGTTGTGTTCCTTTTCCCTGTATTGTCCTTTGGAGGACATTTCCAAGTGATGTTGCCTCTTGGCACCCAATTATGTACTCTGAGATCTGTTCTCACTTCAACTGTATTGCACCTTTTGGATTCCAATACGTTCCTCAGCCACAGAAGAGTCTTCATATTGTGCAGAAATCGCCTTTTCTTTTGAGGTCACGATGGCTGACCTTAAAAATGCTGATATGGAAGAATCATCTTTGGGGATAAAAGGGCAGAAGTTTAGCTTAACTGATGCTGCAAAATGTATAAACAGGAAAACTGCATCACAATAACACTTTGTAAGAATTTTGAATATCTAAAATCTGACTGTGTTGTAGGCATCCAAAATCCACAGACTAAAGACCAAGAGTATTTAAAAATCCTTGAATAGACTTACAAATATATTATTAAATTGCACATTATACAATGTTTAATCATAATAGCTGAGATTGTAAGGCTTGAAGTAACAGAATATTTTGCGGGGTTTTATTCGGGAGGGGCTGAATGGCACAGTGGGCTAGTATCACTGCGAGGAAAAGGCATTTTGATTTTCCACTGGATGGTTCCAATGGATACTCTATGTTGCGTATCTGCATTCAGTTTATTACTTTTCCTTTAAGTCCACTGGCACATCTTTCTCTTGCAATCTCAATTAGCTATTGGAGTCAGCAACTTTTTTAAAAGCAACAGCATTTATTGGTCACCAAAGAATATTCCTCCATGTTGGGCCACATTACACTCATGCAAGGATTTTCTCCTTCAGCACATGGCTGTGTAGATCTGTGGGTCATAACTCGTTGATGGGCTTTCACTAATTCTCAGATCTTTGAGCTGCTTTGGAAACTTTGTTAATATTTTTAGCAGCAATATTTAAACCACATTGATGACACTCAGTGGCTTTCATTTTGCCTTTTGTGTCTGAGAATACACTTTATAATTTACAAATGTGTGCAAAGCCAGCGTGGAGACAACAGGTTCCTCTCGTTTCTGCTGAAGATGCTATTTTCCGCTCTTTACTGCATTTCCAGTGTGGGAAAAATAGTATTTTGTGCAGGTCAAGTGGTTTATTTAATAATCACCTTGACTTCTGATTGGACATTACCAGCAGGGAAATATTTCTACCGCCAGTGGTTTTTGTGTTATGGTGCTGCTTTATTCAGGAGAAAATGCAATGTGGATCATTCCCTCAAAATCTGTCCAAATTGCCTTCCTACCCACAATCTCTATCCGTCCATTCCATTCCTTTCACTCCCACTGGATATCGTTTTGAATCCATTTTTTCTCCCTCTGTGTTAACACCCCACCCAGCCAAACATCCAGTGTTAATGTTCAAACACTAAGAAGTCATTGCAAAATAAGCAGAACAGATCAATGAGTGCAGACTTCATGTAAAAATATTTGCAATTTTTTTTTGTTTGAAGAGGGAGAACAGCCAGAAGAGCCATGTGTCATTTTTATCATAGCAACACAGTGTGCAGATAACATGGTGATGTTGTTTTGGGAAGGAGCTGGAGAGTAGGAATAGACTAGATGGCTCAAGTGGAGAAAAATGCCAGCGCAGACTCGATAGGCTAAATTGCCTGTTTCTATACTGTAACGTTCTATAATGCATTTCAATGAAATTTAGATCATCATGTTGTACATTTGTTAATAAACAAAAACATTTATCTAAAATCTCTGGATGAAGGTAGTGCCATTTTAAATTGTCCATCTTAATGGGATTTTGTATTATACAATTAATCTTATATATAAAAACTGTGTTGGGAAAAAAATCCTGAGCTTTTATTACCATCTTCATGTAAAGGCTTTAGTACAGAAAAGTTTTTACCAACTATTTCTGTGCAAACACACAATGCAATAAGCCATCAAAATGTGTCATCCGAGATTCTGTCATTCTAAATGCCTCATTAAATGTCATTATAACAAAATAACATACAATTCTTCTGGCTCTCGTACCTCCCAAAATTAAAAAGAAAGTTTACCAAGTACTTTTTTCATGCAAACACCGTCCCTTTAAGTATGGTTCTGAGAGATGATCTTAACTGGGCTCTAGAATCCAGTAATCTGTCTGTTTCAACCTACCACCTCCTGTGGTCTGTCACCCCACTGTCATGACAGTGGGAGAGTCCAGGATGCATTTTATTACCATTGCTGTTTGGGGCGGTACCTTGGCTATGGTTAACACCTAACGAGAGCAGCAAATAAGAAACTGCACATTAACCCTTGTAACATTTTGAGTGAAAGAGAGAGAATGAAAAGTCCAAGCTAACACATGCTTCAAATATTAGGAACAAACACAAAGACCATAGCTTGCTTAATCAGAGTATTACGTTTTCTATGTTTTCCAATCCTGTACTTCATTTAGACGCCAACAAATCGCCCTCCAGATGTGGGCTGGTTTCCCGGAGAGTCAGTGAATCGGGTGGGAAACCTACGGGTGAGATTATAACGAGGCCCAGGAGTTAAAACACCCTCGGTTTGTTTTCTGGGGCAGTGAATGAGTTTCACAATCAGCATGCTACACACCTGCCCAAAATCCGCTTAGTGTTATGACTTCAAAATACTGCATGAGAAGTTCTCAACCAGGATGATTTTGAAAAAGTTTCAATCTGCTCCCAAGCCTCTGTAACTGTTGCTCCAAAATTAGCTGCCAGAAAGTGTAGCAAGAGCAGCTCCAGGTGTTGACTATTACTTGAGATCCTCTTGCTTCTTTGTTTGGGGGAAGCACCTTAGTTTTATTTGGCACCTATCCATAGCAGTGTGGGTAAGATGAGGAACTAAATGAAGGATTGTATTCACTTTAACATATCACTGTAATGTTCATTTCTTTTATTACTTTTATCACTGCATGAGTAGGAGAACGGGAAGCCTGTTCCTTCCTGCTCCTCCAGCTTTTTGTTTCCATTTTTTCTCCATTTCTTCCCTGAAGGCACTGAGTTATGTTGATTTGGTTCTAGAGGCATTGGCTGCCCTTCAGCACCTCGTAAGTGGACATTTTTCATGTATGAGCATAGACAGTGAGTGTTGACACCCTATTCAACCATGGGGTTCATCACGCCCAAACCCAGTCCTATTCTTATCCAACATCCATTCCCACCATTTCCAAAAGGAGTTACTGCAGGAAGCATTTCCCCCTCCTTCTGGCTAATTATATTGCCCACTCCAGCATTTCAATGGCAGATGACAGTGCAATAGCAGAATGGAAGTATGTGCAGATGATAACAACTTGAGACATTTTCTACATGGAAACAAAAGAAATTGTCATCAGTGTTGGCTATAAGGCAGGTACATGTAGTAATAATGAAATGTAGCCCATGTCCCTTTTAAACATTATGGGACATGCATGTTCAAATGTTATTTCATGTCACTTTACAACCTTGAACATTATAAAACATAATTAGGGAAATGTATTGACTCTCTTAGCATTTCTTCACTTGTGGTCAGTGGTGTACTTTCTATGAGCCTCCCACCCTAACCACAATTAATTCTAGAAATCAGAATTACACTAAAGTCCTTCATCAACTGGATTTACTCTATCAATAAGACATAAGTAAAACGAACAGTTAATAATAGAGCCCTGTTATTCCTATTTATGTGATTGGATTTTTAAAACCAAAAATAAGCTTTATTATTTTTGAAACTGGGTTTGTATTTGCATGTTAAAATACCTGTTACATCATGCAAATCCAGTGCCTTTGGCTGGAGTGTAACTATACTTAAAAGGTTGACGTTCAAGAATTGTATGTAGGTGTGCTCTGATGTAGTTTTGCTGCATTTCATGCAATGCGTTGGTGGTCGATTTCTTATAAGCACAACCCATGCAGATGACTCATTATTTAGGCTTGTCAGTCTTTTGAAGTGAAGATCTATCCAGCTCCCAGTGCAAAACTACTAAACTTCCCCAATGTGAGCTCTATTAATCAAGACTTTGTCCAATATTCACAAATAATTTCTTTGAAGAGAATGAGTTGTGAAATGGATATTTACTGTGTTTTACTCACAAGATGTGTATGATGCAGTGGTAATAAGGGATTCCATAGTCTGAGGTTTAGACAGGAACTTTTGTAACTGCCCAGAATCACAAATGATGTGTTGCCTCCAGGATAAAAGAATATAAGGGAGCAGGTGCAACAGGTTTTGGAGAAAGAAGGAGAATAGTCAGAAATTAGAACCAATGACACAGGAAGGTTCGTCAAAGAGAGTTTTAGAAATTAGGAAACAAATTGAGCAGCAGGACGTTAAGAGTACTAATCTCAAGATCACTCCTTCTACTATACACTAATCGAATCATCAGATAAGAGCGGTAAGTGTGTGGTTGGCGAGATGGGCCTAGTAAAATCTTCAGGGCCACGAAATGTCACCAGTGACCTCCACAAGGACCCCAGAAATGCTGCCATAAGCTGGCCAGCCGGAGGGGCGGGTGGGTTCTTCCCCGAGGAACAGGAATCTGGCTGCACCCACAGTTCCCTGTGTCAGTGGCCACTGTAAAATGTAAAATGAAAATTCCATCCCAATCTTCGGTGATCCAGGCATCAGTCCTGACCTGAATCCCCAGTTGGGTTCCATTTCTGTCGGTGTTGGTTAGGTAAGCCTGGTAAGCCTGTGCAGATGGTATGCCGGGTCCTAAATGAGGGCCTCAGATCTGGAACTCCTAATTTTGGGAGGCCTCCTCTTTCTATTACGTCAGTGGCCTTGTAAAGGTGAATGGAGGCCATACTGGATACTTCTATTGAAGGCCAGGAGTCTGCGAGAACGGCCGCACAATTTTAGGGCTGCTGTATAGGAGGGAAGGGTTCGGATTCATCAGACATTGGGACCAGTTGTGGGACATGACTGGTCAGTACAGGGTGGCCAAACTTCACATGAATAAGGCTAGGACTAATATTCTCCCTGGAAGAATAATTAGTGCAATGGTGGGAGGGTTTACACTAATATGGTAGGGGGAGAAAAATACAAGCTGAAACAGCGTTAGTTACTTTCCCAGTGAACACATTGGCCCCAGTCCTGTTAAAGTGAAGCCCGTCTGTCCTGTGCAGGAAAGCAAATGGGCCAAGAGATGTAAGAAAGTTAAAAAAGGAAAAACAGGAAAGCAATAAGGAACAGCTTGTTTCCACAATGAGTCGAGAACTGCTTTCTAGATCAGTATGTTTTCGGTCTGGATCTAGTTTAGGAGGTGAAGTAGGGAAGTGGGTAATATAAGCATAGGGGAACATCTAGGTAATAGTGACCACAACATAATTAGGTTTGATATAAAGGTTGAAAAGGAGAGAAAACAAAGATAAAAGTACTTCCGGTGCATTGATAAACAAAATGCAGTGGAAGTTGCTTATATGGATTTTCAAAAGGTGCCATACTTGTTGATAAATGGTAATGCTAAACTTTACAAATCATTGGTGAAGCTGCAATTAAAATATTAGGGACTGATTATTTTTGCACCTGTGGGAGCATGGAATCGGGAATGGAACACTTTTAAGGGACTGCTGCACTCTTAAAAAGAGGTCCCCAAAATTCTGACTGTCAACATGAGGTACCATGTATAAGAGTGTAATAGTACGAGCTTGACCTTGGGAAATGGAGAAGAAAAAGAATCCTGAGGCTACTGTACTTCTTGTCAGCTAATCAGGGTATACACTGACACTACTCACAAAGAAAGCCCCTGCTCTCCTGCCTGAATGGGGTTGTAAAAGGGTAGCAGCATCTGGGTGAGAAAATGAAGGAGGTGAATGAACAGAGAACAAGAAAACTTTTCTCTGAAAGCAGTCTTGAAGGATTAACGAAGGATACAACACAAAATGTTTGAGTTGCTGTCAGTAGAGATTGAACCTCTCCCAAGGCACAATCCTTTATACTATTGAGCCATGCAAACCAGGAAGGTCCCAGATTTGATTCCTGGCCTGTGTTGTGTTAGTTCGTCTCTAGATCAGCTAGAGTTTCGGTTCCTGATCCAACCACAACTGGATTGTGTGTGTGTGTGTGTGTGTGTATGTGTATCTATGTGTGTGTGTGTGTGTGTGTGTATCTGTGTATCTGTGTCTGTGTATGTATGTGTATCTGTGTGTGTGCATCTGTATGAGTGTGTCCGTGTATCTGTGTGTGTGTATGTGTTTGTAAATTGAGCGAGCACAGAATCGGCTATAATTCCCTTCCACTGTCGAATAACCTGCTGATGCTCATTGTCTAGGCTCAGTCTGGGCAGGGTATCAGAGATTCTGCCAGATTCTGCCGGAGTCTGTGGAGCCATAAGTCAGCACACGTCATTCTTCAGAAGAGGAGAGAAAAGTTGGGGAATAAAAGTAATTTAAACCTCATCTTCCCCTCAAAAAGTACAAGAATCAACACTAGAAACAGACTTACCAGGCTATGAGTGCAGTAAAATACCTATTTGACCAATTATCGTAACAGTAAAGAAAAAAATTTGTATTGGGAATTTTTGTGTTTTTTCTTTCTAGTGACCACAGTAACCAGGTGAACATAAATGGTAATAAATATGCTCTCAAGATACATAAGCAATAACTGGATTTGAGAGAGAGTGGGAACCACTATATTAAATTTTGAATGCAGAACAATAGCGTTGACCTATGAGGTCAACCTCAGCTTCCCAGGTACGTGGGTGCTATCATGATGTTATACGTGCTGGGATCCCCTATGAGTTAACAAACACAGTTAACCCAACAGGGGTGTTACTGTGGCCTTTTAATAAGTAGAGGTGACATATTAAAAGCGGGCCTCGTGTGTTCCCCGGGCGTATTTTGTTGACATTTATTCTTACCTTCTTTCTGTCTCACCCTTTCTTCAGTATGTGCACACTTCACACACCAACGCCCACACATAAAGAAAATCGAAGCAGAGATAACCCCGCACTGTAGACCTCCTGAAGTTGAGTTTTAAACCCACTTCAATACAATCTGCGTGTCAACTTCTTCCACTGTTTATGAGATGTTCCGTGTAGTTTAGAACGTTGTAATTTAACTCTTTAACAACCAAGGCTCAGTTCTTTATGCTAAAATAAAACATCAGGGGGCTGATTTTTTTGGTTACAATGATCAGGTCAGAACAGGCGATCCATGGCTGGGAAGTCGGGCTCATATCCATATTACTGGACGTCTGTCACTTTTGCATTGCACACAAACTTCTGATTGACCTTTTAAACTGACCTGAAGTGCTTTTGCCCAAAGGGGCAAGAGCTTCATTTAAATATTATAATATATTTAAATGAAGCTCATGGAGCTCTTAAAAAGATCAGAGAATTTTTAGTCATTTTCTTTTAATTTCCAGTTTTACAGTATGTTCTCAGTGCTGATTTTGTGCATTTTATTTGGCATTTTTATTTTTAAAAATTTATTGCACATTTTTATATTTTTTGTGGAAATTGTTTTTGTCATAACAGCAGGTAATGTTTATGTGGAACCTAAGATAACCAAATGGTGACTGCTAAGTCGTAAGAAAGCATTTACAAGATATCAATATAACAGGAAAAGCTGGAAAAAAAGGCATGAAATAGGAACTCTTACATTACAGGCTTTCCTGGGAGCTCAGTGACAAGTCAACGAGATGCAAACTGTGGGGTCCTGTGGCAGTTGGTAAGTCAAGTTAAAATTAATGATTGACATTTGGTTTTAAAGTAGTTGTTATCCAATCAGGCACTGGGCCAAACAGACCAGGAAATGTTGGGTTCAATCCTTGGTCTAAACTGAATTAAGTGATCTCAACTCCTCCTGCACCCCCCACCCCCCACCCCCCCCCACCACCATTGACAATCACAAACATACAAAACAGTTTACATGGCAGGAACTGACACTTGCTTTGGTTGGACTGTATGTATCTGTTTCACTTACTAGCTAAGATGGTATTGTTTTTTGAACATATGTCTGGTTAATGGGGTAATGGGCCCCCTCTCTGTATCATACTGCTCATGATAACATCTTTTTGTATGGCTCCCAAAGACAGCATTGTAGGCAGCTAAGATAGTTAGGAAGCTGTGAAGATAAAGCAGTAATTAAAGAAGTATGAAAACAGTAATTAAAGGGATAGGACAGAAGTGATTTCATAACTTTCTAAGTGCAGAAGAGATTTACCAAGGACATTAATTTAACTTTGATCAGGACAATAATAATTTAAGAAAAAAACATGAAATATTTGAACCATGACATAAGTAGAGAACCAGTCATGGGTTTATTCAACATTTTATTTATTCAGTATTCAAAATATTTGTTTTCCATATGAGTACCAGTGTGGTTATTATTTCAGTACTGAATTATTATTACAGTATCACAAGGCTGTTTCCAGTGGGGTGCCACAAGGTTCGGTACTAGGTCCTTTGCTTTTTGAGGTATACATTAACGATTTGGACTTAAACGTAGGGGGCATGTTTAAGAAATTTACGGATGACACAAAGATAGGCCGTGTGTTTGATAGTGAGGAGGAAAGCTGTAGACTGCAGGAAGATATCAATGGACTGATCAGATGGGCAGAAAAGTGGCAAATGGAGTTTAATCCAGAGAAGTGTGAGGTAATGCATTTGGGGAGAGCAAACAAAGCAAGGGAGTACACAATAAATGGGAGGATACGGAGAGGTGTAGAGGAAGTGAGAGACCTTGGAGTGCATGTCCACAGATCCCTGAAGGTAGCAGGACAGATAGATAAGGTGGTTAAGAAGGCACATGGAATGCTTTCCTTTATTAGCTGAGGCATAGAATATAAAAGCAGGGATGTTATGCTGGAACTGTATAAAACACTAGTTAGGCCACAGCTTGAGTACTGCACACAGTTCTGGTCACCACATTACAGGAAGGATGTAATTGCACTAGAGAGGGTACAGAGGAGATTTACGAGGATGTTGCCAGGACTGGAGAATTTTAGTTATGATGACAGATTGGATAGGCTGGGGTTGTTTTCCTTGGAACAGAGGAGGCTGAGGGGTGATTTGATTGAGGTGTACAAAATTATGAGGGGCCTAGATAGAGTGGATAGGAAGGACCTATTTCCCTTAGCGGAGGGGTCAATAATCAGGGGGCATAGATTCAAAGAAGGATTAGAGCAGAAATGAGGAAAATTTTTTTCACCCAGAGGGTGATGGGGGCCTGGAACTCACTGCCTGAGAGTGTGATAGAGGCAGAAACCCTCAACTCATTTAAAAAATACCTGGATGTGCACCTGAAGAGCCGTGACCTGCAGGACTATGGACCAAATGCGGGAAAGTGGGATTAGGCTGGATGGCTCGCTTCTCAGCCGGCGTGGACACGATGGGCTGAATGGCCTCCTTTTGTGCCGTAAATTTTCTATGATTCTATGATTCTATGATTCTAAGCTTTTGCACAGTTTTGTGGTCATGGACATGCTGTTGTAACATAGGATCAATAGTGCTAACATTGTTAAGTCAGTAGGCCCAGATGGCCTTCACTCCAGAATACTGACAAATATTAGTGATGAAATAGTAGAGCTACTAACCATATTTTCTCAGAATAGGCATTGTACCAATGGGCTAGAGGTTGGCAAATGTTATGCCCCTGTCCAAAAAAGGGGATAATCCAGGTAGTTATAGATCAGTTTGCTTTACATTGGTAAACTGCTAGAGACTTTTGAGAACACTTAAAAAGATATGGGTTAATTATGGGCTGGCAACATGGTTTTGCTTAACTACTTTAACCACATTACCACAACAACTTACATCTATAGCGCTTAGACAGAGGAAATGCACCAGACCTGATATATACTTGACAAAACGTGTTTGATAAAGTGCCACAGTCACTTATTGTGAAGATTAAGGACCATGATATTAAAGGTAAAATGGCAACATGGATAAAACAGCAACAACAACGTGCATTTATCAAAAACAAAATACTGCAGATGCTAGAAATCTGAAATAAAAACAGAAAATGCTGGAGAAGCTCAGCGAGTCAGGCAGCTTCTGTGGAGAAAGAAACAGAGTTAATGTTTCAGGTCGAAGGCCTTTCATCAGAACTTACATTTATATAACGCCTTTAATGTAGAAAAACATCCCAAGGCAGTTCACAGAGGCCTAATCAAAAAATTATACTGAGCCAAAGGAGATATTAGGAAAGGTGACCAAAATTTCATCAAAGAGGTGAATTCTAAGGAGGGCCTTAGAGGAAGAGAGGGAACTGGAGGGGGGCAGAAGTTTATAGAGGGAATTCCAGAGCAGGGGGCTTAGGCAGCTGAACGCATAATATTGGGGTGAAAGGAGTGGAGAAGCAGAATAAGCGAGATTCAGAGGAATGGAGAGTTTGAGGGGGGTTGTAGGGTTGTTAGAGGCTACAGAGAAAGGGAGGGGTGAGGCCATGAAGGGATTTAAACACAAGGATGAGAATTTTAAATTGGATGCATTGGAGGACCAGGAGCCAATGTAAGTCAGCAAGGATAGGGGTGATGGTCAAGTGGGACTTCGTGCGGTATAGGATATGGGCAGCAGAGTTTTGGATGAGCTGAAGTTTATGGATGGTGGAGGATGGTGGACTGGCCAGGAGTACATTGGAATAGTCGAGTTTGGAGGTGACAAAGGCATAGATGAGGGTTTCAGTAGCAGATGGGCTGAGAGAGGGATGGAGGCAAGTGATGTTACAGAGATGGAAGTAGGCAGGCTTTGTGATGGAGAGGATATGGGATTGGAAACTAAGCTGAAGTTTGAATAGGATGCCAAGTGTGGGAACAGTCTGGTTCAGCCTGAGACAGTGACTGGGGATAAGGGTGTAAGTGGTGGCAAGGCTACAGCATTTATGGCAGGGGCCGAAGACAATGGTTTTGATCTTTTCAATGCTTTGTTGGAGGAAATTGCAGCTCATCCAAGACTGGAGGCTAAAAGACGATGACTAAAGGACACAAAACCATAAGGTTAAAATGGGCAAATTACCCCTTAAAGTAAATGGATGGGTCACAGATTAGGAAGACATAGAAATTGCACATCCCACAGATTTGTCTAGAGACCTATGTATACATGAATTAGAAATGGGCATTGAGGAAATTATATCAATATTTGCTGCTGATACTAAATTAGGAGTCATGGCAAAGTATAAGGAAAAATTTCCAATGGAGGGGAGAAATAGAGATCTGGGGTACACAAATCTTTAAAAGTGTGATTATAGATGGAAAAATCCAGCAAAAGGGCAAATGGGTTTCTGGGTTTTCTCAGACCATTGAATGGAAAAACAAGGAGGTGATACTAAGACATTAATTAGGCTACAGTTGGAGTACTATGCGCATTTTTGAGTACACGATTATAGAAAGGGGTCTTCTGCTAGGGCTAGGGTCAATGGCCATGCTACGTAGTGGCATAGCTGCAGTCATTTCTCTCCCCCTATGAGGCGAGTGACCAGCCAAGAGTGGAGACACCGCCAGAGCCCACCAAAATTATGATAATGAGCCTTATCCCAAGAAATTGGCTAAGGTCAGAGGTACAGCCATGGTGCAGGTATAAGTCCCACCCTGCTGAAGTTGCACCACTGTAGGAGCCAAGAGGAAAATCTGCCTAAGGATATAGGAGCCTTGGAAATTCAATGTAATGCACTAAGATATAGCAGGGATGAGATGATTTAGTTATGATAAGAGACTTTAAAAAGCCAGGGCTGTATTCACTGGAACAGAGAAGATTAGGGGGATGTGTCAAAAATGTACTCTCTTCATATTCATCTTGCTGTGTGCAAGTTTTGCCTTTTAAACATGAGTGTTGTGTGCGACAGTTTGACTGGCCTGCTATAGAATAGTAGAATGTTACAGCACAGAAAGAAGCCATTTGGCCCATCGAGACTGGGCCACCAAGTCTAATCCCACTCTCCTGTTCATTCCAATACCCTTTAATATTCCTTTTTTTGAAGCACAGACTAATTTCTTTTTAAAAGTATTTATGGACTCTGCTTCAACAATTGATTGTGGCAGAGAATTTCAAATTCTAACCACCCTCTGTGTAATGAAATATTTTCTAATCTATTTTGAACTCATCTGCCGCTTGAGCGCATTAAATAGCAAACCAAACAAGGATATTATGCACACATCTGTAATCTATCCTTAACTAATTGGCTCAACATGTATTAGCTCAAACATTGGCAAAGGTATACAATTTCAGTATAGTGATCAGTGTATATAACAGTACAACAATCAGTTTGCGTACACTACATTAGTCAACAACAACAACAATTTGCATTTATACAGCACCTTTAAGGTAGTAAAATGTCCCAAGGTGCTTCACAGGAGTGAAATCAGACAAAAATTAACACCAAGCCAAAGAAGGAGACATTAGGACAGGTAACCAAAAGCTTGGTCAGTATAACAGCACAATAATTTCTCTATATACACTACAGTGGTCCACCCCTATATAATGGTCAGCAAATGTAACAGCAATATAACCAGTCCATCTACAGTATAACGCACTGCTATCATCGTTGTGTGTACAGTATCAGGGGCAGTGTGTGTCACAGTATCAGGGGCAGTGTGTGTTACAGTATCAGGGGCAGTGTGTGTCACAGTATCAGGGGCAGTGTGTGTCACAGTATCAGGGGCAGTGTGTGTCACAGTATCAGGGGCAATGTGTGTCGCATTATCAGGGGCAGTGTGTGTTACAGTATCAGGGGCAGTGTGTGTCACAGTATCAGGGGCAGTGTGTGTCACAGTATCAGGGGCAGTGTGTGTCACAGTATCAAGGGCAGTGTGTGTTACAGTATCAGGGGCAGTGTGTGTCACAGTATCAGGGGCAGTGTGTGTTACAGTATCAAGGACAGTGTGTGTTACAGTATCAGGGGCAGTGTGTGTCACAGTATCAGGGGCAGTGTGTGTTACAGTATCAAGGGCAGTGTGTGTTACAGTATCAGGGGCAATGTGTGTCGCATTATCAGGGGCAGTGTGTGTTACAGTATCAGGGGCAGTGTGTGTCACAGTATCAGGGGCAGTGTGTGTCACAGTATCAGGGGCAGTGTGTGTTACAGTATCAAGGGCAGTGTGTGTTACAGTATCAAGGGCAGTGTGTGTCACAGTATCAGGGGCAGTGTGTGTTACAGTATCAGGGGCAGTGTGTGTTACAGTATCAGGGGCAGTGTGTGTTACAGTATCAAGGGCAGTGTGTGTCACAGTATCAAGGGCAGTGTGTGTTACAGTATCAAGGGCAGTGTGTGTTACAGTATCAAGGGCAGTGTGTGTTACAGTATCAGGGGCAGTGTGTGTTACAGTACACTAGTTAACTGGTGATACAGTGGTTATTTGTTGTAGCAGGATTACCTTTCCATTGCCACCTTATTTGTTTTTCTCTATTTTTATTAATACTATCACAATCATTATTCCTTTGAATTTTCTTCTCTTGTTCCTCATAAGCTCCAAGTAAACCATCCTACAAAATTTGTGACCTAAAGAATGTGCATTTCTCAGAAACATAAGGATGTTTTTATGAATTTGTGTTTCCAGCGCAGATCTTTGAGCCCCAGGATCACATATTGGGAATGGGGGCACAGACATCAACGGGCATCACCGGATATTCCTTCAGTCAGAGAATCCTGCGTTGTCTACTGACGTTCAGGCCCGAATTCCCCATATGTACTCCTGGCGTTCAAACCTCCCAAACCTGCAACCTCCACCACCTAGAACAACAAGGGCAGCAGGCGCATGGGAACACCACCACTTCGAAGTTCCCCTCCAAGTCGCACACCATCCCGACTTAGACATATATCACCATTCCTTCATCGTCACTGGGTCAAAATCCTGGAACTCCCTACCTTCTCAAGGGCAACTCGGGATGGGCAATAAATGCTAGCAATGCCCACATCCCTACAATGAATAAAATAAATCTCCACGCTGGGAGCATAAGTTTGTAAAATCTATTCTATAATCATTAGGAAGTACAAACATATCATAAACTGGTTGAGTTTCACTATTAGAGTTCATGCCTGCTTTAATCATCACCAACCACAAGTAGTATTGCAGCAATTTCACATCACATGACAGGAAGAGTCTTTGTTGTTCTTCTTCTTGTTACCAGAGGACTGTCTTCTTGAAAAATATCTTGCAAAGCTGAAGAAGAGCCAAAGAAGTCATGCAACCTTTTTGTCACAATGTGATTTCATGCAAGTGATAGGATGGTGGATTTCAATATCATTTACATCACTGCATCACTTACATCACCATTTGCATCACTGTGTTTTTAAAGAAATGACAAGAGGTTTGCCAACTATGAAAACAGTGCCTCTTTAAATAACCAGAGTTCTCTTCACTTGTGCTTACATGCTCCGTACACAATGTCTATCATACTGCAGGGATTGTTTGCTGATGGGGGTATGTTTAAAGAATACCAGAAGGTGCTTGCAAGTAACATCAAGCCAGTCACTCAGCGTGCATGATGGCTCCTTATGACAGCCCCTACTTCCATGGCAGCATTGAATGGTAAATGAGGCAGAGCTGCTGCTTCCAGAGCTACCAAGATCCACCTGGAGAGGCAGCAGGGGTGCAGCAGAGTAGAAGTACTATCTTCAGTGGCACCAACTGTCAATTTATCTAGCCAACCACTCAACTCACCTGTTTAAGCCAGCAACGTTGTTTCCTGATTGCTGTCCCGCACAGACCTTTCTCAGTCATAGGTAGTCAGAAAATAAAGTTGCATTGCTGGGTCTGTAGAATGTGCCCCACAATATAAACAGGATGAATTACACAACTAAAGTTGCCATCTTTTGCCGAACCCAAAATCAGACAGGGCAGGGAGTGGGATTATTGCTTGAGCTGTGATGCTTGTTTTGTTGCTGGTGAAAATTAATTGAAAACCTTCAACAATCAATGCCTCCACATTATGAGTCACAGAGGTGAATGGAAAAGCCTTTTATGTAACAACCAGACTTTTGAGTGATGTTTTATTAGTCCACATTGCCAGAGGCCGAGGTGGGCAACCAGCAGCACGGACTCATAAAATTACTCCCAGAGCTTCTGGTACACTTTTTTGAAATTTCTAGGCAAACCAGTCAAAAACTGGATTTCTGGCCTAAAACCAAAAGAGGGTCAACCTTACCCACCGTTTCGGGAACACAAGGGGCTCGATATTAGGAGGGAGGCGGGTTGGCAGCGGGGGGCCGACTGGGCACGTGGGTAACGCGCCCAGTGAATTCGGGGTGCTCCGCATGCAATCGCAGCCTAATTGAAGGTACTTACCTTGGCTTCCGGGTTTCGCGCTGGAAAGCTGCGCAGTGGGCGGACTGTGCAGCCGCATCATAGGCTGTCAGCTGGAGGAGCCCTATTTAAAGGGGCAGTCCTCCACTGACTGATGCTGCAGAAAGGAGCCAAAATTACAGCATGGAGCTGCCCAGGGGGAAGGCTGTTCCCAGGTTTAATGATGCCTCACTCCAGGTCCTACTGGATGGGGTGAGGAGGAGGAGGACAGAGATCTTCTCCCCGGCAGACGGGAGGAAGTGGCCTGCCTCTGCTACCACGAAGGCCTGACTCGAGGTGGCAGAGGAGTCACCAGCACCACCAACATATCAGGCATCTGCATGCAGTGCAGGAGGCGCTTCAATGACCTAAGTAGGTCAGCCAAAGTGAATACACTTACTCATTCCCCTACACTCCATCTGCCACATCACTGCCCCCACCCCACATCTCCTTCTGCACTGCCAACATTACTCTATCACATCACTCTTCACACCCACTCAAAGCTCATCCTCATCTTACCTGCACTTACTCACCTCGCCAGTACTCATCCCGCCACTACCACTCAACCCAATCCTCATACAATCTCATGGCTCCGTCTCATACTCACCCTCTCATGCATCTCTTTCACGGTCAGCCTCACTCAACCTGCTACTACCTGTGCTGCAGCCACAGGGCATGCATCACATATGTGTAGTAGGAAGCATAAGGCAAACGTGTCGTGAGCATGAAGGGGATGCACAAGGGTGTTTGAGGGTTTGTCATGGTTTTTATTTATATTTGATTTCTGATCAACTCACATTACATATTATATTGGCACCACTACTGCCATGTCTGTGCGAATCTTGTCTGATTTGTGCAATAATGCCCTTTCCTGAAGCTCACCATGAAGACCCACACCTGATGCCACCCATTGTGTCACTGCAGAGTGGGTGTAGGTGTATTTGCAGGGCTCTTTTGTGCAGACGACAGAGATGTCGGCGATGTCCCCGGTGACACCCTGGAAGGATGCGGAGGAGAAGTTGTTGAGGGCAGTGGTGACTTTGACAGCAACAGGTGAGAAGATGGTGCTCGGGCCAGCCGGGAGCAGCTCGGCATGAAGGAGGCTGCAGATGTCAACGACTACATGTCGAGTGACTCTGAGCCTCCGTGTGCACTGCTGCTCAGAGAGGTCCAGGAAGCTGAGCCTCGGTCTGTGGACCCTGTGGCGAGGGTAGTGCCTTCTGCGACGCATCTCTCTCTATGGTTGCCCTCCCTCCTGCTGTGCAGGTGGATGTGTCACAGCACTGTTTTGTGGAGCTCCACGTGTCAGAGGTGGACGGCGTGGCCAGCGAGGCTGGTGATGCTGTTCGTCCTCCGAATATGTCATGACTGAAGCTATGGTGGCCCCCATCCGGAAGATGTACATTTGCGGGGGTCCGCAAGGTAGGTACATGTGTCTGCACACCGCGGTAAGTGTGCAAGTTGGTGAATTTTATTGTTAGGAGGAGGGTGGTGGAGGCCAAACTTTGTCCAAAGTGACATAGTGGCCTCCTGCAATGAGTGAGGTTCTCCCCCCCGCCACCTGTCAAATGGACCTTTGCAGCTGCCACAGGCTGATGGCTGCAACACGTCCATTTCAACTGGGAGTGTTTCCCCCAGTACGGGAAACACGCTCAGTTGAGTTGAAAATCCCACCCCTCCTAAAATATCCTACAAATCAGGTCTGCAACGATCTGAACTATCTACTTATTTGGCTTAAGTGGGATCCCGGATATCCCCGATTTTCGGAGCCCCCCCCCGCCCCCGCCACGAACGCACCCGCTCGGACATCCAAAAATCGAGTCCAAGGTGTTGTGGAGCCAGTTCTACTTCATCTCTCCTCAAATGTTCACTAGAGGGCACTGGCACAGGTACCAAGTGCTCTCAGGTACTTCATTCTTTATGTATGAGCCCAGACAGTGAGAGTTGGCAGTCCCTTCAACCATGGGCGGCAATATGGCCAACCGCAATCCTTTGCTCAGCCAAAATCTACACACTCATTTTCCAGGAAGCTGGGGGTAGGGGGTTACTGGGTAGCCAGCTTATGCTCATGGGGCACTAAGAGCAATCATAGTGCTTCTGAAATCTAAAATCAGCTAGTACGGCATTGACCCACTCCAGGTTCCAGCAGTTCTGTAATATAAACACGGTATCAGATCGTGCTGAGCAGCACACATCACATGTACATACTTGCTGTAAACCAAACCTATTTCGCATGCATCAGAGGCATGCAGCACTATGCCAGCGAATTTGCATATTGATTTTTCAGCCAGGACCTATTTCTTTTGCTTCATTATGTGGTTTGTTTCAAGTTTTTAAAGAAAGTTAAGCTGTTTGTCTGCTAGCTGGAGATTTATGGGCCAATCAGGGTGATTACTCAGAGCTGATCATTTATTTCTGCTAAAGTGTGCAGTTTTAAGTAATTGTTTCTATTCAAGCATAACATCCATTGAAGTTTAACATAGCCACGGTTTCATAACATAAATATGGCACAGACTAGTTATTAATGGTAGTCCACCAGTAAGGAGTTGATGCATTCAATTTTTGAAATCTCAGAATGTCACACATGGATGGAAACAATCACTAAAAATTCCACACTTTTAACAGTGAAAAGCTCAGAGGTCAATCTTTCTGAAGTTTCTGCAATTTATGAGTAAGTGAGGCATTTTATTATTGCAATCTGGCTTCCTGCACCTACATTCCAATCATTATTTATCAATAAGATCATTTTCTGGAAGTTTTCTCACCTCACTTGGATCAGTTCCCTTGGCCTTGTAGGTTCTATGGCTAAGAGAGTGGGGCAATTTCATTCTAAGCCAATTAACCAATCACAAGGACGTTTGTGATAGTTGCCCAAGGACAACTTTTCTTCTGCTTTTTGTTCCCTGCTGATTTTCCTTCCCACAATAATAAAACTGAGATTGGGATCCTGGTGAATGGGAAAAATTGAGCTTGTGTCCCTGACTCAAAATGCTACTAATCTGATTGTGTTCCTAATTGACTGGCACAGCACATAGCAGAGACTTTGGTTGAGGGCGGCCTGTAAATTGGAGGGAAATAAATCTTTGCAGCTGAATTTCTATGGTAACTGTGTGAAACTTTTAACTTCAGGATTGTAGTAAAATCATTACAATATGTACAGCTATTTTACAATTGACTACTGCTAATTAAATTATGGCACTCTTGCAGTTATAACCGTGCAAATTTATTCCTTCAGTAAGAAAGTCATCATGCATAAACTAAGTGGGCCGTGGCTGTGAAAAAACTTAGAGCTTCTACAAACTGCAGCACACAGCAACTACAAGTCAGACTTGATGTTTTATCCTTATCACTAAAATTGCTACGTATGGGTTCGATTTTAATCCCTCTTCTGGCAGAAACCGGGCATGTGGGCAGTTAAAACAGAGCAGGTTACTTAGCTGCTCGGACCTCCAACCTTTCCCAATGTCCCCGATATTAACCAGCAGGATGCTGCAGGCGGATGAGGTGCTGCCTAAAGCAGACAGGGGCTTAAGGAATTTATCAGAGTCCCACTATTGTTCGGGTTGCTCCCTCTGGTTTGACATATTCCTGGAGATTTGATCACATGACATTTGATCACTTGACATTTGCCCACTGTTTACATATGCTATTGCATTTATCTTAGTTGAGTATCTCAGGATCACCAAGCCCCAAATAAAATAGTTGACTTTTTGTTTTATTGTGAGATGAATAGCATAATTTATAAATCAAAGAAAACAAAAGAATAGAAAGATTTAAGGATAAGTAATATTTAAATAAAAACGATTTCTGTGATGTTTCCACAGTATCGACCGCAATGGGGGAAGCCAAGTAAATTCCACTGATTCAACATAAACATCATCGATATTAGCAACGCGTAACTAAATTTTTCGTACTGTTTTATGACTTTTTAACAATACACAGCAAGTTATAAAAATAATAAATAAAACCAAAATCAAACCTAATTCAATTCGCTGACTCCCACACCCCACCGCTGAAGCCCAACTTCAGGGAGGTGAGACTCAGTCCTCAGGGAGCAGTACCAAAGCTGCCTGACTCCCGTAATAAAACAGATTATACAACATATCACAGGCTGACATGAACTCTACACCCCCCCCCCACCCAGTTTGTGTTTCTCTTTCTCTCTCTCTCTCTCCCTCCCCAGTTTGCGTTGTTCTCTCTCTCCCTTCCACAATTTGTGTTCTCTCTCTCTCCCTCAGTTTTTGATGCACTCTCTATCCCTCCCTCCCCCACTTTGTGTTTGTTCTCTCTCTCCCTCCCCCAATTTGTGTTGCTTTCTCTCTCTCCCTTCCTCTTCCAGTTTATGTTGCTCTCTCTCCCCCTCCCTCCCCCAATTTGTGTTGCTCTCTCTCTCTTCCTCTCCCAGTTTATGTTTCTCTCTCTCTCTTCCTCCCCCAGTTTGTGTTGCTCTCTCTCTCCCTCACTCCCCCAGTGTGTGTTGCTCTCTCTCTCTTCCTCCCCCAGTTTGTGTTGCTCTCTCTCCCTCACTCCCCCAGTGTGTGTTGCTCTCTCTCTCTTCCTCCCCCAGTTTGTGTTGCCCTCTCTCTCTTCCTCCCCCAGTTTGTGTTGCTCTCTCTCTCTCCCTCACTCCCCAGTGTGTGTTGCTCTCTCTCTCTCTCTTCCTCCCCCAGTTTGTGTTGCTCTCTCTCTCTCCCTCACTCCCCCAGTGTGTGTTGCTCTCTCAGGATCACGGAGTTTCCAGATGATTTTCCTTGGCCCGGATGCTGCCATCCTCACAACCGGCAATGAAGCTGTGTTTCCAAATAGTGGGGACAACGCAGCTTTGTTGTAAGCCACGACAGCCAAGGTACTGCACACACAAGAACTGTTTCTCCCAAGTCACCAGCAGCAGCGCTCGGGAGACCAATCAACATCCTGGGAGACTCCCACCCAAAGCGGGAGGATTGGGAACCCTACACCATGCCAATAGGACCCTGGTGGCATTTTTACTGAAGCCTGAGCCAGGAAGCAGCCGCGGCTTTTCCACCAGACTGAAGCAGGTTGGCAACTGGTGGGATAGATAAAGAGGCCCACCAGGTAAGTCAAAAATGTTTCTTTGTGAGGCCCACGGGAACAGGAGTGCTCCTTCGGGCCCCACAAGAAAAGTCACAGCCTCCTCTGCCTCGGATTTCCCTCCAACAAGTCACTCCCGAAACCCCCACCCCACCACTAACCTGGCAGCCGGCAGGGTGCCAAGTGATGCCCGATCTTCTCCTGCTGGGTGGGAAGTGGATAGGCAGCATTTAAACGAGGCCCAGCGGTTAAAATTGCCGTAACCTCCTGCTGACTCAGGCAGATGGGAAATTAATTTGCTGGAAATCCGCTCTGAGTTAAAATCTACCCTTATATATTTTACAATATAAAGACAGGTGGGTGATGGTGATTACAACGCAAAGTAATTTCATCTCAGGGTTCAGATGAAAATAAACCGCTCCAGTTTCGCTTTTGTGGTTTACGACGTCATCTGAATTGATGGAAGAAATTATTTTCTTGTAATTGCTCCCACCCATTATTCTTTACATAATATGTACTGGTTGTTGAATCTTCCAGTAATCAGTTCAAGTTACCTCTCAACCAGCCAGCAGTAGTGATGATCAGTCATTCTGTAGCCAAAAAAAAATGATCAAGAACATTTTGTTGTTGTTGTTGAAAAACCAAGATTAAAGACCAAAACCCATAGAGCAGGGCATCGCCAAGCTGGAAATGAAATAATCAAGTGGCGCGAAGCTTGGGTTTTCAAAGCCTCAGATCGTAAGACAAATTAAAAATGAGAGATTTTAAAAATCTCTTGTCCCCTGGTTTGAATGTAGCCAAAGAGAAGCACATTTTTCTTGGAACCTGATCTGTTTCAATCATGGTTTGTTCCATGTGAATCACTTCAGTAAAAAGTACTCAGAGAAAAAAAAATAAACTTAGCAACCATCTGCAAAAAACCTCACGGAGACAAATACTCATAGCAAAATGTATTTACAGCAACAAATATTAATTCACAGCATAAAACAATTACTTGCAGCAATAAGTTCCACAATGCTAATAAAATCAGCTTCGAGTCAAAAACACTCCGCTGGAACCTTCAGCACAGAATGTTTTGGGAATTCCTTGTTTTAAGTGTGTTCTTAGTAAAACTTTGATCGAAGGGCATCAAGCAAACTTGATTTAGACAGTTTCCAATTTTCCATTCAGTTTAAGACTCCTTGGTGTAAATCTGCCCTCACAATTGGCATGAAGAACGAACCGGACAAAAAAAAATGTCTGGTGTCAGGAGATGGGAGTCAGAATTTGTACAGTGATGATGGTGGAGAGCGGTGTGTAACTATGTACATTTCTTCTCACCTTCGATGTATCTCCACACATTCAATTGCGTTCAAAGTACATCAATAAATACACACCTATCAAACCTCACTTATTTCCAGTGACAGTCATTTTTTTTTCTTGTGGAAACAAATGTAACCTCATTCTGTACAGCTCAGTGTAATAAAAACAGCACTGTTCATCTCAATGGTTTTACAATCTGTCTTTGTTTTTATAAAAGAACCCGCTGCTGTCAATGATATGACCTTGTTAATACTGCAGTTGTAGTAGCAAAACCAGCTCCTTTCCTTTTATTCGTTCTTGCTCCAAAAATTGAATTTCCTTATGATGCCCAGTGTGTGGTTTATTGATCTGGTTTGTACCACCGCTAATAAACAACGAAAGTAACAAGAAGCATGGTACTAAAAAATTTGCAAATAAGTCCTATTCCTCGATTAGCAAAGGTTAAGGGTCAATTCATTTTGTTGGTTGATAGGTTAAAGGTTTTTCTAAAATTTCTCCTCCAATTCCCATTTTGAGTTAATAATTTATGACTGTTAATCCAGAGAGCTGGCTTATTGCTGGGTACCTTTGAAACTCTGGCTCATTCAATTGTCCAGAATGTCGTGTGACTATTCATAAATCAGTCAAAAACCAGGCCAAACGAGAGTAGAAATGTCTGTTTCTGGGAGGGTCAGCCTCTTATCGCTAATATGCCCACTATGCGGACTGACCTGGCTCTCAAATACACATCATGTATATTGGAATGCTAGACTGCACCAAGACTTCAACCAGAGTTGATCGAGTTCACTGATTGTTACTTGTTCTATCTTGTTAACAACTCTTCCAATTAATCTTTTGTGATACAGCAGAAAATACTTGCAATTAGAAAGAAATAAACTCCAGCATCAAAATAGATATTAGATTTTGCAATGTAATCAATGGAAGTATGAAAGAACAAAGCTAGAACTGCGATGAGCCAGGTTCACCAAGATACATGTCCTGGTGAAATGAGTCAGTGGTGAGTAAACAAGTTCAATGTGGCAAAACTGACGCTGTTATCATAAATACGTGTGCAAACCTACTGATAGACAGATTAGTATTCATTTTATAGCTTCAGGCAGTCAGTGTCAATCCAGTTTTTAATGGGTGTGAATCCACAGCACAAAACTGCCAACAATTCTGCACAAATTGGCATTAGATTTGCAAACTCACTCAGTCAGGCCATCAGGATAGCTGGTGCGGAGAGTGGAAAAAAATCCACACTGGACCAGTTGGAAATGCTCCTCTGAGGTTGGAGTTAAAAAAACAATTGTTGATGTAGAATGGAGGGAACTTTACGTCTAACCCATGTAAAACCTGACCCGCGTTGGTTTGATGCTGGCAGTAGGTGCCAAAAAGTAGGAGAATGTTCTACTCTCCTCGCTGACATTCTTCGCCTTGATGAGTATAAAAATGCACCAACAAAAAAAAACCATAAATTATTAAAAGCAAATGTTTTAAAGTACAGGAGGTACAGCTGGAAGGAATAAAAATGGTGAACACTGGAAAAGAAATAAAAGACAGTGGTCTTGGAGGTGGTTTCCTTAACTAGAGTAATATCCTATTCAGCAGAATTGGGGCTTCTTATTCACAATAGTAAAGTGCTAACATCAGCAAATCATTAGAAAAGTTTTATTAGTCTAAGTGTTTGAAAAATAGTGTGCCTTGTTGCTACTTTTCATACTGTGGCCCACAGTTTAGATGCATTTTATTACAAGTGAACTGTCCTCACTGAATTCTTTGGAATTAGTTCCGTGGGGGAACTAAGTGTTTTACCTTTCTCCACGTGATTTATTAAGTTGGAACATTCCAAAGTCCTTTGCTCTGTGCGGAGGTATGTACTGGATCAAACAGGCTGAATAGGGATTGGGGTTAAGATTAGGATCTTTATTATTAGTTGTTTATTTTTAAATTTTAAATCTAATTCTGGACGGACCATGGTGGAATACAAACAAACTGGCTGGAGATTCTGCAATGGTTGTTTGATCCTACATTTCAATTACAGTCAATAACAATAACCATTTGTGTTGTGACTTCATTCTGGAGAAATGTCCTTCAGCTGTGCAGTTTTAATAGGAACCAAACAACCTGAGCTTCTCCGGTCTCACCCCAATAATCAATAAAGTAAGGCTCAAAAAGAACCTTAGGGATTACAGTAAACGAGTTTCAGAATTTGGTTGGTTAATTGTAAGAAATCAGTGGTTTAAACTGTACAGACAAGAAGGTTTCACATTCCATCATTTTTTTTTCCAGGCTGGAGATTAGTGATTTTAGGTGACCCTTTTAAATAGTCATTGTCCTTTAGAAAAACCTGAAACAATGAGCCTCTGTAATGTTGAATGTAATAATTAAAGAATGCACAAAACCACAGAAAACATATTCATTTGCAGTTACATTCAGTGTCACAAATTGCACAGCTGAAGGAAAGTCAGGCAAAGTCAGTCCCTGGAATAGCCTAGAACATCCAAGGGGAGAAATTGGATGTCAATGCTTCCGTTTTTCCGGCTTGAACTAGACAAAACAGGATCCAAAATCGGGTCGCGATCTCCCTTGTTTGATTGAAGGGCTCCCCACGCAAAATTGAAACAGGCGGCTTTTAGTCGTCCTGGGCGCCTGCCTGAAACAGGCTGATATGGTTATTCAAATTGGGGTCCTCAATGGGAAATTGGACAACAACAAGGCGAAGCTCTGACTAGTTCTTCCAAGTTTAGAGCGGCTTAACCAGCGGTCCTTGAAGGGACAGCTGGAGGCTGCTGAAAAATGGCCCCAAAACGTTGAAAATGTTTGTATTTTCTGGAGTCGGAAGGAGCAGGAGTGTTCCTCCTGGGTCCACAAAACAACAATGGGCCCCTGCCGGCCTGGGCTTCCCCCCTCTCAGCATTGCCTCCCACCCCCCTCACAGGACCTACCCATGGGCCGCTGCCGGCCTGGGCTTCCCTCCTCTCAGCATTGCCTCCCACCCCCCTCACAGGACCTACCTATGGGCCGCTGCCGGCCTGGGCTTCCCCCCTCTCAGCATTGCCTCCCACCCCCCTCACAGGACCTACCCATGGGCCGCTGCCGGCCTGGGCTTCCCTCCTCTCAGCATTGCCTCCCACCCCCCTCACAGGACCTACCCATGGGCCGCTGCCGACTTGGGCTCACCCCCTCAAAGCATTGCCTCCCACCCCCCTCACAGGACCAACCCGTGGGTCGCTGTGGCCTGGGCTTTCCCCCCTCAGCATTGCCTCCCACCCCCCTCACAGGACCTACCTGTGGGTCGCTGCTGGCCTGGCTCACCCCCTCAAAGCATTGCCTCCCACCCCCCTCACAGGACCTACCCGTGGGTCGCTGCTGGCCTAGGCTTCCCCCCTCTCAGCATTGACTCCCACCCTCCTCACAGGACCTACCCGTTGGCTGCTGCCAGCCAAATTGCTGCTTCCTGGCGTCCACTTGGTGGCCACAGCTCTCCGATTAAATGCAGATATGACCTGGTGCCGAATTTGGCATGGGCCTTGTACCTGAATAAACAGGCGGCCGAGTAATCACTCTACTAACTTGCTGCCCATTCCACCTGGCACGAGTCCAATTTCTACCCCCCACCCCGTGTCTGAAAAATCCAGTTTGAAGCTATCTCAGTGGCCAGCGTGAAATTTCACATTGCAGCAGATGTGCTGTGTCCTGAAATGTGAACTATTCTAATGTACTTTTTGCTGCAAGGTATTAATCTCTTAAAATATTTCAAAACTATTTTTTCAGAAATATGCTTGGTGACCATTTGTGTCTCATGCACAGAAACACCACTGAAAAGCTCTGGTGCTTCTTTGAGACTGACATACGATACCTCCAGGGGAGCTACCTTCTGAATCTGCACTAGCTTGGTGTACCTCCACTGGCTCACTATTACAGCGGGTGACATTTGGCTTGGATTCCACAGCAAGTCTGGTCATGGTTGATGCCAGGTCATTGGCAATTATTGCAGCTGTGCCGAGTGGGTGTGGCTTGAGGATTCTTCTTCATAGAAAATCTGCAAAATAGATTTTCAGTGAAGAGTGTTATGAAGTTCAATGAGAAAAATGTTCATGGAGCATTTTTAAGTGAAGAGTCCTTTTGGAATAAAATAAAACATTCTGATCTTATTGTATATTTTATTTATTAATTTGCTCTTATTTTCTCTGTGGCTTTCTTAGGCCTCTCTTTTTCATGATATTCTCATGACCTGCGCCACTTCCTAATTGAAATGGTTGGGTAGAACACTTGGGCCGTCTCACAAGGCCACACTCTCCTAATCTATTACACAGTGTGTTAGTTGTGCACCAACGGGCTGCACCACGTTCGATTCTGTATCACATATGTTACTGTAGTCCTCAATGAGTTAATGCTGTTAGCCAGCAGGAGTGATAGGAACAGCCTATCATCATGTTACAGACCAGTAAATCATTATCCTATATTGGTGACAGTTCCAAGCAAGAGCACTTAAAACACTGCGCTCAGTTCATCCTGTGCTCACACTGCCCACTTGGACCTGATCTTTTCTGGGATCAAATCCAAGTTGGCTTTATTTGTGAACTGGAGACTTTGTTCAGATGGGAATCATTTGCATTTGAGCCCAGGAACAGACAAAGCTCCACAATATGCAAGTGGATAACTGCCAGTCTTGCTGAGTCTGTCTCTCTTCATACTTTCTTTCATTTATCTTTTCCTTTTTTGCTGGTTTTCAAAATTCCCCTCCTCCCCTGAAGACACTGGCTCTCGCAGGTTGATGGTTCTCAGGCTCCAGCACTCCTCCAGCTCCTTTTCTAAATGTTCATGGTTGAACCTAAACAGCGAGTGTTGGCAAACAGTTTGATCATGGAGAGCGTCACAACCGAGCCTAAACCTCTCCTCACCTCACGCCCACTTCGCACCAGGACTGATTGGATAGTGATAGGAATGGAAACCCAGGCGGGATTTCCCTCTTCTTGTAAGCAACTGTGGCACCACTATTGCTGCCCTGGACTAAGGTCAGCTAACTCGGTACAGACTGAGGGATTGAACCTAGGGTTTTCTTTTCTTAATTTTCCTTCTTGAATGATACCGTTTTGGACATTTAATGCATCAGCAGCAACTAACATAAACAAACCCAAAGTTTTAGAACAATAGCCAGATGTTGTCCTATTGCTGTCTGTGCATCTACACATTCTAATATAAACAGTTCTTTCAAAAGAATGCCTTGATTTCTCTCACATATGCAGATAACCGGGGTGCAGCAGCCAAATGAGGAATTTCCCACTGATCAGAGTTCACTCATGTGACATTGAAAGTTATGTTAAAACTTAAATATTAGAAGGCATATCTTGATAAACCTTATTAAAATATAGACCAAATGCTTAGTCCTGCAAAAATTTAACCCGAATGATCACATCAAGCTCCACTAGATGCTGTTTACACTTTGGAATCATTTGCCGATGCTGCCTATATATAGGGCTGTCACCAAGTCCCAAGTTCCAAATAAGGCAGGGAGTAGGATAGGGGAAGGCAGGGAGTGGAAGTATCGCTTCAATTCTTGAATTTGCTTTGCTGCTGATAGAAATTAATTGGAAAGCTTAATACTCTTATTCCTTGCTTTTTCTTCTCATTTATTCACATTAAATTGCACCTGTCCCCTGTCTGCTCATTCAGCTATATCTTCCTGAAGACTTTTACAGTCCTCCTTACCGTTTGAAGAACTTCCAATTGTTCTGTCATCAGCAAATGTTGAAATCATGATCCCTATAATTACGTCCAAAAATCATCTTTATATACCGAGAACAAAAGTGGACCCAACACTGACCCCTGGATACCCCACTTCCAGCCCTTCTCCAGTCTGAGCAATACCCATTTACTCAAACTCTTTGTTTTCTATCCACCAACCAACTTTCTATCCATGTTGCTACATTTCTTTTTATATCATATGCCTGAATTTTTCTAACAAGCTTCTTGTAACAACAACAACAACAATGTGCATTTATATAGTGCCTTTAATGTAGTAAAACGTCCCAAGGCGCTTCACTCCAGTGCAGTACTGAGGGAGTGCAAGTTAGGATTTGGGCAGCAGAGTTTTGGATGAGCTCAAGTTTATGGAGGGTGGAAGATGGGAGGCCAGCCAGGAGAACATTGGAATAGTCAAGTCTAGAGGTAACAAAGACGTGGATGAGGGTTTCAGCAGCAGATGAGCTGAGGCAGGGGCAAAGACGGACGATGTTACGAAGTTGGAAGTAGGGGGTCTTGGTGATGGAGCAGGTATGTGGTTGGAAACTCATCTCAGGGTCAAATAGGACGCCAAGATTTTGAACGGTCTGGTTCAGCCTCAGACAGTAGCCAGGGTGGGATGGAGTCAGTAGTGAGGGAACGGAGTTTGTGGCGAGGACCAAAGACAATGGCTTTGGTCGTCCCAATATTTAGTTGGATGAAATTTCTGCTTGTCGGACAAGCGGTGTGAAACATCAGAGACAGTGGAGGGGTCGAGAGAGGTGATGGTGAGGTAGAGCTGGGTGTCATTAGCTGTACATTCTACATCAACTGGATTCCCTTTATCTTTCCCATCACCACTTCTTTAAAAAACTCTATTAAATTTGATCTGCCTTTAAGAAATCCATGCTGGCTGTCCTTGATTAACCAGTGTATTTCCAAATGTTTACTAATTTTATCTCGAATTATGGATTCTAAGAGTTTGCCCATAATTGATGTTAGACTAACTGGTCTGTAGTTACGTGGTTTATCCATCTCTTCCCTTCTTGAACAAAGATGTTGTATTGACTACTCTCCAGGCCTATGGAATAATTTGCATATTTAAGGATGACTTAAAAAAAACTGTGGCCAGAGCTTCTGCTATCTCCTCTCTGACTTCTTTCAACTGTATAGGGTACATGTCATCAGAACCCAGGACTTATCCACGTTCGACCTGCTAATCTTTTTCAGAACCAATTGCTTTTCTCCAGTTTTCTCTATCCATTGTTTCCATATTCATGTCTAGTGCACCTATGTCCTCACCTTCACTATCATATGTAAAAACCAATGCAAAGTAGATATTTAATTCCCTAATCTCTGATTGCTTCTTGTGCCATACGTTGGACAGGTTATAAGGAGAGGAAGATTAGAAAGGTCAACACGTGGCTGTGGGGTTGGTGCTGGAGAGATGGGATCACATTCTTGGGGCATTGGAACGAGTTTTTCAATCCAATGCCTGCACTCCTTATACTTCCTCTGCAAGACCTCAAACGTACTTTTATCGATGTCATTGGTTCCAATATGGACCACAACTATTGGCTGTTCACCCTTTCTAGAAGTTTTCCACCTGTTCCATGATGTCCTTCAACCTACTATTCTGGGCTCTGCGGAGCTCATGACTGCAAAAAGGACTATCTACACCCCTGATTATGAAAACACCCACTACTACCATTCTCCTATTCTTATAGTCTACCTGCCCCTCACCCCCCCCCCCTCCCACCACCGGGAAGTGGTGCCACAATGTTGCTTAGATGATCCTCCTCTGAGCCAACCAAAATGGCCGGTAATCGTCGGGAAGCAGCTGCCCAGCTGTTAAAATTGTACGGCAGGAGGCTGTCGCCGGGGACTCAGGGGTAGTTTCCCCGGCACAAGGTAAATGAGGAGGGGAATCCCAGTCGGGGGAGGGGGTAGGAAGCCGGGGACAGGGGAGGCCAAGGTGTCTTTGTGGCACTCGGAGGAGCACTGCTCCTCCTAGCCCTCAAGGAAACTTAGAAAAAAACCTAAAACTTACTTTGCTGGGCCTCGTCTGTCCCTGGTTCCTGTTCCCGGCAGATTTTGTCTGGCAGAGAAGTCACCACTGCTTCCCCGCTCAGGCCTCAGGTTAAAATAGCAGATGAGACCCCGATGACATCATCAGAGCTTAATCTGCATATTTAAAGAGAACCCCACTGTCTTGGGGCTGGTGTCTTTGCCGCCTGCAATTTAAAATTGCAGTCGGCCAGATCAGGGCAAGAATTGAATAGTTAAGTTCCCCATTCCATTTTAGTGCCTCCCTGTCTGGTTTCCGCCAGGCTGGGAGAGTTAAAATCCAACCCTGTCTCTTAGCTGACCGCATCTTGGAGCGTACAATCCAAAAAAAACCTCATTCTATCTGATGCTGCGAAATGTGGCTACTTACTGCTCGAGCATAGAGATCCTCTGCTTCAGAGACTCCATTTTCCAACACTTAGTGCAAGTGTGCTACCTCTGGATACAAGGGGATCCAACATGGCGCACATAACGCACTCCGCACACATCACAAAGGTTCCCTGCTCTGCCATCCCCGGGTCTAACTTCTTTATATACAACCGATTAAAAGGAGAACATGCCAATTTAAAAATAAATGTATTTCATATATATTGGCAATGATTCATATAGGCACTAAAACTAAACCAAAAAGCTAACCCAAAATAATTATGACTAATACTTTCCAATTTTAGGTTTCAATCTTTTTTACAGTGGATTTAACTGAAATTGCATCATAAAAATACAATGTTGTAAATTAAATTTACTGTAATGCTTAATTTGCAAAATCATCTTTCAGTTCCAAATATAGTTCTTTTTTTCCAATTTTCTCTCCTCTTTTGAAGGTCCTGACTCATGCTGAGGTGCAATTTCACAAGAACCTCTGACCTCTGTTACCTCACCCAATCAACCTTTCATCACCTGTGAGCCTAGTCAGTGAGCGTTGACAGACTATTCAACTGCGAGTGGAATCACAGCCGAGCCTGATCCTATTCTCACCTAACGTCCACACATATGCACTTTCCCTGGATACAAGCAGGCACACTAGCTAAATATTTCTCCTCCTTAGCTCAGGAGTGCTGAGGTCAGGACCTTTTGGTCTGCATAGCTCAATTCCACATCGGGTATTGCACTTACCAACTGAGATACTACATTGCTGATACTACTGAGCGAACTGAGTTACTAAAGTAAAAATCGGACCTGAAAATGTATACCTTACACGAAAAGTGTATGAATGGGTTCTGTTAGTACTTCACCAATATAACTACAGTCACCACACTCCAAAAGTAATTCTTTGTATGAAGTGATATGAGATGTGTCAACATGATAAGGAGCAGTATAAATGCAAGTATTATTAATATTTAATATATAATTATTTTCAGCTGACTGTATGAAGAAATTTATGTCACTGAACAGAATGCATCCTAATTATAAATCCTGAAATCTGAAAATAGAAATCTGGGCACTACAATTGGCTTCAGGGTCTCCTGGCAGAATTACATTGAATTGCATCGAAACTACAGCACAGAAACAGGCCATTCGGCCCAACTGGTCTATGCCAGCATTTATGCTCCACACGAGCCTCTTCCCTCCCTACTTCATCTAACCCTATCAGGATACCCTTCCATTCCTTTCTCCCTCAAGTGCTTATCTAGCTTCCTCTTAAATGAAACAATGTTATTCGCCTCAGCTACTCCTTGTAGTAGCACGTTCCACATTCCTATCATTCTTTGGGTAAACAAGTTTCTCCTGAATTCCCTATTAGACTTATTAGCGACAATTTTATATTTATGGACTCTACTTTTGACTCTCCTACAAATGGAAACATTTTCTCTATGTCCACCCTATTAAACCCTTTCATTATCTTAAAGACCTCTATCAGGTCACCCCTCAGCCTTCTCTTTTCTAGAGAAAAGAGCCCCAGCCTGTTCAGCTTTTCCTGATAAGGATATCCTCTTAATTCGGGTATCATCCTTGTGAATCTTTTTTGCACCCTCTCCAATGCCTCTATATCCCATAAGAGAGGGGAAATTGACTAAGTTTCCCCAAACCTGATCATTATCCTCCGACCCCTTCTAGAAAAGAATTTATGGGCTCAATATTAGGAGGAAGGCGGGTTGGGCAGTGGGGGGCCGACTGGGTGCGTGGGTAACGTGCCCAGTGAATTCGGGGTGCTCTGCACGCGATCGCAGCCTAATTGAAGCCACTTACCTTGACTTCCGGGTTTCGCGCTGGAAAGCTGCACAGCGGGCGGACTGCACAGCCGCATCATAGACTGTCAGCTGGAGGAGCCCTATTTAAACGGGCAGTCCTCCACTGACTGATGCTGCAGAAAGGAGCCAAAATTACAGCATAGAGCAGCCCAGGCAGAAGGCTGCTGCCAGGTTTAATGAAGCCTCACTCCAGGTCCTACTGGATGGGGTGAGGAGGAGGGGGAGGACAGAGATCTTCTCCCCGGCGGACGGGAGAAGGTGGCCTGCCTCTGCCACCATGAAGGCCTGGCTCGAGGTGGCAGAGGAGGTCACCAGCGCCACCAACATATCACGCACCTGCATACAGTGCAGGAGGCTCTCAATGACTTAAGTAGGTCAGCCGAAGTGAGTACACTTACTCATTCCCCTACACTCCGTCTGCCACATCACCGCCCCCACCCCACATCTCCTTCTGCACTGCCAACACTACTCTATCACATTACTCCTCACACCCACTCAAAGCTCATCCTCATCTTACCTGCACTTACTCACCTCACCAGTACTCATCCCACCACTACCACTCAACCCAATCCTCATACAATCTCATGGCTCTGTCTCATACTCACCCTCTCATGCATCTCTTTCATGGTCAGCCTCACCCAACCTGCCACTACCTGTGCTGCAGCCACAGGGCATGCATCACATACGTGTAGTAGGAAGCGTAAGGCAAACATGTTGTGAGCATGAAGGGGATGCACAAGGGTGTTTGAGGGTTTGTCATGGTTTTTACTTATATTTGATTTCTGATCAACTCACATTACATATATTGTTACCACTACTGCCACGTCTTTGCAAATCTTGTCTGGTTTGTGCAATAATGCCCTTTCCTGAGGATCACCATGAAGACCCACAACTGATGCCACCCATTGTGTCACTGCAGAGTGGGTGCAAGTGTATTTGCAGGGCTCTTTTGTCCAGACGACTGAGAGACGTCGGCGATGTCCCCGGTGGCACCCTGGAAGGTTCCGGAGGAGAAGTTGTTGAGGGCAGTGGTGACTTTGACAGGGACAGGTAAGAAGATGGTGCTCGGGCCAGCCGAGAGCAGCTCAGCATGAAGGAGGCTGCAGATGTCCACGACTACATGTCGAGTGACTCTGAGCCTCCGTGTGCACTGCTGCTTAGAGAGGTCCAGGAAGCTGAGCCTCGGTCTGTAGACCCTGTGGTGAGGGTAGTGCCTTCTGCGACGTATCTCTCTTTGCGGTTGCCCTCCCTCCTGCTGTGCAGGTTGGTGTGTCACAGCACTGTGTTGTGGAGCTCCACGTGTCAGAGGTGGACGGTGTGGCCGGCGAGGCTGGTGATGCTGTTCATCCTCCGAGGAGCTCATGACTGCAGCTATGGCGGCCCCCATCCGCAAGATAGGTAAATGTGTCTGCACACTGGGGTTGAGGTTCCAAGTTGGTGAATTTTATTGTTAGGAGGAGGGTGGTGGAGGCCAAACTTTGTCCAAAGTGATAGAGTGGCCTTCTGCAATGAGTGAGGGTCTCCCTCCCCCCCACCTGTCAAATGGACCTTTGCAGCTGCTACAGGCTGGTGGCTGCAACACGTCCATTTCAACTGGGAGTGTTTCCCCCAGTACGGGAAACAGTCTTACTGGAGTTGAAAATCCCACCCCTCCTAAAATATCCTACAAATCAGGTCTGCTAACAACCTGAACTATCATATTAATTGCCTTAAGTGGGATCCTGCTGGCTTTAATTGCCGGCGGGAGTCCCGTATGCGGGGGCTGCGCGCGCATCTAAGCACGTCACCGGGGAACCCGGAAGTGGGCGGGTTGGAGCCGGGCTCCTGACCCGCCCCTGGAATCCCCGATTTTCGGAGCCCCCCCCACCACGAACCCGCCGGCTTGGACATCCAAAAATCGAGCCCTACGTGTGTTTTAGGATCAGGCTTGTATGTGATATGCTCCAGGATCACATTTAAAGGATAATCCTGGGCCAAGGTACTGGAGGGTGAACCAGTGACCTGTGGAACCAGACCCCACCATGAGCCAGCATCTTCAGAACAGGAAAGGACAAAACTGAAAAATAAAGTGAAATCTATAAATAGAAGGCCTGATTCTAACTTTTCAATAAAATCACTAACTTTTGAGCCTCTGTTGATAATGAAGTGATCTTTTAGTTTTTGTTTAAAGTATACAGAATGACTAAATCTTTTGTTTCTTTCACTTATTGTTAAAGAAGCTTCTCACTGTACCAGAGTTGTGATACGGTTTTTCTGAAGGAGCTGGGCATCACCTTGTCTTCTGGAACCACCACAGCAATATTAGTCAACGAATGGCTGGACTGAGAATTATTGATTGAAGTGCTCATGGCAACAGGTTCAGTATCAGAATTTCATCCATAACATTTTCTTTTATTGAAGCCATGGCAACTTGCCTCTGTTCAATCAGTTGGGCCTTATCAAGGTGGCCGGATGCCAAATTCAAATAATAAACCATTAACGGCTACACTGTTAGCATTCACACAATGTTTGAGGCTCTTTTCTGTATAAACATGTAAATCAGGGTCACTTGGAACAGAAGAGAATCAAACGAAAACAAACCTTGACATATTTGTGGAGCCAGTTGACACCTGGCGCAAGCCTTATCTGTTGGTATTTCTCCGAACTGCTTAACACAGCTGGTTACCCTCCTTGTACTGATACTGTACTGTTTTTGATGTAGCTTCTTTGTGTAACCTTTTGAACCCTTCAGTAGCATTTTAGAGTGAGCAGTTTATTGGTATAGTGATAAGCTGGTTCACTCATTCCTTAGCACTCACAGCTCATCTGTATCATTAGAGAACCAGGAGCTGTTATTTACCACAATCCCCTCCTCAAGGCACTGGATGTTACTGGAAATCTGTTCCATGGGCATCAGCAGTCTTCTTGTATCTCACCCAAGTAACAATCCTTCATGTATGAACCTGCATGGTAAGTGTCAACAAGCTATTTTACCAAGGAGCACATCATAGCTGAGCCTGATCCTGCCCTTGACCGACGAGAGCATATCATTCTTAAAGGTTCCTGACTGTTGTGGAAAGCAATTTTCTCCTTGGCCACTGTGACAAATTCAAATGCAACAAGGCAAAATCATGACAGAAAAAACATTTAAATTAGGCTCTGTGTATGAACTTGAATGTGTGAAATGCTTGAACAAAGTATAATTTACTTATACCATTATATGTGGAATGGTGCATTACTTGGCCATTATACAAGATTTAATGTAAAATGGGTATATTAAACTGAAGCCCTTTGTCCCTGTCTTGGAGGTTAATAAAGATCATAACGCATTCATTGCCCTATGAAGAGGGATAACGTTAAGGATTTGGACCAAGTTCTCCCACAGCTCTTTCTATGACAGCCCTGTTCCCTGTCGCACACCTGTAAAGGAAGTGGGGCATCTCCTTGGGATACCATGTGGTCAGTGATCTGTTCCCTAGAAATCGCTATCGGGTTGTAGAAGGACGTTCGTTTCATCAATTTTTCAGCTCAGCTTCTCAGTGAGGCTCTTGTATAATTTTCAGTGGGATAGCCTTTCCAAATTCTAGTGGATCCTTAAAAGTTTCTTTAAAAAATGCATAGTTCCTCAGCACTTAGTGAAAATTCAACAAATCCTGACTCTTATTACCATCTAAAAGATTTTGCCGGAAAGGGCACATAAGGATTTCAAGTGAGGACAGATCCAGTTCAGCTGGCATGCCCCAATTTTGGAATAGCCTGTTGACGTTCACTGTTTCAGCTCATACATGAAGAATGGCCATTTGAGTGAGATACCAGAGGGCAGTTAGTACCGAAGAGTCAATGGGGGTGAGGTTCGACAGGTGGTAATCGGCAGCCTGTTTTATACCCGGCCCGATTTTCTTTTCCATGGAAAAGAAAATGCCTTCAATAGAGTTGGATAGAAACATTAAAAAAACGTGTTTTACATCGGTAATTTTCTCCTTTACCCCCTATTCTGAAAACACTAACTGCTTGCCTTCCTGGCAAAAATTAACTCACTCTGCAAGGACCCAGAATTGAACCTGGCACTTTCTATTGACTAACAGTTAGCTTTTGGAAGAGACCTTTAATTTACATTTGAACCTTAGTTTTGCATCTGTGATTGTTGAAAAAGTTTATTGTGGTGAGAATTCAATGTTGAATGAAATTCTACTCTATTTCTGTAAACCCTTTAAATCATTTGATATATGTGTTGCTTATTGTGTCACCGATTGCTGAATCAGCGAATGAAATTTGTCTTATAGCAATGGCCAGGAATTTCCTTGGTTTTCGCCAGACTTCTGGCTATGTCACGGCAGCAGAACGGGAGCAGCTCCAAGGAAATTCCCAGCCAATCATTTTCAAGAATATTTTCAAAATCTTTAAATCCCATGAGATATTTGGGCTGATTGGATGGTGGAATCTGATTCAATAATAGTTTTCAAAAGGGAATTGGATAAATACATGAAGGGGAAGAAAATGCAGGGCTATGGGGAAAGGGCAGGGGAGTGGAGCTAATTGGATAGCTCTTTCAAAGGCCGAATGGCCTCCTTCTGTGTTGATTCTATGATTTCATGATCAGATTCTCCCAGATAGTAGGGGTGCTCACAGGGAGTGCAGGTAGGGAAACCACTGGCCTGTGTGCTTCCTGCGAGCAATATTTTTTCCTGGGAGTGCCCGATCACACAATCAGCCCTATTTGGCAGCTGTGCCTTCAGCCGTCTAGGACTTAAGTTCCGGAATTCCCTCCCTAAACCTCTCCACCTCTCTCTCCTCTTTTAAGATCCTCTTTAAAACCTACCTCTTTGACCAAGCTTTTGGTCACCTGTCCTAATAATTTTTGTCTGATTACGCTCCTGTGAAGCATCTTGGGATGTTTTACTACGTTAAAGATGCTATATAAATGCAAGTTTGTTGATGTGCTTTAAAAAGTATAAGCTTCATATAACCTTAGTTACAAATTGCCAGACATAGGTTTTGTTTGTCACAAAAATGAAATTCGTTATTTTTATATTTGTTCCAAGGACCATTTGTTTCTCCTCTGAATATTATGTTACAAAGAGCCTGTTTTTAAAATTTCCCCATTTTGCAGCATTTTGGTCTATTTTGTTGCTGTTTGTTTTTTTTTGGTATTTTCACCCCTTTGAATCCTCATGGTATTCAGGGCCAAAATACAACCCAAGGTCATAGCTCTGCCGATTTCCACCCTCCTTTTCCATTAGGCAGACAATAATGGTCAACTATTGGAAGAACACTTAAATTTACATTGGAACCTTAGTTTTGCATCTGCGAGGCCTGATGACATGGCCATGGTTCATGACTTGAAATATGAGAGAAGCTTAAGCTTAAATGTCAGGGGAGATGATAAAGAAGGGTGGATTTGAATGCAGCTCTCGGTCTGTGGTGATACGCACTAAAGAATCTGTCTTTCTGCACAATTTTGTGTCAATTGTACATACACTTTGGACGGTTTGCTAAGGCCTGCAAAATTGTGACTAGCAAACAATCGCTGGAGCTCCCTGTTGGCTCAGTTGTAAATATGCTGCCTAATGTAGCACTGAGCCGTATAGACCAGGATGGTATCAGCTTTCACTCTGGTCAGCTGATCTCAGTAGGAATGCTGACTAGCTGTGCTACAATTGACCTCAATGGCCCAAGGCAGAGGAGGGGAAAATTCAGCCAGAGTTACTACTCCTGATCGCTATCCAATGCCTTCTGTTGGAAAGTGCAAATATTTAGCTGTACGGTAGGACAGGGAAACTCACTGTCTGTGCTCACACAAGACCACTAAAGCATGGTAATGAAGGGCCGCTGGAGTCTGTAGGAGAGGGGACAAGAAGTGGGGGGAAAAGAAAGGGAAACATTAAGAAAAGATGAGAAACTTAAGAAGAGTAAGTGTACAGCCTTTGTACACTTAGCGAAATGCAAATCACTACAGATAAATACTTGCTGGTGATTGATTGGGTACAGATTACTGCCCAATAAATATTGAATGGATTAGCGTGGCTGAAAGTTAAAGATTTCCAAGTGAATAATGCAATCCAGATCACACTAATCTTCACAATATGCTCTGCTTATAACACAAGCATGTTTAATTTCAACTCCATTTTTAAAATATTTCTCTGACGGTGCTGTCTCGAGCTCTGGTTCCGCTGGTGCCACCCACCCTGCAGCACCTTACCATGTAGCTATACTACAGATGTGAGCCTTGATATTAGGACTCAGATTTTCCTCTTCCTGCCCCAGAAGGGCTGGGACAGGACTTCCGCATGCCATCACAACCCTGACATGACCCCTGCCCATTTTCATGGGTCAGAGGTCATCATACATGCAAGACAGGATCCTGGAAGAATCCCCACCGGCGAGCAGGAGACTATCGCTGCCAACAAGCGAAATTCCAGCGGAACCAGCACTGCAGCACCTGAAGATGCAGAGGCCGCGTAATGGGGGCATAGGTCCCTGCAAATTGGAGGGACTGGGCTAAAGCCTAACAAAGGTAAGGGTTCGTGGCCTAATTGGAATGAGCAGTGCCCACTATGGCACCCTCTTCCCCCAAAAGGGGCAACAGAAAGCCTTTTGGCACTGCCCCAGGGATTATCACCAGCCCCCGGAGATCCCTGGGGGCGAAGCGGTGGTACAGGCAGAAGGCAAGAAAAGGGGGCAGCTTGCTGTAATTCACACAGAGTGGACAGGAAAAGAGCACCTGGTGACCATACTAGTAGGAGCAAGGGCGAGGAAATTCAAGGTTGGGGTGGGGAAGCAGGAGTAAGAAAAAGAAAGGAAGAACTTGCACTTTTCACGGCCTCAGGACATCCTGAAGCACTTTACAGCCAATGAAGTACTTTTGAAGTGTAGTCACTGTTATAATGTAAGAAATGCTGCAGCCAATTTGCACACAACAAACAGCAATGAAATAAGTGACCATATCATTTGTTTTTAGGTGTTGTTGAGGGACAAATATTGGTCAGGACACTGGGAGAACTCCCTTGCTCGTCTTTGAATAGTGCCGAGGAGTCTTTTACATCCACCTGAAAGGGCAGACGGGACCTAGGTTTTTCGTCTCATCGGAGAAAGGCACCTCTGACAGTGCAGCATTCCCTCAGTACTGCACTGAAGTGCCAGCCTAAATTATGTGCTCAAGTCTTTGGAGTGAGACTTGAACCCACAACCTTCTGACTCAGAGGCGAGAGTGCTACCACAGAGCCTAGGCTGAGTAGGACTCACCATCCCATCTTCCCACTATTCCTGCTGTTATCCCGACCAATTTGGGGCTGGATAGTGAAGTAAAATCCATCTACTAAGCCACAGGGGGCATGGGTATCAGATCTGGGTCATAAAATATTTATGGGTTACTGTTAACGAGTGGGAGCCCTGGTGCACTTTTCCCATCTATGGAACCTGGAGACAGTATAGCTAATTGCAGTGCACTATCTCACCACAGGCCAGCTAGTACAGCCAAAAGCCATCCTCATTTGTAAGTAATACAACACAATAATCCATTTAGCTCCATGGTCTGTTCTTCTCCAAGAACCTCTTGATGTTGAGAGGACCTATAATAAAGAGAAAAGGGAGAAGAGTTAGGATGGGAAAGAGTAGCTCTACATGATCAGGTGACAGTCTTGAAGGTTGAAGTTGCTACATCTGTGCTGAATTGAATGAAGGGATACATGTTGGCACTGACTCTATCAGTCACCTTTCTCCAGGATGCTCCTGCAGCTGCTGGGGAAGAGTACCTCCCTCCTGGCCCTCATTTCCTCCAATAGGACCTCAAGGGAGAGATCAGAAAAGTGTGGGCAGCCCTTTGACTCATTTTTGCTGCCATAATCTTTTTCAACAAAGATGAAAGCAAGAGATACAACCTCACTTTAAGAGGTGCATCCCCGCTTTAAATACAGTCGGGAAATGTGCGAAAAATTTCATGGGCCGTGTGAGCGAGCTGCCCGATTCTGCAGGCGATCAGGAGGGCAGCCCATCCATCAAAAGTTAAAATGCCTGGGCCTCATGCCAACAACATAAGAACATAAGAAATAGGAGCAGGAGTAGGCCATACGGCCCCTTGAGCCTGCTCCGCCATTCAATCAGATCATGGCTGATCTTCAACCTCAACACCACTTTACCACCTGATCCCCATATCTCTCGATTACCCTAGAGTCCAAAAATCTATCAATTTCAGCCTTGAGTATACTCATGACTCAGCATCCACAGCCCTCTGAGGTAGAGAATTCCAAAGATTCACAACCCTCTGAGGGAAGAAATTCCTCCTCATCTCAGTCTTAAATGGGCCGACCCCTTATTCTGTGACTATGCCCCCTAGTTCTAGACTCTCCAGCTAGGAGAAACAACCTCTCGGCTTCTACCTTGTCAAGCCCCCTCAGAATCTTATATGTTTCAATGAGATCCCCTCTCATTCTTCTAAACTCCAGAGATTATAGGCCCATTCTACTCAACCTCTCCTCTCACCCCAGGAATTAATCTAGTGAACCTTTGTTGCACCGCCTCTAAGGCAAGTATATCCTTTCTTAGATAAGGAGACCAAAACGCATGGAGCTTCCTGTTTGCCCTGTCTGACTTCCGGCCCCTGTTAAAATCGATCCTACTTAGTCAATCATAGAAACCTCAGGATACCTGGTGTAAGAAATGGGAAAGAAATGTCACATTGGCATATTCATGGTACTCTTCTAAGGCTGGAGCTGTGCACATTGTTGGAGCACTGTAGACGGACCTTTTACTCTGCACCCAACCTTTACCTTTCTTGACTTGGAAATACCTGATGCTGACACTGGGTGCCAGGGATGAAAAAGCATTCCATTTTGTAATGTTATCATCTCTGAACTTCATTATCACAAAATTTACTCCAAAAGTTTATTAAAAACTAAGTTATGATGATTTGAAAATACTAGTGCATTATGCTAACTAGAGATCTCTATCGATCTCTGGATTTGTCTCCAGTTTTCTTCTTTCCTGTGTGTTTTTCAAGGGCACTTTAAATATTGAACAAAACACTTACCCTCCCACACAAATATGTACACAGACAAACCCACTCAGGCACTTTGCCTGAAGAGTTTTGGAAAGTCCCTAATACTTTCCTACTGAACAGAAAATGTCCTTCAACAGCCCTGATCCCACCATCACTGAATCTGCAGCAGGCAGCCAGCGTCCTGTAATGAATCAGTTAACCATTTGAGCACTGGATTTTTCAGAACTTTGCAGCACACTCTTGCACCTCGTGATGTCTCAGCTCAAAGTGATAGATTCTTGGGAAAGAATTGTAGGCGTGTAACCTCATCCAGAGGTTCAGATAGTATCAACTGTGATAGCAAAACTCAAACTGGTCTATTCACATTATCTCTAACCACAAAAACTGGGTTACAGCACTCTCTTTGTGACTCTCTTCATAAGGCTAGTTAACATATTAGAATATGTGATACAGCACATATTAACACAATAAGGGGAATGTGGGAGGCCCCACTCCCTTGTAAGACCTAAACATGAGTCAGAGATAGCCCAAATACACAAAAGGTCCAAATTCTGTGACCCATATTCCATCTTGCGAGGTTCCATGATGAGAGAAGAGCCTCACCAAATGCACGTATCATCCTGAAAGTACTTTGGACAATCCAGCTTCTTCCTATGTGACCCCAAAACAAACCATTATGAACAGAAAGTGGTCCGTGATATAATCCCCAGCAAAGTATTCTAAAACAACAACAACAATTTGCATTTATACAGTATAGTATAGTCCCCGTACAGCATTATCAAGGGGGTGTACTCTACAGCATATTCCTCTGCACAGCATTATAAAGAGAGTGTACTACATAATATAATCTCCAGTACACTATTATCAGGAGTGCATATTCCAAACTATAATTATCAATACAGCTTTACAAAGGGATTGATCTCCATAAAAGAATCCTCTGTACAGTATTATTAAAAAAATGTACTCCATAATATGATCCATTAAAAAGGCTGTGTACTTCATAATATAATCCCAGGACCGTATTATAAAGGGTGCATTACCAACAATGACAACAACTTCCATTCATATAGTGCCTTTACGTAGAAAAATGTCCTAAGGTGCTTCACAGAGGCGTAACCAGACAAAAATGGATGGTGAGCCAAGGAAGGATGACCAAAAGCTTGGCCAAAGAGATGGGTTTAAAGGAGGGTCTTAAAGGAGGAGAGACGGAGGGGATTAGGGAGGGAATTCCAGAGTGTGCAGCCTAGATGGCTGAAGGCACAGCTGCTAATGGTGTGGCAAAGTTGAGTGGGGGTTCACAACAGGCCAGAATCGGAGGAATGGAAAGTTCTGGCAGAGGTTGCAGGGCTGGAGGAGGCTACTGAGATAGAAAAGGGCAAGACCATGAAAGGATTTAAACACAAGGATGAGAATTTTAAATTGGAGGCATTGCGGTTAGCATGGACAGAGAGATACAGGACTTTGTGCGGGATAACATATGGGCAACAAAGTTTTTGATGAGTTGAAGTTGACAGAGTGTGTAAGTTTGTAGGCCAACTAGGACAATGATAGAATAGTTGAGTCTAGAGGTGATAAAGGCAGCAGATGGGCTGAGGCAGACACAGAGGTGGGCCATGTTATGGAGGTAGAAGCAGGGGCGATGATCAGGATATTTTTCAATGTAAGAGTAGATGCAAGCGAAGACACTCTCACTGAGCTGGGCAAAAGAAAAGAGGCATTAGGAGGAGGATGGTGTGGTCAATTGTTTCAAAAGCTGCTGAGAGTTTGAGGAGGACGAGGAGGAAAAGTGCACCACAGTCTCAGTGACAGAGGATGTCATTTGTGATTTCGATTAGGGCTATGTCAGAGCCGTGGCAGGAGTGGAAACCTTATTGGAGAGACTGAAACATGGGGCTCAATTTTGAAACAGAAGTCCGGGGACGGGGGCGGCAAAGAAAATCGGGATCTTCTGGAGCAGGCAGGAATCCCGGCTCCAACACGCTGAAAAACGAGCACGACCCAGAGTCATTTGGGTGCGTGTGCCGTTCCCGACGCCGGCAATTAAAGCTGGCGGGATGATATTTAAACCAACAATTCAAGTATTAAAGTGCTTGAAATGTGCATAAATGTAATTAATTATGCTGGCAAGCGATTTCAACGTGGCCTCAGCGTGTTTCCTGTGCTGTGTGAAACACGCCATGGTGAACGAGTCGTGTTTCAGCCAGCAGCCACTAGGACATTTAAATGCCTGTTTGACAGATGGGGATAAAAGGTGAGTTATTGCAGCAGGGCACTCAGTTCTCTCAGACAAACCTTTGGCTGGGAGATCTTTGCGTTTAGACTGAAAATTCTCGGTTCAACTCAATTGTTCTGTTTACACATATTTACCAACCTTTCGGACCCCCTCAAACTGACACCATCAGGATGGGGGGTGTGATGGCGCACAGTTGGTACCTGTGCCACCATTCCATTAATGCAGAAGTTAGGCTCCTCCATCCTCTGCGTTATTGTGGAGAGTGTGCGTGGCACCAGTTCCAGTACCTCTCAAATGTGCTGCTGTCCCTCAATTATTCTCCTTTTAAAGGAAGGGCCCCCGGGTTCAGCCTCTGCATCCAGCTGAGTGGAGCCTGGAGAGGAGTGCTCCCACCAAAGCGGACTCTCCACAGCTGCCCCTGCCACCAGTGTCTGCTTGTGCTCACTTTTGTGCGGTCCTCACCAGGTGCCAACCCAACTAACTAACTACTAGGACCCACCAAGGTGTGAGTATTTGCGCTGGTGGATGGTTCGCTAAGATGTGACGGTGCGCCCTCAGAGGTCTGGAGCTCCTCTGAGGAATCACCCTCTGCCGTGTCCGCATCGCTGAAGGGCCTGTAAGAGAACAGAAAGCAATATCAAGCATCATCATAGATGTGTCATGTTGCGATGAGCATACTGAGGTGTTCAACATGCCAAGTATTGTTAACAGGAATTCATGTTGTGTGTGATGAATGTTAAAGTTGTGTCACCAGACATTTGTGAGGTGCCAGTCTCAGTATCCCCGACGGACAGGCACTCGAGGGCTCAGCTAATCTCCAGGGCCTTCTACTCTGCGTTTGTGAAGACCACTATTTGTTATGCCCCCGCCCCCCCCCCCCCCCACTCCAGTCCTCTCCCTCTCCCGTGCTTTTTGCGCTCTCTTCTAGAAGGGGAGAAAGTACAGACATGTGAGTGAGTGATGGTGAAGTGGCCAACTGATGAATGTATTGCTTTGGGTGAGGCTGACTGTGAGAGAAGTGCATCAGAGGGTGAGAATTTTACAGAGCCATGACATTGGATGAGGATTGGGTTGAGTGGCAGTGGTGGGGTCACAAATGGGGTGATGAGGAAGTGCTCAGGAAGTGCAGGTAAATTGAGGATGAGCCTTAAGTGGGTGTGAGGAGTGATGTGATGGAGTAGTCTTTGTAGTCCAGAATGAGTTGGGGGGGTGGGGTTGATGTGCACCACGGAATGCAGGAGAATCAATAAGTGTACTCACTTTTTCTGACCTAGTTAGGTCATTGAAACACTTCCTGCACTGGACCCAAGTGCGGGATATGTTGCTGATGCTGGTGACCTCCTCTGCCACCTTGAGCCAGGCCTTCTTGATGGCAGAGGCAGGGCACTTCCTTCTGTCGGTAGGGTAAAATAGTTCCCTCCTCCTCCTCACCCCAGCGAGTAGCAGCTGAAGTGAGGCATCGCTGAATCTTGGAGCAGCCTTGCTCCTGTGCTGCTCCATTGGGTCTCCTTGGTCTTTGCTCCAGCAAAATCCATTGGAGCAATGGCCCTTTAAATACAAATGCTGCAGCTGACAGCCTGTCATGCGGGTGTGTGGTCCACCCACTGCGCAGCTTTTGGACAGCAAACCCGGTAACAAGATTAACAGCCACCGATTAAGTCGCGATCACGTGGGGAAAGGTAAGTTTTTATTAGTTGGGTTTGCCACGCGCCCATTGACCCCCCCCCCTCCCCCGCCCCGCTGCCATCCTGCCGCCCTTTTAAAATTGAGCCCATAGAGTTGCGGGAAAGATGGGCACCGATTTGGCAGACAATAACATGTTCAAAGAGCTCCAGTATTCTCCACTGCTCCCATTTTTTCCAGCAATATTCTTTAACAGCCAGCATACTGTTTAAGACACTCCTGTTCCTCTGCCCTCAGACCCCTGAATAACTGATTAGTGCACATTCTGTAATTAAACCAGATTGAAAAGATAAATTAGAGCTGCGTGAAGTTTGAGTGGCTCAACATTGTGGTTGCCCTCGCTGTCAAGGCTCCTCTGTGTCCACAGGATTCACAAGTATCGTGAGCCAGTTCTGTTTAGTGATGCACACAGGGCTCCAGCAGCACCAATGTCACCCCATGTACTTTGCCGTTGCCTTTTGGTTGCCATCAGCAGCATAGTAACCAAGTAGATGTTTCCTGAGGAAAGGCTCTGAAAATCTTCTCCCTGCCCCTGGAAGCTCCTCAAGCAAAATTGCAGAATACCCATCTAACCTTAAACCCTACACAGTTCATCCTTGACCATCCAAAGCCCTGAGTTCTCATCCATCCAGAAGGAATGATAATCTAGCACAGGTCACACATCTCTGGTGTTCTTTGTGAAAATCTGAGGTGTTTGTTCTGGAGCCAAGCCAATCCATCAGAATTTGCCTTCAGCATGTGTGATCAGAATATCAAGTTACCGCTGTATTTGCAAAGATGCCGTGGTAGCCTTTAATAGTTGAAGCTGCATACCATGCATAATTTTAAACAAAAACTCCCTTTCAAGAGCCTGGAGGGGTTCAACCGATACCACAACTACTGTATATATCTGTAAGAATTTCTGTACTGGCATTTCAGTAAAAGGTATCACATAGCATGAAATATTTATTGATTCTGTTTCCATAGCAATGCCAGCTAAGTTATTTGAAGATGGCATCATCTAATTGTGGAGCACATCAGGTTAAGTAAATTTTAGATAACTATCCTGATTAATATACTTATTATTAAAGACCGATTCAGTTTAACAAACATGATCATTTCATGCTTGGGATCTGGGGCAGAATCCTCTTCATACCACAGTTATATTACAGCGATGCCTCTGATATCAATGAGAAGGGAAATGCTTGTCATCGGAGCTGCCACATTGTTCTGGCCTGGGATGTGCTGAGATTTCACGCAAATTGTTCACGTTGCTGGTTTCTACGGATCATCCACCCAGAATTGTAACGGTGCTAATCTTGTGCGTATGCAGCTGTTCCATTGTTACTGTCAACCTCCAAATCTGCTCGACAGGATGAATGGAGCAAATTTGAAATACAATCAACTGAATTATCATATCGATATAAATGAAGTATCGGATAAAGGATGAAAGCTGGCTTTCTGACCTCCTAAAAGCTCAGGAGGCATTTTAAAGCATATATGAATAAGTGGTTCTCTATTCCCTTCTCGTTTGCTTTTTTCCTGGCTCGGTTAAAGGATTATGAGTCCTAACTGAATATGTTTCATCTCAATCCAGTTCCCTGGAACCTGATTCTGCATGTTAAAATCTGCCCTCAAAGAAAGGTCTATTTTATACAAATTCAGCAATCTCACTGTGGGAGGCTGTTATTATGGAGAGGATGGGATATGAAAATGTGTGACTTATTAAGGGCTGTTTTTATGAAGTTTGTAGGAGGAGACAGGATTGCTTCTAACCTTTATCATGACCTATCCTGGGTTTACCCAATTCTGTAACTTAGTGCATGGTACAAAATGCTTTTTTGCCCATCACTGACAGTGACCATAAGATGAATTGTGCCAATACAATTTTACATCATCCAGTTCCTTCCAGTGGCAATTTAATCCAAATACACCGTGTTGACTTATGAACTGAAATGCTTTACAACTGCAGCAAAGCCAATAATATCATCTCAGAGGCAGCATTGTGGAGGTAATTCTACCTTTTTTTAATTCATTCTTAGGATATGGATTTCTGGCAAGGCTGCCCATCTCTAGTTGCCCTGAGAAGGTGGAAATGGGCCCTCTCCTGTAGCAGTTTGATAAAACTGAGTGGCTTGCTAGGTCACTGCAGAGGGCAGTTAAGAGTCAACACATCAGTGCGGAACTGGAGTCATATATAGGGCAGACTGGATAAAGATTGCAGGTTTCCTTCTCTAAAGGGCATTAATGAACCAGTTGGGTTTTTACGACAATCCAATAGCTTCCTGGTCACTCTTGTACTGATACCAGCTTTTGAACTCACGTTGTATGAATTATTAGTTTAGGCCTCTGGATTACGTGTCCAGCACTGTTCTGTCCAAACCTTGTCTTAGGCACAGTCAGAACAAATGTGTGAATGATGCTTCAATTTAAATTATATTCGAGAACTACACAAGATATTTAAGTTTTACCTCAGAATTTTTGATGATCTTTTTCCCACAACTCCATCTCCACCATGTTTGTCCCACTAAGTGTGCGTGCATATAAAAACCTGAGCAATGGGTCAGCTGTGAAGTGGAGGAATTTAAACGGGGGTATCTGCATGCTGCTGTAGCGTTAAACTGGAGCTAATGTGGACAAAGTGGACGGTTAGCAGGTATGTAACACTGACACCTTTGGACTTCTGTCAATGATCCTTTGTGATCAGCCAACAGGAAGTGCACTTCTGTCAGACCAGAATGATCTGTTTAGAATGATCCTTCTCCATCAGATGACCAGAATGATCCTTCTCCATCAATCATATTGTTTCTTCTGTTGTCCAATATTATTTTGACAAGAATTAATTCATCAAATGCATAAGGAACAGGCAATTATTATACAACTGAAAAATACCATTATGAAAAATATTCTAACACATCTTGTGAAGCCTGAAACTTTCCAAAAAACTCTATAGGAACTTAATTTACATTTTGAAACAGTTTTGTTAAATCAAGCCAGATATCTCACTGATGTGAGGAAATGTAGCATGTTCATTATTTTGTATTATTACATAAAGACAAGTTGTATTGATTGATTGTGGTGAGTCCAACCATAGCAGCTGTTCTGCATGTTCAGCTTACTGTGAAATTAAGCAGCTTAACAAATGGTATCTGGCCTTGTGTCACCAAATGTTTGCATGATCCGCTTATGAAGAAATTGATGAAGTGCTCATGAGAAAGAAATGAATATCCAGTTCCAATCACAAGTGGATACTATTGTTATACCTCTGGGTTACTCTATCATACGTGTAGATATAGGGCAATGTGAGTCAACTCCCATACAAGTAAGGCACTCATACGACTTACAGGAGTGACTGACGCCACTGAACCCAACAAAGGTTTTCTGCAGCAGACCTGAATTTGTAACACCTGTCCACCCTCAGGCCTATGAGATCAGAGAAGTCAAGGATACAATTGTAGAGGACATGCATTTCATGAAAAATAAGCAACTGTAACAGGAAGAAAGAAACAAACAGAGCAGGGAAAAATAAATATCAGGCTCACAATTTCAGATATGAAGAACATGCTGTTTCCTTGCCTCAGACCTGATCTACTTGTAGATACGTTTGTTATGGTTTGGACTTCCTCCCTACACTTTTGTCTATTGCTCATGGCAAAAAGGTGATTTCTGTAAACAAACTGAACCTCTTATGAACTAAATCGTACGCTCTTATACTAGGGATAATGTGCCAAGCATTAACAATTAGCCCTTGGTATAATATTGAACACTGGAGATCATGTCCAATGCCTTCTATGATCTCCTGATTCTTTTGAAAGGTGGAAAATATCTTACTGTCAGAGCAATGTGTTGTTTAGCTGGCATTAAATTGCCCATACCTGCCGTCAGATAAAATGGCCCAGGAAACCAGGTATGCCCCACAATAATGTATTATGTTTCATAATAATTCACACTGACATGAGAGCTGTCAGTCATTTTGAGGAGTAGTCATTCGTAACAGCCTCTTGCCAGTCAATCATTCCAGAAGCATCATTGTCTCTCATCCCATTTTCATGCTACAATTTTTCTCTCCTATATTCCTTAGGTATGATTCCATGGACACCAGACAAGCTTTGTTACCTTGCCCAAGAGATTGTTCTTCATGTGTGAACCTACACAGTAAGATCCCATAAATAGATGAACAAAATAGTCTTTTGTAGACCTTCATGATGCAACGTTGTACATGGACGATGTGAATGTGCAGTGTTCAGTGATCTCTACATAGAGTTAAAGGCATAAGAGAATTCTCTGATATTTATTTCAGTCCAAAGGCCATAGAAAACAGAACTGTTAATCACTCATGATCAAAAGGTACAACAGTCTTCTTTCTTCTTTGGCAGTCCCTCAGGGTCGAGGATGACTTGCTTCCACTCTGGGAGGGTGGGTTCTGCGGTGGTTGAATAGTCCAATCCTAAAGCTGCAGGCTCTGCCACAGGTGGGGCAGGTAGTGTTTAATAAGGCGGGTGGGTGAGACTCTCTGGATTCTGCGGGCTCTTTCTGCTGCTTACGCTTGGCCTCCACGTGCTCCACTCGGTGACTCTCGAGGTGATTGGCGTCATCGCGGATGCTTCTTCTCCAGTTTGGGCGTTCTAGGGCAAGCGATTCCCATGTATCGGTGGGGATGTTGCATTTTTTTAGGGAGGCTTAGAGAGTGTCCTTATAGTGTTTCCTCTGCCCTCCTAGTGATTGCCTGCCATTGCGGAGCTCGGAGTAAAGCACTTGTTTAGGGAATCTTGTGTTGAGCATGCGGACAATGTGGCCCGCCCATCGCAGCTGGTTGAGCGTGACCAGTGCCTCGATACTGGGGATGTTAGCCTGGAGAGAACGCTCATGGTGGTACGCCTATCCTGCCAGTAGATTTGCAGGATTTTTTTTTATTATTCGTTCATGGGATGTGGGCATCGCTGGCAAGGCCAGCATTTATTGTCCATCCCTAATTGACCTTGAGAAGGTGGTGGTGAGCTGCCTTCTTGAACCGCTGCAGTCCGTGTGGTGAAGGTCCTCCCACAGTGCTGTTAATTTTGCGGAGGCAACGTTGGTGATATCTCTCCAGGGATTTGCTGTACATTGTCCATGTTTCTGATGCGTACAGGAGGGCGGGGACCACGGCTGCTCTATAGACCATGAGCTTGGTGCTGGATTTGAGGTCTCGGCCTGTGAACACTCTGTTCCTCAGGCATCCGAAGGCTACACTGGCGCATTGGAGTACAACAGTAGGGATATTGCTATTGCAATATTGGTGTAACTTTGTATCCAAAATCAAGCACAGGAAATTCTCTGACTGTTCCCTCTGATCTGGTTGTGTTTTGTATGGTTGGTAGCTGCATGTATTTAGTTATAATGATTGAGTAATAAAGAGCACATGTTGGTTACTTCTGAAGTGTTTTCTGGTTTCTTACTGACTGAACTTAATAACAAATGCTACAGCTATATCATGCTAATGAGTAGGTCTCACCTACCTGCATATGCTTTGACCATGTGTAACTTAATTAGCATCTAGAACCAAATCCCTATACCTTGATCTCTTTTCAAATCAATCAAGCTTGCCTGATCCTGCAGATATCTCATTGCCTGGCCTCCATTTTGACATTTGGTAAGGGAAGGCAGATTCCATTTCAACTTTAGCTACTTAAAACATTGTGTGCAATAAAGATTGAAATATCCCTACGTTATTACACATACATTCTTAAAATATTAAATAGCAATGTTGCAAAGAAGACCTCATGGAATGATAATGAGAAAAACATTTTATGGTCTGAAATCAAAACTATTTTCACACTTCATAGCACCTGCCCATAGAAACAGACCAGCCTTCATTGACATGAAACTACACAGAAGACACAATTATGTTGGACATCAGTCCGTTAACAAAATTCTTATAAACAAAATTACTGACACACAAAACTTTAGCTGTGACAGGATACAAAATTTCACACTGCTAGGACAACTTGTTCCCTTCAAAGAGAAATGACTGATTATGTTAATTCAAGATAGGTTAGACAAGCCCCTTTGAAAAACAAAATATGGTCTAAAGGCTCAGAAAATAGTACTTAACCCAATTAACACTCGAGATGCCATAGCTGGCATTTTTTTACTTGAAAAATAAGCAAGCTCAGGTTTCATAATTTGTAATGGGGAAAATTATATTTTTTTCTTCCTAATGTTTTTAAAATCAAATTTGCTTCTTTTGTTCTTCATCTCCGAAAAGTGGTGACTTATATTGGTATATGGTTCTACTGGTGCCAGCATCACTCTAGTACCTCACCCAAGTACCCATTCTTCATGTTTGGGTCTGGATAATGAGGATCAATAAGTTATTCGATTGTGGTGAATATGACAAGCAACCTTAATCCTGCTCTCACTCATTGTCCACACAAGCACTTTCCAACGGGGTTTAGTTAATGATGACCAGGAGCAGGAACACTGGCCAACAAGAACAAGGACAGCAGATACATGGAACACCATCATCTCCAATTCCCCTCCAAGCTACACTTGGACACATATTGCTGCTCCTTCATCGTCACTGGGTCAAAATCCTGGAACTCCCTACCTAACAGCACTGTGGAAGCACCTTCACCATATGGACTACAGCAGTTGATGAAGGCGGCTCATCACCACCTTCTCAAGGACAATTAGTGATGGGCAATAAATGCTGGCCTTGCCAGCGAAGCCCATGTCCCAAGAATGAATTTTATTTTAAACTCCCCTGCCTAGTCTGGGTGACACTGAAAATATTTGCAGCATCCCCATCACCTAACTGAAATTGGTCAATTAAGCCCAGAACAGAAAATAAACTCGGGGACTCTGGTCTGTACGACTTCAACAATATGTTTTCTTTAAAGAAAAAAGTGGTGGGCCTGAACAGGACAACAATTTGCTGAAATTCAAACCATTGAAATGTGCAAATGTGGTATGCTAGCGTTAGTGGTAGTAGCCTGGGCCGCACAGAGTATCTGACAGCAGTTTTTAATCTCTCCGTTTCTCTATGTTTTTCATGCCAATAGACATATCTTTAGGTTGGCAATGAGCCTACTGCCCTAGCACCAGGCGAGAAGCAGCCAATGCTCACATGCCAGTTTCTACTCAGCACCCATAAAATTGCAACATAAAATATGTTTTTTGTGTTGCCAATTTTCTATTCCCCCGCCCCCTTATCCTCTGAAGGCATTGACTCCTGCAAGAGCGCAGTTCAATGGGCAGCAGTCACGAAGCAGAGCCTCTTTCTTCGTGTGTGAGCTTAGGCTGTGAGTGTTGGCAGAGTATTCAATCATGAGGAACATCACAACCAAGCTCGATGCTGTCCTCATCTGAGAGCCACACAAGTATGCTTTCAAGCAAAATCACTGGGCAGTGATCAGGAACAAGAACAACAGCTGATTTTCCTCTCCCTAGCCTAGGGGTGCTTTGGCCAATTGTAGGGTCTCACTGCCACACAGCTGAGACATTCGGCTGCAAAGTGCCTTTACCAACTAAGGCGTTGGAAGAGCTTCTTATGGGTATTCTATCTAAACGGGGGTAGATCAGCAGTCATCTCCACCCACTTAATATTTTTTGCATTTCATACTGGCATAGAGGCCAGCTAGAGTCTATCTTTAACAGCACACTGGGCGGTTCAAATTAAAGCTTTTTAAAAAAAAATTCCCTCCCTGGAAATAGCTAGAGTCTAGAGTTTGGTCCTCAGGGCAAGGAGGGAGAAAAGTAATAGGCTCAGGCTCATTTTATTTTAAAAGTGATTTGACACTACTGCAGGTCTTTGCTCTCTGCCTGTACGTGCATGTTAATTCACTGCACGATGCAGGGCAGTACATGAGCTCACTGGCAGTGCACAGGGGGTATGAGGGACTTTGTGTCCTTTCGTCTGACAGCTTGCTTGTAGCCCACGCATTACCCATTAACAGCCTGCAGTCGCATAACAAATGCCTGAAATAAGTGTTGGGACTAGTATTTTAATTGTGTAGCTGGCTATCTTGTAAAACCAAATTACTTCATACATATTTACTTTTGTATTTCTTTGCACAAAACTGGACTCTAAAACCCTGGACTCTAAAACCCAGGCACAGATGGTCCCACTGGCTGACATAGCAAAAACAAATCTGTAATCACTATGGATGAAAAGTGGACCTTCTGTCTCTCTGCTAATAGAAGATAATGTCCTTGTCCAAGTCAAACACTATCCCAACTTGGAAATATATCGCCGTTCCTTCATCGTCGCTGCGTCAGAATCCTGGAACTCCCTTCCTGACAGCACTGTGGGAGAACCTTCACCACACGGACTGCAGGGGTTCAAGAAGGCGGCTCACCACCACCTTCTCAAGGGCAATTAGGGATGGGCAATAAATGCTGGCCTCGCCAGCGATGCCCACATCCCATGAACGAATAAAAAAAAATAGAAGTGGGGAATCTCCGCAGAATCTTTTCCAGAAAGCTACCAAGTTTTTCTATTCAGAAATACTAAAGGAAACACCTCTTGAATAATTTATTATACAACCCCACATTTTATGTGCCTTTCATCCTCCCTTCATCCTCATTTGTTGAAATGAAAACTCATCACATTGACTCCAAGTCTAACGGGCGGCCGATACAATACAGCCCGTTTTGCGCTATTGGCCAAGACGGATTTCTATCCCACTGTTTTAAAGAAAATGACCATGAGGTGAAATAAGGAAATATTCAGCATAGTGAGACACGAAGGACCTGTAATTACAAAACAAATACCTACTGAGAAAAAATACTCTGTATTTGCTTAAAAACCATCTGGTTCAGTTTTCCATCAGACAACTTGTAAAGGTTTATGGGAAAAAGTAGTGGACATTCTGTAAGGACAAAGCAGCATGAAATACCTACTGCTAATTCAAAACAGATCCTTTAAATGAAACAGAAAAAAAATAAGAAGTAGGAACTTCAGGAATTTATAATGCTTCCAGATATTGCTTTCTCTGATAAGCCATGTTCTTGCAAAATCAAAGCTGCACCTATCTCTGATTTTTTCTTTGAATCTTTTCACGTTTTTTAGTCCATAGGTAGAGGTTTCTGCAGGTTGAGATCTGTTATTGTTGGGATTCATTTTTCCTGTAGATATTTGGTAAGTACCGTCAGCTCACTGTCTTACAGCATTCTGGTTCATACCTGTGATTTCCCGAGGTGTTAATTTTGATCTCAGCCATTTGATTGTGTGTGCGGGGGAGGGGGGGATGGAGGGTTGGAGGCACGGATTAGAGTTGAGATACTTCTCAGCAAAGACTGATAGTGAAAATCTACCAGGTGAGTCACTCACATACTTCTCAACCTGCAAACTTCAAAATCAGGGACAACTGGGCCTGGGATAGTTCATCCAATGGGTAGTTTGTCGGCAGATCCAGACAGGATGCCCTTTGTGCCACCTTACTCTGCCAGTCCTTTCAAGCTCTTGCTCTTCTTCTGCAACCAAGTCAAGTAACGGGGGAGCACTGAATTTGATCCCCATTGTGTTGGATATACAAAACAACACTGTATCTTGATACTCCTCAAAATGGCAGTTCCTTGGTCAATCCTAGTTCAGCTGCAATGTCCAAATTATATGACAGAAGCTCTGGAATATGGTTCATCCCCCAGTTTAGTGCCAGTTATGCTGGCATTAATAGGCTTAATTTCATTTATGCAAGCATTATGGGCTCAATTTTAAAACAGAAGTCCAGGTGCATTGGGGGCAGGGGTTCAAAGAAAATCATGTTGTTTTGGAGTGGGCAGGAATCTCGGCTCCAACACGCTGAAGAACGTGCATGACCCAGTGCCATCTGGGTGTGCACGCCATTCCCGAACCCAGAGGTCCCGCCGGCTATTAAAACCGGCGGGATGATATTTAAACCAACAAGTACTTGAAATGTGCATGAATGTAATTAATTATGCTGGCAAGCAATTTCAACGCGGCCTCAGCGTGTTTCCCCTGCTGTGTGAAACACGCCATGGTGAAGGAGTCATGTTTCAGCCAGCAACCACTAGGACATTTAAATGCCTGTTTGACAGATGCGAATAAAAGGTCAGTTATTGAAGCAGGGCACTCAGTTCTCTCAGACAAACTTTTGACTGGGAGATCTTTGTGTTTAGACTGAGAATTCTTGTTCACACTCAGAATTGTTCTGTTTAGACATATTTACCAACTTTTCGGACCCCCTCAAACTGACACCATCCGGACAGAGGGCGCGATGATGCACAGGTTGTACCTGTGCCACGATTCCATTAATGCGGGAGTTGGACTCCTCCATCCTCTGCGCTTAAGCGGAGAGCGCGTGTGGCACCTATTCGAGTACCTTGCAAAAGTGCTGCTGAACCTCGATCATTCTCCTTTTAAAGGATGGCCCCCCGGGGTTCAGCATCTGCATCCAGCTGAGCAGAGCCTGGAGAGGAGTGCTCCCAGCGACGCGGACTCTCCACAGCTGCCCCTGCCACCAGTGTCTGCTCGTGCTCACTTGTGTGTGGCGACTCACCAGGTGCCAACCCAACTAACTGACTACTAGGACCTACCGAGGTGTGAGTATCTACGCTGGTGGATGGCTCACCAAGATGTGACGGTGCGTCCTCAGAGGCCTGGAGTTCCTCTGAGGAATTGCCCTCTGCCGTCACAGCGGTCGTTGAAGGGCCTATATGAGAACAGAAGGCAATATTAAGCATCATCTCAGATGTGCCATGTTACGATGAGCATACTGAGGTGTTTAACATGCCAAACATTGCTAACATCAATTCATGTTGTGTCACCAGACATTTGTGGGATGCCAGTCTCGGCGTCCCCAACGAACAGGCACTCGAGAGTGCTGCTGATCTGCAGGACCTCCTCCTCCGCGTCTGTGAGGACCACTATTTGTTGAGGCCCCCCCTCCAGTCCTCGCCTTCTCGCGTGCATTTTGCACACTCTTCTCCTAGAAGGGAAGAAAGTACAGACATGTAAGTGAGTGATGGTGAAGTTGGCAACCGATGAATGCATTGCTTGGGTGAGGCTGACTGTGAGAGAGGTGCATCAGAGGGTGATTATCAGACAGAGACATCACTTTGGATCAGGATTGTGGTGAGTGGCAATGGTGGGGTCACAAATGGGGAGGTGAGGAAGTGCTCAGGAAGTGCAGGTAAGTTGAGGATGAGCATTAAGAGGGTGTGAGGAGTGATGTGATGGAGTAGTCTTGGCAGTGCAGAATGAGTTGGAGTGGGGGGTTGATGTGCGACACGGAATGCAGGAAAATCAGTAAGTGTACTCACTTTTTCTGACCTAGTTAGGTCATTGAAACACTTCCTGCACTGGACCCAAGTGCGGGATATGTTGCTGATGCTGGTGACCTCCTCTGCCACCTCGAGCCAGGCCTTCTTGATGGCAGAGGCAGGGCACTTCCTCCTGTCAGCTGGGTAAAATAGTTCCTTCCTCCTCCTCGCCCCGGCCAGTAGCACCTGACGTGAGGCATCGCTGAATCTTTGAGCAGCCTTGCCCCTGTGCTGCTCCATTGGGTCTTCTTGCTCTTTGCTCTAGCAAGATCCATTGGAGCAATGGCCCTTTAAATACGGACGCTGCAGCTGACAGCCTCTCATGCGAGTGCGCAGTGCACAGCTTTCGGACGGCAAATCCGGAAACAAGGTTAATGGCCACCAATTAAGTCGCGATCACGTGGGGAAAGGTAAGTTTTTATTACCCAGGTTTGCCGCGCGCCCATTGACCATCCCACCCTCCCGCCATCCCTCCGCCCTTTTAAAATTGAGCCCCATGTGTTTTAGTGCATAGAGGGGCAATTTTTTCAGAGGGGCAATTTTTTCACTCAAAGGGTGGTGAGTGTCTGGAACGAGCTGCCAGAGGCAGTAGTAGAGGCGGGTACAATTTTGTCTTTTAAAAAGCATTTGGACAGTTACATGGGTAAGATGGGTATAGAGGGATATGGGCCAAGTGCAGGCAATTGGGACTAGCTTAGTGGTATAAACTGGGCGACATGGACATGTTGGGCCGAAGGGCCTGTTTCCATGTTGTAACTTCTATGATTCTATGATTCTATGAATGTGATATGCCACACTCCTAATTTTACTGCCCCATTGCACTGATTTCCTGCTACTGTGATCCTTTATGCCAACAGCAATTTCTAGGCTTATCTGTTTGAAATAGGAGCAGAGCACAAATGTTTTAAAATCAATGGCCTGGAGATTGCTTGTAAAATATCAGCGATGCTAACAGGGCTCACCGTTATTTCAGGGAAAATGGAAGAGCAAGTTCCAGAGAGCACATATGCCAGTCAAACTGCTAATGTAACACCGTTATTTAAAAAGGGTAGTAGGCAGAAGGCTGGAAATTATAGGCCAGTTAGCTTAACATCTGTGGTGGGTAAAATTTTGGAGTCTATTATTAAGGAGACAGTAACGGAACATTTAGATAAGCATAATTTAATAGGACAAAGTCAGCATGGCTTTATGAAGGGGAAGTCATGTCTGACAAATTTGCTTGAGTTCTTCGAGGATATAACGTATAGGGTGGATAAAGGGGAACCAGTGGACATAGTGTATTTAGACTTCCAGAAGGCATTCGACAAGGTGCCACATAAAAGATTATTACTTAAGATAAAAAATCACGGGATTGGGGGTAATATTCTGGCATGGGTGGAGGATTGGTTATCGAACAGGAAGCAGAGAGTTGGGATAAATGGTTCATTTTCGGACTGGCAACCAGTAACCAGTGGTGTTCCACAGGGGTCGGTGCTGGGTCCCCAACTCTTTACAATCTATATTAACGATTTGGAGGAGGGGACCGAGTGCAACATATCAAAATTTGCAGATGATACAAAGATGGGAGGGAAAGTAGAGAGTGAGGAGGACATAAAAAACCTGCAAGGGGATATAGACAGGCTGGGTGAGTGGGCGGAGATTTGGCAGATGCAATATAATATTGGAAAATGTGAGGTTATGCACTTTGGCAGGAAAAATCAGAGAGCAAGTTATTTTCTTAATGGCGAGAGACTGGAAAGTACTGCAGTACAAAGGGATCTGGGGGTCCTAGTGCAAGAAAATCAAAAAGTTGGTATGCAGGTGCAGCAGGTGATCAAGAAAGCCAACGGAATGTTGGCTTTTATTGCTAGGGGGATAGAATATAAAAACAAGGAGGTATTGCTGCAGTTATATAAGGTATTGGTGAGACCGCACCTGGAATACTGCATACAGTTTTGGTCTCCATACTTAAGAAAAGACATACTTGCTCTCGAGGCAGTACAAAGAAGGTTCACTCGGTTAATCCCGGGGATGAGGGGGTGGACATATGAGGAGAGGTTGAGTAGATTGGGACTCTACTCATTGGAGTTCAGAAGAATGAGAGGCGATCTTATTGAAACATATAAGATTGTGAAGGGTCTTGATCGGGTGGATGCAGTAAGGATGTTCCCAAAGATGGGTGAAACTAGAACTAGGGGGCATAATCTTAGAATAAGGGGCTGCTCTTTCAAAACTGAGATGAGGAGAAACTTCTTCACTCAGAGGGTGGTAGGTCTGTGGAATTTGCTGCCCCAGGAAGCTGTGGAAGCTACATCATTAGATAAATTTAAAACAGAAATAGACAGTTTCCTAGAAGTAAAGGGAATTAGGGGTTATGGGGAGCGGGCAGGAAATTGGACATGAAGCTGAGTTCGGATCGGTCAATGCCCTGTGGGTGGCGGAGAGGGCCCAGGGGCTATGTGGCCGGGTCCTGCTCCGACTTCTTGTGTTCTTTAGATTTGTGGTTGGGATCAGATCAGCCATGATCTTATTGAATGGCGGAGCAGGCTCGAGGGGCCGATTGGCCTACTCCTGCTCCAATTTCTTATGTTCTTATGTTCTTATGTAAACTAACTTTTAATGGTGTGGTAAGTATTAATGACTGCCAAACAACCTCTCTGGCGCTAAAAATCAACTTTTAAGTATGTGGAGTCTTATTCCTCCCGATATTAATTGTTGTTGGACATTTTGAAACTTTTTCTTTCTGTCTCTTTTATCTCTGTCTTTTAATCTTACCTTCTCTTTATTTTGCTTTCTCTAACTGATTTTACATTGAATTTACTGTTGTAGCTTTCACTTCTTGGTTCTGACTCTGTGCAGCTTCTCAAGGATGTTTCAAGCTGATTGATTGAGGGGAGAGAGCGATCCTTTCCCTGCTCTCACAGCTGACAGAAGCCCGGGAGAGAACACTGCACTTCTTGCAACTCACCACTGAAGCAAATTGGCGCCCAAAAGCCCGCAAATATTTAGTGGGTGAGTTTATAGCTAACGAGCGGCGGGTGAGGTTCGTTCGTTGCTCAGTGCAATTTCCGGGCCAACGAGTTGCACTGATCTTAATTGGACTTTAGTGGGATTCATAGTTGTGAATAAGCTTCCATTTGGGTTATTGACCTTCCCATTTACATTGCACCAGAGTTCAAGAAAAGAAACTCTCTGCTATTAAAATCATTAACAAATTTGATCTTGATTTACCAAGTATACAAGGGTATAAGCATCCTGTGTACTTCACTTTACCGTTGGTTTCTTCTTGATAACCATCGGTCATTGGATTCCAGTCCCCCAACGCCTCAAATCTAAAATACTTGTTCTTGTGTTGAAATCTTTTCATGCTCTGGCCACTCCCTATCTCTGTATCCTCCACCCCTCCCCTCCACCCCCGAACACTTTGTTCCTGTGACTCTGGCCTCTTGTGCATCCCTCCCCTCCCTTCACCATACCATTGGTGACCATGCTTTCATAATCTTGATTTCCATCCCTAAACTTCTCTGCCTCTCCTTTAAGACCCTCCTTAAAATCCACCTCTTTGATCCCTCCTAATCTCCCTTCTTTGGCTCAGAGTCAGTTTCTTTTCTGATTACACCTCAATGAAGTGTCTTGGGATTTTTTTTAAGTTAAAGGTGATTTATAAATGCAAGTTGTTGTTGTTCTATTAGCTGTGCAGGCAGCAAGCCTATAATTTTGGTTTTGCATTGTGTTGTAATCTGCTTGTTCATTGGCTGCAAGATCAAACAATTTCAGAGCACCTATATCTGCATAACTTGCTAGCTGACCTCCTGGTGTTGATAATGGTTATCCTGCGGTCTGGAGCACCATTTCGATATTTGGCTGCTAAAATGGATTTATGTTTAGTGTTTAGCAGTTGGTGATAAATAAACAGTAACATCGCTACTCACACCATTACCTGGATAAATGAGAAGCTGAGAAATGTCAAATGGGCCCAACGGCAGAGTCTTTTTACTTATTGTGGTAACAAAAATGGCAAATGGTTAAAGGTTATGATTTAGGCTCTGAAGGCTTCTTCCAGAACATATTGGACTTCCTCTGATGAAGTTGTACTGGGAAAGAAGTTAACCCCCCACCCTCATTTTGCAACTTTGCAATTTATTATCATTTAGAGAGATGCAACATCACACACCTTTTCAGTGCAGCTTCCTTACTGGAAACACCTGGTAATTTTAATATCTGTCAAAAATTGCTCAATTTTCCATTTGGGTACTACGCACTAGGCAAATTTCCTTATAAATGGGTGTGACTTCTTCGTCAGAAAATACAGTGGATGAAAGTCACCCCAGAGACTAGGAAGAGGAAGGAAACAGATATCCAATAGGAAGTGTTTATTGGACTACAATTGTCTCCTTGTTCTTAGTAATGACCAATATTGTTACTGTTGCACCTCAGATAAACAGACAATTTTTGTCAAGAACTTCAGACAGATTTAAAGGGTCAGTCTTCTAGTCAATCTGCAGCTATGCAAGTATCAGTCAAGGTGACCGCTAAGCTAATTTTCTGTTACTTGCTCATTTTAGACTCTTAGGTGGAGATTTTAACCCCCAAGAACAGGTGGGTTGGGGGCGGGTGGGTAGTGAAAATCATTGATTTTTGTAGCGCGACTGCAACCCGGCTTCAACGCGCCCACTCCAGGGTTTAACCAAGGCGTGTTTGGATGGGGGCAAGTAACCTACTCACCACTACCGGAACCTTAATGATTTCAGGACGTCAATTAACGTTCTTGTGAGAGGTTAAGTAGGTGTTGCTCAATTGAATGTAACTGAACTTTAAATTTAATGTCTCCGGCACGGGTTTCCCGGGGCTCGTGAATCTTGCCAGTGAAACTGAGGCGAGATTGAGCCGCAGTTAATGTGGGTACTTGAACCTGTGATTGACCCATCTGAATAAAAGCTCAGTTATTGCAGCTGGTGTCTCAAATCCGTCTAGCAAACGTCTGGCAGAGTGTTCGTGTGTTGAGACAGCTTTTTCAAAACTTTGGAGCCTTTTAAACTGACAAGATCAGGATGGGGGCGCAATTGATGTATTCAACAAGACATCTGTGGAGGAGGAAAATGATCATCCACGGCAGTGACCTTGTGCTGTGTTGGGATCTGCTGGTGCACAAGACAGAGGTGTGCAACATGAACCTGGTGAACAACAAAGAGAAGAGCATCAGACGGGCCGAGGTCGCAGGAAGCACTACCCTCATGAGAGGGTCTACAGGCAGAGGCTGAGCTTCCTGGACCTCTCTGAGGAGCAGTGCCTTCCGAAAGCTCAGATTGAGTCAGCAGGTGGTCACAGACAACTGCAGTCTCATTGAGGAAGAGCTGCTCCCTGCTGGACCTGGTGGCCACGCATTGCCCGTCGTTGTAAAAGCCACCACTGCCCTCAATTTCTTTGTATCTGGTTGCTTCCAGGGAATCACCGGTGACATCGCCAGAGTGTGACAATCGTCTGCACATACGTGTGTAAGGCAGGTGATGGATGGGTTGTTTGTCAGGGCGTCCGCTTATGTGAACTTCCCTCACGACAATAATAGCCAGAATGAGTGGGCTGCCTGTTTCGCCTCTCTGGCTGGCTTCCCACGAGTGCAGGGTGCAATTGATTGCACACACGTAGCAATCCGAGGACCACCACATGAGCCAGGCGTCTTCATTAACTGAAAGGGTTTTCACTCCATCAATGCAGAGCTGGTGTGTGACCACAAGAAGAGATTTGTGTCGGTGTGTGCCAGATTCCCTGGCAGCTGCCATGATGCCTTTATACTGTGGCAGTCCAACATTCCAGACCTCTTCCAGCAGGAGACAGACTTAAGGGCTGGCTTGTTGGGGACAAGGGGTACCCCCTTCAAACTTGGCTCATGACACCTTTTAACAATCCCACCAACAAGGCACAAGAGCTCTACAACCAGTGTGACATCACCACCAGGTGAGTCATTGAGCAAGCCATCAGCATGTTGAAGATGTGCTTCAGGTGCCTGGATAGGTCTGGAAGTGCCCTTCAGTACTCGCCATCAAGGGTGTCCAGAATCATCGTGGTTTGCTGTGTCCTGTACAACATAGCGCAGCAGAGAGGTTTACAGGCGGAGGACAACGAAGGTGCCCGTCCATCATCTTCTGATGATGAGAACATTGAAGAAGAGGAGGCTGAAGAGGAGGCTGAGGAGGATGAGCAGTATGAAGATGGGGCACCCAGAGCCAGACAAGCCATGTACATTGCTGCCCAGGATGCCCGGGATGCCCTCATATCTCAAAGATTCACTTAGTCAGAGTGGGGAAAAAGAAACATTGAAATCCTCCGGCCCGCTCCCACCACCACCAACTCCACACCAACCCTCCAACCCACTCCACCCCTTCTGCACAAAACAGTCCTTCAACCAAGCATACACCCATTTCACATCCGTCCAATGGGTCCCGTCATGTATTGACATTCACCGTGAAGCAAATGAAAGGGTGAGTTGGCACTCAGGACGCAATAATGGGCAAGGCAGAGAAGTGGTGCTAATCAATAAATTTTATGTGCCAATATAAAAAAAGGAAACTTCACAACATAAAATTTCTTCAAACACCCATGTGCATACCCTTGGTGAACTAGGGTGGGGCTGCCAAATCGAGAGCCCCCGGATCTTAAGGAGCATACAGGGTAAGATAAGGCAGAAAAGGAAAGCTTATGTCAGACACTGAGAGCTCAATACTACAGAAAGCCTAGAGGAGTATAGAAAGTGCAAGGATGAAATTAAAAAGGAAATTAGGAAAGCAAAGAGAAGGCATGAAAAAATATTGGCGAGTAAAATCAAGGAAAACCCAATGATGTTTAAAAATACATTAAGAGTAAGAGGATAACTAAGGAAAGAGTAGGGCCTATTAGAGACCAAAAAGGTAACCTATGTGTGGAGGCGGAAGATATTGGTACGGTTCTTAATGAATACTTTGCGTCTGTCTTCACAAAAGAGAGGGATGATGCAGATATTGTAGTTAAGGAGGAGGAGTGTGAAATATTGGAAGGGATAAACATAGTGAGAGAGGAAGTATTAAGGGGATTAGCATTTTTGAAAGTAGATAAATCACCAGGGCCTGATGAAATGTATCCCAGGCTGTTAAAAGAAGCAAGGGAGGAAATAGCTGAGGCTGTGACCATCATTTCCTAATCCTCACTGGGTACAGGCGTGGTGCCGGAGGATTGGAGGATTGCTAACATTGTACCATTGTTTAAAAAGGGAGCGAGGGATAGATCGAGTAATTACAGGCCAGTCAGTCTAACCTTGGTGGTGGGCAAATTATTGGAATCAATCCTGAGGGACAGGATAAACCGTCACTTAGAAAGGCATGGAATAATCAAGGACAGTCAGTATGGATTTGTTAAGGGAAGGTCGTGTCTGACTAACTTGATTGAATTTTTTGAGGAGGTAACAAGGAGGGTCGATGAGGGTAGTGCATTTGAAGTAGTCTACATGGATTTTAGCAAGGCTTTTGACAAGGTCCCTCATGGCAGACTGGTCAAAAAAGTAGAAGCCCATGGGATCCAAGGGAGAGTGGCAAGTTGGATCCAAAATTGGCTCAGGCAGTGAGTTCCAGACCCCCACGACCCTCTGGGTGAAAAAATCTTTCCTCAGCTCCCCTCTAATCCTTCTACTAATCACTTTAAATCTATGCCCCCCTGGTTATTGACCTCACTGCTAAGGGAAACATAGGGTAATGGTTGACGGGTGTTTTTGTGACTGGAAGGCTGTTTCCAGTGGGATTCTGCAGGGCTCAGTACTAGGTCCCTTGCTTTTTGTGATATATATTAATGATTTGGACTTAAATGTAGGGGGCATGATTAAGAAGTTTGCAGATGATACAAAAATTGGCGGTGTGATTGATAGTGAGGAGGAAAGCTATAGACTGCAGGAAGATATCAATGGACTGGTCAGGTGGGCAGAAAAATGGCAAATAGAATTCAATCCAGAGAAGTGTGAGGTAATGCATTTTGACACAGCAAACAAAGCAAGGGAGTACACAATAGATGGGTGAATACTGAAAGGAAGTGAGGGACTTTGGAGTGCATATCCACAGATCCCTGAAGGTAGCAGAACAGATAGATAAGGTGGTTAAGGCATATGGAATACTTTCCTTTATTAGCCGAGGCATAGAATATAAGAGCAGGGAGGTTATGCTAGAACTGTATAAAACACTGGTTCGGACTCCAATCCTCCGGCACCACGCCTGTACCCAGTGGGGATTGGAAAATGAAGGTCAGAGCTCCATTAGTACTGCGTATAGTTCTGGTCACCACATTACAGGAAGGATGTAAAAGCAATTACCTGGGACAATAATCCACTACTGTTGGTGTCGGACTCCTCCATCCTCTCCGCTATTGTGGAGAGTGTGCCTGACGCATTTTCCAGTTCCTCACAAAGTTGCAGCTGTACCTCAATCATTCTTATCGGGTTCCCCGGCCCTTCTTTCTATTTTCCCAGCCTTATCTGTTTATCTCTTGGCTTTCAGCCTGATGAAGGATATATGCACAAATCATCTTAACGTGTCTTTTCTCTTTACAGATGCTAACTGACCTGCTGTGTGATTCCAGCATTTTCTGGATTTATTTCATTTGCACTTTTTTCTTTTTATTTTACTACCAAACTTCTAATATTTGCAACTGATCATGAGTTATGGTCAGATATGTTTCTCGTGAATTATTTTATAATACCTGCAGTATATATGGATGTTTAATACACCATGAGAAACAATTGCTCTGTATGTTGTTCTGACTGATTTGAAAATTGGTGTCTACAATCAAATTTAACTGTGTCCGTCATTAATCACTGCATAGCCAAATAAATAATGTTGGTCCTGTAGAGCTACAGTTGAAAAGCATGCATCCAGGAGATTTACGGGGATGTTGCCAGGATTGGAGAATTTTAGCTTTGAGGAAAGATTGGATAGGCTGGGGTTGTTCTCTTTGGAACAGAGGAGGCTGAGGAGTGATTTAATTGAGGTGTACAAAATTATGAGGGGCCTAGATAGAGTGGATAGGAAGGGCCTGTTTCCCTTAGCAGTGAGGTCAATAACCAGGGGGCATAGATTTAAAGTGATTAGTAGAAGGATTAGAGGGGAGCTGAGGAAAGATTTTTTCACCCAGAGGGTCGTGGGGGTCTGGAACTCACTGCCTGAAAGGGTGGTAGAGACAGAAACCCTCAACTCATTTAAAAAGTACCTGGATGTGCACCTGAAGTGTCGTGACCTACAGGGCTACGGACCAAGAGCTGGAGAGTGTGATTGGGTTGGGTGGCTCATTTTTGGCCGGCGCAGATACGATGGGCCGAATGGCCTCCTTCTGTGCCGTAAATTTTCTATGATTCTATGATTTTATAATTGCTTGAACTTATGCTTCCTACTGCTTCTACGTGGTTCATCCCCTGTGGCTTCAGCAGAGGTAGAGCCAGGCTGCTCAGAACTCTGCCCTGACTGCGGTGATGCTTTTGGCCTATGACCTCTGGGTTTTGGAGCCCGTAAGGGCCCTGCCAAAGACTGCTGCACCTCGGCCATTGGGAGAGGAGGCAGCATTTCGGATACTGGTTGAGGCGTGGGGGCAACAGGTGAGACATGGGAGCACTTTGAGTGGAGTTCCCACTTCCATGTCCCCTTTCGGCATCTCCCTCTCCTGGGCCAGCACCACATCACTCCTACCACTCGGCTGGACAGCAACTTGGTGCAGATCTGTGACGCATTGTAAGGCTGTAGATAAGGTATCTGTCATCCTGTTTAAGACGACAACATCTCCTGCACGGCCGTAGTCATGGCCTTCATAGACTCATTTGAGAGCCATGCCTGAAGTTCCACGGAGGTGGCCACTTTCTCCATGGCAGACATTCTCGCAGTTACCTGGGACAACAATCCACTAACGTTGGTGTCGGACTCCTCCATCCTCTCCGCTATTGTGGAGAGTGTGCATGGCGCATTTTCCATACATTCAATCATTCTCATCTCAACAATGGCCTCCAGAATTCAACATCTGTGTCCAGCTGAGCAGAGCCTGGAGAGGAGTGCGCCTTCCGACGCAGACTCTCCACAGCTGCCCCTGCTCCCAGCGTCTGCTCATGCTCACTTGTGAGTTGTGAATCACCAGGTGAAAACCCAACTAACTGGCTAACAGGACCCAAAGAAGTACTATTATCAGTGCTGGTGCATGGCTGTATGTCCTGTGATGGTGCACCTTCAGAGCAATGAGGTCCTCTGAGGAATCATTGTCATGGATCTTCGCTGATTGATCTTGTACGCATGAAGGCCCTGGAAGACAACAGAAAATGTTATGAATTAGTCATGGCAAAGTAATAATCTTGCCTACCACCATATTCAGTCTTCTCATAGTTCAGTCAGTCAGTGAGGAAATAAATTCATCATGTATGTGAAAGATGTTTAAATTCTGTCACCAGGCATCTGTGAGTTCCCAGTCTCTCCAGCTCCGATTGAGAGGGATGCAGCTGTACCACTTATCTCCATGGCATCCTCCTCTGCATCTGTGAGCTGGACTATTTGTGGAGGGCCACCTCCAGTCCTCGCCCTCTCCCTTGCGTTTTGCGCTCTCTTCTCCTACAAGGGGCAAAAGAACAGAATTGTGAGTGACTGAAGGTCAAGTATTCACCCGATGGGTGCAGTGTATTGGGTGAGGCTGACTATCAGACAGATGCATCAGAGGGTGACTAACAGACAGATGCATCAGAGGGTGACTAACAGACAGATGCATCACATTGCATCAGGACTGGTGGCAGTGGTGGGTGGATAAATGGGGACTTGAGGAAGTGCATAGAAAGTGAAGGATAGTTGCTGCTGAAACTTAAGTGGGTGTGGGAATGATGTGATGGAGTAGGCTTACCTAAACATAGTGAGGGCGAGGGGTAATGTACACTACAGGATGTAGGTGAATCAGCAAATGTACTCACTTTTGCTGACCTGATTAGGTCATTAAAGCGCTTCCTGCACTGCAGCCAAGACCTGGGCACCGTGCTCTGCTGCTCACCTCCTCAGCCACCTATAGCCATGCCTTCTTGGTAAAAGAAGTAGGTTTCTTCCTCCCATTGCTGGGGTAAATTACTTCCCTCCTGGTCCTCACTGCAACCAGCAGTATTTCAAGTGAAGCATCTGTGAATCTGGGTGCTGCCTTTGCTCTATTTGAATCCATAGCTTCACTTCCTCCTTTCTCCTCCAAAATCTATTTTTGCATTGGCCCTTTAATTAGTGAACTTCAGATCGCACCATGTGGGTGAGCATTATGTCCGCTGTGCAGCTGGGAGATGCAAAACCTGGAGGAAGAAATTTATTGCTTCAATTAAGTTGCGAACACAGATTCCAACCCGCTCACTCCACTTCCAGGTTTCGCGACCAGATAATCTTCCCCTCCCCCCTCCCCACCCCCCCCCCCACACTCCCCCCCCCACCCCCACCCCCCCCACCCCCCCCCCCCACACACCACTGCTCTATTCCCAGCTCCATGTTAAAATCCAGGTCTTATGGTTTACTTCCCATGAATCAATCAAATCACAATGTCCACATCTACTTTGGCCAGCTAAAAGATAGACAACTATCTTGAGCAGTAAGAACTAATCAACATGTTTTTATAGTATTGCTGGAACTCCAAGGGTCCTGGGAACCATCAGTTACTTACATGCAGAATTGCATGCTCTTTCCCTATAGCACTTGTTGCAGTAGGTGAAAGTGCAAGTAGTTTATGATCATCACAATACATGTATACCAATTTCCCAGGAATCTGTTGTGATTCCCAAATATCTTGTACAAAAAGATGAGAACTGGATGAAAGTCTAAATACGGGATGGTGGGTAACAGCAATGATAGTCGAAAAGATTGGCTGATGACTCATTTCCTTAATTCTAATAACATATTCCCACTGAAGATTGTTATAATCAGATGTATCAGCCCTTTAGCATTCTTACATTCTGTGCCATTTGCCTTGGCTAACTAAGGTGTCAGCATTGACTCAGTGGAACTTCCAAGTCAGAAGGTTGTGGGTTTAAGCTTTACTCCAAAGACTTGAGCACATAATCTAGGCTGATGCTCCAGTGCAGCATTGAGGGAGTGCTGCACTATAGGATGAGTTGTTATAGGATGAGATGAGCCCGCTGCCCTCTCAGGCGGACATAAAAGATTCCACGACACTATTTAACGGAGAGCAGGGGAGTTCTCCCAGGCAACATTTATTCCTCAACCAACACCACTAAAACAGATTATCTGGTCATTTATCTTATTGCTATTTGTGAAACCTTGCTGTACACATATTGGCTGCTATGTTTCCCCACATCACAACAGTGACAGGAGAAGATATTTGGACTGAATCCCCGATGTAGCACTTGGAGAGCAGCCCCCTTCTCCTGAGTGCAATACCAGGAAGTCAGCTGCTGTCATGTTTCCTTCAGCTAGCTAGCCTAGCCCAATAGTGATTGGCAGCTAAGCTTTTGGGGAATCATGGTAGAAAAAATATTGGTCTATGATGCAGCTGGTTAGCGACTTGAAGCAATGCACGACTCAGCTGACTGAAGTGCCCGGAAGCTTCTAAAATGTAAACTGGCCCCCCAAAAACATTCTTTTTAATGGAAGCCCCACGGAATGGGAAAGGTTGACCTCGGCACAATTGGTGCTGATCTTCCGATTCTGCGGGAAAAGAAGTTCCACAATTTTTTGAGGGTGCGCTCCGTGCAAGCATTGGTATAATTAGATGCAACAAATGATTTAAATGAATGCAGATTGGTCCCACAATGAATTCCACATGCTCTTGATTCGCTGAGCACCCATATACACAGGCACTGAGAGGCCTCCAAGCTGTTTGATCCAAAACTTCATCATTTGAAGTCAATGGGAAAGAAAATCAGGACAGTGTGAAAGGTGCTGCTGAGAGCATGTCACACTTCTGGCGATGACCAATTTCACCCCTATGGTGTCTTGACTAAGACGTCCATGAGTTCTTCTCACTTATTGTTCGAGGTGAGGGTGGAGGGTGCAAGGGTGAGGAGGTTTAAGAAGATAGTTGTAAATGGAGAAAAGAAGCCAGGGGTTATCTTTACTCTCCAAGCTGATCCTGGGGTAGTGTATGGTTTTGGCAGAGGAAATCAAGGCCCGATAGAGTTTGATGAGTTCCAGCCATATCTGGCAATTAATGGCTAAGCCAGTTGTGCACCAGATACACTCAAGTTTTCTCCCCTTGGACTTGAGGGAATGAGCTGGGGGCCATACCAGTGGGAATGACCAGGGTGGGAAGAGAGTAAAGGCTTTACTGGGGACAAGGCACCAAATCGGAGGTGAGGGAATGGTTGAGTAAATCAACAACTGCAGAGGTATTGTGGCAAGTGGAGTGCCAAAAGCTATTCAATTGGAAGTTTGAAAGTGCAATTGTAAGTTACTTGGAGAGGGGTTTCTGCCAAAGTTCCGGCAGCAGAGCAAGAGAAACCCTAAGCAAATTCACCCCCAATTACTCCAATGCTCTCGTGGCCAGCATCCCATCCTTCACCCTCCATAAATGTCAATTCATCCAAAACTCTGCTGCCCATATTTTTTTCCTGCATCAAGTGCTGCATTGGTTCTCAGTTCAATCAGTGCCTGAAATTTAAAATTCTCATCCCTGTATTTAAATTCCTTCATGCCTGACTCTCTCTATCTCTGTAATCTCCTCCAGTCCTACAGCGCCCCTCCACCCCAACCCTAAACTTTCAGTTCCTCTAACATTGACCTCTTCGGTACCCATTCCCCATGCCCCACAATTGGCAGCTGTGCCTTCAGCTGCCTAGGTCCCACTCTGGAATTCCCTCCTTAAACCCTTCCACCTCTTCACCTCCCTCTCCTCCTTTAAGACCCTCTTTAAAACCCATCTCTTTTACCAAGCTTTCGGTCACCCCCTCCCTCGCCCATCTTTCCTTCTTCTGTTCGGTGTCAGTTTTTCCTTAAGCCTTTGGCCTGTTTTCTCTGTTAAAGATGCTGTATAAATTGTTGTTGCTGTTGTAGATGACAGTGGCTAACACCAGAAAGCATTCTACTGGAAGGATATAAAAAGATCTAAAACTAAAGCAGGGAAATGCAGTGCATTTATAACATATCTCTTTGCCCATGAGAATAAGCAGATGGGGTTATATTCTTTCCACTCTCTCCAGCTCAGTTATTTGAAAAATATCAATGCTGAAAAGAAAAAGTTGCTTCTTGCACAATGTGTTGCTTCGCTGCTTGCTTGTGTCTGTGGCAGAGTAAAGTTCAGGTTTCCGCAGTACACTGTGTAAATATACTTCCTCATTTCAGCAATATTAAAGTAGTGCAAGAAAAAGTAACAATCATTTGCTGTCATTAATCATGGACATATTAAAGGGCTATCACTGCCAATGGAAGATGGCTGTCAGGTCTTCTTAGTGGTATATGTATACAGGCAAAGCAAATGGCATCATCTGCAGCACAATGCCACTCTACATCACTAAATACAGTGCAAGGACACCATTTACAACAGTGCACGAGGAAAATTACAAAACCAGGTTACAAATGTTTACACTGCAGCAGACATTTCATTTGCTCAAAGGGCGAACTTTCTTGGCAGTCAATACAATAGTTAAGAAAATGGATATTGCAGAGCAAGCTGTTGCTGGCTGTACCAGCATTGCATCTGACACAAAAAATCTCTGATACCAGGGAGGTGTCTCTTTAAGTTGCTGGCTGTCTATATTTTCATGTCCACTTACCTTTGAAATGGTTTTTAATCGCTTGGTCACAGATTGCACCATTTTATGTGACTGAAGATTACACAGTATCACAAGGTTTTGTCCATCATTGTGACGTCAAAAGGAGGACATCACATGATCTCAGAAGGGCCATGTGACACAACAAAAGGTCACAAGATAAAACAATAAGGTTCAGCTAAATGTTTTAAGATTATTGCTATTTTTCCAGCTGTGGTTAACTTTTTGAATATAGTCTTCTGTTTGTATCTTGTAAACCATTAACATTGTGGACAATAAAACCAAACAAATGCACTCTTCATCAAACGCAATGGGCTGGATTTTGCTGTAAAAATAACAGTGAGACTAATAGAGCTCACCGTTATTCTTGTGCAAATTGGACAGTAACTTCCGACGACTGCACACGCACATCTAAACGCGGAAATCCAAAAGTTGTTGTCTGAGGTACGACGCTCCTACAAAAGCTGCCCGAAAATGGTATCTCGCCGGCTGACTCATCATTCAAATGTATTGAACGCTGTGAAGTTCCTGGACTTATCTCATAGATACGGACTAAACTCGCAAATAAAAGTCAAGTCAAGTCACTTCAAGTCTAAGTACCCTTTTAACGATGTGGTAAGTCTTAATGACTGCCAAACAACCTCTCTGGCACTGAAAATTAACTTTTACAAGTGTAGAGTCTCATCCCTTCAGCTTGTAATTATTGTTGGACATTTAAAAAAAATGAAATACTTTTTTTAATTTTTTGTTTCTGTCTCTTTTATCTCTGTTTTTTAATTCTATCTTTCTTACCCTCTTTTTATTTTGCTTTCTGTACCTGATTTGACATTGAATTAATTATTCTAACTTACACTTCCTGGGTCTGACACTGCTGTTATTAACAATGTTTCAATCTAATTGGTGAAGGAGATGCACAGCTGCTTGTCCTGTTCACACAGGTAACAGATGCCCTGTAGAGGGGCCGTGCTTTTTGGATCTCTAATTTACAGGAATTTGCCGTGAAAAATCTCATAGAAAGTCTATGGGCAAGTGCAAGTCTAAACCATTCGTTCGCCGCTCACAGCAAAACCCAGCCCAATATAATAAGAATACCACAAGTAATTATAATTCTACTCAAGTACACAATCATTAAAGGGCCGATTGTAAATCCTGCCCACCTGGCGGGATCTGGGTGGGCGGGTGGTTAAGTTTGCGGTAGAGCTCTTACTGCTTTGTTCCCGATGTCCTCCCGCCCACCGCCATCTTATCTGCACATTTTTTTAGAGTGGGCCGAGGTGTGAATTCTGCCCATTCCGGCAGTTTTCTTTTCATAGCTGGAACACCGAAGCCCTAATCTCTGCCTTGCTGAGCAGAGCTGGGAGAGGACCTTGTCCACCAGAGAGCTCTCTCCTGGACTGTCCCTGCCATGAGTACTTGCTGCTGCTCATTCATGCTGAATGTTTCACCGCAGGCAGACTTCTCTGGCTTACCATCTAACCCACACGGAGCGTCAATGCCAAAAGTTCAATAAAAATTAATCCAGGCAAATTGTTCACTCTGGCAAAGGGTTGAAATGCCAGGGGATTCAAGATAGAGTAAAATGGAAAGTCAGTCAGTTTTTTTACCCACGGGACAATAGACTTGTGGAATAAGTTACCAGGGAAAGGCATTGAAGCAGACACTGGAAATCAAGAGGCAATTTGATATGTTTCGATAGAGAGAATTGAGTGATTCGGCAAGTAGATGGATATATGGAGATGATGATCAAAAAGGGATGCCCATTCCTGTTCCTAAAAATTGTCATGCTCTTATGTTTAAAATTCAATATAAAACTACTCAGGTGCTGCATTCTTGCATTTCATGGGGACCAAACTCCAACAAGAGAGAGTCTAACAACCTCCCCTTGACATTCAATGGCATTACCATCGCCGAATCCCCCACCATCAACATCCAGGGGGGGTCACCATTGGCCAGAAACTTAACTGGACCAGCCACATAAATACTGTGGCTACAAGAGCAGGTCAGAGGCTGGGTATTCTGCAGCGAGTGACTCACCTCCTGACTCCCCAAACCCTCCCACCATCTACAAGGCACAAGTCAGGAGTGTGATGGAATACTCTCCACTTGCCTGGATGAGTGCAGCTCCAACAACACTCAAGAAGCTCGAAACCATCTAGGACAAAGCAACCCACTTGATTGGTACCCCATCCACCACCCTAAACATTCACTCCCTTCACCACCGGTGCACCGTGGCTACAGTGTATACCATCTACAGGATGCACTGCAGCAACTCGCCAAGGCTTCTTCAACAGCACCTCCCAAACCCACGACCTCTACCACCTAGAAGGACACGGGCAGCAGGCCTGTGGGAACAACACCACCTGCACGTTCCCTCCAAGTCACACACCATCCCGACTTGGAAATATATCGCCGTTCCTTCATCGTCGCTGGATCAAAATCCTGGAACTCCCTTCCTAACGGCACTGTGGGAGAACCTTCACCACACGGACTGCAGCGGTTCAAGAAGGCGGCTCACCACCACCTTCTCAAGGGCAATTAGGGATGGGCAATAAATGCTGGCCTTGCCAGCGACGCCCACATCCCATGATCGAATAATAGCAAAAAATTCTTTATAATTTCCTCTCTAAAGGAAGACCAGAAATTATCAGGAAAAAATAGAATAATTTTTTTAAAGTATAAAATGTTAATTAAAATGTTAAGAATGTTCCATAAACTGCCACATTACTAAAATTAACAGTAGATATTACATCCACCATAGTGCAAATCTTCAAGCAGCCAATAGAGTGGCTGTAAAATGGATTTTTTTTTTTGGAGCAGCTGGTCCCAGCTGTTTCAGGGGCTAAATCTATCCGAAAACTCATTGAAAGGGGAAATAATGAGCTCCTCTGATGGCTTGGTACATAAATTAACCATTCGGATGATTAAAGCCCATCTTCAATCCCTGATCTGTGCTGATTTAGCCAATCTCAGTAGAGGCGCAACAGTCTAATAATCATGGCTGGAAAGACCCATGTATGGATGTCAGGTGAGGATTGGATTGGGCCTGGGTGTGATGTTGCTTCTCGGGTGAATAGCCTGTCAGCCACCATTGCCCAGACTCACACATAAAGAGTGACCAGTTGGGCAAGGCACTGGACAGGAGCTAGGATTGTATCCCAGCATGACTTAGGGCTTTCAGGAGAGGAGGTGAGAAGACTGGAGAGAAAAAATAATTATCTGCTTAGGAACTGAGCTCAACACTCTATAGTAACATCAATAAAGCTGCCTTCTCCCTGCCGATAATCACATCTGACAATTACTCTGGAAAGGAAAAAAAGCAAACTGCGGAAAACCAAGAGGAACACCCTGAACCAGAAAAATACTGGCACAGGTATTGAATAAAAATGAAAATCAATTGATCCAATAATATGAGTAACAGGGTTAACTCACGATAATATGTTTTTATCTGGAAATATCAACAATTTTCATTATTTCTACTGGGAGTTTTCAGTTACGTTGGATTGAGGAAACGTTAAGAAATTCCACTTAAAGAAGCCACTTGTGTTGCTGTGACGCCATTGATAGCAATGCAATGAAAACGCCAACCCACCAAAGAATATTCCAAGAACTAACAAGGTGACAACTATTTGATCCTCCACAATACCCAGTGACCAATGACAACAACCGCCAGCTGCAAAGAAATACATATAACATGATGTCACATTGGGATTTGCAAGTCTGATTTTCAGGGCTCTGGCAGTAATACCTCATTTGTGCTGAGACCTTCAAGAAGCAACCCACCACTTAGTTTGTCACTGTGGGGTGATTTTGTTGACAAGAGGAATAAAGAAAGAATGGTTTCTGCCATCTTGTTTGCCTCTCATGAGCTGTTTTTCTATCACTTATCTCGGCTGCAATGTGTACTTCAATTATCTCCAATTTAAGGTAAAATGGGAGAGCAGAGTTCCCACTTATCTTCCTTCTCCTGATGGCATCGGCTCATGTTGTCAAGTTCCACAGGTCATTTGTAACTCTAGTACCTCACTTAAGAGGCCATTCTTTGTGTGTGAGTCTAAGTAGCAATGTTGACCGGCTAGTCGGCCATGATGGTCTTTATTGATGAACCTAACTCTATCCTTACCTAATAGTTGCACACATGGCAGTTTAAAGTGGGGAATCACTAGGTAGCAGTCAGGAACTGAAACCCAGTAACACCGTGGTGATTTGTAGCGTTGTCAGTGTCGTGACCAGAGATTGAATCTAGGATCTTTCTGATTTAGGCACTGCGTTTATCCACTGAATCATTGGTGGAGCAAAATGGATTCAGCTCATGGACCTGTACACTGTATGCAATGCAACATGTGGCACAGCATTTAAATTGGAGGTGCCCAAATTCACAACCCGGGGAAACTGCAGAAAGTGCCATGAGAGTGATCCTTGCTGTCGGAGGTTTGACTTATGAGAAAAGACTACACAAACTTGGGCTCTTCAACTTTGAAGTAAATCCAGAGCAGAGTGTCAAGGTAAACCTTGACAGGAGAATGGGTTCAAACTGAAGAAGGGCAAATTTAGGATTAATGTCAGGGAGCTCTTCTTCACTTAAAGATTTATCAAAGTTGGAAAAGACTTCAGGAAGTAAAAACCTGGGGCTATAAATTGGGCCGCACAGCACCCATTGTGTAGGCGCTACGTGGACTCCTAAGGACCCAAAATGGCGTCCGGAATGTGCATGACGTGTGCCACACACCATCTTGGTAAAGGCATTTGCGCACGTGCAGAAAACGAATGCTGCCACCATGTAAAGTAGGGAGAATATGCGGTCGATCAGTGTGCAATGCTGATTTAAAGGGACAGATGCGGTTTTGAGACTCAACACTCCAGCCACGCATTGTTTTAACCTCGCACAGCTGAACAGGTCGTAGACAGCCTGGAGGACCCCCCCATCAGCACTATTTAAAGGTATCATGCAGGTGTTGCAGGTTAGTTGCTAGATTATTGATTCTGGCTGCTGGTACAATTGGACGTGTTTGTTGAAGCTTCCTATACTTGGAGAAAGTTGCAATATTATATAGAGATGGTCTGGCAGGTCCTGCATTACTCTTGGTGGCATTTAATACAGTGTGCTGAAAAAGGTTGCTGCCAACCATGGGTGGCCTGCTAGGGCTCCCACTGGGCATTGAAAATGACTGGGAGCATGCAGAAAGGCCACACAGAGCAGGTCAAGCTGTGAGAAAAGGTAGGAGGAGGAGGAGGTGCAGGACACTGAGCAGGAGGCCATACTCCATGGGAGCCTTCAGGGACCAATTCTTTTACCTCAACCTGAGTGAAGATCAATACATCCACGGCTGAGGTTCATGAAGGAGGTCATGACGGAGATTTGTCAACTGCTGCAGCCACAACTGCAGCCTCAGAGCAGGGCAAGGACAGCATTGCCTGGGGCTGTGAAGGTAACCGTGGCGCTGAACTTTTACGGCTCTGGATCCTTTCAGGTGCTGCTGGCGATATGAGCAACATCTCTCAGTTTGCAGTGCACTGCTGTATAAGGGAGGTCACTGAGGCTCTGTTCAAGCTGCACAACAGATTCATCAAATCCCCTCTTGACAGAGAGGAGCAGAATGAGCCAGCATGAGGGTTTGCTCGGATTGCAGGCTTCCCCATGGTGCAGGGTGCCATTGACTGCACGCATATTACCATGCATGCTCCTCATCTCAACTCAGCCATCTTCATGAACAGAAAGGGATTCCACTCCCTCAATGTGCAGCTGGTGTGCGACCACACGCAGCGCATCATGCAGGTCAATGCCCACTACCCTAGCAGCAATCATGACACCTTCATTATGAGGCAGTCCAACATCCCACCTATCTTTGATCTGGCTCGGCAAGTCAAAGGCTGGCTACTGGGCGAAAAGAGCTATTCCCTCATGAGGTGGCTCATGACTCTGGTCAGGAACGCATGCACATGTGCAGAGCAGACCTACAGTGAGAGCTATGTGGCCACACGAAATATCATCGAGCACACCATAGGCGTCCTAAAGCAATGCTTCTGCTGCCTGAGCCGTTCTGGAGGAGCCCTGCAATATTCAGCTGAGCGGGTGTCAAAATTTGTCGTTGTATGCTGCATGATGCACAACCTGGCCCTTATGAGAGGACAGCCCTTGACACCGGCTATCTGGCAAGACCCTGAGCCAGGGTCAGAGGAAGAGGAAGAAGAGGAGGAGGAAGTGGAGGAAGAGGCTGAGGAGGCAACAAGGTGCACAGGCCCTGTCTGCCAGGGCTCTGCGTGCTCACCTTATTAATGAGTGATATCAGTAACCTCAACGGCACCTCCCCATTCACCAACAGTCCCATGTTCCTCACCTTTCCTCTCCCACATGACCATCAAATCATCCTCCTTTATGATTACACATTGCTTCCTCCCACAGCTCACCGCAGAAATAAAAATCACCACCAACTGCGAACTTCAAATACAAATTTATAAACTAACTCATGAAATCAAGTATTCAACATTACACTATTCACCCTTGTGCATTCCCTTAGTGCCTGTTGTTCGTGTGCCTTTACCTATCCTAGTGCTCCTACGAGGTGAATCCCCAGTGGCTACTACTGGTAGCTCATTAAAATTAAAAACTTAAACTACTTAGCTAGAGTAACAAAACTAAAAATAACCGTATTTAAGGCTTAATTTGTTTTTGCTTGGTTTATGTTAATCTAATAAATTAAAGCATGGCTGGGCAGCTCAGACCCGTGGAATGCACGACCTGTGCCATGTGGGAACTCCAGGATGCTTCCCGTGTCCTGGACAACCACATGTGCGGGAAGTGTCGTCAGCTGGTGGAGCTCGAGCTCCGGGTTTTGGACCTTGAGCAGCAGCTAGTGTCACTGCAGTGCATCCGCGAGGCTGAGAGTTTCGTGGATAGCATGTTTCAGGAGGTGGTCACCCCGCAGATTAAGAGAGTGCAGGCAGAGAGGGACTGGGTGACCGCCAGACAGACAAGGAGGACCAGGCAGGTAGTGCAGAAGTCCCCTGAGGGCATCTCACTCTCCAACCAGTACTCAGTTCTGGGTACTGGTGGGAGGGAGGATTCCTCTGGGGAGTGCAGCCAGAGCCAAGACCAGAGCACCATGGGTGGCTCAGCTGTACAGAGGGGGAGGAGAAAGGTCGAGAGAGCAATAGTGAGAGGGGATTCTATAGTTAGGGGAGCAGACAGGCGTTTCTGCGGCCGCAATTCCAGGATGGTATGTTGCCTCCCTGGTGCCAGGGTCATGGATGTCACTGAGCAGCTGCAGGACATTCTGAAGGGGGAGGGTGAACAGCCAGAGGTCGTGGTCCATATCGGTACCAACAACATAGGTAAAAAGAGGGATGAGGTCCTGCAAGCAGAATATAAGGAGTTAGGAAATAAGTTAAAAAGCAGGACCTCAAGAGTAGTAATCTCAGGATTACTCCCAGTGCTACGTGCTAGTGAGTATAGGAATCGGAGAATAGACCAGGTGAATGCGTGGCTGGAGGGTTGGTGCAGGAGGGAGGGATTTAGATTCCTGAGGAATTGGGAGCGATTCTGGGGAAGGTGGTACAAGCCGGACGGGTTGCACCTCAACAGATCCGGGACTGATATCCTCGCAGGGGGGTTTGCTACTGCTGTTGGGGAGGGTTTAAACTAGAGTGGCAGGGGGATGGGAACCTGAACGGGGAGTCAGCAGAGAGTAAAGTTGAAAGCAGCAAGAGAGGGGAGGACCCAGGGGAAATTTACAATACAAATAGTACAAATAGTTGTTCAAGAACAAGTGAAAGGGAAAAGCGTAGAGCAGCGGAAAGAAAGTGTACTTTAGACACTACAGATAAAGTGAAAACTAGAAGGTGTAAAGCGATTAACCCAGCATCAAAGCTGAAGGACAGGCTAGGGTGTGTGGCCCAACCAAGAGGTCTATTTACAAGTGCACGGAGTATAAGGAATGAATTAAATGAACTACAGGTTCAAATTCAAATTGGAGGGTATGACATGATAGCCATTACTGAGACATGGCTGCAGGATGGTCAGGATTGGGAACTAAATATACCAGTTTATAAGGTCTACAGGAGAGGTAGGGAAAATGGAAGACGGGGAGGTGTAGCCTTAGTGACTAAAGATGAAATCACTTCAATGATAAAGGAGGATATAACGAGAGGTAAGCAGCCAACAGAGACCTTATGGGTTGAATTGAGAAATAGGAAAGGATCTAAGACTATAGTGGGAGTTGTGTATAGGATCCCTGGCAGCAGCTCTGAAGTGCTAGATTGTATAAATGCAGAGATTAGACAAGCGTGTAAGAAAGGCATAGTGGTCTTAATGGGGGACTTTAACCTTCACACAGATTGGGAAAAGCAGACTAGCAACAGTCAGAAAGGTAGTGAATTTCTTGAGTGTGTCCGGGATAGTTTTCTACACCAGTATGTCCTGGAGGCAACAAGGCGGAAGCCATACTAGATTTAATAATGAGTAATGAACCAGATTTAGTTAACAGCTTAACTGTGCGTGAACATCTAGAGGCTAGCATGCCGGAAATCGCAAGAAAACTAATATTGAATCGTAGACAGGGACTCGATAAAATTAACATAAGTAAAGCAACAGTAATGAAGAAAATAATAGCACTAAAGAGTGACAAATCCCCAGGATCAGATGGTTTTAAAGGAAGTAGGTGAGCAAATTGCAGATGCCCTAACTATAATCTTTCAAAGTTCTCTAGATTCAGGAACTGTCCCTCTAGATTGGAAAATTGCACATGTCACTCCGCTTTTTAAGAAAGGAGAGAGAGGGAAACCAGGGAATTATAGATCAGTTAGCCTAACATCTGTTGTGGGGAAAATGTTGGCGTCTATAATTAAGGATAGGGTGACTGAACACCTCGAAAATTTTCAGTTAATCAGAGAGAGCCAGCATGGATTTGTGAAAGGTAGGTCGTGCCTGACAAACATGATTGAGTTTTTTGAAGAGGTGACTAAAGTAGTGGACAGGGGAATGTCAATGGATGTTATTTATATGGACTTCCAGAAGGCATTTGATAAAGTCCCACGTAAGTGACTGTTAGCTAAGATAGAAGTCCATGGAATCGAGGGAAAAGTACGGACTTGGTTAGGAAGTTGGCTGAGCGAAAGGCGATACAGAGTAGGGATAATAGGTAGGTACTCACATTGGCAGGATGTGACTAGTAGAGTCCCGCAGGGATCTGTCTTGGGGCCTCAATTATTCACAATATTTATTAACGACTTAGATGAAGGCATAGAAAGTCTCATATCTAAGTTTGCCAATGACACAAAGAGTGGTGGCATTGTAAGCAGTGTAGATGAAAACATAAAATTACAAAGCGATATTGATAGATTAGGTGAATGGGCAAAACTGTGGCAAATGGAATTCAAAGTAGGCAAATGTGAGGTCATCCACTTTGGATCAAAAAAGGATAGAACAGGGTACTTTCTAAATGGTAAAAACAATGAATGTCCAAAGGGACTTAGGGGTTCAGGTACATAGATCATTGAAGTGTCATGAACAGGTGCAGAAAATAATCAAGAAGGCTAATGGAATGCTGGCCTTTATATCTAGAGGACTAGAGTACAAGGGGGCAGAAGTTATGCTGCAGCTATACAAAACCCTGGTTAGACCTCACCTGGAGTACTGTAAGCAGTTCTGGGCACCGCACCTTTGGAAGGACATATTGGCCTTGGAGGGAGTGCAGCGTAGGTTTACTAGAATGAAACCCAGACTTCAAGGGTTAAGTTACGAGGAGAGATTACACAAATTGGGGTTGTATTCTCTGGAGTTTCGAAGGTTAAGGGTTGATCTGATCGAAGTTTATAAGGTTTAAGGGGAACAGATAGGGTGGATAGAGAGAAACTATTTCCGCTGGTTGGGGATTCTAGGACTAGGGGGCACAGTCTAAAAATTAGAACCAGACTTTTCAGGAGTGAGATTAGAAAACACTTCTACACACAAAGGGTGGTAGAAGTTTGGAACTCTCTTCCGCAAACGGCAATTGATACTAGCTCAATTGCTAATTTTAAATCTGAGATAGATAGCTTTTTGCCAACCAAAGATATTAAGGGATATGGGCCAAAGGCAGGTATATGGAGTTAGATCATAGATCAGCCATGATCTTATCAAAAGGCAGAGCGGGCTCAAGGGGCTGAATGGCCTACTCCTGTTCCTATGTTCCTATGTTCCTATGGCTGAAGCATGGGCAGTGGAAGGCTGCTGGCCTTCACAGGGAGGAGTGTGCAGATGGCCTTGGAGGATGACCTCGAGCAGCTCTGGGCCGGGAGGGCTCAGCTTCAGACTGCACCATCTCAGCATGGGCTGTAGCAGTCTGGCCTGGCTGGCTGACAGGCAAGAGCAAGGGCACTGTTGGAGTGGTAGGGTGGGAGCAGGAATGCTGTCATCCTGAGAGAGGTCAGCAGGTTCGACTGTCATGGTGCCACTGCCAATCGCACGGGGCGGCACCTCAGCACTCCTGGTGATCTGCTGGAGAACGGATTGCTGGAGTGCTGTGACGCCCTGGAAGTCCCATTACACAGTGGAACCCAGAGCCACAATAGCAGCAGTCTGACCTTTGATGGCAGATGTTTGTGCTGCAATGGACGCTGCGACATCGTTCATCAGATGCTGCATCATGGCGGTTTCCACAGGTGTGCTGGTGGAGGTGACCACCCATTCCATGTTGGAAAGGGTGGGCTCCGAGCTCTGCACAAGGCCCAGTGCCAAGTTTGAGGTGGACATCTCCATGCCCTTTGACATGTGCGCAGGCTTTCTGGCAGGCTTTCCAGTGCCCTAAGCATTTGTTTGTGTACGCCCATCAGCCTTCTTATGTAGCCTGGCCCATCAAAGTCATTATCAGACTCCTCTGCAGCAGAACCATTGTGCGACTTCACCCTCCGACAATCTGACGCCTGCGGTATCCTTTTCCCCCCGCCCCGGCTCCTGCGCACTTGTGCCCGGTGTCTCACTACGTGCAGATCCCTCCTCTACCCTAGCTTCTAAAGTATGCGCAGTGTCAGTCTCTGAGCTGGTGGCTGCGAGTGTAAGATCGAGTGACGGTGTAGTTTCAATATCACTGTCTGCGTCCTCCTCCACCTCGGTGCTGGCTCCATGTCCTAGGTATCTGCAACGACAAAGGGAGATGGGTTGAGTTGTGGAGAGGGGAGAGGAGAAAGTAAGACGTGCGTGTTGACACCATCTGCAGCATAAGGGTCAGAAAAGATTGTGGGATGAGGGAGATGTGGGAAACGAGAAGGAGCATTAGGTTTGCAGAGACCCTCATCGTTGGAACCTCCAGTGCCGCCAGTGGCCACGGCTGCAGCAACGGCCCGTCCAATGATCCCCAGCACTGTCTCCTCCATGGGGGTGAGGACGTGTAGGTGAGCCTGTCTTCCCCCAGGAGTTTCCTGCTGCCGGCTGTTATGCGCCACCTTCTCCTGCAAGACATAGGGAAGTGTGTCAGTGAGTCTCCTGCAAGTTGTTTGGGTGAAGTGGCTGTCATGGTTGAGTAGCTGCTAGTGTGTGTGAGACCTGTGAGTTGTGGGTGTATGGCTTGCAAGAGTGATACTGTGTGAGGGTGAGATGTAGCATCTGAAGTGCAGCGGTGCGTATGGATGGAAAGCATTTGTTTGGGTGACAGGGGTGTCATGTATGGAGCAATGGTGCAGTTTGTAGGATGTGCCACTTGATACTTGAATTCACTCACCTTGACGACTCGTGTCAAATCATTGAACTTTTTCCTGCACTGCATCCACACGTGTGGTGCAATGCTCCTGGCATTCACTTCCAGCGCCACTTCCTCCCCCTGCCTCCGCAGCTGGTGTTTGGAGGGCCTCCTGCCACCCTGCGGACACAGGATGGCCCTCCATGCATCCACCTCGTGCACCAAGGCCTCCAGTGCGTCATTCAAGTACATTGGTGCATGTTCTCTTGCAGGTCCAGCCATTAGACGTTTCTTCCATCACCGACTGAATTGACAATGCAACTCCCCTTTAAGTAGTCCTGGCCACACCCCATATAGAGCCCCTTGCTGGTGTGTGCAGCCACTCAACAGTACAGGTAGTGCTGGTTGCACGCAGAAATCATGGAGGTTATCAGGCAGCACAAATCTCATGTGCAGCCTGCATCTCAACGACTGGCCGCACCTGCACCCAGTTTCGGGAGTTATCCAATTTAACCCCCCTGGAGTCAGTGAACCAGACAGTTGGATGCTGTGACACAAGAGCGTAGGATTTCCCAGATTGATGAGCTATGATGGGCCAAACGATATAGCTCATTCATATTTATCTTGTGATCTGCAGAAGAATGAGGCAAGCTATCTTTTGCAGGCTACATTATCTACAATAATCATTTATAACTGCTCTTGGGACCTGGGTAACACTGGCAAGGCAACATTTATCACACTTCCCTATATACCCCAAGGGCATTAAGAGTCAACCACATGGTGTAGGACTAGAGTCATGTGTAGGCAGGAACAGGAAAGGGTCTTTCCTGGTCTTCCCTTCCCAGAAGAACATTAGTGAACAAATTGGCTAGCCCACACCTTACCAATTTCACAATTTACAATGGTGGGATTTAAACTTACAGGAGGTAGAAATTGGCAGTCCGCGAGCGGTGGAGGCCCGAACCAGGAGGCCTGAGGACCACTAAAAACTGGTCCTCGGGCCTCATTTACATATTTGGGGAGAGCTGCCAATGCCAGTCATTTTGTAAAGGGGTCTTTCAACAGGCGTTAAGCCCCTCATTAACATATTATAATGCCTGTTTTAAGCAGCCACCCACATTATTCCTGTGGTGTCCAGATGAGCACTTCTTTTCACCTGGCCCCAGAAAAATAACTTCAAACTTACCATTTTGGAGCTTTTTCCACTTTTTACTGAGGTTTTACTGAGCAGAGTGCCCATGACACCTATTGGCATTAAGTAATGATGCCCCTGGCTGATTGAGGTGGGTGCCAGAGTAGCCAAGCGTAAGGCCCAAGAAAATGGTGGTGGAGCACGAACAAACTTGTAAGTTGACAACCTCGATTTTAATTCTGGTACTGCCCTGTTTCCACCAGGAGTTAAAATCATCCCTTAATATTTTTAGTTTTATACAAGAGTTAAATTAACTGGAAATAACAAGCTGCAGATGCCAAAAACCTGAAACAGAAACAGAAAATGCTGGAAACCCTCAGCAGGTCAGGCAAGTGTTGTGATGAAGGATCCACACCCAAAATGTTAACTCCTCCGTCCTCTCCTCAGATGCTGCTCGACCTGCTAAGAATTTCAAGCATTTTCTGTTTTGTGTCAGATTTGCTGGTCTTTGTTCTAAGTTGGCTCCATTTATCTTTCCAAATGAAGTACAATTAGCTCTGTTTACAAATTGGTCCCTGTAGCAGTTCCTGTTCAGTCTGCCTCAGTTACCAACTGGATCGCCCAGTTATACTGCAGTTTAATACAGCATAGCAATTTGTTTCAAATTACCTTTTCCCTGTAACAACTCATCTGCGTTACTAGGATACTAGGAATAATATTTTTTTAAAATAATATTCTAATGGCAGGCAGGAGATTTCAAGCATTGTCTTAGGGTTCATCCAGGTCTCTGTTCATAATTACAACATTTAAAAGTATATTTTGAATGTTTATACTGGAGCGGCGGCGGGGGTGGGGGTTCAGACGCAAGAGAGATCTGGTTCTTTTGCAATAAGCAGGGAAGAGACATTCATAGAGACAAAGTTACAGGCTTGTCAGAAGCAACAGCCCAAACCTCCTATTCTTTAAAAATGATCAAGTACCTCTTTATATCACTTTAAACATTGGGAGAGAATGAGATCAAAGAGGGAGAAGCAGACTTAGCAGCAGAGAGAGTAAGCAGAGAGAGCAAGGATGGACCAAAATAATAATAAAAGTGACATTTTTATAGCCTTTGCTTTCCTGTCTGCTTGGTGGTAGTATTTATCTTGGTTTGTTCTGTTATGGCCTGTGGAGCATGTTTTTGGCCATTGCATCCATCTTTTTCTCCCTCCTGTTAGTGAGACTACATAAACCGGGGATCATCAAGAGCAGGTCACCAGACCCTCAGAAATGCTTTCCAATGTGGTGTAAATGAGATATCTGAATATTACAATATGATAGCGAGATTACATTTGTTCAGTGAATACTGTGGGGTGAATACTGTGGGGGTGAATATTATGGGATGAATTTCAGTGGGGGTGAATGCTATGGGGTGAATACTGTGGGATGAATACTGTGGGATGAATATTGTGAGGTGAACACGGCGGGATGAATATTGTGAGGGCGAATATTGTGGGATGAATATTGTGAGGGTGAATATTGTGGGATGAATACGGTGAGGGTGAATATTGTGGGGTGAATACGGTGAGGGTGAATATTGTGGGGTGAATACGGTGGGGGTGAATATTGTGGGGTGAATACGGTGGGGGTGAATATTGTGGGGTGAATACGGTGGGGGTGAATATTGTGGGGTGAATACGGTGGGGGTGAATATTGTGGGGTGAATACGGTGGGGGTGAATATTGTGGGGTGAATACGGTGGGGGTGAATATTGTGGGATGAATATTGTGAGGGTGAATATTGTGGGATGAATATTGTGAGGGTGAATATTGTGGGATGAATACGGTGGGGGTGAATATTGTGGGATGAATACGGTGGGGGTGAATATTGTGGGGTGAATACGGTGGGGGTGAATATTGTGGGGTGAATACGGTGGGGGTGAATATTGTGGGGTGAATACGGTGGGGGTGAATATTGTGGGGTGAATACGGTGGGGGTGAATATTGTGGGATGAATATTGTGAGGGTGAATATTGTGGGGTGAATACGGTGGGGGTGAATATTGTGGGGTTGAATATTGTGGGAGATCGTCCGCTGTAACCGGCCATGGAAACCCTGGAAAAAATGGCGTAAACAGTGGATGAGTTGGAGATCCCTTACAGAAATTCAGCCCTGCTTGTGGCCACATCCATTTATACAATGGCAGGTGATAATGCCAGTATATATCACTTTTTCACTGAGCTACATTTTACCTGTAGTTTCCTCCTCTCCTTTCCTGAAGGCATTGTTCTGGAGCACAGCTTCCACATGCCTTCAGGACATCACTATAGTTGTCATCTTTCATATCTGTGAGCCTAGTCAGCGAGTGTATGCAGGCTAATCAACGCTGTGGGATATCAAAGCCTCACCTGATCTTGTCCTCATCTGACTTCCATGCAAGCACGTTTTCTAGCAGGTCATCGGACATCAATCAGGGGTCAGAATGCTCGATAATTTTCTCCCCTCCCCAGCTGTTGTGCTGCCCAGCCTGATATTAGAAAATATAGGCCAGGGATTGAACCTTTCCTTAATTTTGTGGGTCAATATTGTGGTGAGGTATCGGGGGAATCTCAAAGAACAACCTTAATACTAAAAATGCAGCAAGAGACCATCACTATTTCTCAGTGCTCCTCATTGTACCAAAAATCATAGGGACATATGAAAAAGAGGGAGAAGAAAAATCAACTGGCCTATCCAGCCTGTCCCATCCAGACATGGTGCAGCCTATGTGAACCATCAACTCACCATGTAGTCCCGTGATCTCCTGAGACAGGCAACAAAAATAGAGAATACAGAGAACAGAACTTAGGTCAATTCAAGTAAAAACTGCAGGAAATTCCTTTCTGATCTCCAAAGGCAAGCAAGCAAGTTCCAGGAGTTTGCAGTAACTGATTGCTGGCCCCACCTACCTTCCATAACTGGAGATGTTTTCTACTTGCAGAAACTCTTCCAGCTTCCTTTTGAAGGCCTGTATTGAGTCCACACTCATTCGCATGTTCTGTTGATCTGTTCCAAAGATTGGTGACCTTCTGCGAGAAGAAGTACTTCCTGGCATCCAATGTGGCTCTATAAGGCTGATTTTTACCAGGCCTGCTCAGAGGAAACCAGGTGGGTGGGCAGTTAAAATGGCCACAGCGACTTACCCCCATCGATCCTGGTGCCTACCTGCAGATTGGAAATTTCACCCGTTCTTTTGAGAAGGTGAAAGGTGCACCTGCCAAATGGCAGCGGGGTCCTTTAAATATGCAGATCAGGGTTTGATGATGTTATCAGGGCCCGACTGCAATTTTAATCCATCGTGGCTTCCCCACCAGGCCAACCTGGCGGGAAGAGGTGCCGGGTCCAGAGGAGGTCCAGAAAAGTGAGTTAATTTTTTTTTGTTTCCTTGTAGGCCAGAAGGAGCAGGAGTACTGCTCAGGCCCCCATAGGGAAACCTTGAGCCTCCCCTGCCCCAGGCTTCCTTCCCCTCTGAAAGGTTGGTGAAAGCGGTGGGTTTTAAGGATAATCTTTAAGCAAGAGAGATATGGAGAGGCAAAGAGTTTCAGGGAAGGAATTTCAGAGCATAGGGCCTAGATAGCTGAAGGCATGGCCGATAATGGTGGGGCAAAGGGAGAGGGTGTTGATCAAGAGACCAGAGTTGGAGGAACTCAGAGTTTTCGGACGGTTGTAGGGCTGCAGAAGGTTACAGAGGTAGGAAGAGGTGAAGCCATGAAGGGATTTAAACACGAGAATGAAAATTTAAATTTGAGGAATTGAGGGACCGAAAGTCAATGTAAGTGAGTGACCACAGGAGTGATGGATGAGCGAGACTTTGTGAGTGATAGGATATGGGTGGGAGGAGAAGCCATTGCTGGAGACTCTCTAGCTACAACTGGATAGGTAAGAGTGGAACTAGCTTGGGTGGTCCCAGTGAGCTGGGCAACAGGGGAGAGTATTGAGAGGATGATGGTGTGTCGACCGTGTCAAAGACTGCAGAGAAGATGGAAAGGACAAGGAGGGATAGTGCACCATAGTCACAGACACAGAGGATGTAATTTATGACTTTGATTAGGGCTGTTACAGTGTTGTGGTAGTAGCAGAAACCTGACAGACAAAAAATATTGGACATTTTATCACCAATATGAGACTCTTTTAAGTCCTACCTACAAAATAAACAACAAACAGACAGAAGTAATAAAGTAAAAGCTTATAAATGTCATGATTATTATTTCTATACAATCTTTTCACTCTGAGTTTACTCTGCCCTACAAAATGTGCTTCTCACTGTTTCAGCTCATTCCTTTCCCACTCTTCAAGCTCCAAGATGTTTTACTTTCTAGGGTTTATTCTATCTAATTTATTAATTTTATTCCAAATTTTAGCTCTTACCAGATACAGAGAGTTTGCTACTCTCTCTGTCCTCCATTTCTTTCCCTTGACCACCACTTTAAAGACACATCTACATCCCAACAGCACTGTGACTCTGCCACAGGATTTCACCAACATAAATATTCACCGTAGCAGAACTAATTAAAGTTTGCCAGAAATTCCTAGAAACACGTTTTAGTTTTTATTTCGCAACTGTACCTAATGCAAACAAAATTAAACCATTTTAGTAATAGAAACCTGCTTGGATCCTGCTGTAATGCAACATTTATATAAAACACGTGGACCTGACAAGACACAACTGACATCTACAAATTGTGGATGTATTTTGGGAAGTGAAAAGAAAATCAACAACTCAAGCAGTTATTAGCCGTTGTCTTGAAAATGCATTCTCTCAGTCATTCATTTTAACAGAAGAGGACCATATTCTAATAAAAAAATAAAGCTCTTATACATAAAATTAATGTTCCATTGCTGATGATTCACATTTGGCAGAGCAGAGGTGTGAAGAAGAGTGTTCAGTTTATTATGTGTTTCACCCAGCAACTGCTTCATAAACAAGTGGAAATTTAATATCATAAGTATAGTGCAAACAAATGGAATTATATGTCAGCCATTATCAGGCCTGGGAGCTTTTTTGGTGCTTGGCTCGCTCTGAGGTTTGGTGGGCCATAACTTGCGTAGGCATGTACAAAATAGAAGTTCTTTGCACTGAGAAGAGTTAGTGCTTTGATGTGTCAAGTACCAGGTGTGTAATGGGTTAACTGGTGTAGGCTCCTACAAAAAAATGCAACTAAACATTTTGAGGAGGAAGATGTGAATGTTCCTAAGTTTCTTTTCAGAGAATTGCGAGCAAAACTCTGAAAGCTTCCAGGTAGCAGCAGTTAATTTATAAAAAATCTATGTATTAAAAAAAAACTTTAAAACCCAGATATAAAATACTGATTATTATTATTTTCTGACAACATTCTGACCTCTGTTGTGAACAAGATCACTGAAGGGATAAAAACTAATACTATTAGGTCTGGGAAAACAGACTCTTATTTAAAGTCACTGAAGAGATAGTTGGCATCAGCATTGATTTTAGGTTTTTATTACTGCTTTAGGGTCTAATTAGTCCCTCCAAGATAATTCTTTGTTCTCGTCCCTTGGGTCCTCTTGGAAGCAGAAAATGGGAATTTTGATTCCTAAGTTTAAGGAGCTGAAAAGCTAACTCTAAAACTTGACTGACTTCTCTACGAAGCTCCTGGAGGGAGATGTGTCAGGGCTAAAAACAAAACAAGGAGCCCAAGGACTGCAACCACACAGTGAACTGTTTCATATGGGAGCCTTTTGTTTTTGTGTCAGGCCCACAGACAGTTGCTATGTATGTGCCCTCCACCCTGGACACAATCCAAGCCCAATTGCTCTACAGACAAATGTAAACATTTTGTTTGAGAACTGAGTCTCTTTCACTAGGTCTTTGAAACTCTTCGGGTTTGCCAGACTAAATTACATAAGAGGCAAGATCAGATATCATATGTAGGTCATCGAATTGTAGATAGGATATTTTATGCCTTACAAGGTATCAGAGATGAGGATCCTAAATGATCAGGAATTTAAGCTATCAGGAAAAGTGAAAGAAGTTGAGTTTATTTTCTTTGGAAAAAAACTTTGAGGTGAAATAACTCAGATCTTTAAATTATTGCAAAGCTGATTTAGGCAAACTGTTCACTGTGGTGAAAGCCCAAATAGCCTCCATATCCCTCAGACTGCAGGCTCTTCATGCCCACAACCTCCAGTCTTCTCACAGTGAAATAGTGGAATCACTATATCTAGACCGTTTTTCTTTCTTTCCTTCCATTGGGGCAAAAAAAGATCAAGACGTAGTGATTCAGCCATTTAAAAAAAAGGGAGAAAACTGAAAAAATAAACTCTTAACTCTCTATAAAGCCCGAAGACTTGAATTATGCTTCCATACCTGGGAGACTCTTCTAGCAGATTGCTTGCACTCCTGCAGAGAAAAGAATTAAAATTTTTCATCTGACAGCTGATTCTTCTGTCACCTCTAATGTCCAACTTGTTTCTCTATCATCCATAGTACAATGGCCAGTGATCCTCTCTTTTTCCCTCTAAGCCCAAATATGACAACATACATGCTCTTCCTCCTCCCTATATCCTCACTTTGTAGAAATTAGGAACCTGAAAACTGTTGAACTCCTCACCTCCCCCACCCTATTGTTCCTCCTACTATTTCCAAGCTTGATGTCACCTAAATGCTACTTGCTGATTTATTTAGCCTTCTCTTTATCTCTGTTAACCCTTGGTGGTGTCCCGCACTATGGGCCTTGGCTCTTCACCTTGGTTTCTCAATTAAAAAATAGAATAAAGGGAAGGCCAGTGAAGCAGATAATATTGGTTTGAGGGGGAATGCATGAAAAGAGGGCTATGATGAGAAGCTGGAGAGATAGGATGGACCTGAGCCTAATGGCTTTTTCCTGTTCCTAAAAATCTTATAGGGGGCCTTTTAACTCCCTCCGACCAATGGAGACTGTGTGGAACAGGAATTAAAATCCAAGCAGATGACCTGTCACTCATTTCGGAGCATAGGAACAGAAATAAGCCATTCAGCCCCTCAAGCCTGTTCCGCCTTTCAACTAGATCATGGCTAATCTGTACCTTAACCCCATTTAACTGCCTTTTGGGGAGAGAGTTCCAGATTTCTACTGCCCTTTGTGTGAAGAAGTGCTTCCTGATTTTATTCCTAAATAGCCTGGCCCTAATTATAAGATTATGTCCCTTTGTTCTGGATTCCACCACCAGGGGAAATAGTTTCTCCTTATCTATCGTATTGAATTGTTTTAGAATTTTAAACACCTCGATTAGATCACCCCTCAATCTTCTATACTCCTGCTGTTTGAATAACTTTATCACTGTGGTATTAATATTTATTTTATCAATGCCTCATTACATTAGCTGAAACAATTTAACGTAAAATGAAACATACTGGGGTTGACTTTTCAGAGGCCCCACTCCACTGCTGGAGGTGTGGCACCCCCCCCCCCTCACCCCACTCCGCCTGCCTTCATCCTTACCCCGTCCCAAATCCCAGGGATGGGATCATTGAATATTAGGGATGGGCCCCAGATGGGGTGCTCATCCCACAGAGCAACAGGATTCCAGAGTGACACTTTGCTGCTCCTTTGGGGGGAGGAGGAGCATGCAGGATGGTCCAGCCTGAGTTTCAAAATTTTGAAATGTCATCCGATGTTGCTCCCTTGCTGGTCTGCCACTCCCCTAATGGCATCCAATCTCTTTCGGATCAATTGCTATTTGGGCAAGGTACTGCAGGCCGCCACGTACAGCCCTTATGCAGCAGGTACGCCTTCTTCATGGTGACATGTTTTATGCCAACTACACAATAGGTAAAACTGGCAGGATTTCTGTGGCAGCCTGCCACCCAGCAGTCTCCTCACCAAAAATAACATCACGATGGGAGGTGGGGAGCGATGAAGAAGCGCCCATCCCCCACATCACAATTTCTCACCTATGTGGCAAAAGGACTGATGGAAATCTAATGAAAATGGGTTCTGCCCCAAATTCCTGCCTCCACTTCCACTGTGTTGAAATAACACTCCCCAAAATCCAGGAATTTCAGGACTGCAACCCACGCTTGTCCTGTTGACCCATTTTTCTTCTGTTATTTTTTCTTCTCAATTCTCTGTCTTCCTTAAAATGGGTACTTTCACTGCAACATGACACCACCTGTCCATTTGCTTCTTCTGTTGTCTGAATTTGATATGCTGATAGGGTTAGATGAAGTAGGGTGGGAGGAGGCTCGTGTGGAGCATAAAAGCACCAGCACAGACCAGTTGGGCCGAATGGCCTGTTTTTGTGCTGTAAATTCCATGTAATCCTGTGCAACTTCAAAGACTCTTTTCATGTGAGGCAACAATTTATATATAACCTCGACCAATCTGGTATATCTTATTGAAAAACAGAAAATACTGGAAGAACATGACAGATCAGTCAGCATATGTAAAGCAAAGAGACGGATTATGCCATTTCAGGGTGTACCCTTCATCTGTCACTGAACTCTTTAAATTCAAAATGTTGTAATCTCCTCCTCTGTATTTGCTGCTCAGCAATCTCTCTTATTTTGGGAAGGCCAAATATAGATTGTGTGACCACTTTGACGAGTATCTCCGTTCTCTCCATAAGTATGTTCCTGTCTTGTTTGTTGCTCACCATTTCAATTCCCCCCTCTATCTGACTATTCCATCTTGGGTTTTTCATACAGCTCCAAACAAATTCAATGGTAATTTAAAGAGCAGTATCTCATTATCATCCTGTGCCTTCTGGTCTGAAAATTGACTCCAACAGCTTCAGGCTTTAGCTGTCTCCCCAATTTTCCTGCTGGATTCTCCTATTGGCATTTTACTGCTTTCCCTTCCATGTTTAACTCACCTTTTGTCTTTCTAATAACTTTTCACATGCTTCACATAAGATGACCTTTGTGTGCTATACAGCCCTTTATACCTCTTTCTTGCACCTGTCTATTTAAAGGCTACTAAACTTTGTAGCTACCTCTTTATGAAAGTAGTTAACATCTGTACTCAGGACTTCAACCTGTTGCTCTCCCCACCCCTCTTTGTTTTGTTTAGCCCCATACAAGGGCATTCATCCTGACCATGCCGGTTCCAATGTAAAGTCCCACCCAAGCATTAGCCCCGCCTTCTCTTTTAGGTGCTCGCCAACCTTCCATGTAGTTCAAATATTTTCTTTTTATTTCATGTTTCCAGGATTTGAAGCTTACTTCTTACCTGTAAGTGAGTAGAGTTTAGATTGGATTAGGTAAAAAAAAAAGCAAAATTAAAGTTTTAAAAAATTAAAAATAGGACAGAAAGCAAACAGGATAATAAAAGAGGATTGTGGGGAAGGGATCAGCCCACGTTAAAACTTAAATGGTGCAATACCAGCATTACATTGGTATCCATTCACATTCCTGTTTCTGTGAATGGATATCAGGTGCACTTTGACACAAATTCCACAGTATCATTGAACCTGCAGTTATGTGCAGTGTTGCATGTGAAGATAGGTGCTCCGCTATAAATCTACACTGTAAACAAGCAAACTCTTGATCGTATCTTTCTTCAACTCAATAGACTGGCATGAGCTCAAGTCTCTAATCTAAATAGGGCTTATGTGTTTGTAATATTTAACTCAATATATATTAGTCCGCTACAGTTGAATCTTGATAAGCACATATGTAATTTGCCAATGTATTTTGCATTTGTTTAATTACTTCTACATAAAAGGAGTGGATGGAAGAGGTACATTACAGATTCCACTATACTTGTTTGGACGACAAGTGCTTGGCTTGTCTCCTAATTGTTTTTCTCACCCAGTTGTTTCCTCTCTTATTCTGAAGGTGGTGACCAATGCTGGGGGTGGTTCTGCAGCTGCTGACAGCTCTCCAGTACTTTGCCCATCTGGTCATTACTTATGAACAAGCCCATAGTTTTAGAAGGCTATTTGACTGCGGAGAGCACCACAGCCATGCCTGATCCTGTTCTTACCCAACATCAAGACAGCAGGAGTAACTGGATAGTGATTAAGAGCAGTGACCCTGAATAATTCTCCTCTCCTAATACAAGGGCATTGGTGCCAATTGTATTGCTCCACCACAGTTGAATGGTTCGGCATAGGCCAAGAGTTAAATCTGGAACCTGTCTAATCTGTTTGCCTCAGTTGTACATTAGGCAATGCATTCATCAACTGTGCCATTGAGGGAGTTGCAGGGACATAGTCTCAGCTCTTAACAAATCCTATCTTTTAGACTAAAATCTATTGCCCTGAAATTATGCTTTTGGACACTCGTGTATAAATACTTAACATGACTGTTTGAAATTCCTCTCTCTGCTATTCTAGCAGAGGTGTCAAGTCATTTAAAATAAACAGGTTAGAGCATCCACTAACAAAGTGGGGAGAGGAATTTCAAACAATTGTGTTAAGTACACGTACATTAGAATCCCACAGTGTAATTTCAGGGCTTATGTGTTTGTACTGTAGCTACTTTACACAGTTGCAATGTTGAGAGCTTGTACGGTTTCCAGGATTCACCAGGTACTGTGCTGTTTCATTCGGTTTCATTACTGAAAGTGGGAAAGGGCAAATCAGCTGGGTTATCGATTACATTCAACGGCATTTCATTTATTTTAACTTTCCACTTTATAATACGTACTTTGAAAACCAGAACCTATATTTTCCATGTAACTTTATTATTGACATGCTTGCATGGAGGTAGCAAAATAGCATCACATTTTCCACTTAATCATTTAAACGCATGCAAATCCCTCCGGTATGTCAATGTTGCGTAGAAGTTTGCCAAATTAAAAGTATAATTGCACAATGATTTTTGTGAGGTTGTGTCACCCAGTCAGTTTTAATATAAATAAGTATTGGTTAAAAGTGACTGTTACAGAAATAAAAGTAATTTAGCAACAAATGTTGTTCACCAGTGACTAACTTCGTAAGTGAAAATCTGTTGCATTTTCAAGGCTTAAAGGGATTAAAAAATTTACATAGCAAATGTTGTATTAATTTTTTGTCTTCCAATTTTCTCCCCTGGTCAGCTGAAACCAGTGACTAATACTGGAGTACAAGTCCATGGCTGCCAGGAGTTCACCAAAATGATCATTCTTCAAGCCCATACAGTGAGGGCTCAATAACATGGCCCCACAAAGCATTGCAGGTGCTGGCACTGTCCAGGCTCTGCCTATTGATAAATGAGCTGGCCTTACCAAGTAACATGAGGTCATTTAATTTACATAATTTTCTGGTATGCTGGGAGCATCTGTCAGGGCTGGAATCTTGGGTGCCAGCAACCAGTGAAGAGATGCCAGATACCTCTCTGTACCAGATGATTTTATGGCATGGGAGGAGTGGCACTGGGCATGGGGCTGAAGGGCACAGAGCATGGAGCTCTGGGTATGGGGACAGGTGTAGCACAAAGGTAAGGACACCAGGGTGGGCACCAGGCTTGAGTGCCAGGGTTTTTTGTTAACAGCAACTTTCTTTCAGCACTCATTGCTAATTTGATTAGAATGCGGAGGGCTAATGAGCCTTGAGTACAGATTGCGTGCAGTCACTTTGCACTGCATTGGGCACGTTGGACATGCTGCAGGCCTTAGGTCTCTGCACCTATTATACAGGAAATGAGTGGCCAATTCACTTCAGTACCATTGGGTATCCACCATCAGATTATTGGCGCCTGATTGCCAGTAAGCTATGGGGACATTGAACTGAGCCTGATCTAGTTGTCACCAGATGTCTATTTAACCAGAGAGCCATTGAAAAATTCTGTTATTATTTGTTTTATATTAATGTGATGCTAGGGTTCTGCTCATGTTTTTTTATAATGAATGCTATGTGGCTGGAGTCGTACCTAGCACAAAGGAAGATGGTAGTGGTTGTTGGAGGCCAATCATCTCAGCCCCAGGACATTGCTGCAGGAGTTCCTCAGGGCAGCGTCCTAGGCCCAACCATCTTCAGCTGCTTCATCAATGACCTTCCCTCTATCATAAGGTCAGAAATGGGGATGTTCGCTGATGATTGCACAGTGTTCAGTTCCATTCGCAACCCCTCAAATAATGAAGCAGTCCGAGCCCGCATGCAGCAAGACCTGGACAACATCCAGGCTTAGGCTCATAAGTGGCAAGTAACATTCGCGCCAGATAAGTGCCAGGAAATGACCATCTCCAACAAGAGAGAGTCTAACCACCTCCCCTTGACATTCAACGGCATTACCATCGCCGAATCCCCCACCATCAACATCCTGGGGGTCACCATTGACCAGAAACTTAACTGGACCAGCCATATAAATATTGTGGCTACAACAGCAGGTCAGATGCTGGGTATTCTGCGGCGAGTGACTCACCTCCTGACTCCCCAAAGCCTTTCCACCATCTACAAGGCACAAGTCAGGAGTGTGATGGAATACTCTCCACTTGCCTGGATGAGTGCAGCTCCAACAACACTCAAGAAGCTCGACACCATCCAAGATAAAGCAGCCCGCTTAATTGGCACCCCATCCACCACCCTAAACATTCACTCCCTTCACCACCGGCACACAGTGGCTGCAGTGTGTACCATCCACAGGATACACTGCAGCAACTCGCCAAGGCTTCTTCGACAGCACCTCCCAAACCCATGACCTCTACCACCTAGAAGGACAAGAGCAGCAGGCCCATGGGAACAACACCACCTGCACGTTCCCCTCCAAGTCACACACCATCCCGACTTGGAAATATATCGCCGTTTCTTCATCATCGCTGGGTCAAAATCCTGGAACTCCCTTCCTAACAGCACTGTGGGAGAACCTTCACCACACAGACTGCAGCGGTTCAAGAAGGCAGCTCACCACCACCTTCTCAAGGGCAATTAGGGATGGGCAATAAATGCTGGCCTCGCCAGCGACACCCACATCCCATGAACAAATAAATTTTTTAAAATGTAAATGCTGAGAATGCTATGTAGAAAGACAAACTTCACCAGAATGATTTTGGGGCTAAAAGGGTTAAATTATGAGGACAGGTTGCATAGACTAGGCTTGTATTCCCTTGAGTATAGAAGATTAAGGGATGATTTAATTGAGGTGTTTAAGATCATTAATGGATTTGATAGGGTATATTGAGATATACTATTTCCTCCGATGGGGGAGTCCGGATCAAGAGGGCATAACCTTAAAATTAGAGCTAGGTCATTCAGGGGTGATGTCAAGAAACACTTCTTCACACAAATGGTAGTGGAAATCTGAAACTCCCTCCCCCAAAAAGCTGTCGAGTCTAGGTCAATTGAAAATTTCAAAACTGAAATAGATAGATTTTTGTTAACCCTTTTTGTATTAAGGGTTACGGAACCAAGGTGGGTAAATGGAGTTAATATACAGATCAGCCTTGATCTAATTGAACGGCAGAACAGGCTCGAAGGGTTGAATGGCTTACTCCTGTTTCTATGTTCTTTCCTGTGTAAAGCAGTCTGCATTGTAGCCACTTACCTATAGTGTCCTTCCCCTTTAAGGTAGGTGCTGTGCATTGGTAAATGTGCTAATATTATTTTGGATTTTTCTTCCACTTCGTTTGAAACTGATTTTAATATAGTGAGGCAATAAACATGATTGAAATGAGTAAGGAGAGTAAGAAAGTTGTGGGAGGCAGGTGGGCAATGTGCTGGTAGCGCCTTTTTTTCATGCAGTGGTAATTAAGATATTCCCTCTCTCAAGTCATGAAAGCGTCTTGTGGTTCAAGTGGAACAGTTTTATAAAGAGGAGGTGGTGAATCTAAATGTGCAGACCTGTGCTCCCTTCATATTGTTGAACTGCTTTGAGACCCAACATGACCCAGTGCTCCTGCTTGAGGCTAAGCTGATTTTTGTTAACCCTTTTTGTATTAAGGGTTACGGAACCAAGGTGGGTAAATGGAGTTAATATACAGATCAGCCTTGATCTAATTGAACGGCAGAACAGGCTCGGAGGGTTGAATGGCTTACTCCTGTTTCTATGTTCCTTCCTGTGTAAAGCAGTCTGCATTGTAGCCACTTACCTATAGTGTCCTTCCCCTTTAAGGTGGGTGCTGTGCATTGGTAAATGAGGCATTGACAGGGTGAGGCAGAAATTGAATTTTTAAGGATGTTTGGTGCTAAGAAGAAGCTCAGGTTCATACTGTCTAGGCAGGTGAGATCAGAAGTGGTTAAGTCACATTTAGAAGGGACCAGCACAAGAGATGGCAGGGTCATACGAATAGCTCTTGATGTTTGCAAACCGCATGATGTGGGCTATCCTGGATCTATAAAGTATCCAGGGGGAATACACTTGCACTGGTAGCACTTTTGCCTCTGATTCAGAAGGTTGTGGGTTCAAGTCCCACTCCAGAGACTTGACCACATAATCTAGGCTGACACTTTAGTGCAGTACTGAGAGAGTGCTGCAAGGTCATAGGTGCCGTCTTTCAGATGAGACGATAAACTGAGGCCCTATCTGCCCTCTCAGGTGAACGTAAAAGATCCCATGACACTATTCAAAGAAGAGCTGGAGAGTTCTCTCCAGTGTCCTGGCCAATATTTATCCCTCAGCCAACATCGCTAAAACAGATTATCTGGTCGTTACCACATTGCTGTTTGTGGGACCTTGCTGTGCGCAAATTGGCTGTCGTGTTTCCTACATTACGACAGTGACTGCACTTCAAAAAGTACTTCATTGGCTGTAAAACAATTTGGGATGTCCTGAGGTCATGAAAGGCACTATATAAATGCAAGCCTTTTTTTTCTTTCTTTATAAAGTGTCAGAGGATTGTGACTCTCAAGCAAAACATTCCTGAGCTCGAGGAACAATTATCTACACTGTACAGAATACAGAATGGGGTGGTGGTCACCATACAGATTGAAACAGTCAGAGTTAGAAAATGAAGTGAGAAGAGGGAAGTGGGTGACCACCACAGGGAAACAGGAAGAGACAAAGTTGAAAGTAAAGGGGACCACTGAGCTCCTAGAAATAACTGATGACTAACTCAAGTTTCTTGATACCTATAAAGTGGTCAATGTTGGTGACTCAGGGGGGTTAGCCAGGAGCAATGCCATGACGTCATGAAGCAAAAGGCTACCTAAGGGAAGAAGAGAGACTGAACAGGAGAACAAGAAGGCAATGGCTGTAGGAGATTCAACAATTAATGGGATAGATAGCTTCTTCCATAGGTGCAAGGGTATGGGAAAGAGGGGGTGAATAGCCAGAGGTTGTAGTTCACAAGGCGTTCCTGGGTTGGGGGAGGGCGTAAGTCAAGATTTGCACCTTTGTGTGGTCAGGAACTTCTGAAAGCATTCTATCATAATCAGCTACTTTGTAGATTTCTTGTAAGTAAAGTGATAGCTGGTGAAGAGGTTGAAGAATACATAGAAACATTTTTTAAAAAGGTATACATTTTCACAAACCCACTGAAGGCACAGAGACTCCCACATCTCCGTTTCCAACTGCCAGGCCAGAGTGAAAGCCAATTTTAGCCTTTACTTCTTCTTCATGTGGCGTTAAATGCCAGGTGTTGGCACATTTTCCTCCTCCAGTAGCCTGGCATTCCCTGGAATTACATGCTGTATTCTCCTGCAGCAAGAAAGACCTCAGAATTCAATGGGGCCTGATCATATTTCGCTGTTAATGTATGGATTCTCCGGGTTAAAAACTCCTAAGTGCTGTTGTTAAGTGTGCATTTAATTATTGTCAATAATAGTTGTTATCATATGCTTAATAAATTTGTGAATATCAAAAAAGAATGCATTATGTTAATTGGCTGCTGCAGTCTCCCGTCCTGCTACAGGTGATGGTACTTCAACAGTGGCATCCCTCTATTTTCTAAAATGTGCACGTCCACATCAGTCGTTGAAAAATTAGAAACTCGCCTTTTTCCTTCTTTAGCTCCAGTCGTTTCAGTCCTTGTTCCAAATGCTTCCACAGCGCTTTAACTGCATGGAGCCTTTTAAAGAAGGAAGTTACACCCTTGCTCTGCCCACTTGCCAAATTTTTCAGGTTCCTTGCTAGCAGGACACCTGCCGTTATCCCACCAGCATAGTTTAAATTAGCTGACTCCAGAATTTCTGACTGGGTCAGCCTCCTCTGATTTTGGCTCACATAGGTACACTTTCCCCAGAAATTTCTAGGCTACAGACCTTTGAGAGTGCAGATTAGATCCAGACAAGCTGGCAGCAGAAGTGGTAGTTCCTGCATACCACATCAGCTTGAGACAATGGAGGTTCATTAAAACATTCCAATAATCATTCACAAAAAATGAGGATGAAAATCTGTGGCCATTCATAGAATTTATACAGAATTACATAGAATGTTACAGCACAGAAATAGGCCACTCACCCGAACAGGTCAATGCCGGTGTTTATGTTCCACACAAGCCTCCTCCCACCTTACTTCAGCTCACCCTATCAACATAACCTTCTATTCCTTTCTCTCTCATGTACTTATCTAGCTTCCCCTTAAATGCATCTATGTTATTTGCCTCAACCACTCCCTGTGGTAGCGAGTTCCACATTCTCGCCGTTCGAGTGTACTCTGCTGGAATGGCTGGAAATGAGATTCCAGCTGGCCTGGAGGGGACAAAGCCTCCACCTACCCCTTAGAACTCCATCAATGTTAATGGGAGAAGGTTAGGGCTGGGGGGAACTCCGTATCAGAAGTTCACACACCCTGACTTTCAGAGGGACCTGGCATATGGTCAGTGGAGGTATGCCTGATCACAGCAAACCTACATTCCTGACCACAACCAGTTGTGGGACCCAACTGGGGCCTCACACATGGCAAGCACCATAGATATGCCCCTGTTGTCACAGGCACCTGCTATTTGCAGTCTAACTAGACAACCTGCCGTTGACCTCTGGGAGTGTGTCGCAGTTGGTGGTGGAGGTTCCTGGTGGGTGCAATCCTAAGGTAGGTATATAAGTATCCTGGGGCCAATATGTTAGAATAGTTACATTCATGTGAACTCAAGAGGCAGGGAGGCAAGGGGATAGCTGTCAGGCAAGCCTACATCTTGAAGGCTGGTGGCCAGTTTGAATAGCAGCCTGACTGGCCAATCCCCAAACGTGGAGAGTTGAAAAAAGCTTAGCGGTCAAGCCTTTGGCTTCCTGTCCAGCTAAGAAAGGAGAAATAATCCACAGGAATCTGGAATGGATGTCAGACACAGAGGATGAGAACTCCCTAAGACTAAGTTTGGCACTGATTAGATTCGGAGATTTGCTGGTCAGTAAAATGAGATTCACCCACCAACAAGGATAATGTGCTGTGCTTTGTTATTTTTCTGTGTTACGAAGAGTATTATGAAATAGATTGAAATTCATTGTAGACTTTATCTTGTTCTTTTACATATTATATGTAAAATAAATCAACTTGTTGGTTTATAATTGACCTTGTCTTATTAGGGTGTGTATCAATCCACCTTCTGGAAGATAGAAGAAATGCACATGAGAGCACCTGTGAGATTACAGGATCCAATAAACACAATGAGGGGTTTCATGTTATGACCCCAGGTCACACTATAACTAGATATTGGGCAGTAAAGGTAAACTTCCTGATCGTAAGGAATGTGGGGTAGGCTTATGGGAGAGACCAGTGACACTGAACCATAGATATATATATATATATATATATATATAAAATATATATATATATGACTTTATAAGGTACATGCAGAAATGAATTATAACAAGAAATCTCTTGGCATGATCTCATCAAACCAACTAAAATGGAAGTATTCTAGTGTGCACCAGGATCACATATTGGGAAATTATGCAACCCCAGCTCATGTTTTTGTGGCCATTGATTTTAAAGAATGGAAAATCATGGGTTGCGAGTATATAATTTCTTGATATATATGCCCAGCGTACACTGGGACCATGGAAGTAGAAAATCTCACCTTAAGTTCCAATTATTTTGGTGTTTTATACTCATGCCTTCATAAATAAATTCCTCCCCACCTTGAGTCATATAGCCTATGGCAATGCTCTATTCCTTAGTCAAGATTTTGTTTCCCTCTGTTTCATGAAGTGCTTAGTCTGCCATTTGTAGATCAGGGCTAGCTAGCCATTTAAGAATCTGTTTCTAAGATGCGATACTATCATAGAACTCTGCTTATTTCTAATAGGCTTTTACAAGAATGCTCACATTATTTTTCTATAATAGCAGGATGAGGATATTCCAGACTGTTAGAACTTTCCATGAAGCAGAGTACTGGGTGGCATACTGTCCCTTCACCACAGAGAGTGAAACGGCAGCCTGTTTTACATATAAAATGGGCTGCCGATTTGCTATCCCCTATTTTACAGTTTTGGCACAAAGTCAAAATTTACCCCTTGGGCTCTAAACCAGTCTAATGGAAGTAGCTCTCTCTTCCAGCATGAAGCTGCAGCCTTAACTCAGCTGCTAATGGGCATGAGTCCGTTGTACTCAACTGTGTAATTTGGTATAAATTGATACTAGATTAGTTGTCTCACTCAGAGAGACAATAAGGATGGTTGAGTGAGAAATGAAAATGTCACACAAGTTCAGTAGCAGAGGCGTTGACTGATATTGGGATTATGCCACATTGGTGTTGCAGAGCAAGTAAACTTTACTCTACTTCTAGTCTATACCGGACCTGGGAGTACCGAATAAGGACTTAAAGAAGCATGGAACAAAAAAGGCCAATCAGTCTTATCATTATAATTGCTTAAGGCAGGCCATGTACAATGTACTCAATTAAGGACTACCCAACACACTTGAGGAAAGGTTCTACAAAGTTTCTCCCAGACTTCTTGATGCACTACCCAGCCAATTCAATATCAAGCAAAACTCCAGAATATCCATCAAACATCATGTTCTGCACCATTCATCCTTCACAAGTTGCCTTCATTGACATTTCTATCAAGTTGCACCCTTCAAGTTAAATAACCTGCTTGAATTACAAATACATAAAGGGCAAAAGAGTAACTAGGGAGAGAGTAGGGCCTCTTAAGGATCAACAAGGTCATCTATGTGCAGAACCACAAGAGATGGGTGAGATCCTGAATGAATATTTCACATCGGTATTTACGGTTGAGAAAGGCATGGATGTTAGGGAACTTGGGGAAATAAATAGTGATGTCTTGAGGAGTGTACATATTACAGAGAGGGAGGTGCTGGAAGTCTTAACGCGCATCAAGGTAGATAAATCTCCGGGACCTGATGAAATGTATCCCAGGACGTTATGGGAGGTCAGGGAGGAAATTGCGGGTCCCCTAGCAGAGATATTTGAATCATCGACAGCTACAGGTGAGGTGCCTGAAGATTGGAGGGTAGCAAATGTTGTGCCTTTGTTTAAGAAGGGCGGCAGGGAAAAGCCTGGGAACTACAGACATCTGTAGTGGGTAAGTTGTTAGAGGGTATTCTGAGGGACAGGATCTACAGGCATTTGGAGAGGCAGGGACTAATTAGGAACAGTCAGCATGGTTTTGTGAGAGGAAAATCATGTCTCACGAATTTGATTGAGTTTTTTGAAGGGGTAACCAAGAAGATAGATGAGGGCTGTGCAGTAGACGTGGTCTACATGGACTTCAGCAAAGCCTTTGACAAGGTACCGCATGGTAGGTTGTTACATAAGGTTAAATCTCATGGGATCCAAGGTGAGGTAGCCAATTGGATACAAAATTGGCTTGACGACAGAAGACAGAGGGTGGTTGTAGAGGGTTGTTTTTCAAACTGGATGCCTGTGTCCAGCGGTGTGCCTCAGGGATCGGTGCTGGGTCTGCTGTTATTTGTTATTTATATTAATGATTTGGATGAGAATTTAGGAGGCATGGTTAGTAAGTTTGCAGATGACACCAAGATTGGTGGCATTGTGGACAGTGAAGAAGGTTATCTAGGATTGCAACGGGATCTTGATAAATTGGGCCAGTGGGCCGATGAATGGCAGATGGAGTTTAATTTAGATAAATGTGAGGTGATGCATTTTGGTAGATCAAATCGGGCCAGGACCTACTCCGTTAATGGTAGGGTGTTGGGGAGAGTTATAGAACAAAGAGATCTGGGAGTACAGTTTCATAGCTCCTTGAAAGTGGAGTCACAGGTGGATAGGGTGGTGAAGAAGGCATTCAGCATGCTTGGTTTCATTGGTCAGAACATTGAATACAGGAGTTGGGATGTCTTGTTGAAGTTGTACAAGACATTAGTTAGGCCACACTTGGAATACTGTGTACAGTTCTGGTCACCCTATTATAGAAAGGATATTATTAAACTAGAAAGAGTGCAGAAAAGATTTACTAGGATGCTACCAGGACTTGATGGTTTGACTTATAGGGAGAGGTTAGACAGACTGGGACTTTTTTCCCTGGAGAGTAGGAGGTTTCGGGGGGATCTTATAGAAGTCTATAAAATAATGAGGGGCATAGATAAGGTAGATAGTCAAAATCTTTTCCCAAAGGTAGGGGAGTCTATAACGAGGGGGCATAGATTTAAGGTGAGAGGGGAGAAATACAAAAGGGTCCAGAGGGGCAATTTTTTCACTCAAAGGGTGGTGAGTGTCTGGAACGAGCTGCCAGAGGCAGTAGTAGAGGCGGGTACAATTTTGTCTTTTAAAAAGCATTTGGACAGTTACATGGGTAAGATGGATATAGAGGGATATGGGCCAAGTGCAGGAAATTGGGACTAGCTTAGTGGTATAAACTGGGCGACATGGACATGTTGGGCCGAAGGGCCTGTTTCCATGTTGTAACTTCTATGATTCTATATGATTCTATGAATCCACTTTATCCATTATTCACGGCATTTCAAAAACCTAGATTGTGCATCCTCTCAAGGAATGTTCAATTCTGTGAGGAATTCTCATAATCAAATTATAATCACACAATGGAAAGGCGTATGTTAATTTTAGAAACCACGGTGAAACTCGGGAATCGGAAATACAATTTCAAAATTTGCGGATGACACCAAATTGGGAGGTATAGTTAATACCGAGGAGGAGTGCGACAAAATACAGGAAGACATGAATAAACTTACAGAATGGGCGTGTAATTGGCAAATGAATTTTAATATAGATAATTGTGTGGTGGTACATTTTGGTGGGAACAATAAGGAGGCCACATACTCCTTGGAAAATAGGAGTCTAAACGGGGTAGAGGAGCATAAGGATTTAGGGGTACAGATGCACAAATTACTAAAAGTAGCGATGAAGGTTAATAAGAGGGATAGCATTGAAAAGCAGAGAAATCATGCTAAACTTGCACAGGACCTTGGTTAGACCACACTTGGAGTACTGCAAACAGTTCTGGTCTCCACACTATAAAAAGGATAGAGAGGTACTGGAGAAGGTGCAAAAAAGATTTACTAGGAGGATACCAGAACTGAGAGGTTATACCTACCAGGAAAGATTGAATAGGCTGGGGCTCTTTTCTCTAGAAAAGAGAAGACTGAGGGGTGACCTAATAGAGGTCTTTAATATTATGAAAGGGTTTGATAGGGTAGACTTAGAGAAGGTGTTTCCACTTGCAAGGGAAACCAGAAGTAGGGGCTATAAATATAAGATAGTCACTAATAAATCCAATAGGGAATTCAGGAGAACTTTTTCACCCGGAGAGTGGTTAGAATGTGGAACTTGCTACCACAAGGGTTAGTTGAAGTGACTAGCATAGATGCATTTAAGGGGAAGCTAGATGAGGAAGAAGGAAATAGAAGGATATGTTGATAGGGTTAGATGAAGCAGAGTGGGAGGAGCTCACATGGAGCATAAACACTGGACTAGACCTGTTGGACTGAATGGCTTGTTTCTGTGCAGTACATTCTTTGTAATTCTTTGCAATAAATGAAACAAGGGATGCTGATATCCAATGGAAAGTCTTTGTTCTGACATGCTTAGATCCCTCAATTTCATAAGTACAAAGATGATCCCTCCCCCAAAAATGAATAATATACCAATAAAAGAGTGAAAATGAAAACATGCAATACAAAGAAACAATTTTACATCACTGGAAAATGTGACCTGTGATAGTTTTGATGTAGTGAATGGTGCCATCTCCCCTGCTATTTTAACTGTTACAGTGGAACAATATATCTCTGGCATGGACATTGCGTGGAAAAATGAAAATGATATAAAGTTCTCAGAAAACAAATAGTACAAGAAATAACAGGAAATATGACGCTTTGGTTCCATCTCCATTTTTGATTATCTCATTTGAGTTTCTGACATATAAGGAACATGAGGGCCTGTTTCCCATTGAGTAGAAAAGTAGGCCTGGGTTTCTGGCTGGGCTGATTCCATTAAGTGATATGATCCATATGTCAGTATATATTTTATTTCAGTGCTGACTCCACATCCTCTCCATCAC